>NC_053025.1:221646500-222246500 GCF_003073215.2 Triticum urartu
ACACACGAAAGAAAGCTAGAAATGGCCACCGGAGGAGAACGAAGCGCCGGAATGCAAAACGGACAACGGGGAAAATGCTCGAATGCATGAGATGAACATGTATGCAAATGCAATGCACGTGATGACATGATAAGAGATGCACGAAAAAGAAAAACAACACACGGAGACAAAGACCCGAACCCGAGAAATAAATATAACTTAGCGCCGGAGACGGCAAGAGTTGGATACAAATATGGAAAGTATATCTGGGGCGTTACAACACTCCACCACTACGAAAATATCTCTTCCCGAGATCTAGGACTGAAAGAACTCCGGGTACTCAGAACGGAGGTGATCCTCGCATTCCCAGGTAGCTTCACGGTCGGAATGGTGAGACCACTTGACTTTGAGAAATTTGATTGACTTGTTGCGAGTCTTGCGTTCAGTCTCTTCAAGAATAGCAACTGGGTGCTCACGATAAGAGAGATCTTCTTGGAGCTCAATGTCCTCGAAGTTGACGGTGCGTTTAGGAGTCTTGAAGCACTTTCGAAGCTGAGAGACATGGAACACATCATGAACATTTGCAAAGTTTGAAGGAAGCTCGAGTTGATAGGCGAGGTCGCCTCTCTTGCTGACAATCTTGAAAGGTCCCACGTATCTAGGGGCAAGCTTCCCTTTGATACCGAAGCGACGAGTACCTTTCATAGGAGAGACACGGAGGTAAACATGATCTCCGATCTCGAAAGCCAAATCACGGTGCTTACTATCATAGAGCTCTTCTGGCGGGATTGGGCTGCTTTGAGGTTATCACGAATGACTTTGCACATTTCTTCTGCTTCTGTGATTAAGTCATTACCCAGCAGCTGACGTTCACCGGTTTCAGACCAGTTGAGAGGGGTACGGCACTTCCTGCCATACAGAATTTCAAAAGGGGCCTTGCCCGAACTTGCTTCAAAACTGTTGTTATAGGAGAATTCAGCATACGGAAGACAGTCCTCCCACTTCATGCCGAAAGAAATCACACAAGTCTTGAGCATGTCTTCGAGAATCTGGTTGACACGCTCGACTTGACCGCTCGTTTGAGGATGGAAAGCAGTGCTGAAGCGGATGCTGGTGCCCATGGCCTTTTGAAAAGAATCCCAAAACTTAGAGGTAAAGATGCTGCCACGGTCTAAAGAGATCACTTGAGGAATACCGTGCAGAGAGACAATGCGAGAGGTATAGAGTTCCACCAATTGAGCTGCAGTGATCGACTCTTTGATAGGAAGAAAGTGAGCGACTTTGGTGAGCTTGTCGATGACAACGAATATAGCATCATTGCCACGCTTGGACTTTGGAAACCCAGTCACGAAGTCCATTTCAATGTGGTCAAATTTCCATTCTGGAATGGCAAGAGGTTGGAGGAGACCTGCTGGCCTTTGGTGTTCTGCCTTCACTCTTCTGCAGACATCACACTCGTTCACGAATTGAGCGATCTCGCGCTTCATTCGAGTCCACCAATAAGCTTGCTTGAGGTCCTGATACATCTTCGTGCTCCCAGGGTGGATGGAGAGGATAGAATTATGAGCCTCGTTCATGATCACTTTACGAAGTTCACCTTTGGGCACAACAATTCGATCCTTGAAGAAGAGAGTGTCCTTGTCATCAAGTCGGTAACACTTGTACTTGGACTGACTCTTTGCAATACCAATCTTCACCTTTTTCACCATAGCATCAAGAAGCTGGGCTTGGCGAATCTGGTCTTCCAAGGTAGGAGAGACTTGAAGGTTGGCGAGGAAACCTTGAGGAACAATTTGCAGATTAAGCTTGCGGAAAGCTTCACAGAGCTCGGGTTGATAAGGCTTGAGAATCAGACTATTGCAGTAGGCCTTTCTTCTCAAAGCGTCAGCAATCACATTGGCCTTGCCTGGAGTATACTCAATACTCGGATTATACTCTTGAATCATTTTGACCCATCGAGTTTGCCTTAGGTTGAGATTAGGCTGAGTGAAGATGTACTTGAGACTCTTGTGATCGGTGAAAATGTCCACTTTTCTTCCCAATAGAAGATGTCTCCAAGTCAAAAGAGCGTGCACAACTGCCGCCAACTCGAGATCATGAGTGGGGTAGTTCTTCTCATTAGGCTTCAACTGGCGAGAGGTATAAGCAACAACACTCTTCTCTTGCATCAAAACTGCACCGAGACCTGGGAGAGAGGCATCACAAAAGACCTCGTACGGCTTGGATTCATCAGGCGGAGTCAGAACTGGAGCAGTGATCAACTTCTCTTTCAAAGTGTTGAAAGCAATATAGCCCCAGATATACTTTCCATATTTGTATCCAACTCTTGCCGTCTCCGGCGCTAAGTTATATTTATTTCTCGGGTTCGGGTCTTTGTCTCCGTGTGTTGTTTTTCTTTTTCGTGCATCTCTTATCATGTCATCACATGCATTGCATTTGCATACATGTTCATCTCATGCATTCGAGCATTTTCCCCGTTGTCCGTTTTGCATTCCGGCGCTTCGTTCTCCTCCGGTGGCCATTTCTAGCTTTCTTTCGTGTGTGGGGTTCAAACATTTCCGGATTGGACCGAGACTTGCCATGCGGCCTTGGGTTACTACCGGTAGACCGCCTGTCAAGTTTCGTATCATTTGGACTTCGTTTGATACTCCAACGGTTAACCGAGGGACCGAAAAGGCCTTGTGTGTGTTGCAGCCCAACACCCTCCAAATTTGTCCCAAAACCCACCAAAATCTGCTCCATGTCCTAGAGCGTTCGATCACGATCGCGTGGGCGAAAACCGCACCTCATTTGGACTCTCCTAGCTCCACTTATGCCTATTTAAAGGCCCCCATTTTCGGATCTCGTCTTCCTCCCCGTCCTCCTCCTTAAAAAAAAGCAGATCAACCCCCCCCCCCCCACCGACGGACGTGTCCGGATCCGACCGGACACCGTCCGCCCCGCCGCCGCCAGCCAACCATTCGCCGCCACCTGTCCCCGGGGCGGGACCGCATCGCCGCCGGCCCGCCTGGCCCGCGCCCGGCCCCCGTGGCCCATCTTCCCCGCCGCCTCGCGCCAGCGCCCCGCCGCCTTTCTTCCTCGTCGCCGGCGCCCCGCCGCTGCCCGACCCAGGCCGCGCGCTGCCGCCGTCGCCGGCCGGCGCCACCGCGCCGGGCCTCGCCGCCTCGACCTCCTCCGGTGGCCCGCGCCGCCGCAGGACGCCGCTCCACCTCCGGCCGCCGTCCTCTCCTCCGGGCCCGGCCTTCCCCGCTGCTCCGGTCGCCGTCCCCTCCATTCCCGGCGAACCTCGGCAGCCGTGCCGCTACAGTGCCCCGGCCGCCTCGTAATCCGTGCCGCTGGATCTAGATCTGGGTTGACCCCTCTCCCCCGAAACCCTAATTTTTGTGCTACCTTTGACTGCTTGTATCTCCGCAACTGTAGCTCCATTTTGGTCATATGATATATCAAAATCTTCGTCTCGACATGTATATCATTTCATTCCATTGCATCATTTGAATTTGAGGTCATCCTGTTGCCCAAAATGCTGTTAGAAGGAGGCTTCGTGAGTTAAATTGCAGATCCGTTAGTTCATCATGCACTTTTGTCATTTTTGCCATGTTTAATTCGTGCATGATATGCCTGTGCCCCTTTGGGATGAATTGTTAAGCATTTTTTCTTCTTTCCAGAGGTGCCACCCATGCATTTTTAGGATGTGTGTATTGTCTTGTGCAAGCTTGCGAAGAGAGGTACCTGAGATTGCTGATTTCAGAGACTTAGTGATTTTCACTAAGTCTGGGATATTTTAGTTCATGATGCCATATGTCCAGCTTGTTTCCTAGTGATCGGTTCCTCTTTTCAGGATGATTAGTAAGGGAGTTTTGATATTCATGTTATGCCCTATCCATCCGTGTCTTTGTTTGCATATATGGAGTGCTCTAGGTTGACTCAATCGAGCTCAACTTTTGCTTCGTTGTTAATCTGGGCAGATCGTCAACTTGTTTGCGATTTTGCCGATGCTACCGTTAGTGTTCCATGCATGCTATGCCTTTGTTATTGCCATGTGTAGCTAGAATATTGTGCCTTCTTGCTGGTTATATGCTTTTCTTGCCATGACTTGCACCGTAGTGAGTGCATCGAGCTCGTTTACATGCCTTCGTGAGTTATATTTCAGCATGTCTCAGTTTTCACGAAGTCTGAAAACTGATTGTGTTTGAGCTATCTTCGTGTGCTCGGTAGAGTATTTTGTGAACCCTTTTGGCCCCAGGTCACTTTGGGTGTTTTGTTAAGCTTGTTGAGTAGCTCCATGCCATGTTATTACTTGTCATGTTCAGGTTTTGTATCATGTTGTTTTGCTGCTCCGAAGAGGACTTCGTGATCTGAAATTTCAGGCTAGTGTTAATTTCACTAAGTCTGGAATCTGTTTTGCATATTCATTTTTGCCATGCTTGTTTGAACCTCTTAATGGATGAATTTGCCTATGGCTCAGTGCTAGTGTTTTGTTAAGCATCTTGTGTACATCACTGCCATGGATTTTGTTTTCATGTTTGGTGGCTGTAGCATGTTCATTTCGTTGCATTTAGATGCCTACTTGCTGTAAATCGCAGACCGGTGTCATATCTTAAAACGCTTGCCATTTCCAAACCGTAGCTCCGATTCCAATGATCTTTATATCGTTTTCAAGCGATTTCATCCCCTCTATCCAGTGGCACCCTTGGAATTCCAAGTTGAGGCCAGGTTCATGCATTTCCTGTCATATCTTGCATTTTGCATCCCGCATCGCATCCCGCATAGCATATCATCATTTCATCATATTGCTTGGTCTTGCACGTGGTTGATTGTATCCTTGTTGCTTGTTTGTCTTGTTTGGGTAGAGCCGGGAGACGAGTTCGCTACCAAGGAGCCCGTTGAGCTTGCTTGTGAGGATCCAGTCAACTTTGACAACTGTGCAGGCAAGATGATCATACCCTCGAAATCACTACTATCTTTGCTATGCTAGTTTGCTCGCTCTTGCTTTGCCAATGCTACGATGCCTACCTTTTGCTTGTCAGCCTCCCAATTGCCATGCCAAACCCCTAACCCACCATGTCCTAGCAAACCGTTGATTGGCTATGTTACCGCTTTGCTCAGCCCCTCTTATAGCGTTGTTAGTTGCAGGTGAAGATTGGAGCCGTTCCTTGTTGGAACATTTATTTACTTGTTGGGATATCATTATATTGCTATGTTATCTTAATGCATCTATATACTTGGTAAAGGGTGGAAGGCTCGGCCTCTCGCCTAGTGTTTTGTTCCACTCTTGCCGCCCTAGTTTCCGTCATATCGGTGTTATGTTCCCGGATTTTGCGTTCCTTACGCGGTTGGGTTATAATGGGAACCCCTTGATATTTCGCCTTGATTAAAGCTTTTCCAGCAATGCCCAACATTGGTTTTACCATTTGCCACCTACCCTTTTCTTTCCCTTGGGTTCTGCAGACTCAAGGGTCATCTTATTTTAGCCCCCCACGGGCCAGTGCTCCCTCTGAGTGTTGGTCCGACCGAGTAGACTGCGGGGCCACCTCGGGGCAACTTGAGGGTTGGTTTTACTCGTAGGATGTCTCATCTGAGTGTGCCCTAAGAAAGAGATATGTGCAGCTCCTATCGGGATTTGTCAGCACATTCGAGCGGTGTTGCTGGTCTTGTTTTAACCTGTCGAACTGTCTTGTTGTACCAGGTTACCGAGTTTGATCGGTGTGACTCGGGTGGAGGTCTATTCCTTCGTTGACCGTGAGAGCTTGTCATGGGCTAAGTTGGGACCCCCTGCAGGGATTGAACTTTCGAAAGCCGTGCCCGCGGTTATGGGCAGATGGGAATTTGTTAATGTCCGATTGTAGATAACTTAAACCTTAATTAATTAAAATGAATCAACCGTGTGTGTTGCCGTGATGGCCTCTTCTCGGTGGAGTCCGGGAAGTGGACACAGTGTTGGAGTTATGTTTGCGCAGGTTGTTCCTTCTAGCTTCTTGCTCGCGCTTGCCTTCTCTTCTCGCTCTCTTTTGCGTATAAGATAGCCACCATATATGCTAGTCACTTGCTGCAGCTCCACATATATTTGCCTCATCCATTCCTATAAACTTAAATAGTCTTGATCGCGAGTGTGCGAGATTGCTGAGTCCCTGTGGCTCACAAATACTATGATTCCAGATGCAGGTCCAGGTGATTCCGCTCCAGGTGACGAGTACGAGCTCAAGTGGGAGTTCGACGAGGACTCTCGGCGTTATTATGTTTCCTTTCCCGATGATCAGTAGTGGTGCCTAGTTGGGGTTTGATTCAGGGCCTTGTCGCATGTTGGGTTCTTTTCTATTTTGGCGCCATAGTCGGGCCATGAGTGTTTGCTTGATGGATGTTATTTATGTACTCTGATGTGACGTGGCGAGTGTAAGCCAACTATGTTATCTCCCCCTTTTTTTTATGTATTACATGGGATGTTGTAATGATTGCCTGACTTGCGACATTGCTTTCAATGCGGTTATGTCTCTAAGTCGTGCCTCGACACGTGGGAGCTATAGCCGCATCGAGGGCGTTACAAGTTGGTAATCAGAGCCTTCCCCGACCTTAGGAGCCCCTTTGCTTGATCGTTTTTAGCAGCCGAGTTGTGTCTAGAAAATGTTTTCAGTCATTTAGGAACTATATATCGGAGAGCTTAGGAATTCTTTTTACTTCCCAGTCTCCTCATCACTCTGGTAAGGCATCCTGACGTAGAGTTTTGACTCTTCTCTTCTCAAAATTCACTAAATTTTTTTTAGGATCACGCGAGTATCTTGGTTTTGTTCCGATGGTTTTGTGACGAGAACATTGTTCTTGGTGCCTCCTGTCTTTAGGGGTTGTGGCAGTGTCCCGGGGAGTTGAGCTCCGAGGTGTTGTCGTCACAATTTTATCGTTGCAATTCTGGTATACTTGAGATATGTGCGCGACATCGAAAATCTCTTTTATGCAGTTCGTTGGTGAGATAACCTCGACGCCACCCAGTACTGGGGCGGGAGTTCGGGAGTATCGCCATAACTTGTATAACGGATGCTTTTCGAAGGTTGAGATAGATGGTTTCCGAAGGTTTCTTGGTTATGTGTTGAAGGATGGATACAGCTGGATGTAGGATTTGCTAGCTTGAGTGAGATATTATGCTCCCCTGTATCCCCAACACCTGATTGCATAACCGGAAAATTTCGGGAGTTTCATAGGTGGGAATTCAAGTAGCCTTAGGATATCTTTCCGACAGATGTATGATATGAAATTGGGGTTCGACGTCTAGTGGTTCGTCTATTCACGGTCGATTTTATAGTGGTCTCGTTGTGTCTTAAAGAGTCCTTGGCTATGCTGACTCGGGGACGCTTCATATGTCATGTGCACTGCCTTGTACATGATGGTGCTGTACGATCGAGCCCGTGTAGGTCCCACCACGAAAACTTCGGACGAAATTTCTATCATGTATTTGTTCCAGCTTATTCCGCAAGCCAACCCTTGGTTTTATTTCGAGTTGTGGCATTCGTTTTGCTTCGACGTCATATGTTGATTCCATCCCCCGTTGATGTACCCCTTGTACATGATTCTACGTGGCTTTGCAATTTAGGAATATGTGACCACTTCAAGAGAAATGCATTCGTTCATTTTGTTCGGATGTGAAGACTTTATGTTGCAATTTTCATTCCGTTGCTTTCAGCTTCATTTATCTGTCTATGTGCTAACGGTGGTCAACCTCTTCAGGATGGCTCCCGCTAAGAGCACCAGTCAGAACCAGAATCAAGATCCGCCACCGCCTCCACCTCCTCTAGAGGCATGGCAAGCTGTGATGGCCGCAACCAATGCAAACACTCAGCTGATCATGCAAATTATCCAAGAGCGCAATCAAGGCAGTCAAGGGAATCGAGGCAGCAATCAGAGTCACTTTGCTAAACTCAACCAGTTCCTTGCTAATGGGCCAAAGACTTTCAGCAATTGTGTTGAGGCAACCGATGCTGACGATTGGCTTGTGGATCTGTGTAAGCATTTCGAGTGCAGTAACGTCAGGCCTGAGGACTTTGTAAAGTTCACTTCCTTCCAACTCAAAGATCAGGCTGCAGAGTGGTTCCAGCAGTACAAGGATTCCAGAGGTGGACGTGTTATCACTTGGGATGATTTCCGTCAAGATTTCCGAGCTCATCACATTCCGCAGAGCGTGGTTGAAAGCAAGCGTGAGGAATTCCGCAATCTGAAGCAAGGCTCTTTGTCTGTCTATGACTACAACAAATTGTTCCAGAAACTTGCCTGCTTTGCCAAGCAGGACGTGCCTGATGAGAAGAGCATGATATATCAGTTCAGGGGTGGTCTCAGAGAAGATATTCAGCTCGCTCTTGTTCTCTTCGAGCCTTTGAGATACGATGAGTTCTACAACATGGCACTGAAGCAAGAGGCTGCTCAGTTGAGGTGTGATGCTTCCAGGAAGCGAGTCAGAGATGTTACTCCTTCTTCCTCTACTCAAGTGGCCAAGCAGCAGAAGTTTTGGCTTCCTCCTCCTCCATTCCGTCAGCCGTATCAACAGAAGAGCAAAGGTGGTAGTGGTTCTTCCCACCCACCCAACCCAGGCTTTCAGAACAAGGCTCCGTCTCAACCTCCAAGATTGAGTGCTCCGTATCACCGTCCGCTCTCAGAGGTCACGTGCAACAAGTGCCAACAGAAGGGTCACTATGCCAACAAGTGTACCAACCAGAGGCGTCTTCCTCCTCCTCCTCCTGTGAGATCGACAAGTACAGCTATGGTCAAGCATAACCCCAAGCACGCCAAGGTCAATTTGATGAATGCAGCTCAGGCAGAGGACTCGTCAGATGTGATCATGGGTAACCTTCCTGTTAATGATATTCCTGCAAAAGTTCTATTTGACACTGGTGCATCGCATTCCTTTTTGTCATGTCCTTTTGCATCGAAGCACAATGTTGATACCGAGATTATGCCCAAAGTCATGCAAGTTGTTTCTCCCGGCAAGCTTTTGACTTCTAGTTTGGTTGCTCCCGATGTCTCTATCACGTTGGGCGATTACAAGTTTCTCTCTTCTCCGGTGGTTCTTGGTAACTCGGATATTGATCTTATTCTCGGAATGGATTGGCTTTCTAAGCACAAGGCTTAGCTTGATTGTGCAGCCAGGCAGATTCAATTGACTCATTCGTCTGAGGAAGTAATTGTCTTTGCCGCTCGGGATAATACCATCCGTCTGTTTTCTCTCAATGAGAAGGGTGAATTGGATGCCATCTCTCAAATTCCAGTCGTTTGCGAGTATCAAGACGTCTTTCCAGAAGGGCTCCCAGGAATGCCTCCGCACCGGCCAGTTGAATTTGTTATTGAACTTGAACCTGGCATGGAACCTGTGTGCAAACGTCCCTACAAGCTCGGCCCCGAAGAGTTGAAGGAGTTGAAGAAACAACTCGATGAGCAAGAAAGATTGGGTCTCATCCGGCCTAGTACTTCTCCGTGGGGTTGTGGTGTTCTTTTTGTGAAGAAGAAGGATGGATCGAGTCGACTTTGTGTTGATTACGGTCCAGTGAATAAGAAGACCATCAAGAACAAATACCCACTTCCCAACATCAATGAGCTGTTCGAACAACTCAAAGGTGCCCAAGTATTCTGGAAGCTTGATCTTCGTATGGGTTATCACCAGATTCACATTCGTGAAGAAGATATTCCCAAGACAGCATTCAGAACAAGCTTTGGTTCATATGAATACACTGTCATGTCTTTTGGCCTCGCCAATGCTCCTCCGACGTTCTCTCGCATGATGAACTTCATCTTCAACGCCTACACCAATGACTTTGTTTTGGTCTATCTCGATGACATTCTGGTTTTCTCCAAGAATAAGGAAGATCATGCCACGCACTTGCGTTTGGTTCTTGACAAGCTCAGGGAACATCAGTTCTACGCCAAGTTCTCTAAGTGTGAATTTTGGCTCGATGAGGTTCTCTATCTTGGCCATATCATCTCTGCCAAGGGCATTTCCGTGAATCCTGAGAAGGTGTCTGCAATTGTGAATTGGGAACCTCCTCAGAACGTGAAGCAACTCCGCAGTTTCCTCGGTCTCGCAAGCTATTGCAGAAGATTCGTTGAAAACTTTTCTAAGATCGCGAAGCCTCTCTCAAATCTTCTTCAGAAGCACGTCAAGTACGTTTGGTCTCCGGAGTGTGATATTGCTTTCAACACTTTGAAAGATAAGTTGATCACTGCTCCAGTTCTGACTCCGCCTGATGAATCCAAGCCGTACGAGGTCTTTTGTGATGCCTCTCTCCAAGGTCTCGATGCAGTTTTGATGCAAGAGAAGAAAGTTGTTGCTTATACCTCTCGCCAGTTGAAGCCTAATGAGAAGAACTACCCCACTCATGATCTCGAGTTGGCGGCAGTTGTGCACGCTCTTTTGACTTGGAGACATCTTCTATTGGGAAGAAAAGTGGACATTTTCACCGATCACAAGAGTCTCAAGTACATCTTCACTCAGCCTAATCTCAACCTAAGGCAAACTCGATGGGTCGAAATGATTCAAGAGTATAATCCGAGTATTGAGTATACTCCAGGCAAGGCCAATGTGATTGCTGACGCTTTGAGAAGAAAGGCCTAATGCAACAGTCTGATTCTCAAGCCTTATCAACCCGAGCTCTGTGAAGCTTTCCGCAAGCTTAATCTGCAAATTGTTCCTCAAGGTTTCCTCGCCAACCTTCAAGTCTCTCCTACCTTGGAAGACCAGATTCGCCAAGCCCAGCTTCTTGATGCTATGGTGAAAAAGGTGAAGATTGGTATTGCAAAGAGTCAGTCCAAGTACAAGTGTTACCGACTTGATGACAAGGACACTCTCTTCTTCGAGGATCGAATTGTTGTGCCCAAAGGTGAACTTCGTAAAGTGATCATGAACGAGGCTCATAATTCTCTCCTCTCCATCCACCCTGGGAGCACGAAGATGTATCAGGACCTCAAGCAAGCTTATTGGTGGACTCGAATGAAGCGCGAGATCGCTCAATTCGTGAACGAGTGTGATGTCTGCAGAAGAGTGAAGGCAGAACACCAAAGGCCAGCAGGTCTCCTCCAACCTCTTGCCATTCCAGAATGGAAGTTTGACCACATTGAAATGGACTTCGTGACTGGGTTTCCAAAGTCCAAGCGTGGCAATGATGCTATATTCGTTATCATCGACAAGCTCACCAAAGTCGCTCACTTACTGCCTATCAAAGAGTCGATCACTGCAGCTCAATTGGCGGAACTCTATACCTCTCGCATTGTCTCTCTGCACGGTATTCCTCAAGTGATCTCTTTAGACCGTGGCAGCATCTTTACCTCTAAGTTTTGGGATTCTTTTCAGAAGGCCATGGGCACCAGCATCCGCTTCAGCACTGCTTTCCATCCTCAAACGAGCGGTCAAGTTGAGCATGTCAACCAGATTCTCGAAGACATGCTCAGGACTTGTGTGATTTCTTTCAGCATGAAGTGGGAGGACTGTCTACCTTATGCTGAATTCTCCTATAACAACAGTTTTCAAGCAAGTTCGGACAAGGCCCCTTTTGAAATTTTGTATGGCAGGAAGTGCCGTACCCCTCTCAACTGGTCTGAAACCGGTGAACGTCAGCTGCTGGGTAATGACTTAATCACAGAAGCAGAAGAAATGTGCAAAGTCATTCGTGATAACCTCAAAGCAGCCCAATCCCGCCAGAAGAGCTACTATGATAGTAAGCACCGTGATTTGGCTTTCGAGATCGGAGATCATGTTTACCTCCGTGTCTCTCCTATGAAAGGTACTCGTCGCTTCGGTATCAAAGGGAAGCTTGCCCCTAGATACGTGGGACCTTTCAAGATTGTCAGCAAGAGAGGCGACCTCGCCTATCAACTCGAGCTTCCTTCAAACTTTGCAAATGTTCATGATGTGTTCCATGTCTCTCAGCTTCGAAAGTGCTTCAAGACTCCAGACCGCACCGTCAACTTCGAGGACATTGAGCTCCAAGAATATCTCTCTTATCGTGAGCACCCAGTTGCTATTCTTGAAGAGACTGAACGCAAGACTCGCAACAAGTCAATCAAATTTCTCAAAGTCAAGTGGTCTCACCATTCCGACCGTGAAGCTACCTGGGAACGCGAGGATCACCTCCGTTCTGAGTACCCGGAGTTCTTTCAGTCCTAGATCTCGGGACGAGATCTTTTCGTAGTGGTGGAGTGTTGTAACGCCCCAGATATTCTTTCCATATTTGTATCCAACTCTTGCCGTCTCCGACGCTAAGTTATATTTATTTCTTGGGTTCGGGTCTTTGTCTCCGTGTGTTGTTTTTCTTTTTCGTGCATCTCTTATCATGTCATCACGTGCATTGCATTTGCATACATGTTCATCTCATGCATTCGAGCATTTTCCCCGTTGTCCGTTTTGCATTCCGGTGCTTCGTTCTCCTCCGGTGGCCATTTCTAGCTTTCTTTCGTGTGTGGGGTTCAAACATTTCCAGATTGGACCGAGACTTGCCATGCGGCCTTGGGTTACTACCGGTAGACCGCCTGTCAAGTTTCGTATCATTTGGACTTCGTTTGATACTCCAACGGTTAACCGAGGGACCGAAAAGGCCTTGTGTGTGTTGCAGCCCAACGCCCTCCAAATTTGTCCCAAAACCCACCAAACTCTGCTCCATGTCCTAGAGCGTTCGATCACGATCGCGTGGGCGAAAACCGCACCTCATTTGGACTCTCCTAGCTCCACTTATGCCTATTTAAAGGCCCCCATTTTCGGATCTCGTCTTCCTCCCCGTCCTCCTCCTTAAAAAAAGCAGATCAACCCCCCCCCCACCGACGGACGTGTCCGGATCCGACGGACACCGTCCGCCCCACCGCCGCCAGCCAACCATTCGCCGCCACCTGTCCCCGGGGCGGGACCGCATCGCCGCCGGCCCGCCTGGCCCGCGCCCGGCCCCCTTGGCCCATCTTCCCCGCCTCCTCGCGCCAGCGCCCCGCCGCCTTTCTTCCTCGTCGCCGGCGCCCCGCCGCCGCCCGTCCCCGGCCGCGCGCTGTCGCCTTCGCCGGCCGGCCAGTGCAGCGCGCGTCAGACGGCGGAGGCCGGCGTCTCGAACCAAGGCCGCAGCCGGTGAAGGAGCCTGGGTCTGGCCGTATCTGTTCGTTCTTTTGTAGTTTGGCTTGGCCTCGGTCTATAATTGCGCAAGTAACCCGCCATTGATGTTAATTTTATTGACTTGTGGATTCGGTCTCCACATGGGTTACAACCACGTAAGTGATGACCATGAACAACTCGGATTTTAACCTCGGGACTTGTCCTAGCAGTTTCCTTGTTTTCATTTGTATTGTAGCAGCGTACGGTGGTTGTTCGAATCGGCAACCAAACGGAGAAAACGTGTACTTGGCAATATCAGTAGTTTGGCGGATCACACAGCTGCCGGCGGCGGCTTAACAGCAACTCCAACTCTTTTGATCATGAAGTTGCCAATCTCTTTTCCAGGTTGTCCATGTTGGATTATTTCTTCACCCCGGTAAAACGCGAATTTCTCCATCTCTGGGAGAGATCCCTCCAAAAACTCAACACCACCGTGCGCAAGCTTCAAGGTGGGCGCCAACTGTCGTGGAAACGTCACGGCACATGTCCTAATGTGAGGACTTAATCGTGAGGCCAACGCATCTATGCGGTAGCTTGAAGGGGTTGATCGGAATCGAGAGATGCAACACGCAAGACGAAGATTTAGACAACTTCGGGCCCCGGGAAACATCATCCGGTAACAACCCTACATGTTATTTGTGGCTAAGTATCATTATCATCGTGAGGGAGTGGCCATAACTCCGGCCCTCCTAGTTGTGTCTAGACCTAATCGTTATTTCACTTCTCCCTCTTCGGGTGCCCTGCCCCTCCTTATATATATTGAAGGGGCAGGTTACATGTAGAGTCCAACTCGGACTTAAGACTTAACTATTCTGTCTTCTCTCCATGAGATTCTCTCCATGGGCTTCTGAACGTTTCGGGCTTCTTAACTGTTGACTTACAATCTGGCTTGCCATCTGGCATAACTGTCCGGCTTAACTGTCTGCTTAACTATCTGCTTAACTATCTACTTAACTATCTGGCTTACAATGCTTCACTTTCCCGCCGGCTTATAGTCTGCCTGGTCACCAATGAAACATCAAGTCCCAGCCGGGTCATATCTCCAGCTGGGTCATACCGCGGGGTATATCCCCGACACTTACTGTACCAATACGTTTTGACGTATCAATCAGACTATAATGGAAATAGTTTCTAACCCAACCAATGCGGTATTGGCCTATCTCTTAATCTGTGTCTCCCTGTTTTTATCCGATTATCATGTACACCTCGGTGCGACTTAAATCGCCAGGGGCTCTATTGAGCCACGTACATTTTTTAAAAAAACTAAACAAAGTCCGAACAATTTCACCGTGCAATTCGGCGTCCCGAATATATCATTATATGCATCGGCTCTGAATCATGTCTTTGGTCAATAGTTGGGTTGCCCGGCTCCTGTGGTTACTACCTTAGGTTCCTCTTGTTCGGCTAAGGCAGTAAAGGGAGAACTACTGCGATTATTTTTCCCGTTTATCCGGACAAACACCTCAGTAGAGAAAGCCGAAAGCTGACTGTCATGATGCGGCCAGAGCTGGTCAGCTATTCGATGACTACGTATAAATCTCTTGCGATTTTTTCCGCATTACGCGATAGGCCAGCCTTCACCCGGCTGGGCATCCACAGCACCCAAGTTCGGATAACCGAATAATACTAGGGGTTGTGCCTATACTCCCATTATAAAACTCCTAGGGCTAAGTGAGAGCGATAAAGCCATATATTCCGATTGCTTGCTTCGCTGCACTAACACCTCCTTCACGGACCAAGTCACTGGGTCAAGTGTGTTTAGGTGCTATCCTGGACACCCCTGTACTACCTATGTGGGGGCTAAAGCCGACGACTGGCCAACTCTCAGATGTCGTAAAAGGCCGCACATGAGGAAAATATTTTAAACTAAAACAAGGAGCATATCATACATAAGCCTTGTTTCGTAATACAGGATTGGACAACATAGGCTAGATTCATTCAAAAATGATGTCCTTCGAACACTGGCCTTCTACAATGCGGGATCCTTCTAGGACATCATCAAAATACCGCTCCGGCATACGATGCTCTTTGCCTGCGGGCGGTCCATCGGTTGTGAGCTTGACGACATCCATCTTTGCCCACTGCACTTTGACACGGGCGAAGTCCATCCACGGACCTTCGATGCAGACTGACCGCTTCACGGCATCAAACCGGGGGCAGGCACTGACTAGCCGCTTCATGAGCCTGAAGTAGGTGGTGGGTATGTGTTCGGCAGGACACATGCAGATTATAAAATCCCTCATTGCCAATTTGGCCACCCTATGCAGTTCAGTCAACTGCTTTAGCTGATCGCTGAGGGGCATTGGATGCTCAAGCGCAAGGTACTGCGACCAGAATAGCTTTTCCGTCGAGCTCCCCTCTTAGGCTCGGAAGAACTCCGCAGCATAGGCAACACTCCGGGGCAGGTCCGCAAACACTCCTTGAAAACTCCAAATCTGAGTCAGTAAGATGTATTTTTTCCTCACAAATTTGCTCTGCATGTTAAAGGCCTTACCAGCCGCAATTTGCTTCGCCTCCTAGATCTCCCGACAGGCGTTTTTGGCTTCGGTCCGGGCCTCCTGAGCATTTTGGAGGGCCTTAGCAAGTTCGGATTTTTGATCCGAAATTTTGTGCTCTAAGGACTCAAATTTGCTTATAGCATCCTTGAGCTCTTGCTGGACTTCCTCCACCCTTGACTCGTGTCTTAGGCGGGCGGCTCGTTCCTCCTCCGCCTCCTTCTTGGCCTCGGCCAGCACGCTCTTGTGGGTATTGACTTTAGGTGCGGCAGCTATGAGCAAAGTTATAAGACTCATTCAGATGGCAAATTCTTGCTGATATTATTTCAGAAGCATTTTCGAAATCACGTACCTTGATTTTCCGCTAAATTCCGCCTCAGCTCAGACGCTTCGGCGGCATGGGTAGTTGACGCCTGCATCGCAGCCTGTTTGGTTCAAATAGATATGTGTGTTAATCTCCTGATTGAGTCATTAGATGCTCTGTTCGGCCTTTCCTTGTGAATACTGAACAGAGTCTCAGGGGCTACTATCTATACACATTCACTTTTTCTAATATAGCCAAACGGTATTATATTATGTACCTCAAAGCCTCTCAGAAGGCTAGTATAGGCCTCATTCAATCCGCTTTTGGTGGACCGAACCCTTTCAACCACCGTACCCATAAGGGTATGATGTTCTTCTACAATGGTGGCACTCTGAAGTGCTTCCACCAGAGTATCCGGCGCCTCTGGATTGACAGAGGTCGCCGGTGGGATTTGCGCACCCCCTTCTTTCGAAGGAGGTTGTGCACTTAATCCCAGAGCCGTATTGGTCTCTAGAATAATATTCGGTTGGGGGCCGAATTGGGCATGGCCCCCACCGTCAGTCTCCGTGGGGGTCGATTCCCCCATGTTTCCGGTAGCAGGGATAACGCCCTCTGGCGCCACCGTGGTAGGTCCCCACACCTCCCCCTGAACCGGAAGGGTCCATTAGGACAACACTTAGGCATCATCCGTAGCTTTGGGGGAGGAGGCCGGCGGAGGCAACCCATTGTCCATCACATTCGGATCCAGCGAATTCCCTGAAGATGAGGATTGCTCGGGGAGGACGCAAGACAGACTGCAACACGTAATGCAGTATATTAAGATCACAAAGTAGAAAGCCGGATATATATATATATATATATATAAGTACAAGTGCCTTTGGGGGTACTTACGATCTGGCCAGGGGCTTCGGCCTAGGGTGCAATTCCTCAATGTCCGATTCGGAGTCGTCCGTGAGGGAGATTCTCCCTTTCTCGGACGCCTCCGCCTCCAGATCCACGGAAGCCCCCCTTTTCTTCTTTCCACTTTTAAGGGAGATTTACTCTATTCCTCCTCCTCTTCATCTTCGTCAGGGGAGGAGTGTGTGACGCCCGGGTAATCAAGCTACAGTAACCCTCTAGTAATGATGCCACGTCACCTCGATTATTGTTTATAAACTCGCGTAGTTCAAAATGATTCAAATTCAAATTTAAAATATAGGCAAACAACAAAAGTTTTCCAATACTAAAACTAAAATGTTCAATATATAGTAGATAAATCAGAGGCTAGGATAATATTGTAAACAACATTATTGAAATTTGATAAGTCATTTAAACAACCTCAAACAGTGGCTGAATACATTATTTAGTATCCTTTTAATTAATTTAAATCTAATGCGAAATGGTATTTCACCCAGACTAGTTTTTGGTGCGAGGATCTAATGCACTGCAATTTATGAGCTAGCTCCCATATTTTATAATAATCAATTAGGTGCTAAACACAAAAAAAACAGAAAAGGGATAAATAAAAGGAAAAGAAATATAACAAAGCAAAGCAAAGCCCCCCCCCCCAGCTGGGCCGGCCGCCAGGCCGGCCCAACCGCGCCCGCTACTACTCCCCCCCGGTGTGCCAGAAACCCTAGCGAGCCACCCACTTCCCCACTCGCCCCCCACAACGCTCTCCCCCCTCGATCCGATCGGATTGGGCGCTTGACCCCGTCGCCCCTAATCCCGCTCGACCCCGCAACTCCTCCCGCCGGCCACGCCCTGCTCCTCCCCTGAGCTCGCCTCTCCCTCCCCTGCACCCACCTCCGTCGCCATTCTCGCGCTAGAACCTCCCCCGCTGACGCATCGCCAAGCCTGACGCCGCCCGTCGTCATCGCCGGCGCTAGGCGCCGCCTCGACCACGCCTCCCCACCGGACTGCCTCCCCGTCTACGACGCGGTCGTCCCCGTCCACCTCCTTGTTCCCCCGCTGCCCGAACCCCTGCAGCACCCCTGTGAGCCGCCGCCTCCCCTCCTCGCTCCCTCTCTCTCGTCGTCGACCCCCCGCTCACCGCGCACGTGACCCGCTCGCGGCCGCGGTCACCGCATCTGCGGCACCCTCCCCACGCGCACCCAGCGCCGCGCTCGCGCACTCCCGCGCGTGGCCTCGCCTCGACCACCTGCGCCTAGCCTCGCTCGCCTCGTCGGTGCCCGCTCTACTGCCGCCTCTGCTCACTCCCGCCGCCGTGAGTTCGATCCAAGTCGCGCTCCGGCGTCGTCTCGCAGCCCCCCACCCGCTCTGGCTTCATCGCGCCTGCTCCGCGGACCTTGCGCCGCACCGGCCACCTCCGGCGCCAGCGCCGTGCCGGCGCCCACGAGCCCGTTCCGGCCGCCCCTTGTTATCGGGCAGGGCCGTGGCTTTGCCCGCAGCCGCCTGCCCGTATGCCTGTTTGGCCCCCCTGGCCCAATGACAGCCGGGGCCCACGCCCTGAGAACAAAAAAAAATGTTGTTTAAAAAAATGAAATGATTATAAGAAATAAAAATATTAATTAATTAATTTATTAATTATATTAATTAACTTAATTAATTAATGTTTAATTAACCTAGTTAACTAACCTACCTGTTAATTAAACAGTCAATGACATGCAGACCCACACGTCAGCGACCCAGTCAACCTCTATTGACTGCTGATGTCATGCTGACGTCATGATGACGTCAGCAAACCCTGTTCTGGATAATGTTGCATTAAATTAATTAAATAAATTCTAAAAATGATTTAAATCTCTAAAATTTATATAAAATAAACCGTAGCTCAGATGAAAATACTTTCTACATGAAAGTTGCTCAGAAGGACGAGACGGTTCCGGATACGCAACCCGTTCGTCCGCCACACCCCCCTAACTTATCAAACTCACAACTTTCCCCCTCTGGCTCCTTTGTTCGGAAACGCGAAACACCGGGGATACTTTCCCGGATGTTTTCCCCTTTCGCCGGTACCACCTACTGCCGCGTTAGGGCACACCTAGCACCGCGTATTGCCATGTTACGCTTTGTGATGCTTTGATTGCTATGTTATTTATTGTGTTCCCCCTCCGTTACTTCTTTCCGGTAGACCCCGAGACTGCCGGCGACCCCCAGTTCGACTACGGAGTTGATGACCCCTCTCTCTTGCCAGAGCAACCAGGCAAGCCCCCACCTTGATCACCAGATATCGCCTACACTTCTCTATACTGCTTGCATTAGAGTAGTGTAGCATGTTACTGCTTTCCGTTAATCCTATTCTGATGCATAGCCTGTCCTTGCTACTACTGTTGTTACCTTTACCTGCTATCCTAATGCTTAGTATAGGATGCTAGTGTTCCATCAGTGGCCCTACACTCTTGTCCGTCTGCCATGCTATACTACTGGGCCGTGATCACTTCGAGAAGTGATCATGGGCATATACTATACACTTTATACTGTTACATTACTTGTGATGCTGTTCGGAGATGGGGGCTGAAGGGGCAGGTGGCTCCATCCCGGTAGAGGTGGGCCTGGGTTCCCGACGGCCCCCGATTGTTACTTTGAGGGAGAGAGGTGGGCCCGGCCCTGGTCGGTGTTCGCGGATACTTAACACGTTTAACGAGATCTTGGTATTTGATCTGAGTCTGGCTATTGGCCTATACGCACTAACCATCTACGCAGGGAAAGTTATGGGCACTCGACGTCGTGGTATCAGCCGAAGCCTTCGTGACGTTAGCGACTGAGTGGCGCGCGCCGGATTGGACCGTAAGCCTGCTCTTGTATTAAGGGGGCTAGTTCTGCTTCCGGCCGCGTACGCAACGTGCAGGTGTGCAATGGGCGATGGGCCCAGACCCCTGCGCCATAGGATTTAGACCGGCGTGCTGACCTCTCTGTTGTGCCTAGGTAGGGCTGCGACGTGTTGATCTTCCGAGGCCGGGCATGACCCAGGAAAGTGTGTCCGGCCAAATGGGATCGAGCGTGTTGGGTTATGTGGTGCACCCCTGCAGGGAAGTTAATCTATTCGAATAGCCGTGATCTTCGGTAACAGGACAACTTGGAGTTGTACCTTGACCTTATGACAACTAGAACCGGATACTTAATAAAACACACCCTTCCAAGTGCTAGATACAACCGGTGATCGCTCTCTCACAGGGCGACGAGGGAAGGATCATCGGTTAGGATTATGCTATACGATGCTACTTGGAGGTCTTCAGTCTACTCTCTTCTACATGCTGCAAGACGAGGCTGCCAGAAGCATAGTCTTCGAAAGGACTAGCTATCCCCCCTTATCCTGGCTTTCTGCAGTTCAGTCCACATATAATAGCCTTATTCCAGTTGATACCAATGCATACATATGTAGTGTAGCTCCTTGCTTGCGAGTACTTTGGATGAGTACTCACGGTTGCTTTCTCCTTCTCTTCCCTCTATCCTTTCTACCTGGTTGTCGCAACCAGATGCTGGAGCCCAGGAGCCAGACGCCACCGTCGATGACGACTCCTACTACACCGGAGGTGCCTACTACTACGTGCTGCCCGCTGACGACGACCAGCAGTAGTTAGGAGGATCCCACGCAGGAGGCCTGCGCCTCTTTCGATCTGTATCCCAGTTTGCGCTAGCCTTCTTAAGGCAAACTTGTTTAACTTATGTCTGTACTCAGATATTGTTGCTTCCGCTGACTCGTCTATGATCGAGCTCTTGTATTCGAGCCCTCGAGGCCCCTGGCTTGTAATATGATGCTTGTATGACTTATTTTATTTGTAGAGTTGTATTGTGATATCTTCCCATGAGTCCTTGATCTTGATCGTACACATTTGTGTGCATGATTAGTGTACGGTCAAATCGGGGGCGTCACAAGTTGGTATCAGAGCCGACTGCCTGTAGGAATCCCCCTTCCACACTCCTTGGCCGAAGTTGAGTCTAGTCGATGAAAAATGTTTTACTAACATGGCTGTGCAGCCCATGGGCCCACGTCGCCTTTGGGTGGTATTAGGATATTTTATTGATTGTCTATACTCTGGGACTCTGATCTCTCTTCTATTCAGGTTAAATGATTTTGCTAAAATCTAACTTTAGGTTCTCGAAAATACTTCCTCCCGAAGAGCCCCATTCAGGCCAGATGATCGCCTGCTGCACCAGAAGATTTCGTAGTTACTCTCCGCTACTATTTCAAGACTTTGTGCCCATTGCCTTTGCAAATTCCCTACCACTGTTATATCATTATGGATAACTACATCCACTTGCCCTTTCAAATCCCATTGATCTTGTTATTACAAGATACACCGAAAATTCTCTGTATTGTTCCGAGAATATTTTGTGCCTACTGACTTGCAGTTCCTCGCCACCTGAGTACCCCTACGGATAATATCTCGCCCTTATCGAGTATCTGCTCATCCCTAGTTGTTCATGTGTTTCACAATGGTCATCGAAATACTATTCGATCCTCCAAAAATCCTGAGTAGCTTATTGCTCTGCAATACTTGTCTGCTTGCATGATGGATGCTTTCCATATGTCTGGCAATATTCGTTAGTATCCTTAGGCACTGCCATTTTGATCCCTTTGATTCAACATGAGTGCGAATGCATGCAATCATCAGTTGATCCTTTTAAATTATCTTTCCGGCTCAGACGTCATTTTGAACATGAGCTGGTTCTCCACAAATCCAATTGCCGTCGATTGTACCCCTAAGGCTATTCAACTTATCCATCCCTAATCAGAACATTGCTTCTGATCCCTTGATTTGAAAATCATAATTCCTTTGCACTTGAGCTCTGGATTAGTCAGTTGTTTCCATAATCCAATGCCTTTGCATTCTTTCTTCTTCTGGTAGAGTACCGATACTCACATCAACTCCATTGTGGATCGTCAGATCCATTGTTTGATTTCATCCGACATCGTCCTTAATGTTCAATAACCTTGTGAGCCTTTCCACAGGTATATAATGCCTTTGGTAAACTGTATCCTCTGCCTTGTCATCCATGCTCTACTTTTGAGCTTGTGTTATTTACTCCTGAAGTTTGTGATATATGTTCCTAAGATACCCGATGGTTTGAATTAATGCCTTCCCTAATCTGTGCAAATCCGGAAGATTTCACGGGTCATACTTATCTGGTATTGCACCAGGTAAAACTTTCAACAACTAATGTCATTTTCAAAATACAAGAGGTGAATGAAAGGTTATGCGTTGAACAAGTGGGAGTCGACCTTGAACCCTGTGTTCATGCCCATGGACACGATGTATACCAGATCATGGAAGCTTCTCTTAAAATAATTATCCCCTTGTTACAAGATCATCTTGTATCCTTGGATGTGGTTTCGACCAAAATTTCTTCCTTTGATCCATTTGTTGGACAAGTTAAAGTACTTGTCTTCTGCAGTTCATTATACCTGTCCAATCCTTATTCTGATCTACCTTCGAGTATTACCCTATGGTGTCTCGAGAATAACACGGAACTACATAACTTCTTATGAGTTCTTCATCAACTATTATTCTCGTCGATTCCATTTTTCCAACGGGTTCTAAGTTGTTAGAACCCCTCAAGGACACCGACAAGTGAATCAATTCCGCACTCCGACTCAATAAGTTAATCTCCGTTGCTTATGAGTTTAATAATCCTTCAAGTCACTCCTAGCCTGATCGGCTATATCATTACCATGTTAAATTTTAACTATGCTACCCAGTCCTTCTTCCCGTAGAACAATTATTTGACAATGAGCTAAGCTTACGTCGATTTTCCTCATCATATCATTTTTCCTTGAACAACAAGCTTGATTTCGAGTTGTGCCGTACCCATGGTTCCAATAACCTTCTGCTTCATCATTCCTTTGAATTGATGTCGTTGCTGGTTGATTACGTCTTCATGAAACCTCTCGACAAAAGTGTCGTGATCATCATCAACATTCTGAGTGTTTCCAGGATATCAATTGAATTCTTGATGAGAAATAGCATCCTTTGCCCTCGATGATTTGGGTTATCATCGACAACATTATTGCATTCCCTCCAACACAAAACTTGTTCCTGATTTGTGTTGTACCTTGAGTTCCTTGCTATCCGACTTATGATATGTTCTACCGCGGAGTATGTCTTGCGCTGATTGTAATCCTCTCCAGGATATGTCTTGTACAGCTCTGAGAGGTCATCGGGCAGATCTCTTGATGTTTCTCCTCGACGCTTTCCGCCACCCTTCCTTGCTGATTTCTCTGCAGCCATGAACTTTAAACTGAATGGCTTCAATACGTTCAAAGGTTTCAAAGGCTTTCTCTTGCTGGTCAAACAGGAACTGGCTTTAGGAGAATTTATATGATGCTGTAAGAATTCTGCAAATGAATGCAGACTATGAGAACCAAGGGATTCTCCCACAGACATGTACCTGTGACAACATTAAGGTGCAAGGGAAGGGGAAGAGGTCATATGCATTCTCAGAAGATTTTGCAGATAAATCAGTTTAGAAGACATTGAACTCATCGGGCGAAGACATTCACTCATAGATAAGGAGTTGGTTCCAGATTTGTACGAATCCATGGATCAGTACAAGTGAGGAATCTAACTACTTTGTGAAGCATAAGTGAATATACTAGGCATATTATGAGATGCAGTATGAAATAGATCCAACTTGTGTGAATAGAAACTGCTTGTGGTAGAAAGTGACGAATCTATAGGATCAAAGGGTCCGTAAAAAGGAAGTTTTATTTACCACACGAAGAAATGCTAGACGGAGTGGAAGAGGAGGCCGAGCAGTTCGATCGTCCGTGCCCTAACATGGCGACGGAGGACACCTATGGCGACGGTGGAGAAGACGATGTTCGCGGTCGGCGTGAAGACGGCGTCGGAGAGGTCGCGGCAGCTAAGTGCTTCGTCGCCGGCGTCGTCGAGGGCTAGCGGTGGCGCTAGGGTTCGTGCGAGAGTGGAAGAAAGGATAATTACTATGGTGAGGCGTGTATTTATAGGGATAGGGACGGCACAGTGTTATTACACAAGTGCCCCTGGCGATTCACATCTGAAGGACACGTGGCCATCATGCAACACATTGAAGGATGTTCTACGTTCCCACGCACGCCTGGATTGTCGGGTGGTTGTTCCCACTTCTCCAGGTTTTAGGTGAAGGAATTAGCATTGAAAGCGGACTTAATGTTTGTCTCTGTATCTTCTCCTGACAAGGACGCAGAGAAGACATTTGACAGTTTCAAGAGAATGCATATGATTTGGAGAGATAGAGTTTGAGATAGAAAGCATAGAGAGGTTAGGGTCCGATCACATTCACTTAGTTCAAAAGATTCAACAAGAAGACTTAGCTATAAGTGAATGCTGTAGAGGACAGAACACTAGTATATATATATATAATCAGCATAGTGAAGATAATCATGAAGACATGTTGAGATTGAAGCCAAAACAAATGTGAAGACATAGCAAATGTAACGCCATGGGTAAAACACTTCAAACAGAAGAATTTGGTGGTGGCGTTACCCACCGTATAGGAAGTATTAGACCCAGACACGGCGCACAATTATCGTGGCGCTCCGAAGTCAAATTCCACATTAATGTATTCACACTTAGAATGTATGTCTTCATTGATTGAAGATATACTTCACTTCGTGTGTTGCACATCTAAGTCATCAATATGCATAAGTGTTAGGATGTGTGCCTGATCACAGGACATTTGAGGATTCCAAGATATTTTGCTCACACCGTAACTTGCAAAATCTCTTCTCATCCAATGGCTTGGTGAAGATATCTGCCAATTGTTCTTCAGTGTTGACGTGTATGATATCAATATCTTCCTTCACTACATGATCTCTGAGAAAGTGATGACGGATTTCAATGTTCTTTGTCTTCGAGTGTTGAACTGGGTTGTTGGCAATCTTGATGGCGCTTTCGTTTTCGCAGTAGAGTGGCACTTGCTTCAGATGAATGCCATAGTCTTTGAGTGTTTGCTTCATCCACGGAAGTTGAGCGTAGCAAGATCCAGCAGCAATGTATTCAGATTCAGTAGTGGAGAGAGATACACAGTTCTGCTTCTTTGAAGACCAACATACAAGTGATCGTCCCAGAAAATGACATGTGCCTGATGTAGACTTGCGATCCACCTTGTCACCAGCATAATCAGCATCCAGATCAAACTCTGAGCCCTTTGGATACCATAATCCTAGAGTTGGGGTGTAAGCCAAATATCGAAGAATTCGCTTCACAGCTAAGTGATGCGATTCCTTTGGTGCCGCTTGGAATCGAGCACACATGCAAACACTAAGCATAATATCTGGCCTAGATGCACATAGATAAAGTAAAGAACCAATCATGGAGCGGTATACCTTTTGATCAAACTCTTTACCATTGTCGTCGGGACCCAGATGATCTTTGGCTGGCATTGGCGTCGTGAAGCCTTTGCAGTCTTGCATACCAAACTTCTTCAGGCAATCTTCGAGATACTTCTCTTGAGATATAAAGATGCCGTTGCATTGCTGACGTATTTGAAGACCAAGGAAGAACTTCAGCTCACCCATCATGGACATCTGATATTGCTCTTGCATCATATATCCAAACTCTTCACTGTATTTCTGATTGGTGCAGCCGAAGATAATGTCATCCACATATATTTGGCACACAAACAGTTCACCATCATATGTCTTTGTGAAGAGAGTGGGGTCGAGGGAACCAGGTGTGAAGCCTTTGCTGTTCAAGAAGTATTTGAGTGTGTCATACCAAGCCCGACGGGCTTGTTTGAGGCCATACAGTGCCTTGTTGAGCTTGTATACCATGTCAGGATGTTTTGGATCTTCAAAACCAGGCGGTTGTGCAACATACACCTCTTCTTCAATCTTGCCATTGATAAAGGCACTCTTCACATCCATTTGATACAGAAGAATATTATGATGATTTGCATAGGCCAGTAGTATGTGGATAGCCTCAAGTCTAGCCACAGGAGCAAATGTTTCATCGAAGTCAATCCCTGCAACTTGAGTGTATCCTTGAGCAACGAGACGAGCTTTGTTTCTGACAACTTCACCATGCTCATCTTGCTTGTTGCGATATATCCATTTGGTGCCTATTATATTGTGCTTCCGAGGATCAGGATGCTTAACCAGTTCCCATACATTATTCAGCTCAAACTGTTGAAGCTCTTCTTGCATAGCTTGAATCCATTCAGGTTCCATGAAGGCTTCTTCAACTTTCTTGGGTTCTGTTATTGAGACGAATGCGAAGTGCCCACAGAAATTTGCTAGCTGTGTTGCCCTTGAGCGAGTGAGTGGGCCTGGTGCATTGATGCTATCAATTATTCTCTCAATCTGCACTTCATTGGCTACACGAGGATGTACGGGACGAAGACTTTGCTCTTGCTGAACATTGTCATTGTTAGAGGGATTGTCTTCAGGCTGAGCATTGTCTTCAGGTTGATCAGGTGCGGAGATGATAAGTTCCTCTTCAGGTTGAGCTTCAGAAAGTATGATTTCTCCAGTTCCCATGAGTTTGATTGATTCACAGGATGGAACTTCATCTAGCACATTTGGCAGGTGCTCTCTTTGTGAGCCGTTAGTCTCATCAAACCGCACATCCACTGTTTCAACCACTTTATAATGAAAGAGATTGAAGACTCTGTAGGAGTGCGATTCCTTTCCATATCCAAGCATAAAACCCTCATGTGCTTTTGGTGCAAATTTTGAAGTGTGATGTGGATCCTTGATCCAGCACCTGGCGCCAAATACTCTGAAGTAACTGACATTTGGCTTCTTGCCAATAAGGAGCTCATAGGATGTCTTGTTCAGAATCTTGTGAAGATAAACACGGTTGATTGTATGGCATGCAGTATCAATGGCTTCAGGCCAGAACTTTCTTGGAGTCTTGTATTCGTCAAGCATCGTTCGGGCCATCTCAATAAGTGTTCTGTTCTTGCGTTCGACGACGCCATTCTGCTGTGGCGTGTATGGAGCTGAGAATTCATGTGTGATGCCCAAAGTATCAAGATATGTATCTAGGCCAGTGTTCTTCAATTCAGTGCCATTGTCACTTCTGATGTGCTTTATATTGGCGCCATAGTTATTCATTGCTCGATTGGCGAAGCGTCTAAAGAAATCCTGCACTTCAGTCTTGTAAAGGATTATATGCACCCAAGTATATCTAGAATAATCATCAACAATGACAAAGCCATAGAGACAAGCAGTAGTAGTAAGAGTTGAGTAATGAGTGGGACCCAAAAGATCCATGTGGAGCAGTTCGAAGGGTCGAGTCGTTGTCATGCACTACAAAAAATATGTCAACTTATGACCTTCTGTCAGTGACCCTCGAAGAAATTGGTCATAAATCTATGACCATTTTAGACCAATTGGTCAAAAGCTGTTCAGGGGGCTCCAAACCCTAAACCATTGTGACCATTTTGGTCAGAAAGGTCGTAATTTCCTTACACGAAATGGTCACAAAGCAAACAGTGCTAGTCCGCTGCCTTATTTCTAGCTGATCATGACCAATATAGATGGTCATAGCCTTGTAGATTGTTGTGGGTTGTGATGACTAGGCGCCATCTCATCAGTTTTGCCTATGTGTCATGTCCATGTGGCAGTTTTTGCCCTAGGTTGTGAAGCAACCTATATTTCTATCATTCCCAAAATTCCCAAAAAAATCTCATAAATTCTTTGGGTCATATCTTCATCAAATATGTAAAAATCCTTCCTTGCCTAGTTCAAAACTAATTCAACAATAGTCATTTTCCTATTATGTTCACAACAACACTTTATGAAGGAAGTGCTATTTATATATTCTTGATTGCCCTAGAATTTTTTGGGCACTCTTTCCTATCCAAATCATTACCGCATGACAAAATTCAGCTCCATTTTCCTAGCAAATCTTCCTCGGCAAATTTCCAAAGTTTTTGTCCACCTAGAAGCATTGTGAAGGAAGTACCTTTTTTATATCTCTAAATGACATGAAATTTATTAAGTTCCTTCATATGCCCAAATTATCACCCTCCTCCAAATTGCAGCTCAGTCAAATCATCTATGTGAGCCCAGGTTCAATTTATATTTTATGGCCAAATTGGCACGTTGCAAAGCAAGTGTTATATAGACCCCTCCTATTACCCTCAAACTTTTCGGCCACTCTTCCATACCCAAATCATTGCCACATGATAATATTCAGCTCAATTTTCCTAGTAAATCTTTCTTGGGAAATTTCCAAAGTTTCTACCTCGAGAGAAGCTTTGTGAAATAAGTACTAGCTAGGCTTACCCAAATGATCTGAAAATTTACCACCGCATGACCATACCTAAGTAACTTACCTATACCAATTTTGAGCTCATTTCATTCATCCAATCTCTCTCACTAGTTTTCCCAAGTTTCTGTCCATAGAAGACCATTGTGAAGGAAGTACTACTTTGGCATGTCAAAATGGTATCAATTTTCTACAATGCTTTCCTATGCCCAAATAACCATCCTCCACAAAATTTCAGCTCAATCCATTCATTATTTTGAGCCCAGCTTCAACATTCATATTTTTGTCCAGCGTGGTACTTTGCAAAGCAAGTACCACCTAGGATCCTCCTTTTGAGCTAAAAATTTGTGAAGACATTCTCCTTAGTAGATGATCATCCTCAGCCTAAACTCACGCCCATTGGCCATGTGCATGTCCCGTACCGCTAATCAAACACTTGGCTGCTAATTCATGTTTGAGCATCGATCGGTCTCCTTGTGAGAATATTATGTTGTAATTTTATTGCTAGCACCAACCTGGGGAGTGCCCAACCCACTAGACATGCCTAGGCCGCCCAGAACACATGGCAACATTACGGCCATGCGGTGACCACGCGACGGGCATGCGAGTTTACGCGCTCTAGAGTTGGGGCCCTCGGCCACCGCCCAAACCTCGACGTATCGCCAACAAACCATGTATTTATGATTAAATAGGTTCTTATGTAACTACAAATGATTTTTGGAAAAAATAAATAGCAAACTATGAGGCAGCTGCAGTTCAAATTTAACCCGCTTCTAGCTGAATCGGCGGAAATTTGTCTTTTTCACGAGAGGTGGATCAAAAAAATTTACACCCACCCATTTTGTCAATTGTGCATTAAATATGGCCTACTATTTTATAAAAATGATTTGGTCCAATTTTGCAACAATTATTTGGTAGTTCCTTCACAAAAAAACCTCCTTTCGGGCACTCGAAAAATGGAAAATGGTTTTTTTGTCCAACGAAAATGAAAACTTCCTTAGGCAACATTGTTTGCCATTCCAATATGCACCCTTGTGCACAATATGAGATCATTTGAACAAACTATGCCATGAATGTGGCCATAAGATTGATCATTTGGCTTGAAAGCCATGAATCTTCACACATGATAGCTCATTTCTAAGAACACTTTTTTAAAATAATTATCATATTACAAGTTTATTATTTTTCCCGGAAACTTGGTCATATATAATGACACAATGCGAAGGTTTTCCAATTTTTTGATTTTTTTTGAATTTTTTATGCCCGTTTCAAAATGTGGTCAAAACGGCGGGCTTGACCGTTCCTAGCAAGCGGTTGAATCTTGGAATTTTTTTGGTGTTTCTCTGATTAAATAGATACTTATGTACCTAGAAATGATTTTTGTAAAAAATGAAGAGCAAACTACGAGGTAGCTACAGTTCAAATTTGACCCGCTTCCAACTGAATCGACGAGAATTTATCTTTTTCACCAGAGGTGGATCAAAACTTTTCACACCCAACCATTTGGTCAATTGTGCATTAAACATGGCCTAGTATTTTTGAAAATTGATTTGGTCCAATTTCGCAACAAATATATGGTAGGTCCTTCACAAAAAAAACTCATTTCGGGCACTCGAAAAATGGAAAATGAATTTTCCGTGCAAAGAAAATGAAAACTCCCTTAGGCAACATTGTTTGGAATTCCAACATGAACCCTTGTGCACAATATGAGATAATTTCAACAAACTATGCCATGAATGTGGCCATAAGTTTGATCATTTGGCTTGAAAGCCATGAATCTTCACGCATGATAGCTCATTTCCGAGAACACTTTTTAAAAATAATTTCCGTATTACAAGTTTATTATTTTTCCTGGAAACTTGGTCACATATAATGACACAATGTGACAGTTTTCCAAATTTTTTGATAATTTTTTGAATTTTTTATGCCCGTTTCAAAATGCGGTTAAAACGGTGGGCTTGACTGTTCCTAGCTAGTGGTTGAATCTTGGAATTTTTTTGATGTTTCTCTGATTAAATAGATACTTATGTACCTAGAAATGATTTTTGGAAAAAATAAAGAGCAAACTATGAGGCAGCTGCAGTTCAAATTTGACCCGCTTCCAACTAAATCAACAGAAATTTGTCTTTTTCACCAGAGGTGGATAAAAACTTTTTACACCCAACCATTTGGTCAATTGTGCATTAAATATGGCCTAGTATTTTATAAAAATGATTTGGTCCAATTTTGCAATAATTATTTGGTAGGTCCTTCACAAAAAAACCTCATTTGGGGCACTCGAAAAATGGAAAATAGCTCTTTTGTGCAATGAAAGTGAAAACACCCTTAGGCAACATTGTTTGGAATTCCAAGATGCACCCTTGTGCACAGTATGAGATCATTTGAATAAACTATGCCATGAATGTGGCCAAATTATTGGTCATTTGGCTTGAAAGCCATGCAACTTCACATATGGTATCTTATTTCTAAGAAGAATTTTTTAAGGTATTTACAGTATTGCGGTTTGTTATTTTTCCTGGACACTAGGTCACATATAGTGACACAATGCAAAGGCTTTCTATTTTTTTGATTTTTTTGAATTCTTTATGCCAATTTCAAAACACGGTCAAAACCGCGGGTATCATCGTTCGTACCTACGGGTGGAATCTTACTAAACTCATAGTATTTCTCTAATGAAATATATACATGTGTACCTAAAAATTATTTTTGGAAAAAATAATTAGCAAACTATGAAGTAGATGTAGTTCGAATTTGACCCGATTCATCCTAATTTGGTACAAGTTGGTTTAAATGGCTAAAAAAAGCTAGAAAGGTCGAAAATGCATACAAGTTGGTTATCATCCATAAAATGTGGTATAACCCCTGAGTGAAAATTTTTGTGGTGCGATTTTGCAAAATATTATTGGTAGTTATTTCATAAACCCCTTTGTTTTTAGCGCTTAGAGACTATTTTAAATGGTACATGTCTCCAACCAATCAGGACGTGTCTCCCGGATCACCCTCCTATAGGCGATCTGAGCCGTCCACGCCGTCCTGATCCAACGTCTCCTCAGCTCTCCAGCTATCCTACCTCCCTCGATCCCCTTCCCTCCCGCACACTCTGTCTCCTCCCTCGATCCCCTTCCCTCCCGAAAATGCCGCCGGCTCCCCTCGATCCCCTTCCCTCCCGAGAACGACGCCACCGCCTCTCACACCTCGTCGACCCCCTTCTCCACTAGCCCCTGCCGTCGCCCCCTCCCCCCTCCCCTAGACCCTACCACCCTCCCGTACGCCACCCGCTCCTGTCCTGCAGCAGATCTAGGGTTAGTGGTGGCTTTGCCCCACGCTGGCCACGGCACTCCGGCAACCAGGACGGCGACGGTGTCGACGGGATCCGACAGGAGCGTCCTCCTGCGGCCACTCGCGAACCTACCCGTCCTCTAGGGTTTGAGCCACCGCGTCGCCGGCGTGGCTCCGGCATTGTTCCGTTGATCCGGTGACTCAGGTGACCCACTCCACTCCTCCATGTCGCATCTCTCCCTATCTGCCTCACCATGTTCCCTCTCCCTCTCAGATGCGGAGGCGCCGGCGCGTCTGATGCGGATCGATGACGGTGTTCATGGAGGAGGAGAGGGTGGTGGACGACGCGCTGGGCTACCCCAAGACCTACGCCAGGCTCTGCCGCGCCGGCAGGGCGCGCTCGGCCTTCCTCCCCTACGTCCTCCAGCCCCACGAGGTACCTGCCTCTTTTTCCTGCGCAAAACCTCTCGAATTCTCCCTAGACTCACGGCAGGATCGATGTGCCCCTCGCATCCCAATCTCAGATCTGCGGCCTCGCGCTTTCGAAATAGATATCTGTGGATTTGGTTGCCCCCGTATATTGCATCCGTTTTATTTAACATCAACTCCATGAAGTTATATGGTTCACTTCTTCTTTTGTTATCTCATTTAATTAATGGGCATGCGAACTGGATTCAAGTGTGCTTTTATACTAGAAAGTGCACAAGAAGCTGGTTGTTCTATATCTAGACTCCATCGTCATGTGGTGTGCCTTTGATAAAATAGTGTCAAGACTGTTGTTCTTCATGGTAGTGTGAGTTATATCAATATGTGGATTGCTTGAACGGATCACTGATATCATGTACATCCAAAAGTATTGATTATGTTTATAAATCCTATTGATTATATCAAATGAGCAGAGATGGACAGCCATCTTCTATGCTTTCAAATGCCTCTATTAGGTAGATGCTGTCTTGCTGTATGATCATGATGAGTAGTTTGCTATGATAGCTGACCAAATAGGCGATTCTGTTATTTTGAGTGATGTGCTCATGTCTTGCTCTCCCAGGGAATTGCTTGAAGATATTTTTTATATCATTTATGTTCACAAGTACCCGCTTTTTATTAAAAAAATATGTTAATTATATCCAATGGAAAGAATTAAGGAGCCATATTGTCCCAGAATTCCTGATTATGTGTTGTTTCCTTAGCTGTGACTAGACTTGCATGATGAATTGGTCATGATGCTGGACAAGATTTGGTGATTCTTTTGCTGTCGATGGTGCATTGCTGGTGGAAAATCTTCTCTCATCTAGTAAGTCGTGGAGAGATTATTGCGCTCTTGCTGACGAATGATCTGATCAATTTTCCAACTAACTTAGAAAGACCGATGGAGTTCAAAGTTTGATGCTATTATCTTGAATTAAATCAAATTTTTCATATTTGGTCACTATGGTTTACTTGCACCCTCTACTATGATTGCTCTGCTAGCTTTTTATATGATTTCTTTCTTGATATAGCATATATGGCCACACACAATCTTGATAGTACAATAAACTTTTTGTTGCCATGGTTAATTATGGGGTCCCTTGTTATGCCTTGATTTATTTGGTACCATCTCTATATTGATTGTGGATAGGCATTGTTGTAATACCGTTGGACGTTGGTACAGTATTTGTCTACTGTTTTTGCTCCAGTAGTAGTGTAGGTTTCATGATGGTCTATAGCGAAACACCCAAAAATATAGAGGCAATTACCGAGAAGGTATGCTCTGGTTTAAGTCCATTCGTTTTGTACCAACTATAAGTATTTCAAAATATTAAATGTGGTGTGCCTTTGTTGAAACAGTATCAAGACTGTTGTTCTTCATGGTAGTGCGAGTTGTCAGTATATTGGATTACTTGAATGAATTATCGATATCATGTACATTTAAAAGTATTGAGTGTATTCATAAATCCTATTGATTATGTCAAGTTAGCAGAAATGGGCAGTCGTCTTCTATGCTTTCATAATGCCTGTGTTACGTAGATGCAGTTTTGTTGTATGATTATGTGACGAGTTCTTTTATTTTGTTCAGAGTGTTGTGCCTGTGTCTCATTCACCTAGAGAATTGCTTGAATACATTGTTTATATCATGTATATTCATATGCACCCGTTTATCAATAAGTTTATTTGTTGATTATATCAAATGGAAAGAATTAAGAAGCTCTCTTGTCCCAGAATATCTTATTACGTGTTGTTAACTTCTATGTGAGTAGCCTTGGATGCTGATGATGCTGGTCACTGCTTTCATGATTCTCGTGTTGTCCACGGTGCATTGCTTGTGGAACAGCTTCTCTCATCAAGATAGTCTTTTGTCTTGTTCATCTTAATCCACAGTTTCTAGACAACTTAGCACTTGATATAACCAGTTTGTAGACAACTAATGCTGGGGCAGGGGCTGGACTATCCAGTGGTATAGGATAGTTGATTCTGATTACACATTTATGTGTCTGTCTGTGTGCGTGTGTCTGTGTCCTGCATGTTTCAATTTTTATGTTGTCAATTGTAGCCAGTTCTCCTGGGATCGAACAATATGGATACAGGTTTGTGGTATCCATTGTAAGAGGTATTTATAACAATTGTGTTCATTAAAAAATATTTTTGAATGATGCTTGAGATAGGATGGAAAATTAGGCTATATTTATGGTTTTGCTGTATCACCATATTTACCTTCTTTAAATTTTGGCATACAGTTTATTAGGCTATATCATCATAATCATGGCCCACAAGAAAAAAGCAGAATTAGAACCCAGGCCAGTCATGATATTTTTGTTTATGGAGGTGTTGCATATTTGATCAGATTTCCTTACTTGCTTCAGGCATAAGAATAATCTTATAAGAATATAATATTGGTACTCTGCGAGCTATGAGTAGAATGAGTATCTTGTATGAATGAGTATCTTGTTTCTTGTATGAATGAGTAGATTTCCTTACTATATTTGCGAGTCACCTTTCTTTAATGAATGAGTATCTTGTTTTGACTAGCTGGATAATAAAAGCATTGTACTAGTTGAATTTATGTTATCATTCTAAATAACTTGTCTTTTTTCGAGTGGTCTCTTTATAATATATTGGCTCCAGTTTTCTGATTCTTCTTTGCTGATTCATGTAACAGGGTGACTGAGGTTGCATGTTGTTCATGACAGGATCAGGTGCCTAGTTTGTAATGCTATCAAAGGAGCTCCATCGTGAAGAATATATCACAGTTGGTAGAGTAGGGGCTCCATCGTGTAGTGGTTGTAAAGTATAGTATTAGTTACTACATTTGGTAGTTGGTAGTGCCCTGTGTGTTGGTAGTGCAGGAGGGCCATTGTATTATGTGTTATTTGTAGAGCAGGAGCTCCAGATTCAGCCATTGTATTTATGTGTTATTTGTAGAGTAGGAGCTCCTTCCCGAATCTGGTTGTTATTTGAAGTATTATTATATGTGTTTTCTGTTTGTGCCAATTTAAATACTGCTTATTTATTTACTGCCAAATTGAAATATGAAGAATATGACCCTGACAGCCAGGACCCACTTACTAGAAGCTGACAACTTGGACCCACTTACCACAATTTTAAAACTTGGATAAAAAGGCCACGACTCAACAATAAAAAGGCTGCAATATTGGGCTTGGCCCATGAACACAACCAAAAATGGACAGAAAAACACAAATAGGCTGAATTGTTGGGCTAGGCCCATGTAGAAAATCGAATTGGACCGGGCTGAATCTTGTGCCACATCAGATTGCCACGCTGGATGCCTACGTGGCCTGGGAAGGTTGCTAGTGACCAAAACGCCACAGTAGACGTATTTTGGTCATAAACGTCTACGACCATTCCAGAAGAAAGGTCGCTATAGTCAGTTTATGACGGCCAGCTTTTGACCTTATGTTTTTGGTCACAAAAAGGTCACAAATGAAAATTTGTGACCATTCAGTGACCAATAGTGGTGGTCACAAGTTGACATATTTCTTGTAGTGATGATTGTCTTCGAGGGATGCTTGGCCCTCGTCATCTTTCCTGCTTCACAGGCACCGCATAAGTGATCTTTCTTGAACTTGACGCCACCGATGCCTATGACATGCTTCTTCTTTGCAAGGGTGTGCAGGTTCCTCATGCCAGCATGCCCTAGCCTCCGATGCGAGAGCCAGCATTCTGAAGCTTTTGCTAGAAGACATACGGCTAGCTATGGTCCTGCTGAGAAATCTACCACGCAAATCATCTTTACGATACCCTTCAAACACTAGAGACTTGTCAGATTCCATTAGAACAAGGCAACAATATTTTCCAAACATCACAATCATGTTTAAATCGCAAAGCATTGAGACTGACATTAAGTTGAAACCAAGGGATTCAATAAGCATGACTTTATCCATGTGTTGATCCTTTGAGATTGCAACTCTAGCTAGACCCAATACCTTACTTTTACCAGTGTCAGCAAATGTGATGTGACTTTTGTCGGATGGACGTAAGGTTGAGTCCATAAGAAGGCTTCGCTTGCCAGTCATGTGGTTGGTACACCCACTATCAATAATCCATTCTGAAGCAGCTGGTTTCGTACCCTAAAGTGCAGTTATGGGGATAGGCTTCATGAAGAGAGTTTTGAAGAAAAAACATTTGACGAACCAGTGGGTTATGAAAGCTTAAATCGAGATTTGGACTGATAGGGCGAGTAGCAAGCAATTCAGGAACAAAGTACATAATAAGACCATTTGGGCATTTGATCTTGCGCCCTACAAGATGTTTAAGGTCCCCAGCAATAGCGTCAGATAATTTTGGTTTTCTGCTGGAGACCTTTCCCTGCAAAAGAGAGTTAAGCTTTCTTAGCCACCCACATCTTCAAGGGTGGCTTTGAAGCAATGAGTCTAAGTGAAGCATCTGAGAACTTTGGCTTTGGAGCCCTAGCAAAAAGTCTAGCAGCTGGACAATAGTACTCATAAGAATAAGCAGAATAGTTCTTGGTCTTATGAACATGGCGGTTTGATGAACCGCGCTCATATTCATAGGCCTGAGTATGGATTCCCTGCAAAACATTTGCGTTAGCGCGACTCCAGTGAGTCCTCTGTCTGTATGAAGCCTTTGGACCGTATGAAGTCTGTGGTCTGGGGTTTGTCTTCTTCACCTGTGGTGTCATGATGACATTCACAGGAAGATTCTCCAAACACCTTTTCGGCACCCAGATCTTCTTCATAGGCGGTCCATTCCTGCAGTTAGTACCAATATACCTGGCAAACACTTCACCATTCTAATTCTTAAACAGTTTGTAGTTTGCATCAAAGGATTTATCAATAATAATGGGATTAGCACAAGTGAAGCGAGATAGGGTGGATGGATCCGCTGAAGGTTCTTTTGTAGCAACCCACGTGGTTTTGGGGTACTGCTCAGGTTTCCAGTAAGAGCCATCGGCATTCATTTTCCTTTCGAACCCAACACCCTCTTTCCTAGGGTTTCGGTTCAGAATCTGCCTTTTGAGGACATCACATAGTGTCTGATGCCCTTTGAGACTTTTGTACATCCCTGTTTCAAGCAGTGTCTTCAACCTAGCATTCTCATCAGCAATGGCAGTGGTATCCTCAGCAGAGGGGTTAGTTACCACATCGACAGGTGAAGATATTGCAACAGTAGCAGCACTAGAACATTCAGCAACAGAAGTAGCGTTATCACGCTCAATGCATTTAAGACATGGTGGTTCAAATCCTTCCTGAGCTGAACTGATCTGCTTGGCGCGAAGTGACTCGTTTTCCTTTTGAAGATCTTCATGAGCCGCTCTCAATTTCTCAAGATCTTGCTTCCTTTGAAGATAATCATAGGAAAGCCTTTCATGAGTTGTTGAGAGCGTTTCATGAAGACTTTCAAGTTCGTCATACTTAACGTGAAGATTTTTTATATCTTCAATTAAGGACTGAGATCGAGTCATTTCAGTATCTAACAGATCATCGCTTTTGTCTAACAGTTTTGAATGTGTTCCGTAGCTTTCTGCTATTTAGTTGCAATTTTAGCAAGTGTTTTGTAGCTAGGTTTGGAATCACAATCAGATTCATCGTCACTAGATGTTTGATAGTGAGTAGTGCGTGTGTTTACCTTGGCACCACATGCCATGAAGCAGTAGGAAGGAGCGGAGTAGTCCTTGTCATTTGCATCGGTGTCGGTGATGAAGTCATTGTCTTCAGTGTTGAAGATGGACTTGGCAACGTATGCTGTAGCCAGACTCGCAACGCCAGAATCAGACTCCTCCTCAGACTCCACCTCCGCCTCCTCAGAAGCAGACTCCTCCTCAGAATCCATTTCCTTGCCAACAAACGCACGTGCCTTGCCAGATGAGCTCTTCTTGTGTGATGAAGACTTTGAGGAAGACTTGGAAGAAGACTTTGATTATTTCTTCTTCTTCTTGTCGTCAGAGTCATACTCCTTGCTCTTCTTCTTCTTCTTGTTCTCATTGTCCCACTATGGACACTCAGAGATGTAGTGGCCAGGTTTCTTGCACTTGTGACATGTTCTCTTCTTGTAGTCATGAGCAGAAGCTTCATCATTCATTGAGCTTGATCATGAAGACTTTCTGAACCCTTTCTTCTTGGTGAATTTTTGGAACTTCTTCACAAGCATAGCAAGCTCCTTTCCAATGTCTTCAGGATCATCAGAACTGCTGTCAGATTCTTCTTCGGATGAGGAGACAGCTTTTTCCTTCAAGGCACGAGTTCACCCATAGCTGGGACCGTAGATGTCTCTTTTATCAAAAAGCTGAAACTCGTGTGTGTTGAGCCTCTCAAGTATGTCAGACGGATCAAGTGTCTTGAAATCAGGGCGTTCTTGAATCATCAGGGCTAGGGTGTCAAACGAACTGTCAAGTGATCTCAGCAGTGTCTTGACGACTTCATGCTTGGTGATCTCAGTGGCGCCGAGGGCTTGAAGCTCATTTGTGATGTCAGTGAGTCGATCAAACGTGAGCTGGACATTCTCATTATCATTTCTCTTGAAGCGGTTGAAGAGGTTGCGAAGGACACTGATTCTCTGATCTCTCTGGGTGGAGACGCCTTCGTTGACCTTGGAAAGCCAGTCCCAGACTAGCTTGGAAGTCTCCAATGCACTCACTCGGCCATACTGTCCTTTGGTTAGATGACCACAAATGATATTCTTGGCAGTAGAGTCCAGTTGAACGAACTTCTTGACATCAGCAGTAGTGACACCTTCTCCAGCCTTGGGAACGCCGTTCTTGATGACATACCATAGGTCGACATCAATGGCTTCAAGATGCATGCACATCTTATTCTTCCAGTAGGGATATTCAGTTCCATCAAAGACGGGGCACGCAGCGGAGACTTTAATTATCCCTGCAGTCGACATAGCTAAAACTCCAGGTGGTTAAACCGAATCACACAGGACAAGGGAGCACCTCGCTCTGATACCAATTGAAAGTGCGTTATATCGACTAGAGGGGGGGTGAATAGGCCATTTTTATGAAAGTCTTCAAAACGTGAGAGTTGTGAAGAAAAACAGTGAAGATCATGCCTATTACTATGCAGCGGAAGTTAGATTACACTAGGCCAGCCATGGTCATGTATTCAATAGAGTGAAAGCTCAATGACAAACAGCTTCAGTGTAATAAGGATCAGGTAGGAAGAAGTAATGAAGCCGAACAGATCATACATTCATGTTGTGAAGACAAAAGATAAAGCAAGCATGCAATGGCTTCACAATGAATAACTGTAAGTGAAAGGAAGTGAAGATGAAACCAGTGACACGTTGAAGACAATGATTTGTTGGACCAGTTCCAGTTACTATGACAACTGTACGTCTAGTTGGAGCGGCTAGGTATTTAAACCAAAGGACACACAGTCCCGGACACCCAGTCAAGGACACTTAGTCCAAGACACCCAGTCCTCACCGTTTTCTCCTTGAGCTAAGGTCACACAGACCTCGCCCAATCACTCAGGTAAGTCTTCAAGGTAGACTCCCAAACCTTCACAGACTTCGTTCACTGACAATCCACAATTTCTCTTGGATGCTCAGAACGCGACGCCTAACCGTCTGGAGGATGCACAGTCCTCAAGTGTAATAAGTCTTCAGATCACACAAACACGAAGACTTAAGTGATGCCCAATTTACTCTGGCTCTGGGTGGTTAGGGCTTTTCTCCTCACTGGGAATTTTTCTTTCAAAGGCTTCGAGGTGGGTTGCTCTCAAACGACAAAAGCCGTGCACTGAAATCTGAGCAGCCAACCGTTTATGGTTGTGGGGGGGTGGACTATTTATAGCCACTTGGCAACCCGACCTGATCTGTCCGAAATGACCCTGGGTCACTCAGGAACTGACACGTGTACCAACGGTCGAATTTTGAACTCACACGGCAACTTTACTTGGGCGACAAGTAAAGCTGACTTGTCTGACTCTGGACAAGATTTTCTCTCAAAGTCTTCGCTCGAAGACATAGGATTTGAATTAGGCATCACTTCAGTCATTCTGACTGGTTCTCTTCGACCCCACTTAACAGTACGGTGGTTCCTATGACACAACATGAATGAAATAAAACTACGAAGGATCTAGGTCTTCGAGTTCCAAAAGCTTCATAGGGAGTCTTCTCATGTCATTGTCTTCAATATGAATATCTTCATAAACCACCATTGTCTTCAATGTCTTCGTACATTTTTAGGGGTCATCTCTGGTAGTAAAACCGAATCAATGAGGGACTTCTACCTGTGTTTTCCTGCAATTCTCACAAACACATTAGTCCCTCAGCTAGGTTTATCGTCAATACTCCAAAACCAACTAGGGGTGGCACTAGATGCACTTACAGCTAGGTATTTAAACCTCAGGACACACAGTCCCGGACACCCAGTCCTGAACACACAGCTCAGAACCCTTAGTCCTCACCGTATTCCCCTTGAGCTAAGGTCACGCAGACCTCGCCCAATCACTCTGGTAAGTCTTCAAGGTAGACTCCCAAGCCTTCACAGACTTCGTTCACCGGTGATCCACAATGACTCTTGGATGCTCAGAACATGACGCCTAACCGGCTGGAGGATTCACAGTCCTCAAGTGTAATAAGTCTTCAGATCACGCAGACAGGACGACTTAAGTGATGCCGAACACTCTTTGGCTCTGGGTGGTTAGGACTTTATCCTCGCAAGGAATTCTCTCTCAAAGGCTTCGAGGTGGGTTGCTCTCAAACGACAACAGCCGTACTTTAACTCTGAACAGCCAACCGTTTATGGTTGTAGGGGGTGGGCTATTTATAGCCACTAGGCAACCCGACCTGATTTATCTGAAATGACCCTGGGTCACTAAGGAACTGACACGTGTTCCAACGGTCAGATTTCAAACACACACGGCAACTTTACTTGGGCTACAAGCAAAGCTGACTTGTCCAACTCTGGACAAGATTCGCTCTCATAGTCTTCACTCAAAGACATAGGATTTTGGTTAAGCATCACTTCAGTCATTCTGACTGGTTCTCTTGGACCCCACTTAATAGTACGGTGGTTCCTATGACTCAATCAAAGAAGAAAAAGAACTATGAAAGATCTAAGTCTTCGAGCTCCATAGTCTTCATGAGATGTCTTCTCTTGTCATAGTCTTCAATGTAAATGTCTTCACATACCACCTTTGACTTCAATGTCTTCATACATTTTTAGGGGTCATCTCTGGTAGGAAAACCGAATCAATGAGGGACTTCTACCTGTGTTATCCTGCAATTCTCACAAACACATTAGTCCCTCAACTAGGTTTGTCGTCAATACTCCAAAACCAACTAGGGGTGGCACTAGATGCACTTACAGTTTCAAATATTGGAAAATCCAAATTAAGATGGATCCAGCTTTATGAATGTGAGATCATGCCATTTGTAAACCTTATTTATGTATAAAGGGTCTTGTGCTTTTGAAAGTATATATAAAAATGATGTATATAGATTTGTATTCGAATACAAAATGGATCCTGCCCGAAAACAAATAATACAAACTGGATTCGAATTGAGTTGGCATGTTAAACATGCACTCTTTCTCAGCAAAAATTTGAATGAAGCGGGGAAACTCGCAGTAACCGCGTGAAACCAAAATCTGCGAGATGGAAATTACTGCCTATCCCTGACAGGCAAAGCCTATTGGCTCGATTTCTATAGGTTTCGGTAGGGGTAGGCTTGCAATTTCATTCAAACATGGCATAAATGTCTCCGGCTCTCACCTCCCCAGATTCATACATGGTGGGCGCCAAAACATAGTTTCTCCTCGGCCGAAATCGCCTCTCACGTCCCTCCCCTATTCATACATGGTGGGTGCCAAAACAAACTCTCCTCAGCCAAAATCTCCATCGGCAAATATTTGGTGGATGCAAGATTACCGTCCTATCTACAATCGACTAATATTGTTGTGATCTATGAAATTTTAAATGGAGGCTAAGTTTGTCAATTTCCTCGCATTTGAGACAAGAGCGCCCTGAAGACATGGTTCCACATACCTCTCTCCCTCCATTTCCCCATTCATGCTCCATGGGTGCCAAAACACCCCCTCCACCACAATCTCCTCCGTCTGTCACCCCATCCATTGTTGTCCTGCTCCACCATGCCGGAGTTGATACCCCGATGTCGTCGTACATTACAACAGATCGACCCCTCTCATCCTTGCATCACTTACTCTCGCTTCATCCGCGCCATCGTCCACCTTACCGAGGCCGCTCGTACAACCGTCTCGTCCACCACGCGGGGATATTACCCTCACCGCCACCATTTGCCCTCCTAGATCTGCTTCCACGCTGCCGACAGCCATCTCTACCGCAGCACCCTCAACGCCTCAGCAGATGGATACACGGCACCACACTAGAGGATGTACCCTTTCGTATCTGCTCAAGTTGTTTATCTCAGCAAGAAAATAGATCGCCACTGCTTTACTGTGATTTCTTGTCCATTACATAGAATCTTACTTGTTAGTTGAAACCAAACATTGGTTGTGAACTTGGCTTTGTTCATTTTGCATCTTCGGATCTGCCATGGCACGCTCACCACTATACTCGCAATGCTTATGGTTTTTCCCTTTTATATTCCATATTAGCTTAGATGATAGTCGACTAAATTTCAAATTTTGATCATTCCATTTTTGGGAGTTTGTCGGAGGGAAGGAAGGGGCTCGCCGGATGGTTGCCCCATTATCTATCTTAGGGTTTTTGGTGGGGGCAGTGGTTGTGGGGGGTGTCATCGGGCTATGGTGGGGCCTCATTGGAGTCAAAACTCGTTGCGGGTGGGGGTGCGGTTAGCTAGAGCGATGGCAGGGGGTGGCGGAAGACTGGAGGTGATGGGCGGTTTAGGGGAGGGCGAGGGCTTGTGGTTCGGCCCGTGTTGTGGTCTTTACAGGAAGAATAAGAGGCGCGGAGGAAGAAGGGTTAGGAGACGTAGGATCTTCATCCAACCGCCTGAAATGGTCTACTGACCCAAATGTTGAAAGTCAGGCGACTTGCATGTAGACATTCCCATATATTCAGTACCATCATCGTAGGTGCTTCGAGACATACGTGCAAGAAGTGCTCCTCAACCTATCAAGCTAAACAACATGCCACTCATAATTCCAAACTTAGTTGCTCAAATACGAATATGATATGATGCTGACATGTACTAAAATAGAGAATGTTTAATTGGTTAGCTAATTTTCCTACTTTACTTTCAAAAAGCACATGCGCCACATATCGAGGGACAGCAGGGAGTTGCGTTCTTTATGCGCTCTAGTTCATCATGTGTGGCCAACAAACATTTTATCATCCAAAATATGCCTGCTCTTTTGTAGGATGCTCCTCTTCTGTTCTTCTTTTGTAAGTACTCTCACCGTATCTAAATATAAGTCTTTGTAGAGATTCCTCCATGGACGACATACGGAGCAAAATGAGTGAATCTACACTCTAAATTGTACTATATACATCCGTATGTGATCCATAGTGGAATCTCTACAAAGACTTGTATTGAGGAACAGATGGAGTATAATAGTTGTACAATATGTTCTTTGTAGTAAAGAAGAGCAGGGACATGTGCAGTGTATAGGTCTATTCGGTTGCTTGTCATGGACGCTTTCAACTCTTCATGTTTCCAAATGCATGTGGCCACATATAGAGAGACATCATTGAATGGAATTTCATCGGGCGCTCTAATTCATCATGGGTGGGCAACCAACATTGTATTGAAAGAAGGGGAATCTCAATAATATGCTTCCCCTTCTATTCATTCACATGTTCCTCTTGTGTTCTTCTTTAGTAAGTACAGTATGTTCCTTGTCAGTTAGGGAAGCAGTCGACAGCTCTATTGGGCCGCTTCTACTACATGATTTTGCACTTCGAGTTGGTCAGCCATGATATCCCAGAAGTGGTGGGAGCCGCGCGGTCTTTGATAGACTAGACTGATAGTAACAACGGTGCGCCTTTAGATGAATATAGCTAGCCTGTAGGTGATCGATAGGCAACATATTAGTAGGGGCAAAACCCTGTATTTTCCAGCCAGTTCCGCTTTCCTGATTTATTTCTGGTGGTTATGGTGTACCCCTCTTATCTACACCACAATCTACCTAGTAGTTGTGCGCTCTCTTTATCATGGTTTGGCAATAAACTATCTATATGATATATTATGAACCTATCATCTTGTCGGCGTTCTGGGAACGGGGGTCCCCAGAATTGCCTGCCTGCGGCCCATGGTGTGGCTCTACGAGCGGGCCCGTACGGCCCATCTTTACCAGCAAGGACTCAAGACCCTCGTGAGGGGCCAAGCCTCGCGAGGCGAGTGACACAAGACCTCCTCAGGAGCGGCCTCACCAGGCTGGCTCGCGAGGGGCGGAGAGTTCAAGGCCAGGCGAACCTCGCAAGGTTCTAGTGACGTGAGCCATGACGACCAAGGCCAGGCGGGCGCCAAGCAGTCGCCAGCGTGCACAGTGTCCTTGTTTCCTCTTTGATGCTAAGGAAGCAGGCACATGCACGGAGTACCGAGGCGTTAAGCAAAGGTTTCCATATCAGTGCAACAAGACCAAGACCAGAAGGACGGCAAGACAGAGGTCACCGTGGAGCCCAAGACGGCGTCACCACCAGAGCCTTTGGCATGTGTCGGTGTCAAAACCGGCGGATCTCGGGTAGGGGGTCCCGAACTGTGCGTCTAAGGCGGATGGTAACAGGAGGCAGGGGACACAATGTTTTACCCAGGTTCGGGCCCTCTTGATGGAGGTAAAACCCTATGTCCTGCTTGATTAATATTGATGATATGGGTAGTAAAAGAGTAGATCTACCACAAGATCGGAGAGGCTAAACACTAGAAGCTAGCCTATGGTATGATTTTATATTGTCCTACGGACTAAAACCCTCCGGTTTATATAGACACCGGAGAGGTTAGGGTTACATAAGGTCGGTTACAAAGGAGGAGATACACATATCCGTATTGCCTAGCTTGCCTTCCACGCCAAGTAGAGTCCCATCCGGACACGAGACGAAGTCTTCAATCTTGTATCTTCATAGTCTAACAGTCCAGCCAATGGAGATAGTCCGACTGTCCGGAGACCCCCTAATCCAGGACTCCCACAGTAGCCCCTGAACCAGGCTTTCAATGACGATGAGTCCGGCGCGCAGTATTGTCTTCGGCATTGCAATGCGGGTTCCTCCTCCGAATACATCACGGAAGAATTTGAATATAATGATAGTGTCTGACCCTGCAAAATAAGTTCCACATACCACCATAGAGAGAATAATATTTCCACAAATCCAATTTGCTGACTTGTTTTGGCAACACGACATTACGTCACGGCTCGGTGATTATTCGAACCGTTTCTTTTAACTAGCCCCGCACATAACGCGAGGCAGTTTTTTGACACGTCTCGTCAAAGCAAAGATCGTGTCCCCTTATCACGGGATTCTCATCAATACGGGCGTGGGTAACCCAACCGCGTCTAGGACTCATAGATTATAGGCAAGTCCCAAACGGCCACGGAGAGGATGCTTGGTATTCACCCTCTTTATAAAGGGCCAAGGCTTTCACTTTTTTCCCTCCCGTCGAATCCTTCCCCCTCCTTGAGTTCTAACACCCAAAGCCCAGGTCAGGTGCTCCGGATCTTCAACCATGTCCGGATCTAGACATCAAGGTCGATGGATGCCCTCCTCTGTTATGGAAGAAGATATCAAGAAGTTGAGGGAGAACAGATATCTGACCGCCAAAGTTTCGCATTGGCTGCCTGCCCGAGGGCAGGTCGTCCCTACTCCTGAACCCAACGAAAACGTCGTGTTCATCTCCCACTTCCTCGGAGGTCTAGGCCTCTCTTTGGATCCCTTTGTAAGGGTTTTGATGTTTTACTACGGGCTAGACTTCCACGATCTAGCCCTGGACTCCTTTCTTCACATCTCGGCATTTATTGTCATGTGTGAGGCCTTCCTCCGCATTACCCCTCACTTCGGCATGTGGCTCAAGACCTTTGATGTGAAGCCGAAGACAATCGAGGGACAACACGCAGCGTGCGGAGGAGCATTAGTAAGCAAGATTGCAGGAGCTCTGTGGCCAAAAGGTTCCTTTCCAGAGGTGTCCGGATTATGGCAACAAGAGTGGTTTTACATCACAACTCCCAGAACTGCCAAGTGGGTGGATCCCCCCGCTTTCCGCTCGGGCCCCCACCACAACTGATGTCATGGATTAGCAGAGGGCTGAGCTGGGGTCCAGCCAAGGACGTGCCTATACTGCAAAGCCGCATTCAAGATCTCTTCAAGGGATATTTTAATTTGGTTATGGTAATGCAAGTTATGCTGGTTCGTCGAGTCCAACCTTGCAAACGCCGGCCCCTTCGCTTGTGGGAGTTCAACCAAGAAGGACCGCGCGCTATTCAAAGTTTCCTCGGCCTGACGCACGAGGAGATGTACAAGTCATTCTTCGGACCTCAAACAGAGTGTCCGGACACTACCGAGGACGTGGGCCTGAGTAGCAACCGCACCGCCGAACAAGTAAGTAATCCTCAAGCCAAACACACCGTCTTTTATTTATCATGACGTCATTTCTGAGAAATCGCCCTTTGACCAGGACTGGTTAACAAAGGCGAAGATGAATCGGTGTTCGGCCCCCCTCCCTGAGGGTTTGGAAAATCCGGTATTGCAAAAGATGCTCAAGCGCGCACCTTGCCCAGAGCCCTCGAAGGAAGATAGGGGGGATAATATGGGCGAAAGCGGGCCCCATCGCTGCCAGTTTGTCACAGCCCTAGAATTGTTTGCAATTAGTGGCACAAGCATCCATGCATCTTGTCTAAATTATTTCTTTAATTTGAAATGGGGATTGCCTAAACCCCTAGCATCAAAGGAATCCAAATGGCTTTCAAAAATGTTCATCATTTATGAAAAATGATGTAAACAGTAACCAGAGGTGACGCACATTTTTCCATGTCATATTTGGACTCTGAACTAAATCTTATGCTATTTGCAATTGGGCATTTAATTTCTATATAATATTTTAAATGCTCAATTAATTCTGAACTTAAGTGAGAGATGTTGGGAATATTCCAACCAGAGCCCACAATTATTTTCAGGGTTTTTAGAAACGTTCTGGTATTTTTAATAAAGCCCATAACTTATAGAGAAATAGAAAAACATTAACAAAGAGAGAGAGATTTTACCTGGCGCTTACCTGGCCGGCCAGGCACTGTGGCAGCCCACCAGGCCCATCTGCCAGTCGTCCTCCACCTCGCGCCAGAAGGACGCGAGGCGTGTGATCGCCGCACGCCGGCCCACGCCCGGGCCACCTCTTGCTTCCTGCCGCTTCCCCCTCGTCGCCCTGGACCTCCCTCGCGACGCCATGCACCCCTCTGGCCCTCTCTCACTCTCCCCGTGCTCCTTCCTCTCCTCTGGCTCTCTCCCTCGCACCACCCGAACGCGCCGCCGACGCCGATGTGCACCACCGCGGCCACCGCGCCCCCTCGCTTCCCTGACTAGCTCAAGAGCTCCGCCTCGTCCCCCTCTTCCTCCTCACCAATATGTAAGGTGCCGGAAGCCCCTGGATGCCGCCAGCTCCGCCGTTCCCCTCCTCAGCCACCAAGGACTGCCAGCGTCGATTCGCCGCCTCCTGAGCTTCGCCGAGCACACTGGCCATCCCTACAACACCGCTTTGAGCCCCCGAGCATTTTCCCCCTCTCCCCGCGCTCGTCCGTGTCCTCTAACCACCATGGCCATCGAAGCCAATAGCTCCTTGCCGCCAGCCATGTCGCCACCGTGGCCACGGTCGTGCAAGCTTGCACCCGAGCTCACCACTGCACTCAGTACATCCCCACGAGTCGAACGCGGCCACCCCCACGTCCTGTTGTGCAACCTAGCATGTTTTCCACCGAGGCCCGAACTCCGGCCGCCGCGGACGTGCTCGCCGCCGTTGTTCCCGGCCACCACAGCACCAACCACCTCCACCGTTGGATGCGCCACATCGCCAGCTACCTGTAGCACCCACCCGCGCATCGAACCGTGGCCGGAGCAGCGTTTCCGACGCTCTCCGTCGGCTCGGCCTCGCCGGCGACTCAACACCGGCAGGGGTTGACCCCTGTTTGACTTCCCCTCCGTCCTGATGTGTGGGCCCAGGCCCCTGTTTAGTTAGTGTTAGGTGATTAGTGTTAATTAACTTAGTTAACTAGATGAGCCACTGACATGTGGGCCCAGCCCTAGATTAGTTTAGTTAATCACCTACATAGCACTAACAGGCACTGTTAGTTAGATGTGACACTGACACGCGGGTCCCACGGGTCAGGTTTGACCTGGACCGGGCCTGTTGACCTGCTGAGGTCAGCGTGACCTAGTGCTAACACAGTAAAACCTTTTCTGTAATTCAAATAAATCTAAATGGTTTATTTATTTCAGAAAATGTTATAAACTGCTAAAAATCATATAAAATCAACTATAACTCCAAATGAAACAAATTATATATGAAAAATGATCAGAAAAATCCAATCTATCCATCTGTACTGGTTTCATGCATGTTAGAGCAACCTAACCTTGATGTTTAGATGAAACATGATAATGCACTTATATGAGTTCATAGTTTAGGCTTGTATTTGAATCTTTGATTCAATTAAGCTCAAACCACCCTGGTTTTAGTTGCATTAGCTCAAAACACATCATATTGACATGTCATGATCATGCATCATATTGTGCATTGCATTGATTGTATTTCTTTCTGTGTTTCCTGGTGATTGTTCCCCCTCGGTAGACGTATGTTTCGACGATGTGATCAATGACACCGATGAAGAGCTATATCATCTTCGGAAGTGCCAGGAAAGGAAAACCCCCTTGTTCATTCTGATACAATCCCACTCTCTCGCTCCTGCTCTCTTTTACTGCATTAGGACATCAATGATTCATCTGTTACTTGTTGCGGTAGTTGAACCCCTTATCCTCTGCATGACCTATCATTGCCACAGTAAATAGATGAAACCCACTAGCATGAGTAGGCGTTGTTTGAGCCCTGATGTGCCTACTCATTCATGCTTGTTTGTCATGCCTGCTATTGCTTAGAGTTGTGTCAGGTCTGATTCATCGGGGATGAATTGGAAACTTGTGAACATGTCCTACTGTGTGTGAGCTAAGTGTATTGAACACGATTTGGTAAAGGTAATGATGAGAGCCCATGTAGGAGTACATGGTGGGTTGTTTCATTGGAATCGTCCTTAAGAACCAAGATCTGTATGTGTGATTTAAGAATCAGTTACTACCATGCATTGGGATCCTTAATTGACCCTCTCGGCTTCTTAACCACCCTAGTTCTCTGTCCAGGAGTTGCAACTAGTTTATGGTGTTTATAGGATATGTGTTGGCGGCCGTGCATAGCGCTGACCCGAGGGGTGGGCTATGATGCGGTAGATACACCGTGGCCGGGTATACTGGGCGCCTGTTTGGTGTCTCAGAACCCTGTACACATCGTTCAGGGCCGTATGTGGAAACCTCGGTCGGACTCCCTACGAATGGAACCTGGATAGGCGATAAACCTGGACTAGAGACTTGAGTGTTAGGTAGGCCGTGGCCGACACCCTTGTTGGGCTTCCACTTGAAGGTTGCCGAGTACATGTCGTGTAAACGACGGTAAGTGGTGAGAGCGTGTATGAAGAAGTACACCCCTGCAGGGTTAACATCATCTATTCGAATAGCCACGTCCGCGATAAAGGACTGCTTTGTTGCCTATATAGTTCATAGACAAGTGAAAGTGGATACTCTAAAATGCGCAAGATAAGCGTGAGTGCTATGGATGGCGTTCTCGTAGGGAGACGGGAGCGGATCCATAGTGGGGTATTGATATGGTGAATATGTGGACTCGTGTGCGCCACCTCAAAAGAGTTGCTTGCAGTCGTAGTTCAGGTTAGCCACTGAGTCAAAGCTGGCTAGCTGCAGTTAAACTCCACCACCCCCCCTTTGTTGATACCGATGTATATGTACCTAGTTCTGATTTAAGTCTTGCTGAGTAATTTTGTACTCACGTTTGCTTAATTTATGTTTTGCAGAGAGCCTCTCAGTCTCGCTATTAGTTTCGCGTGGACTTTGACGTTTAGCTTGATACCTCAGCTACGATCTTGTGCCCTCGGCAGGATCTGGTAGATAGTCAGGCTTCTTAGCCTTTTCCATTTGTAGATGTCTGTACTCAGACATGTTAAGCTTCCGCATGTGTTTTGACTTGTATGCTCTAAATGTTGGGTCATGAGACCCATGTTTGTTTTATCTGGCTCTTCGAAGCCTAATGAATAAATACTTGAGTCGTAGAGTTATGTTGTGATGCCATGTTGTATTTACACATATCGAGCATATTGTGTGTATGATTGAAATGCTTGGTATGTGTGGGATCCGACAACCTAGTTGTTTATCCTTGGGAGCCTCTCTTATGGGGAAATATAGTCTAGTGCTTCCATGAGCCATAGTAGTCCGCTACAACCCGGTTCACCGGAGTCCTGCTAGCCCAGCACTACTGCTCGCGACACTTGACTTGTCGGCATGTGTTTCACTTTGTTCCTGTGTCTGTCCCTTCGGGGAAATGTCACATGGTGACATCCGGAGTCCTGCCTAGCCTGCTACAGCCTGGGTTCTCGGAGTCCTGTTAGCCCAGTGCTACAACCTGGATTCACACGCTACTGACCGACATGCTCGGTGTGATTCATGTATGCCTGTCCCCATAGTTTGGTGCCGCTTTGGGTTTACGACTAGCCATGTCGGCCCGGGTTCTCTGTCATATGGATGCTAGCGACATTATCATATACGTGAGCCAAAAGGCGCAAATGGTCCCGGGCCAGGTAAGGTGGCACCCGTGGGAATACCGTGCGTGAGGCCGCAAAGTGATATGAAGTGTTACATGCTAGATCGGTGTGACTTAGGATCAGGGTCCTAACAGCTTTGGTATCAGAGCCTGACTGCCTGTAGGATTACCAAGCCAAACTGGTCGAAGTCGAGTCTAGAAATGCTTTAGTTATGTAAGGGAATCGATTGTGGAAGGGAACGTAAGGCTCTTTTTACTCCTTTATCCTATGCCCTTCTGATCTGGGTCAACCTCTTCTTTTCTACGGGGATTAAGAACTAGGCCTTCTCATCTATCTATCAGGATGACGTGTTACTAATCCATAGACTTATAGAATTGATAGTTTCAAGCCTCAGTTCCGTTCCTACTACTTCCGTATGTTGACAGTTGATCTCGGAACCTTGATATTATGTTGTTGAGTGGTTATGCCACCATTTTGCAGGATGTCTCAAATCTTTTTGAGCATTTATAGCCGTTATGCTGTCCGAGTCATCCCAGGTTTCTAAGTAGTCTGATGCATTTGCAAACCCCTTCCTCTTGTTCCTGATGTCCATTTGGGCCAGATTAATCACACTAATCAGTGAGTTGAGGTACTCTGTTGCCTCGACATATATGTTGGAGCTATTATTATGACCCTAGGTGTTTTAGGGAGTCACCTAGTAATCTAGCCATGTTTTATGTTCCGGTGTGATGATTCTGGCCATCATTCTCGAGAGCATCCCGTGATGCCATTTAGTAGTAGGTATTCTATTCTTGTGTTCTTGAACCCGAGATTCACCCTACTTACCTCCTTTTGATAGTGTTTGCTCGTTATTTTAGGATATTAGTAACCTTGCGACAGTCCTCGAGGTTTGTGGTATTTCTTTCTTCCAAATACCATGAACCATTAAGGCAGAAGTTCTTTGAATGAAAATATCACAATCAGAGTACTCTTGAGGAGTTCTCCATTCATAATTGGGATTCTGCCAGTCCTACCTTCCTGCATGGGTTATCTGGAAGAAACCTGTTCAACTTGGTTCGACATATTAATCTATGCATCCACAACTCAGAAAGATATACGGCCTCTTGAGTTGTCCCTCTTAATTTTATTCCGACCATCGCCTATCAATTGATAGTCAGGAGTAATTGTGCATCCATGTTATCGATGCTTATTATTCTTGTGGTCCGTTAAGCCATTCTATTTCAGACTGACTAGGAGAAACAAACTCCAGTACCTCATCCATATCCAGGATTGGGTCAAAGTAGTTGAGTTCTGCATATCAAATGCCAATCCAGCTTTTGCTCTGTTCTATCCTAGAGTATTACCCCCTTTATGTCAGGATTGTCATGAGAATTGCACCATCTCTTATACATTTTTGATGCAGTGATACTTCTTGCCATCATTTTTCATTCCTGGGTTCCCGTATTATTGTAACCGGAATGCCGACAAGTGAATCGTGATGTGTGAACTCAATACTCCGAGCAACTCGTTGCTTGGTAGTAAATGGACAATATTCTCATTCTTAGCGTGTTGGTTATTGAACTACCATTCTAAGATTAATCTTGCTACCTAGTCCATATTTCCTGGTGCACTCTTTAATCAATGAGTTAGGATTACTCAATCCCTTGCTTATTCCTTCATATTGCCCTGCTCTAAAAAGCAAGATTGTTCTCGAGCTTAGTAACATAGGTGGTTCGTGATGTTCTGAATATCTTCTCGGACGTATTACCAGGTTGTCACCTGACCGCTATGTTGACTTCGTGATCATGTTGGTTTTCCTCCAAACCACCCATTCTCCAAGATTCTGTGTTGGATACCCTGAACTAGTCGCTCGAGCTAAACAACAACTAGCATAGTTGGAAGATAAAAGCTTAGTCCACTTAGTTCATTCCAAAGGGATATCCTTGTGTTTGTGTGTTAGTTGAAGAAAGATGATATCTTCATCGATTGTTCCTCGTGATCGGTTGTTGGATCTGTTGTCTTGTCAGAACATTTATTTGAGTGTGGGCTATCCTCAAATCAAATTAGTACCAGTGATATTCGTAATGTTGTCTTACTCTTGGTTGACTCCTCAAGCATACACCATTACATCTTTTGGTCTGACCAATACTATCACATTGTTCACATAATGGTGGAAGTCCAGTGATATGGAAATTCCGATGAGTTGCTATTGAGCCCATCAGCAGCATTTTGTTTCCTCCATGATTTGTGTTGAACATCCAGCTAGTGTTGGAAACTTGTGTAAGCATTTTCTTCATGCCCCATTCAGGAAGTATATGTTTGGATGAAAGAAGTGACTTCCTTTGATTCACGTGCATTTGGTGTAAGTTGCCACCGTGAATTCGAGAAAGTTTTTTTTGCTTCCTCTGGAATCATCCCAAGTCAGTCATGCATGTGCGAAGTATTTTATGGTCTGATAGACTGATCATCTTCATTCTATACGCATCCCTAGCACACCAAGCCACTGATTGAATTGTTCAAGATAAAGGAGTCTGTTCTAAAGTGTTAATCCTTTAGACTTCCGCACAGAGACTTCAATATCATTAATTATGGTTCTCAACCAGAACTCGGTAGTGTTTTTGTTGTAAGACTACTACGTGGTCATGCTTGTCTGGGACGGTGTGTTCACATGTATGTAGCAGAACCGGCTCGTGTTTGGGAGCTTACTACCATAGTTCATTTCCCTAGAATCTCGCAACATCATCTCGTCGACTTGTGTTGCAACCTTTCCTTCCCCAGACATGCCGCCTAAAGTATCCTGTTACCAACCAGATCTGAATCTTAGGCAGATATGATGGTTGAAACATTCCCAGCATTTGCATGTTGTCCCTAGCTTGCACCGCCATTGTACCAAATTTCCATGGGATGCACTTCTCAGTAATTGTTGTTCAGGATCATCTACAAAAGTGGTCCTACCATGGGTCCCATCCATTTCCGATGATAGGCAAAATCATCCATTGTGTTGTCTTCAACAAGGTAGTCCACATCATCCATTCTATTCCGGGTATGCCATCCCTTCGTACTCCGCCAAACGATTGTTGTGGTTTGCCTTAGGCTGGTATAAAGAGTGTCAATGATCTCTGAATCAAAATTAATTCTTTTTGCCACTTAAGGGAATATTACTGCGAGTCACCTTCCTTAAGGTGTCTCGTTGTGGTATCATGGCAACCCAACTCCTCGCTACGTTGACACCGTTCACCACCCTCCTAGGTGTGGGAATTCCGCTACTTATTTAAACCTTGTCATATGCTCATTTCCATCATTCTTGATGTGTGTATCGTGTCTCATCTCGACAGATGTCGCTATGTCTCGTTCTGTGAGTTGATCGTCGGTTGCTCGATCTTCGAGAAGATCGATTCTTCAAGAGTTTCCTTTCTTTCCGTTATCGTGTTGGATGGAGTTCTCAGAGCAAGACATCGAGACAAAGATGGTGGTCGTTTCAACGGTCTTATGAAGTGCAACCTAGATCGTGAAGACCGTGTTCGTTTGTTCCCCCTTTGTCTTCTTACCTCACGTCTTGAATCTCGGGACGAGATTCTTGTTGAGTGGGGGTGAGTTGTCACAACCCGAGAATTGTTTGCAATTAGTGGCACAAGCATCCATGCATCTTATCTAAATTATTTATTTAATTTGAAATGCGGATTGCCTAAACCCCTAGCATCAAAGGAATTCACTAGGTTCACCTAAAATATTTTCAGTAAATCCAAATGGCTTTCCAAAATGTTCATCATTTATGGAAAATGCTGTAAACAGTAACCAGAGGTGATGCACATTTTTCCATGTCATATTTGGGCTCTGAACTAAATCTTATGGTATTTGCAATTGGGCATTTAATTGCTATATAATATTTTAAATGCTCAATTAATTCTGAACTTAAGTGAGGGCTGTTGGGAATATTCCAACCAGAGCCCACAATTATTTTCAGGGTTTTTAGAAACGTTCTGGTAGTTTTAATAAAGCCCAGAACTTACAGAGAAATAGAAAAACATTAACAAAGAGAGAGAGAGAGAGAGATTACCTGGCGCTTACCTGGCCGGCCTGGCACTGTAGCAGCCCACCAGGCCCATCTGCCAGTCATCCTCCACCTCGTGCTCCCCGGCTCTCTCTCAAGATCTCCCTCTTTCTCTGTATTTCATCAGCTGCAGGTCGCCGCCGCCTTGGTCAACCCTTGCCGGAGCTCCGTCGACGCCCCGTTGGCCGGATCCGGACCGGAAACAAGCGGATCCATCCATCACCGCCTGAGCCCCGTGCCCTTCACCGCCTCCCATGCGCCTCTACTCGTGCCTGAGCACGGACGCCTCCCGCAGCAGTCCCGCATCAAGCCTCATGCCGTCATCCTTGTCCTCGTAGCCTCCCCGCTCTCCACGTCAGTGTAGGGAGATGAGCCCCTCTCGAACTCCAGCAACGGCGCCGCCCCTCGCAGCGGCTGCCGCCGTCGCCATGGCCTACATCGCCTCGATGCCATGGCCGCCCGAAGCTTCTCCACTACTGCTACTGTCGCATGGATCTCTGCCCCCGGCTGCCACATCCACGACGCCCTTGTCCAGGTCCCGGCCTCGTCCACCACCTGCATCTGAGCACCGGCCAGCCACCAGAGCTCCTCCGAGCACCTCCTCTGCGTCGAACAACGAGGACAAGAGGCACGTTCCCTTCTCCATCGATGTGCCCGCACACCGAGTCGCTCGCGCCTCCACCGGAGTCTGGTCCTCGCCAGCCTTTCCCTGCACGCCTGCTGTTCCCGCCCTGATTCTTCCCGGCGAGAGCCTCGCCGCTGCTTCTGCTCTAGGTGAATGCGTTGACTGGCCTCTGCAACCGAGACGAGCGTTGCTCGTCATCGTCGCATTGACCACGTGGGCTACCGCAGCACCTCAAGGCCTAGATCTGCCTCGACCGGTCTCCTCTTCATGGCCCAGCCGCAAGCCGGCCTGCCTGTGTCCCTCACCACCGACCGACCCAAGGCCCGTTGTGAGCAGCTCCTCCAGCCACTCTCCTGAACTCTGTTGACCCACTTAGTTTCGGACCATTACGTTTTTTTTCAGTTTTGGAGGTTATTCCTATTTATCCAGAGATGTCAGTTTTACAGAAAAGCCCTTGTTGATCATGCATTTAATAATTCCACAACCGTGCATCGGATTGAAAAACTTAATATATGAAACCTGCTTAGAATTTTGTCTAGTTTAATATTATATAACTTTCACCCATGTTTAAAATGTTTAAAATGATGTTTGTTTAAATTTTCTCCTATGCCATGCTAAAATGATTTATTTCATAACTAAATAACCGTAACTTGGAATTTAATAAACTTTATATGTAATTGGGGTGGAAAAATGCCTGGTTTGACATGGTGGCTTTACTTTGCATGTTTAATAACTCTAAAATTATGTTTAGGGCAGAACAGTACCAAACCTTAAAATATGCATATGGGGTTTTACCGGACTTGTTGTTTGTTGTTCCGGCCTCATTTAACCTTGCCTAGATAGGTAGTTTTCATTTGCTTCACCCCTTGCCATGTTAATCAACATTTAATATTGCCGGGTACATAAATGAGATCGAACTAAATAACTTGAATATGGTGTTTGTCAATATGCATCCCGATGCATATTGAGCTCCACCTAATTTGTAGGATTGCTTGTGCACTTTGCCATGCCATGCTTCATTAAACCGGACATGCATCATACTCGATTGTGCATCATGCCATGATTATGTAATGGTTGTTTACTTAGTTGTTTGTTTCTTTCCGGGTTACTTCTCGCGTTAGCTTCGGTTTCGTTCCGGAGTTGTGATGATCCGTTCATCTACGTCCGTTTGTCTTCTTCATGGACTCGTTCTTCTTCCTTGTGGGATTTCAGGCAAGATGACCATACCCTCGAAATCACTTCTATCTTTGCCTGCTAGTTGCTCGCTCTTTTGCTATGCCTATGCTGCGATACCTACCACTTGCTAGATCATGCCTCCCATATTGTTAAACCGAGCCTCTAACCCACCTTGTCCTAGCAAACCGTTGTGTGGCTATGTTACCGCTTTGCCCAGCCCCTCTTATAGCGTTGTTAGTTGCAGGTGAAGATTGGAGTTTGTTCCTGGTTGGAACATGGATATTTTGTTGGGATATCACAATGTCTCTTATTTAACTAATGCATCTATATACTTGGTAAAGGGTGGAAGGCTCGGCCTTATGCCTGGTGTTTTGTTCCACTCTTGCCGCCCTAGTTTCCGTCATATCAATTCAGTACCTTAATATGACATATCATTCATATGTATGTGCATTGCATTGATTGCGGTTCCTTTTGTGTTTGCCGGTGCTTGTTCCCTCTTGGTAGACGTTCGTTCCGACGATGAGTTCGATGACACCGATGAAGAGTTATATCATCTTCAGAAGTGCCAGGCAAGCAAAACCCCCTTGTTCATTCTGATACAATCCTACTCTCTCGCTCCTACTCTCTTTTACTGCATTAGGATAACGCCGTTTCAATTGTTACATGCTGCGGTAGCTGAACCCCTTTCCTCTGCATGACCTGTAATTGCCATAGTAAATAGATGAAACCCACTAGCATGAGTAGGAATTGTTTGAGCCCTGATGTGCCTACTCATTCATGCTTGTTGTCATGCCTGCTACTGCTTAGAGTTGAGTCCGGTCTGATTCATCGGGAATGAATTGGAACATGGTGAACATATCCTACCGGTGAGAGCTAAGTGTGTGAACACGATTTGGTAAAGGTAGCGGTGAGAGGCCATGTAGGAGTACATGGTGGGTTGTCTCATTGCAGCCGTCCTCAAAAACTGAGTTCTATGTTTGTGATCCATGAACAGTTACTACCACACATTGGGTTCCGGTAAATCGGCCCTCTCGGCTTATTAATCAACTAGATCTCTGTCCAAGAGTTGCAACTAGTTTTTGGTGTTTGTAGGTAGTGTTAGTAGTCTACCAAGTGGCACCTGGTATAGGTGGGCTTGGGATAGACTAGGCACAGTGGCACGGTGTACCAAGTGGCACCCGGATGGTGGGCTTGGGAACCCTGCACACATCGTTTGGGGCCGTGAGCGACACCCCGGCCGGATCTCCTTGCAGATGGAACCCGAATAGGCGATAAACCTAGACTAGAGACTTGTTGGTTAGTCAAGTCATGGCCGACTCCCTCGCCTGGCTTCCGCTTGAAGGTTGCTGAGGTACATGACGTGTACATGGCGATAAGTGGCAAGAGCGTGTGTGAAGAAGTACACCCCTGCAGGGTTATCATTATCTATTCGAATAGCCGGATTCCTCGGATATGGAAACTTGGACCCCTTGCATAGTTCATAGACAAGTGAAAGTGGATACTCTATAATGCGCAAGATAAGCGTGAGTGCTATGGATGGCGTTCTCATAGGGAGACGGGAGTGGATCCATAGTGGTGTATTGGTATGGTGAATATGTGGACTCGTGTGCGCCACCTCAAAAAAGTTTCTTGCAGTCGTAGTTCAGGATAGCCACCGAGTCAAAGCTGGCTTGCTGCAGTTAAACTCCACCACCCCTTTGTTGATACCGATGCATATGTAGATAGTTCTGATGTAAGTCTTGTTGGGTACATTTGTACTCACGTTTGCCTATTTTATGTTTTGCAGAGACGTTAGTCTCGCTAGTAGTTCCGTGTGGACTTCGACGTTTAGCTTGATACCTCAGCTACGAACTTGTGCCCTCGGCAGGATCTGGTAGATAGTCAGCTTCTCAGCCTTTTTCATTTATAGATGTCTGTACTCAAACATGTTAAGCTTCCGCATGTGCATTGATTGTATGCTATGATTGTTGGGTCATGAGACCCATGTTTGTAATATCTCGCTCCTCGGAGCCTAATGAATAAATACTCTGAGTCGTAGAGTCTTGTTGTGATGCCATGTTGTATTGCACATATTGAGCATATTGTGTGTATGATTGAAATGCTTGGTATGTGTGCGATCCGACAACCTAGTTGTTTATCCTTGCACTAGTACAAAACAGGGCTTTGGTCCAGGCCGGGTCAGCCCATTAGTCCCGGTTCAGTCCAGAACCGGGACCAATGGGGGCATTGGACCCGGTTCATGAGCCCAGCGGGTCGGCCGGGCCATGTGGGCCATTGGTCCCGGTTCATCTAGACCTTTTGGTCCCGGTTGGTGGGACGAACCGGGACCAATGGGCCTCGCTCCTGGCCCACCACCATTGGTCCCGGTTGGTGGCTTGAACCGGGACCAAAGGCTCCCATTTAGTCCCGGTTCATGCCACCAACGGGGACCAATGAGGTGCCTATATATACCCCCTCGCGTAAGAGCAGAGCACACTGCTCTGTTTTTTTTCTGGCCGAGGGGGAGAGGGCTTGGTGGTGCTCTAGCTCACCTCCTATGCACACAAGGTGTTTGATGGAATGCCCGAGCCACACTACTTAAGCTTTCTCCTCTCCAAGCTCGACCTCCAAGCTCCATTTTCCTCAATATTTGTCTAGATTTAGCGGTCCGTCACGCCCCGTCCCCGTCTTCACCGCCGTCGATCACTCGCGCCGAGCTCATCGCCGGCACCACCGTGGTGAGCCTCTTGTTCTTATCTTCTTTCTGAAAGGAAAAATATTCTTACTTGTATGTTTACTACATACTTGTATTATTTTCTTACTTTTATTATTGCATCTTATATAGTGCGATGGTTTTCGTATCCGCCCCCGTCGGCCCTCGTCCTGTCTATGATTCGGATGTGGTGTATATATTATCTTTATAACTATTGGTTCATTTATTGTTTATGAAAATTATGCTGACCAACGTGACATAGATTTTATTTATGTAGGATGTATGTGAATCGGAAATGCCAACCGACCCTATTGTCGAGAGGTTAAATTTAGTTGAAGAAGAAAACAATTTGTTGAAGGAAAAAATAAAAAAAATTGAGGAGGAGAAGATGATATTGGAGTTGCATGTTGCGGATGTCGTCGATGATCACAAGATCAAGATGGATGCAATGCGCTTGAAGATTAGAAAGATTAGAAAATATGCCATTTATACCGAGGCTTGGTATCATTATGCCGTTGGATCAATTGTTACCTTGGTTGCGATTATGATCGCATTTGTTTTCGCGTTGATATGTTTTACATAGTTTCAATGTATGGTTTAATTAATTAGATGCTCTGGAGAGCTATATGTTGTTAGATGAGAACTATGTATGCACTTTGGTTTTAATGTGATGATGAACTTCTATTAATTTGGACACTTAATTATATATAATGCACGCAGATGAACCGGCAATGGATGTACGGTGACACACACACCTCGAGTACATTAAGGGCGTGCATGAGTTTCTCGATGCGGCTGAGGCAAACAAGCAGAATGGTTTTATGTGTTGTCCATGCACTGAATGTGGGAATACGAGGTCTTACTCTAACCGGAAAATCCTTCACTCCCACCTGCTTTACAAGGGTTTCATGCCACACTATAATGTTTGGACGAGGCATGGAGAAATAGGGGTTATGATGGAAGACGGCGAAGAAGAAGAGTACGATGACAACTATGTGCCCCCTGAATACGGTGATGCTGCAACGGGGGGAGCTGGTGAAGATCAAGAGGAACCAGACGATGTGCCCAATGATGCTGCAACGGGTGAAGCTGCTGAAGATCAAGAGGAACCAGACAATGTGCCCGATGATGATGATCTCCGCCGGGTCATTGTCGATGCAAGGACGCAATGCGAAAGTCAAAAGGAGAAGCTGAAGTTTGATCGCATGTTAGAGGATCAGAAAAAAGGGTTGAACCCCAATTGCGAAGATGGCAACACAAAGCTCGGTACCGTACTGGAATTGCTGCAGTGGAAGGCAGAGAATGCTTTGGTTGACAAAGGATTTGAGAAGCTACTGAAAATATTGAAGAAGAAGCTTCTAAAGGATAACGAATTGCCCGACAGTACATACACAACAAAGAAGGTCGTATGCCCTCTAGGATTGGAGGTGGAGAAGATACATGCATGCCCTAATGACTACATCCTCTACCGCGGTGCATACAAGGATCTGAAAGCATGCCCAGTATGCGGTGCATTGCGGTATAAGATCAGACGAGATGACCCTGGTGATGTTGACGGCGAGCCCCCCAGGAAGAGGGTTCCTGCGAAGGTGATCTGGTATGCTCCTATAATACCATGGTTGAAACGTCTGTTCAGAAACGAAGAGCATGCCAAGTTGATGCGATGGCATAGTGTGAACCGGAAGAAAGATGGGAAGTTGATAGCACCCGCTGACGGGTCACAGTGGAGAAAATTCGAGAGAAAGTACTGGGATGAGTTTGCAAAGGACCCAAGGAACGTATGGTTTGCTTTAAGCGCGGATGGCATTAATCCTTTCGGGGAGCAGAGGAGCAATCACATCACCTAGCCCGTGACTCTATGTATGTATAACCTTCCTCCTTGGATGTGCATGAAGCGGAAGTTCATTATGATGCCATTTCTCATCCAAGGCCCTAAGCAACCCGGCAACGACATTGATGTGTACCTAAGGCCATTAGTTGAAGAACTTTTACAGCTGTGGAATGGAAACGGTGTATGTACATGGGATGAGCACAGACAGGAGGAATTTAACCTAAAGGCGTTGCTGTTCGTGACCATCAACGATTGGCCTGCTCTCATTAACCTTTCAGGACAAACAAAAAAAGGATACCACGGATGCACGCACTATTTAGATGACACTGAAAGTATATACCTGGACAAATGCAGGAAGAATGTGTACCTGGGCCATCATCGATTTCTTCCGACCAACCATCAATGTCGAAAGAAAGGCAAGCATTTCAAAGGCGAGGCAGATCACCGGAAGAAGCCAGCCATGCGTACCGGTGATCACGTACTTGCTATGGTCAATGATTTACACGTAATCTTTGGAAAGGGTCCCAGCGGACTAGCTGTTCCGAATGACGCTGAGGGACACGCACCCATGTGGAAGAAGAAATCTATATTTTGGGACCTACCCTACTGGAAAGACCTAGAGGTCCGCTCTTCAATCGACGTGATGCACGTGACGAAGAACCTTTGCGTGAACCTGCTAGGCTTCTTGGGCGTGTATGGGAAGACAAAAGATACACCTGAGGCACGGGAGGACCTACAATGTTTGCATGAAAAAGACGGCATGCCTCCGAAGCAGTATAAAGGTCCTGCCAGGTACGCTCTTACGAAAGAAGAGAAAGAAATCTTCTTTGAATGCCTGCTCAGTATGAAGGTCACGACTGGCTTCTCATCGAATATAAAGGGAATAATAAATATGCCAGAGAAAAAGTTTCAGAACCTAAAGTCTCATGACTGCCACGTGATTATGATGCAACTGCTTCCGGTTGCATTGAGGGGGCTTCTACCGGAAAATGTCCGATTAGCCATTGTGAAGCTATGTGCATTCCTCAATGCCATCTTTTAGAAGGTGATCGATCCAAAAATCGTACCAAGGCTAAGGAGTGATGTGGCGCAATGTCTTGTCAGTTTCGAGCTGGTGTTCCCACCATCCTTCTTCAATATCACGACGCACGTCCTAGTTCATCTAGTCAACGAGATTGTCATCCTAGGGCCCGTATTTCTACACAATATGTTCCCCTTTGAGAGGTTCATGAGAGTCCTAAAGAAATATGTCCGTAACCGCGCTAGGCCAGAAGGAAGCATCTCCATGGGCCATCAAACAGAGGATGTTATCGGGTTTTGTGTTGACTTCATTCCTGGCCTTAAGAAGATAGGTCTCCCTAAATCGCGGTATGAGGGGAGACTGACTGGAAAAGGCACTCTTGGAAGTGACTCAATAATATGCAGGGACGGATATTCTTGGTCTCAAGCACACTACACAGTTCTACAGAGCTCTACCTTGGTGACCCCGTATGTCGATGAACACAAGAACAGTCTGCGCTCCAAACACCCGGAGGAGTGCGACGACTGGATTACATGTGAACACATCAGGACTTTCAGCAGTTGGTTCGAAACACGTCTCAGAGGTGACAACACTGTTTGTGATGAGTTGTACTTGTTGTCCAGGGGACCATCTTTGACTGTATTGACTTACAAAGGATACAAGATAAATGGGAATACATTTTACACGATGGCCCAAGATCAAAAGAGCACCAACCAAAACAGCGGTGTCCTCTTTGATGCAGCAACCGAGAGCGGAAAGGACACATATTATGGTCACATAGTGGACATATGGGAACTTGACTACGGACATGATTTTAAGGTCCCTTTGTTTAAGTGCAAATGGGTCAATCTGTCAGGCGGAGGGGTACAGGTAGACCCACAGTACAGAATGACAACAGTGGATCTGAAAAATCTTGGGTACACTGATGAACCGTTCGTCCTAGCCAATGATGTGGCATAGGTTATTTATGTGAAGGACATGTCTACCAAACCGAGAAAAAGAAAAGATAAGGAAGCGAATACATCATACGATGAGCCAAAGCGCCACATAGTTCTTTCAGGAAAAAGGGACATCCTGGGAGTGGACGGCAAGACAGACATGTCTGAAGATTATGAAAAGTTTCATGAAATTCCTCCCTTCAATGTCAAGGCTGACCCAAGCATCCTGATAAACGATAAAGATTATCCATGGTTACGGCGCAATAAGCAAATGACACAAGCGAAGAAAAAGTGAAGACTTTCTCCCGCAACTATTATGATGATACCAAACCAACTTTGTAACACACGAGTATGCTATGCCAACTTTCTCAGAGTTCATTCGAAAACTATGAATTTAGGTCGAATTTTCTCTATCGGTGCATATATGTTCATTTTTTTAGTAAAGTTAATCACAAACTTGTGATTCACACAAATTTCAACGAATTCAAATTTTAACTATTCAAATTTGAAAACTAATGGCACTAACAGAAAGTTTATAATTTTTCAAAAAATAATGTTACTAACAGAAAGTTTATAATTTTGCTGACCTAAAAGCAAAAAGAAATAAAAAATAAAGCAAAAAACAAAAGAAAATAAATAATGTAGAAAACAAAACAAAAAATATGGAAAACAAAAAATAGCAACAATAAGTATTTTTTTGTAAATAGAAACAAAATAAAATAAATAAAGCAACAAAGAAAACAAAAAAACTAAAAAAGTGTTTTCAAATTTGAAAACTAATGGCACTAACAGAAACTTTATAATTTTTCTAAAACTAAAAGCAAAAAGAATAAAAAAATAAAGCAAAAAACAAAAGAAAATAAATAATGCAGATAACAAAACAAAAAAACTGGAAAAAATAGCAACAATAAGTATTTTGTTGTAAGTAGAAACAAAATAAAATAAATAAAGCAACAAAGAAAACAAAAAACTAAAAAAGTGTTTTCAAATTTGAAAACTAATGGCACTAACAGAAAGTTCATAATTTTTCTAAAACTAAAAGTAAAAAAAATTAAAATATAAAGCAAAAAACAAAAGAAAATAAATAATGCAGAAAACAAAACAAAAAACTGGAAAAAAATAGCAACAATAAGTATTTTGTTGTAAGTAGAAACAAAATAAAATAAATAAAGCAAAAAAGAAAAAAGTGCCACCTACTGGTCCCCACGGCCTGAATACGACTAGAAACCCTACCATGGGCCAGGATTCAGGCCCGCAGGAGGCCTAGTAGGCCCACTGGCACACAGCGTAGGGTTAGGCCCGAAAGCCTGCATTTGAGAGGAGCTCGAGAGGGAAGGCGCAGTAGCGCTTATAAACCAATCTCGAGCTCTCTCAGCTAGCGAGGTGGGACTAATGTTTTGGCGCGGGGCAGCACAAGGCCTTTGGTCCCGGTTGATGCCAGCAACCGGGAGTAAAGGGGGCATTGGTCACGGTTCGTGGCACAAACCGTGACCAATGCCCCCCTTTAGTCCCGGTTGGTGCCACCAACCGGGACCAAAGGCCGCCGCTTCCCACCCTTTGGGCTGCTGAAAAGAGGCCTTTGGTCCTGGTTGGTGGCACCAACCGGGACTAAAAGGGGGCATTGGTCACGGTTTGTGCCCCGAACCGTGACCAATGCCTTTGGTATATAACCAGGACTTGTGAAATTTTCAGATTTCCCTCGCCAGTTGCCCCCGACGATGCCGACCTCCTCGACGCCGCTAGGCTGCCCCGACGCTGCACGCCGCCCCCACCGTCGACATCGCCCGCGCCCGTCGTTGCCGTAGCCCGCGCCCGTCGTCGCCGTCGCCCACACCCTCGCCGGCCGTCGCCCGCGCCTGTCGTCGTCGTCGCCCGTGCCCTCGCCCGCGTCCTCGTCGCCCGTGCACGTTGTCGCCGTCGCCCACACCCGTCGTTGCTGTCACCCGCGCCCTCGCCCACGCCCTCGCCGGCCGTCCCCTGCCCCAAGGCGTCGCCGCCTCTGTGAGCACCGCGCTTCTGCCGCCCCCGCCGCCGTCATGCATTTTTTTGATTATACATGTTTTTTTACATGTTTTTAGATTTTCATATATATATATGTATGTATGTATCTTTTAGATATATGTTTTTGTATGTATGTTCATATATGTTTTTTTATGTATGTTCATATAGGTATATATGTATGTATTTTTCAATTGTAATGATGATTTAAAAATACATATATGCAAAAGTTAGATTTTTTGTTAGAAAAGTTTTATCTATATATGTTCTCTGATTTAGTACATTATAGGTTAGTTTCATTTTAAAAAAAGTTTTATATATTTAGGAAGATGGAATAGAAGGAAGAAAAAGGAAGAAAATGTTTTATCTATGAGGGTCGAGAGGGGGTCGTCGAACATGAGAGGAAGAAAAGGATAAAAAAAGAAGAGGAAGAAGAAAAAAAAGAGGAGAAGAAAGAATAGAGGAGATCTTCCCCTCTATTCTTTCTTCTCCTCTTTTTTTTTCTTCTTCTTCCTCTTTTTTTATCAGGAACGAGGGTCGTCGAGGGTCGCCGAAAATGAAAGGAAGAAGAGGATAAAAAAGTAAGAGGAAAAAGAAAAAAAGAGGAGAAGAAAGAATAGAGGAGTTCTTCTCCTCTATTATTTCTTCTCCTCTTTTTTTTCTTCTTCTTCCTCTTTTTTTTGTTGGGAACGAGGGTCGTCGAGGGTCGCCGAGGGGTCGAGGGTCGTCGAACATGAGAGGAAGAAGAGGATAAAAAAAAAGAGGAAGAAGAAGAAAAAGAGAAGAAGAAAGAATAGAGGAGTACTTCCTCTTCTTTTTTTATCCTTGAAGCGTTGTCGAGGCCACCCCAAACCCTAGAGAAGCTGCGTCGAGGCCACCCCAAATCCTAGAGAAGCAGTGTCGAGGCCAATAATTAATATTAGTTCTACGTTTGCCAATAATATATCCATCTGTCATGTTTGAATAATAATTGCCATGTTGTAAATATTTGTAGAAACTATTGACACAGCCTGAGACGAAGTACAAGAAGAGTTGTTCGGGGACATAATCGCATGAGGAAGTGATGCCGTCTGCTCATTGTTTCTCAACGACACCGATGGTCTGGAAGCAGCTGGCTATGATTATGATGGCTCCGGTGACCTAATGCCGGTGCAAGAAGGAGACCGTGAGGACGGCTCCGGTGACCGAACCGAGTCCGGCCAGGTATATATATTAGTTAAGCTTCTGCCGACTAGCTAATTGATGCATTCATTGTTTTGGTATGTACACATATTAATTAAGTCTTTGTTCTTTTTTCTAGTCCTCTGGATCGAGCACAACTTCGGTAAAGAGACGAGGCCCGAAGAAAAAGTTGAGCTCGGATGAAAAGTTTGAGATCATAGCAATCGCGCCCGACGGCCAACCGATTGAACCCCTTCAGACAAAGAGCGCATTTGTTGCTCAGTGCGGGGTCTTGGTTAGGGACAAGATCCTGATCAGCATCCAGCAATGGTTAAAGCAGGCTACAGAAGACCCTGAGGTGTCTTACGTCAATGATATGCAGAAAAATGATCTTTGGACTGAGCTGAAGTCAAATTTCACCCTACCGCAAGAGGATGACCCGGAGAAGCCAGTTAAAGAGAAATTAATCAAGTCTTTTGCTCTTAAGAGGATGGCAGAACTATTTAGGAGGTGGAAGAAAGAGCTGAATAAGTTTGTCGAAAATAAAGAGACACCAGAATTCAAGGGCAGATATGAGAAGATCAGAGATCACTGGCCCACATTTGTGGCCCACAAGACATCGGAAAAGAGTAAGAATATGTCGGCGACAAACAAGCAAAATGCTGCGAAGAAGAAGCATCACCATCGCATGGGGTCAGGTGGCTACCTCGTAGCCCGGCCTAAGTTGGCCAAGACTGAGAATGATCTGGCTGATAAAGGGATCGAACCAAAGACAATTAACTGGCTAGACCATTGCCGGACTTGGTTCTTCGGGGCTGGCGGAACCTTGGACCCTGTATCAGGGAAGTGCATTTGGACGAACGATCAAATGGACATACCAGTCAAGAAGCTTCAGCAGTATATCGAAGAAGCGCAGCATGGGACGTTCGTTCTAGACAGAGAGAACGACAAGCTCACAATGGCCCTCGGGAATCCTGAGCACCCTGGACGGACACGAGGCACGCCAGGCTCCATTCCGTGGAAGGTTGGGTTTCCGGACGCAGGCGGTTACAAATGCCAGGAGAGGAGGAAAAAAGTGCAGCAGACCCAAATGCAGGCGCTGCAAGCAAGGGTACAAGAGATAGAGGAACGAGAAGCAAATCGCAGCAAACGAACTGCCGCTGCAAACGAGAAGCAAATCGCAGCAAATCGTAGCTACCCTGCCATCTCAGCGGAGAAGCAGTGTGGCTTCCACCGAGCTGCTTTACCCGGAGCATGTCTTGACGGCTCCTGCCAGCTATCCCGTGGATTAATCTGAAGGTCAAGGCGGCTGTTGGCTCTATTTTTCCTACTAAACCCGGCGCAACTTTTCACTGCCGGCCGATTCCAGAAGGATATGCTAGGGTGATGGTGGATGAAATAACAGAGGGATTTGAGGACCTCCAGCTTGACCACCCTACCGGTGAAGGGGAGACTCGGCTGGGTTCTACTCTGAAGACTCCATGCCTATGGCGGAAGGAGCTCATCAACCTTCCGAACTGGACGCCTCCGCCTCCTCCTCCTCCTCCGGTGAGTCAGGGCACTCCGCCTCCTCCACTGCCTCCTCCTCCGGCGAGTGACGATCAAGGCACTCGGCCGGCTCCTTCTCCGGCGCGTGGCGGCACTCCGCCTCCTTCTCCGTCTGCGCCAGCGTGCCCGAGCAGCCAGCCTCCTCCTTCTCTGCCTCGTCAGCAAGGGCGGAAGAGACCTGCCGCCGCTCCGGCTGCTGCAGCGCATCGTAGTCCTTCTCCTCCGCCTCTTAAGCAAGTAAAGAAGACAATCGCTCTGTCTGCTCTACCGGTGTCTAGCAGTATAGCCAGAGGCGGGAGGACATACAGATTCGGTCCTTCTCTGAAGACTCCAGAGAAGATACCATACGAGAGGACCCCGGAGGAGAACGCCGAGATCGCGCGAGAAGAAGTGAGGAATTTCTTTGAAGGGGTGAAAGCAAAGAAACATCCACCTCCGGAGGAGAAGGTAGACCCGGTGAAAGCGAAGCGCACTCTGGCTGCCCTGACAAAACCACCGAACTCTCCGCCGAAAGGAAACTATGAGCGCATTATTGGAAAGGAATTTGCCGAAGCGGAGCGGTCGGGAAGTACTGTCAGTGATCAAAGGCTGAACGAACCACGAGCTGGGAAAAAAATTGCACAGCTCGGCGAACAAGCGAAGCAATCGTGCCCCCCGCTCAAGGTGCCTAGGGACATCGTCGCTAATGATCCGAGCATGGTGCCCGGTTATAGCAATCTTGGAGATTACCTGTCCGGCAATGTACATTATGATTTCATGGAGGTGCAGATACAAAGATACGAGTACGGGAAGCCTCTCGTCAAAGATGAAAGATCTCTATCAACGATGATGCGAAGATTGCATGATTGGTACTTGAAAATCTGCAGAGTCTGGGGGAGGAGTACTTTGTATGTGAGAGTTAAAAAGGAGCATGGCCTCGTTGGAATTGATCTGTTGCATGTTCCATTTGAGGAGTTCTTTCAGTTTTTCAATCAATTGGCCCTCGATAAAGCAATAGTCACCTGCTACTGTCTATAAGTAGTACTACTTCTGTCATTAAGTCTCTCTATATAGCTCAGCTCTTTCATTGCATGTATTTATAATTATCCTCGCCATATTATGCAGATTGAAGATTGTTGAAATGAAGAAACGACAAATCGGTGATATTGGGTTCATTAACACAAATATCATAGATGCAACTCAGGTTAAATTTCATGCCGCAGATACCGAGGCCAACTTGCTACGATCGTTGGTAATAAATGAAAACAAAGATATAATACTCTTTCCTTAAAACTTCAAGTGAGTGTTACTGTCTTGTGCGTATTCGGTTTCCCTTATATATTAGTCATGGTTATAGTAATGTAATTGATGAGTTATGCATGCGTGTGCAGTTTCCACTATATTCTCCTAGAGATTAAGCTTGAGCAGGGACTAGTAACCGTCTTAGACTCAAGATGAAAAGATCCCCAGGACTATGCGGACATGACTCAAATGCTCGAGAAGTAAGTTAAATCGATCATTATCCACCATATCAGCAACTTTGTTCATTTCCTGATATATCAAGTAATTGTTTTCTTTGTCTGGCATGGTTTGGAAAAAATTCACCAAAAAAGCTCCGGGACTCCCGAAGAAGCTGCAATTTAGACACCCGAAAGTAAGTACTATAGTAGCATGTTCCGCGCATCTCCTATTGATTCAAGCACTAGGTTCATCAATACCATTTGGCATTCTTGCTTATTAGTTTGATTGACCTCTATTTCTTGTAAAGTGGTTGTGGCAGGAACAAGGGAATGATTTCTGTGGATACTACATTTGTGAGTCCATCTGCCACACGACCTGTGAGCGGGGCTACTCTGACGAACAATATGAAGTGCGTAAATAACAACATTCACAATTTTATTTTATTACCATCATTTGTGTTGAGTTTCATTCATTCATATATATATATATGTATTGACCCCCTTCTTCAAATTAGATGTTTCAGACGCGGGATGAACTCCTAGCACCAGCTCGCATGCGAGCAATTCAAGAGGAATTGGCGGCATTCTTTCTTGACCACGTGATCGCGGAAGACGGAGAATACTATGTGGACCATGAGTCCGTATGTTAGGAGATTATATTTGTAAGAGATAATTATTGTATATATGTAGCCGGTAGTGTCGGATAGATATACAAGAACTTGTCGTTCGACCAATCTCTCGGAGAAGGAGAGGTGGTCGATATCAATTCTCTCTGTATGCATATATGTTCATGACGATCTTCTATTTCCTTCATTTGCTTACTTGCTAGCTAGCGTGTCTAGTCCTCTATATACGTATGTATAGTACGTAGCGTCGACCAAGCACGGACATAAGAGAGGACACTTCTCTCTATTAATTATAGCTAGCTATCACAACATATGAAACACCTAAATTAACCCCCCAAAACCCCCAACCCCCCCCCTTTAAAAAAACAAAAACCCCAGCCACAGAAATGCTGACACGTGGATGCCTATTGGTCCCGTTTGGTGCCACCAACCGGGACCAAAGGCCCTCCTGCCTGGGCTCCGCACACAGACCACGTGGAGGCCCATCTCTCCCGGTTCTGGATTGAACCGGGACTAAAGGGACAGGGCATTAGTACCCACCCTTTAGTCCCGGTTCAGGAACCAGGACAAAAGGCCCTTACGAACCGGGACAACAGGCCCTTTTTCTACTAGTGTTGGTAGCCTCTCTTATGGGGAAATGTAGTCTTGTGCTTCCATGAGCCATAGTAGTCCACTACAGCCCAGTTTACCAGAGTCCTGCTAGCCCAGCACTACTGCTCCGGAACACTTGACTGGCCGACATGTGATTCACTTCGTTCCTGTGTTTGTCCCTTCGGGTAAACGTCACGTGGTGACATACGGAGTCCTGCCTAGCCTGCTACAGCCCGGTTCACTGGAGTCCTGTTAGCCCAGTGCTACAGCCCGGATTCACACGCTGCTGACCAACATGCTCGATGTTGATTCATGTATGCCTGTCCCCGTAAGTTAGTGCCACTTTGGGTTCACGACTAGTCATGTCGGCCCGGGTTCTCTGTCATATGGATGCTAGCGACACTATCATATACGTGAGCCAAAAGGCGCAAACGGTCCTGGGCCATGGTAAGGCGACACCCGTGGGAATACCGTGCGCGAGGCCGCAAAGTGATATGAGGTGTTACCGGCTAGATTGATGTGACTTGGAATCGGGGTCCTGACAGCTTTGGTATCAGAGCCTGACTGCCCTGTAGGATTATCAAGCCAAACTGGTCGAAGTTGAGTCTAGAAATGCTTTAGTTATATAAGGGAATTGATTGTGGAAGGAAACGTAAGGCTCTTTTTACTCCTTTATCCTCATGATCTTCTGATCTGAGTCATCTTATATTTCTACGGGGTTAAGAACTAGGTTCTCTTCTATCTCTCAGGATGACGTGTTACTAAACCGTAGTTGCCTAGGATTGTTGAGTTCAAGCCCCAGTTCAGTTTCTACTACCTCCGTGCGATGACAGTTGGTCTCAGAATCTTGATATTGTGATGTTGAGTGGTTATGCCACCATTTTGTAGGATGTCTCAAATCTTCTTGAGCATTTACAGCCACTATGTTGTCCGAGTCATCCCAGGTCACTAAATAGTCTGATGCATTTGCAAATCCCTTCTTTCCGTTCTCGATGTCCCTTTGGGCCAGTTCAACCACACTAATCAGTGAGTTGAGGTACTCTATTGCCTCAACATATATGTTGGAGCTATTATTATGACCCTAGGTGTTTTAGGGAGTCACCTAGTAATCTAGCCATGTTTTGTGTTCCCGGTGTGATGATTCTGGCCACCATTCTCGAAAGCATCCCGTGATGCCATTTAGTAGTAGGTATTCTACTCCTGGTTTCTTGACCCAAGATTCACTCTACTTACCTTGTGTTGATAGTGTTGCTTGTACCTTTAGGATAGTAACCTTTGCGATAGTCCCCGAGGTCCGTGGTATTTTCTTCTTCCAAATACCATGAACCATTAAGGTAGAAGTTCTTTGAACCAAAAGCTCACAATCGGAGTACTCTTGAGGAGTTCTCCATCCATAATTGTGATTCTGCTAGTTCTACCTTTCTGCATGGGTTATCTGGAAGAAACCTATTGAACTTGGTTCGACATATTAATCTACGCATCCGCAACTCACAAAGATATATGTCCCCTTGAGTTGTCCCTCTTCATTTGTATTCCGACAATCATCTATCAATTGATAGTCAAGAGTATGCGTGCATTTGTTCATCGGTGCCTATCATTCTTGTGGTCCGTCAAGCCATTCTATTCTGGAATGACTAGGAGAAACAAACTCCAGTACCTTATCCATTTCTAGGATTGGGTCAAAGCATATGTAATCCGCAGATCCAAATGCCAATCTAGCTTTTGCTCTGTTCTACCGTGGAGTGTCACATTCTCTCTTATCAAGAATGTCATGAGAATTGCACCACCTCTTATGAATTCTTGATTTAGTGATACTTCCTGCCATCATTGTTCATTCCTCGGTTCCATGTTGTTCTAACTAGAATGCCGACAAGTGAATTGTGATGTGTGAAATCAATACTCCGAGCAACTCGTTGCTTTGTAGTAAATGGACAATATTCTCATTCTTAGCGTGTTGGTTATTGAATCATCATCCAAAGATTGATCGTGCTACCTAGTCCATATTTCTGGTGCACACTTCAATCAATGAGTTGGGATTGTGCCAACCCCTCTCTTATTTGATCATATTGTCTTGCCCTGAAAAGCAAGATTGTTCTCGAGCTTAATAACATATCGGTGGTTCGTGATTTTATGATTATCTTCTCGGAAGTATCACCAGGTTGTCCCCTGACTGTTATGTTGAGCTCGTGATTAAGTTGGTTTCTTGCAAACCACCCCTTCTCCAAGAATCTATGTTGGATACCCCCTAAGGTAGTTGGATAAGCTAAACAACAACTTGGAGAGTTGGAAGATAAAGCTTTGTCTGACTTAGTTCATCTCTAAGGGTTATATTTGGTGTGTGTGTGTGTGTGTTGAAGAAAGATGATACCTTCATCGATTGGTCCTCGTGATCAGTTATTGGATCTATTATCTTGTCCAAACTTTGATTTGAGTGTGGGCTATCCTCAAATCAAATCAGAACCAACGATGTTCATAATATTGTCTTACTCGTGGTTGATCACTCGAGCATACACCATTGCATCCTTTGGTCTGACCAATGCTATCACCATGTTCACTTAATTGTGGAATTCCATCTATATGGAAGCCTGGATGGTTTGTTGTTGAGCCCATTGACAACATTTTCGTCATGTCCATGATTCATGTTGAACATCTAAGTTAGTGTTGGAAACTTTTGAAAGCATTTTCTTCGTGCTAGCTCATGAAGTTTATGTTTGATGGAAGAAGTGACTTCCTCTAATTCACGTGCACATGATGCAAGTTGCCGCCTTGAACTTGAGAAAGTTTCTTTCGCTTCCTCTAGAATCATCCCATGTCAGTGGTCTGGAGACTTGCAACCTTCATTCTATATGAATCCCTAGCACACCAAGCCACTGATTGACTTGGGATCTAATCCCTAGCACACCAATCCTCTAGAAAATAAGTCTATGCTTGGGATCTAATCCATGGACTTGTGTAAATACTTCGAAATCCTTAATGATGGTTCCTAACCAGAACTCGGTAGTGTTTTATCGTAAGACTTCTACGTGGTCATGTTTGTCTTGGACAATGTGTTCACATGTGTGTAGCAGAACCAACTCATGTTTTGGAGCTTGCCATCGTAGTTCATTTCCCGAGAATCTCGCAACGTCATCTCGTCGGTTTGAGTTGCAAACTTTCTTTTCCAGAAATGATGTCTGAAATATCCCGTTACCAACCAGATCTGAATCTCAGGCAGATATGATGGTTGGGACAATCCCAGCATTTGCATTTTGTTCCCAGCTTGCACCCATCTTTGTGCCATTTTACTATGGGCTGCCTTCTTAGTAATTCTTATTCAGGATCATCTTCAGAAGTTGTCCTACCATGGGTTCCATCCATTTTTCGATGATGAGCAAAATCATCCATTGCATTGTCTTCAACAAGGTAGTCCACATCATCCATTCTAGTCTGAGTATGCCATCCTTTCGAACTTCTTCAAACGATCAGTTGTGAATTGTCTTAGGCTGGTATAGAGAGTATCAATGATTTCTGTATCAAAAGTAATTCTTTTTGCCACTTAAGGGAATAATTCTACGAGTCACCTTCCTCTAAGATGTCTCGTTATGGTATCATGGCAACTCAACTCCTCACTACGTTGACAACCGTTCACCACCTTCTTAAGTGTGGAATTGTTGCCTACCTAGTGAATCTTCGTCATCGGTTTCACTCCATCCCTCGGGATGTATGCTTCGTGTCTCAGCTCGAGAGATGTTTTCAATGTCTCACTCCATGGGTTGATCCTGAGTTACTCAAACCTCAAGAAGATCGATCCTTCTAAAATTCTCCCTTTCTTCTCGTTGTCATGTTGGATGTAGTTCTCAAAGCAAGACGTCGAGGTCAAGGTGATGCAATGAATCAACATCCTCGAGAAGGGCATCTGGATCGTGAAGATCGTGTTAGCTTTGTGTCCCCTCTGTCTTCTTACCTCACGTCTTGAATCTCAGGACGAGATTCTTGTTTAGTGGTGGTGAGTTGTCACAGCCCTAGATTAATTGTGTGCAATAGTTGCATTTGCATCCATGCATCATGGCAATCTTTCCTTAAACCTGAAATAGGGATTAACAAACCCTAGCACTCCTTTGAAAACTAGGGTCAACCAAAAGAATATTTGTCAATGAACCCAAAAATGTCTTAATTAATGTTTGATAATTTTGGTAAGGGTTTTGATCCAAGCCAAAAATAGTGAACATTTTTAGGGAATTATTTGGGCTTTGATTTAATCCACTAATGTATTTGAGTTGGAGCAAATAAATCCTATAAATATTATTATTGCTCCAATAATTCTGAAACTTCTTGTGGAGCTCTGGGTTAAACCATTTTGCATCCACAATTATTTCCAGCAGCTAAAAAATAATTTGGTTTGCAAATCAAATTCAAAACATCTGCAGAAATTAGAAAACAGAAATAAGAGAGAAGGAGAGAAGTACCTGGGCCTTACCTGCTACTGTAGCTCGCCCAGTCGAGCCGTCCCAGTCCACCTCCACAACGCAAGCCGTCTTCAACCTTGTGCCAGAAGACACGAGGGCGCGTGCTCGCTGCACGCTGGCCACGCGCCGTGCCACCTCTTGCTTCCCGCCGCTCCCCGACGCGCCTGTGAGCGCCACGCACTCCCCCTGGTTCCCTTCCTACTCTTCCCCCGTCCCCACCCGCTTCTCTGTGTCTCTCCCTCGCTCTCCTCCTCACGCACCCGAGCACGCCGCCGTAAGATGTCACGCCCACCGCCTTCGCCTTGCCTCCCCGAGCCGTCCAGAGCCTCCGTCACCTCACGCTTCACCTCAACACCCAAGGAAGGAAGCACGGAGGCCCCGAGCAGCCGCCATCGTCTTCATCTTCGAATTCGGCCACCAACGACCGCCGCCTCGATTGGCCGTCGCAGAAGCTTCCCCGAGCCCGCTGAGCTGCTCCTCCGACCCCTTGTGAGCTCCTGCTCCTTCCCCCATGCTCGCCCCCTCCGTTCCTCTCCCCTAGCTTGTTCCCGTCGGAACCGAGAGCTTCCGCCCGCCGGCCATGAAGCCGCCGTGGCTAGAGCGAGTTTCCCTCGCGTCCAAGCACCGGTATGTGCCCAGCAAGCCGTCAGCTGCCCAACGCCACCAACCGCGCCTCCTGTCGTGCTCTGTAGCCTCGTCCCGCTCCGCTCGACGCTGTAGCTCCGGGCGCTTCTCAAGTGGTCGGCGCCGTGGACCTCGGCCTCCCTGCGCCCAGCTACATGCCCCTGGATGCGGGCAAGCGAGGGCTCCCTCCTGGTACCCTCAGCGCACCCAGCCGTTTCCCCTAGCGCCACCCCGGCGAGCAGCCGCCGCACTGTGAGGTCATCGGCGCCTAATCCGGCGACGCTGATGTGGTGGGGTTATATTAGGTGCTAATCACCCAGTTAATCAACGTCATGTGTAGGACATGTGGGACCCACACTGTTAGTGACCCTATTAAAGTTAAATAACCCCTGTTAACACCTTCGGTCAATGACAGGTAGGGCCCACCAGTCAGATTTGACTTTGGTCAATGCTGATGTCACCGAGACCTAGTGCTGACGCAGTAAAGGTTTTCTGGAATTTAAAATAAATCAGAAACGATTTATGGATTTCAGAAAATAATCTGAACTTCTAAATATCATAGAAATTCAACCGTAACTCCAAATGAAATAAGTTATATATGAAAAATTATCTGAAAAATCCAAAGAATCTGACTATGGTATTTCCATGCATGTTTGAACAAGTTAACCTCACTGAATAGGACAATTCATGATTATGGAATAAATGGTAATTGGTTTTGGAGTTGGAATTTGCTATAGGTTTGAATTCCACTTCAATGAATATGGCTAACTGTTGCACTAGGTCAATTCAGTACCTTAATATGACATATCATTCATATGTATGTGCATTTCATTGATTGCGGTTCCTTTTGTGTTTGCCGGTGCTTGTTCCCTCTTGGTAGACGTTCGTTCCGACGATGAGTTCGATGACACCGATGAAGAGTTATATCATCTTCAGAAGTGCCAGGCAAGAAAAAACCCCTTGTTCATTCTGATACAATCCCATTCTATCGCTCCTGCTCTCTTTTACTGCATTAGGACAACACCGTTTCAACTGTTACATGCTGCGGTAGCTGAACCCCTTTCCTCTGCATGACCTGTCATTGCCACAGTAAATAGATGAAACCCACTAGCATGAGTAGGAATTGTTTGAGCCCTGATGTGCCTACTCATTCATGCTTGTTGTCATGCCTGCTACTTCTTAGAGTTGAGTCCGGTCTGATTCATCGGGAATGAATTGGAACGTGGTGAACATGTCCTACCGTTGAGACCTAAGTGTGTGAACACGATTTGGTAAAGGTAGCGGTGAGAGGCCATGTAGGAGTACATGGTGGGTTGTCTCATTGCAGCCGTCCTCAGGAACTGAGTTCTGTGTTTGTGATCCATGAATAGTTACTACCACACATTGGGTTCCGGTAAATCGGCCCCTCTCGGCTTATTAATCAACTCGATCTTTGTCCAGGAGTTGCAAGTAGTTTCTGGTGTTTGTAGGTAGTGTTAGTAGTCTACCAAGTGGCACCCGGTACAGGTGGGCTTGGGACATACTAGGCACAGTGGCACGGTGTACCAAGTGGCACCCGGATGGTGGGCTTGGGAACCCTACACACATCGTTTGGAGCCGTGAGCGACACCCCGGCCGGATCTCCTTGCGGATGGAACCCGAATAGGTGATAAACCTGGACTAGAGACTTGTTGGTTAGTCAGGTCATGGCCGAATCCCTCGCCCGGCTTCCGCTTGAAGGTTGCCGAGGTACATGACGTGTACAGGGCGATAAGTGGCGAGAGCGTGTGTGAAGAAGTACACCCCTGCAGGGTTATCATTATCTATTCGGATAGCAGGATTCCTCGGATATGGAAACTTGGACCCCTTGCATAGTTCATAGACAAGTGAAAGTGGATACTCTAAAATGCGCAAGATAAGCGTGAGTGCTATGGATGGCGTTCTCGTAGGGAGACGGGAGCGGATCCATAGTGGTGTATTGGTATGGTGAATATGTGGACTCGTGTGCGCCACCTCAAAAGAGTTACTTGCAGTCGTAGTTGAGGATAGCCACCGAGTCAAAGCTGGCTTGCTGTAGTTAAACTCCACCACCCCTTTGTTGATACCGATGCATATGTAGATAGTTCTGATGTAAGTCTTGCTGGGTACATTTGTACTCACGTTTGCCTATTTTATGTTTTGCAGAGACGTCAGTCTCGCTAGTAGTTCCGTGTGGACTTCGACGTTTAGCTTGATACCTCAGCTACGATCTTGTGCCCTCGGAAGGATCTGGTAGATAGTCAGGCTTCTCAGCCTTTTTCATTTATAGATGTCTGTACTCAGACATGTTAAGCTTGCGCATGTGCTTTGATTGTATGCTTTGATTGTTGGGTCATGAGACCCATGTTTGTAATATCTCGCTCCTCGGAGCCTAATGAATAAATACTCTGAGTCGTAGAGTCTTGTTGTGATGCCATGTTGTATTGCACATATTGAGCACATTGTGTGTATGATTGAAATGCTTGGTATGTGTGGGATCCGACAACCTAGTTGTTTATCCTTGGTAGCCTCTGTTATGGGGAAATGTAGTCTTGTGCTTCCATGAGCCATTGTAGTCCGCTACAGCCCGGTTCACCGGAGTCCGGCTAGCCCAGCACTACTGCTCCGGAACACTTGACTGGCCGGCATGTGATTTAGTTCGTTCCTGTGTCTGTCCCTTCAGGGAAATGTCACGCGGTGACATCCGGAGTCCTACCTATCCTGCTACAGCCCGGTTCACCGGAGTCCTATTAGCCGAGTGCTACAGCCCGGATTCACACGCTGCTGACCGACATGCTCGATGTTGATTCATGTATGCTTGTCCCCGTAAGTTAGTGCCACTTTGGGTTCACGACTAGTCATGTCGGCCCGGGTTCTTTGTCATATGGATGCTAGCAACACTATCATATACATGAGCCAAAAGGCGCAAACGGTCCCGGGCCATGGTAAGGCGACACCCGTGGGAATACCATGCGTGAGGCCGCAAAGTGATATGAGGTGTTACCGGCTAGATCGATGTGACTTGGAATCGGGGTCCTGACACACACCAAGAAATTAGAACCGGTAATCGTATCAAGGACGAATCTATAATAAGTGGTGATGCTCATATAAAAACAACGAAGAAGAACAACGACACATTACTTATGGATAGATCTATTATGAGCTTTGCAAATCCTATACCAAACATCCTTTAAATTCTCCCCTCCCCTTTGTTTAAAGTTAAGAACCTTATTGTCAGGAGTGCACTCAATAGCAGAAGAACTATCCATAACGACAAGAAGTGGCAAACAAGGTTGCACACAAAAGGATATCTGACGAGATAACGGCGAATGAAAAAGAGGGCAAAGAAAACGACATTTTTTTGTGAAGTGGGGGAGAGGAAAACAAGAGGCAAATGGCAAATAATGTAAATTGCATGGAGATGAGATTTGTCATTAGGAACCTGGTAGATGTTGATGATGCCTCCCCGGCAACGGCGCCAGATATTCCTTTTGATAGAAGCATGAACTACGTCGGTATTTGCCCAAAGAGGAAGGGATGATGCAGCACATCTATGGTAGCTATTTCCCTCAGTGATAAGATCAAGGTTATCGAACCAGTAGGAGAACCATGCAACACCACGTAAACAGCTCCTGCACACAAAGAACAAATATTTGCAACCAAACGTAAGAGAGGGGTTGTCAATTCCTCACGGGTAAAAATAGAGGTAAAATTGTAGTAGATTGGATAAATAGATCTTGCGGGAACACGAGATAAAATAAATAAATAAAAATTGCAGCAAGGTATTTTTGGGTTTTTGGATTAAAAGAAAATAAAAATAAACTGTGAAGGGAAATATAACAAAGAAGAGGCCCGGTGGCCGTAGGTTTCACTAGTGGCTTCTCTCGAGAAAAATAGCAAACGGTGGGTAAACAAATTACTGTTGGGCAATTGATAGAACTTCAAATAATCATGACGATATCCAGGAAATGATCATTATATAGGCATTATGTCCAAGATTAGTAGACCGACTCCTGCCTGCATCTACTACTATTACTCCACACATCGACCGCTATCTAGCATGCATCTAGTGTATTAAGTTCATGGAGAAACGGAGTAATGCAATAAGAATGATGATATGATGTAGACAAGATCTATTTATGTGGGCATGAGCGGGACAGGGAAAAAAAGACGGGCAGGAGGGGGACGGGAAAAAAAGGAACCAGCGACTTCGGCAGCCACCCCCGGCGCCGGCGGGACGACGGCGGATCCAACGCACCATCGTTCCTGATCTCCACGGTCTCTGCACCTCTACAAGAGAGTTTGTCATCATGCACAGCCCCAGTAAGCGGTTGATTACCTCTGTGTCCAAACGCCTTGCCGTGTCCAATCTCCAAGTCTGGGCAGACCTCCCAGATGACCTGCTGCACTCAATTGTTGCTCTCTTGGGCTCCTCCATTGACCTTCTTGCCTTTGTTGCCACCTGCCGTCCTTGGCGTGCCGCTTTCTTCTCACACCCATCCAAATCTACCTTGTGCTTCTCATGCCCCCCTGTCCTCATCCGAAAAAACCCCATCCAACCTCCTAGCAATGGTCATGCCAAGCCACAAATATTTAACTTAGTTGATCCATCCAACACAGGCACCAACTATCGCTGCCAGATACGTGAAGAAATTCTGCAGAAATTTTATTTTGCTGGTTCTTCCTATGGTCAGCTCATCTTCTTCCGCCACAGACGTTGCCTTGTTGTTGATGCATTTAGTGGTGCAGAAGTTTCACCTCCATGTCTCCCTGAGTTGAACCACAATGTTTTTGAGCCGTACTATTGTAGCACTCTGACTGCTCCCCTTGCATCACCCAGCTCATGCCTCCTTGTCAGTACAAAATCCTCCCTATTTGACTGGCCAGTTGGAAGTGACTCTTGGTCTGAACTCAAGCTTTCCAATGTGCAAGTACGGCTGATTGTGGAATTAAATGGTCAGTTCATTGCCATGGATGATCATATGAAGATCTACACTTTGCAGTTGGCGCCCCAGCTTGGCCTGCAAGACCTACCAATAGAGTGGTGTGGCGGCAAGATCCCAAGCATGGATTCGAAACCATTTCTAGTGGTCTGCCGTGACATTCTTCTGATGGTCTGCTATCCCTTTTGGACCCCCTCTGCCCCCTGAAATGATATGGAGGCGTTCTTTTGGACCCCCTCTGCCCCCTTTTGGAATTGCCCATCAAAGGCAGATCATACACTTGGTCTAATATGCAGGATAATCCCCTCCTTGAGCAGCTAGATTGGTTTTTCAATTCTGTCGATTGGATATCTGACTATCCCATGACTGAGGTGACGCCCCTCGCAAAAACTGCATCTGACCATGTGCCGTGTGTGGTTTCAATCAAAACTTCTATTCCCAAGTCTAACATTTTTAGATTTGAGAAATATTGGTTAGAGCTCGAGGGTTTTATGGACTGTGTTGACTCTTCATGGCAAAGAACTTCTAGAAAGGGACATATCACAGCTAGAATAGCTGACAAGTTCAAATCCCTGTGAATGTGTCTCAAAAGATGGCAGATGAACATCTCCAAACTGAAAATGCTTGTCTGTAAATGTAATAAGGTTATTCTGTTACTAGATGAACTTGAGGAGCTCAGACCATTGTACAGGCATGAATCTAATTTTCAAAGAGTGGTTAAGAATCATGTGGAAAAGTTGCTTCACCTTCAATGGCTTTATTGGAAAAAGAGATGTACTATCAGATATATAAAAGTGGGTGGAGAAAACACTAAGTTCTTTCATGCTATGGCTACTGAGAGGCATAGAAGGAATTCTATTGCTCGCTTAAAACTACCTGATGGCACTGTGGTATCTGACCACTCTCAAATGGAGGGTATTATATGGAATTGTTTTAAAAATAGAATGGGCTCTTCAAGGGGTATCCACATGGGCTTTGATCTCTCCTCTTTAATTGTTCCAGTGGAGGGTTTGGATGTTCTCACTAAGCCCTTTGGGAAAGAGGAAATGGACAAGATTGTCAAACATATGCCAGTTGATAAAGCCCCAGGTCCAGATGGTTTTAATGGTCTTTTCTTCAAAAGGTGTTGGCACATTATCTCTCCAGATTTTTATGAACTAGCACAGGCTTTTTATGATGGTACTGCTCATCTAGAGAACATCAATGATTCATATATCACTTTGGTGCCTAAGAAACATTCACCTGAGGAGGTGGGGGACTTCAGACCTATTTCTTTAACATGAATGGGTCTTAAGTTCCTTTCCAAAATGGCAGCCAATAGGTTCCAAGAGGTAATAATGCAGTGTATCCACAAGAACCAGTATGGGTTTATAAAAAGCAGAACTATTCAGGACTGTATTGGATGGACTATTGAGTATTTACACCAGTGTCATCAGTCCAAGAGGCCAATTGTCATACTTAAATTGGATTTTGAGAAGGCCTTTGATTCTCTTGAGCATGAGGCAATTGTCCAAATCTTGAGATATAAGGGTTTCAATGAAAAGTGGATTCTTTGGATGAAACAACTTTTGTCTACAGGTACCTCATCTATTCTGCTGAATGGTGTTCCTGGTCGGAAATTCATATGAAAAAAGGGTGTTAGGCAGGGAGACCCAGTCTCTCCCCTGCTCTTTGTCTTAGCAGCTGACCTATTACAGACTGTAATTAATGACATGTTCAGAAGGGGCATACTTCAGCTCCCAATACCTTGTCATGACCAGGACTATCCTGTGATTCAATATGCTGATGATACCTTGATTATATTGCCTGCTGACAAGGTACAGTTAATTGCTTTGAAGGACATGTTGAAGGTCTTCTCTGTGTCTACTGGGCTTGATGTGAATTATCATAAATCCTTTATCATTCCCATCAATGTGGACACTGCTGTCATGACAGATTTAGCTGGTGCTTTTGGATGTCAAATTGGGAAAATGCCTTTCACATACCTTGGGCTGCCAGTAGGTACTACTAGGCCTAAAATGGTGGACTTCATGCCTCTGGTGGACTGCATGGAGAGAAGAATGACAGCTAGCTCCTCTTTTTTAAATCAGGGGGAGAGATTACAGTTTCTGAACTCTACATTGTCTTCTATGCCTATCTTCTTTCTTTGTAGTTTGGCTGTCCCTGCTGGCATTCTAAAGCAATTAGAGAGAATTCAGAGACAATGCCTCTGGAGGAAACATAGGGGTGAACCTGCTCCTTCTCTGGCTACTTGGGACCTTATTTGCAGGCCAAAAAACAAGGGAGGCCTTGGTATTCTCAACCTGGGTACTCAGAATGTGGCGCTACTGCTCAAACATGCCAATAACTTCCTCAATAAAAAGGATATACCTTGGGTGTCCTTAATTTGGGACTCTTACTATCATGGCAGAGTACCCCAAGGAACTTCTGATTGTGGCTCCTTCTGGTGGAAGGATATATGCAAGGTCTGGAAAACTTTAGGGACTGTGCTTGGGTTCAGATAAATGAAGGAGACACTGCACTCATGTGGTCAGACACTTGGAAGCTTGATGATCAGGACTCTAAGCTTCAATTCAGATTTCCCAGGCTTTTTTCATATGTTAAAGATCCCTGGATTTCTGTTAAGGATTTCTTGGACTCTCAGGACATGTATCACCACTTCCATCTTCCTTTGTCTAGCCAGGCCTTTGATGAGCTGATTATTCTTCAATCTCTGTTGGAAAGCCATGATAGAGTCACTGGGTCCAAAGATATTTGGCTTTGGAATGGCACTACCAAGGGATACTCTCCGAAGCTTTTTTACTCCCATGTGTTTATGTCACAATCTTTCAATCCCCTGACAGCTTGGATCTGGAAGTCCTCTTGCACTATGAAAATAAAGGTTTTTGCTTGGATGCTCATTATGGATAGGCTGAATACCAAAGATATGGTGGAACGGAGGCATTGGCATTTGGAGGATGGAGTAAACTGTGTTCTCTGCCCTTTGCAGACTAGGGAAACAAGAGATCATCTGTTCTTCAATTGCAATTTTAGTGTCAGGGTTTGGAACTATTTGCAAATTGATTGGTCATCAGGTGACTCGATGAAGGAGCTGGTCATCAATGCAAACAGGAGTTTTAGGAAACCTTTCTTCACAGAAGTGGTCTTTATAGCTTGCTGGAATATATGGATTGTCAGAAATGCTAAGGTCTTTAGGCATGAGAGAGCTGGATTTAACAAATGGAGAACAACTTTTCTTCATGATATTGCTCTAATGCAATATAGGATTAAGCATGCTTATAAGGATGATCTCCTCAAATGGATCTCTTTTATTCCACCTTGAGCCTGTTTGTTGTTTTTCCTCCTTTATTTAGATTAGCTTGATTACCCCTTGTAATCCCCCTTGTACTTGTACTTGTCTTGCCTTTTAATAAAGTTCTGATATGCTATGGGGTTTTTTCCCTACAGTCCCCAGTCAAAAAAAAGATCTATTTATGTAGAAATAGACCCCATCTTGTTATCCTTAATAACAACGATAAATACATCTCGGTTCCCCTTCTGTCACTAGGATCAAGCACCGTAAGATCAAACCCATCACAACGCACCTCTTTCCATTGCAAGATAAACAGAGCAAGTTGGCCAAACAAAACCCAAATGTCGGAGAGAAATACAAGGCTATAAGTAATCATGCCTATAAGAGATTGAAAGACTCAAATAACATTCATGGATAAAAACATAGATCTGATCATAAACTCAAAGTTCATCGGATCCCAACAAACACACCACAAAACAGTTACATCATATGGATCTCCAAGAGAGCATTGTATTGAGAATCAAACGAGAGAGAGGAAGCCATCTAGCTACTAACTACAGACCCGAAGGTCTACAAAAGACTACTCATGCACCATCGGAGAGGCACCAATGAGGATGATGAACCCATCCATGATGGTGTCTAAATTGGATCTGGTGTTTCTGGAACTTGAGGTAGCTGGAATTGATTTTCGTCAACTCCCCTAGGGTTTCTGGAATATTTGGGTGTTTATATAGCAAAGAGGCGGTGCAGGAGGCCGGCAAGGTCGGCACAACCCACCTGGGCGCGCCCTGGTGGGTTGTGCCCCCCTCGGGGCACCCCCCAAGTACTTCTCTAGCCCATTGGGTGTCTTCCGGTCCATAAAAAGTCCACAACAATTTTCGCTGGATTTGGACTTCATTTGGTATTGATTTTCTGTGATGTAAAAAACAAGCAAAAAATAGCAACTCGCACATGGCACTATGTCAATAGGTGTAATGCCCTCGATGCGGCTATATCTCCCACGTGTCGAAGCACAACTTAGAGGCATAACCGCATTGAAAGCAATGTCGCAAGAGAGGTAATCTTCACACAACCCAGGTAATACATAAGGGAAAAAGATACATGGTTGGCTTACAATCGCCACTTCACACAATACATGAATAAAGCATTACATCATCCAGATACAATCAAGGTCCGACTACGGAACCAAAATAAAAGAAGAACCCCAAATGCGACAAAGGTCCCCGATCGACCCCAACTGGGCTCCACTACTGAACAACTAGAACGAAACAACACAGAGGACAAGATCTTCATCGAGCTCCTTCTTGAGCTTGGTTGCGACACCTGCTCTATAACATCGGCACCTGCAAACTGGTTTTGGAAGTATCTGTGAGCCACAAGGACTCAGTAATCTCGCACCCTCGCGATCAAGACTATTTAAGCTTATGGGTAAGGTAAAAGGTATGAGGTGGACCTGTAGCAAGCGACTAGCTTATATGGTGGCTAACATACGCAAATGAGAGCGAGAAGAGAAGGCAAAGCACGGTCGATAAAAGTATGATCAAGAAGTGATCCTATAGCAACCTACGTCAAGCATAACTCCAACAACCGTGTTCACTTCCCAGACTCCACCGGAAAGAGACCATCACGGATACACACGCGGTTGATGTATTTTAATTAAGGTCAACTTCAGGTTTTCTACAACCGGACATTAACAAATTCCCATCTGCCCGTAAACGCGGGCACGGCTTTCGAAAGTTCAAATCCCTGCAGGGGTGTCCCAACTTAGCCCATCACAAGCTCCCACGGTCAACGAAGGAATAGACCTCCTCCCGAGACATTCCGATCAGACTCGGTATCCCGGTACAACAAGACATTTCGACAGGGTAAAACTAAACCAGCAACACCACCCGAATGTGCCGACAAATCCCGATAGGAGCTGCACATATCTCTTTCTCAGGGCACACTCAGATTGTCTTAGGTACGGGTAGGCCAGCCTAGAGTTGCCCCTGGTGGCCACCGGCAGCTGGCAGGTGGACCAACACTCAGAGGAGCACTGGCCTGGGGGGGGGGTTAAAATAATGATGACCCTTGAGTCCGTGAAACCCAAGGGAAAAAGAGGCTAGGTGGCGAATGGTAAAACCAATGTTGGGCATTGCTGGAAAAGCTTTAATCAAGGCGAACTATCAAGGGGTTCCCATTATAACCCAACCGCGTAAGGAACGCAAAAATCCGGGAATATAGCACCGATATGACAGAAACTAGGGCGGCAAGAGTGGAACAAAACACTAGGCGAGAGGCCGAGCCTTCCACCCTTTACCAAGTATATAGATGCATTAAGATAACATGACAATATAATGATATCCCAACAAGTATATAAATGTTCCAACAAGGAACGGTCTCCAATCTTCACTTGCAACTAGCAACGCTATAAGAGGGGCGGAGCAAAGCGGTAACATAGCCAATCAACGGTTTGCTAGGACATGGTGGGTTAGAGGTTTGACATGGCAATTTGGGAGGCTTGAAAGCAAGTGGAAGGCATCATAGCATTGGCATAGCAAAAGAGCGAGCATCTAGCAAAGCAAAGATAGTAGTGATTTCGAGGGTATGATCATCTTGCCTGAAATCCCGCAAGGAAGAAGAACGAGTCCATGAAGAAGACCAACTGACGTAGTCGAACGGTTCCTCACAAACGCGACGTTACCGGAACCAACCCGAAGAAGCAAACACCGGAAAAAGCACACAACATAGTAAACAACCACCACATAGTCATGGCATGATGCGCAACCAAGTATGATGCATGTCCGGTTTAATGAGGCATGGCATGGCAAAGTGCAGAAGCAATCCTACAAATTAAATGGAGCTCAATATGCAACTCCATTGCACATTGACGAAACACCACATTCAAGTTATTTAGATCGATCTCGGTTAGGTACCCAACAATATTAAATTTTGTTAAACATGGCAAGAGGTGAGGCATAACAAAACTACATCATCTAAACAATTTAAATGGGGCCGGATATAACAAATAACGAATCCGGTAAATCCCCATATGCCTATTTAAGGTTTGTTACTGTTCTGACCTAAACCATATTTTATAGTTATTAGACATGCAAGATGATGCCACCAAGTTAAACTAGGAAAAATTCTACCCCATTTACATATAAAGTTTGTTAGATTCGGAGCTACGGTTAATTAGTTATGAATTAAATCATTTTAACATGGCATAGGAGAAAATTTAACCAAACAACATTTTAAGCATTTTAAACATAGATGAAAGTTGGATATTATTAATCTACACAAAATTCTAAGCAACTTTCATGTATAATTCATTTTAAACCGATGCACCAATTGTGAGTTATTATATGCATGTAGCACAAGGGGTTTTCTGTAAAACAGGCAAACACTGGATAAATAGACAAATCGCAGAACGGAAAAAAACGTGACATGGGCCGAATCTGGCTGGCCCAACCGCACAGAGGTCTGAAGGGGGGGGTTCTCACCATGGGCTTGGCCCAGATCTATGGAGGAGGCGGCCTGGCAGGGCACGCTGGCCTTGGACGGGGTCGTCCCACACGCACGCGAGGAAAGTGGCCCAGGGGGCGGATCTGGGGAGGCGAGGCCGGCCCGTGCTAGCGAAACAGGGAGCGATGCGGTCAACGGGGCGGGCGAGGCGCTCGTCTCACGCGAGCGAGCAGGAACAGGGGAAGCGGGCGCCTGAAGAACGTGCCTCTGATCATTGCAGAGGAAGCGGAGGCAGGCGACCAGGACGCGGGCTGGCGACGGCGGAGCTTGGAGCGACGGCAGCAACCGGATCGAGGTGGAAGGAGTCGGTCCCGGAGCGAAGTAGGCGACGCAAGGCGCTGGAGAGACGCTGTCCATGGCGGAGGAGTTCCATGGGTGGCGGCGATGTTCAGTTCCTGCAGGGAGGCGAGGACGACGCCGATGTGCTCGATGGCCATGACGGACGCGGGACTTGAGGAGCTCAGCGCGGGAGGCGAAACAAGGGACGGATCCGAGGTGCGGGCGAGGTTGCAGGACCCGGGCGCGGGACAACAGCGTCTTGGAGCTTCGGGGCAGCCATGGCGTCCTGCGAGGCACACAGAGAGAGAGTTGAGAGTGCAGGGGTAAGAAAGAAGAGAAGGAGGGACCGAGAGAGAGGGCTCGGGGTCGGCCTGGAGCTACAACGTGGAGCCTTCGAGAGGGAGGGCCTATGGGCGCAGAGGAGCTCCACTCCTCTGGATCGAACAGGGAGGAGGAGGTTGTTTGTGGATTTGGAGGGGATCGAGGGATACTCTAAGGAGCTAGCTAGTTGGGTGAAATGGGGATCTGGGATGATCCCGATGAGAGAGTGGCGGCGGGTGAGGAAAAAGAGGGAGTTGGTCTAGGGTTAGGCTAATATATATAGCGAGTAGGATAGGTTAGGGGCTATCTCGTCCCTCCGATCATAATCAGACGGCCGGAAAAAAATAGATAGGGAGTCCAAACAAGAAAACGGTGACGTTTTGTAGATGTTTGGGGATGATCCGGACACAATGGTGATGACTCCCCGGGTCGGTTCGGGACAACTTTTGGACGCGCGCGAGGGGGGCCGCGGGCTGACAAGAGAGGTTAGGTTGGACCTGGCGGTAGGTAGTGAGTTGTGTAGACGGTCTCGAGCTGAGAGAAGAGAAGAGAGGGAGGCCCGGCAACTGTTTTCCGGTGACCGAAAACGTCTGACGTTAGACCGGCTATATTGCCGCTATAATTTAACGGTTAGGCTATCAAACGAGCTTCGAATGCGATGAAACTTGGCAGGCGACCTACTAACAACATAACAACACCACATGCCAACTTTCACCCCATTCCGAGAACATTTTCCGGCCACTTATAAAATAATATTTCGGACATGCCGCGGGCGCGTGCAAGTGTGTCTGGGCTCAGAACGGACAACGGACGGAATGAGGAGACCGGGACGGATGCAAGTTTTGAAAACATGATGATGCAATGCACATGATGACATGATGAAATGCAACACGCAAGCAAATGACCTGGCAACAATAGCGAATAACTCGAAGACACCTGGAACAACGGTCTCGGGGCGTCACAACACTCCACCACTATGACAGGATCTCGTCCCAAGATCTAGAATGGCACCGGAGGGCAAACGGAAGAGAAAGAGGAGAGGTAAAACTAAGTTGCTTCTTTGACAATTGAGTGAAACCAAAGAACCTTGTGAGGTTGTACACATTGAAAGAAAGAATACAACGGAGATGAACAAAGTTGAAAACACTCTGTTAGAAAAGAGGGACAAGGAAGAACAAATTCGGACAGCACTCCGGTAGAAAGAGATATGAAACTTGATAAGATGAAAAGAACTTGAGCAGAGGACACAACGCTCCGGTTAAATGGATAGGCATGAAAAGAACATGATCTTTGACAAAATGGGATGATGGGTTGAAAAGAGCAACATGACAATGCCTCCAGAACAAAAGAATAGAAGATAGATAATTGAAATAGGAGAATGGAGAAGAAAATGCCAACATCTACCACAAACGAGTTTAAAAAGTCATCTTTAGGAGAAGGGTCGAACGGAGTTGTTGGAAAAACAACAACAAAAGAATAAGTTTGATATGGTCTTATGGAATACATCTCGAATTATGAGGTGACAACCTGCCACTCACGGAAAAAAAATTGGATTGGAATGAACAAGGAGACGAGAAAATATTTCACCGGGAGGTTAAAAGAAGAACTTGGGTCACTTATGAGCACCATAGATAGGAACAATCCTTAGGGAAAGCTTTAGGTGACATATAACCCAAGATACTTCAATGACGAGATTGATGGATTTAAAATACCTCGTTCTTAATAATATGTGAATCATGAAACATGAACTCAAATTATCAAGAATGACATAATACCACCTCAAAAGATAAGGAAGAACAATTGCACTCCGGATTACAAAATGAAGAATGATTGAGCTCCTTAGAAAAGAATGTTGATGAACGCTTCGAGAAGGAAATAAAACCTCGATGAACCATCATGTAGAACATCCATGAGGAACTCCGGTAAACAAAATGATGATAAAAGCAAGAGAAGTTGAAAACACAAGGTGAATCCTTGTAATGATTTAGATGAATCTCCATGGTGATATAATTGCAAGAGGTAGGAACTCCGGGACAAAGGTAAGATGAACAATTGAGATCAAGAATTTTGATGAACCTCCGGAATAGGGAATTATATCACTTGGATGAAAAAAAGAATAAGAATTACGTTGTGCGCATCCTTCAACAATTTAATTGCTGACAAGCAATGGATTTGGCATACTACTTATCCTCGAAGAAAGATTAAGATAGATATAGCGCAAACTTGAGAAAGTCTTCAACGATCCACCGGTAGAATTTGAAAAGCACGAATGCATAGATATGATACACAAAGGAAGAAAACTCTTGAACGAACCACCGTAAGAATTGAAAAAGAACGAATAAAACATAACGAATCACTGGGAAGAATTAACAAATGAATGAAGATGCTTGAAAGTATTTAGATCCATGAGAACAAAGAGATCACGAGCCGATTAAAGATCACTTGCATGAAGCACCGGTAAAATTTGGAGAATGATAGCTGAAAGCTGAGAATGAATAAACCTGCATTGATGGACTCCGGATGAACAAACTGAAAAGGCTCCTGAATTGCTCCGGATGGATAAAAAGAATTCTCACAATCGAACAATTATGAGAGGATGGCAGCAAGCTAGAATCACGAATCTTGAGGAGAGTGGAGCAAAATATGGAGGTAAAACTCTTCTTCGGTCTTCAAATCTCCGAGAATGATACCGAGAAACACCACCATGAATTATTTAGAAACTCCAGAAGAATCAAAATGAAGAGGTTGAGCCAACGATGAAAAGAATTGTAAAAGATCTAGGAGATGGCATTTGACTGATGATAACTCATTCTTACGTCAATCTTTAAAAAGGAATTTAGGATAGCTCTAGGAAAATAAGAAGAGTCAGGTAAGATCCTGGGAAAAGACCTGTGGGTTAGGGCAGATGAGTGCGCGGCCGTCGGCCAATCGTCGCTTGCTCCGGTCATCCCCATCCTCCCACTCATGCGTCATGGAGGCAGGCAGGAGGACTGCCGAGGGGCTCAGGAGGACAGTCGGCGGGGGCGCAACGGAGACAGATGGAGACAGGAGAGGGAAGGCTCGTTGTGGGGAGGCGACAGACAGAGGGGGGGCGGGGAAACCTTGGGGTGGCTAGATGAAGCCCCCGTTGGGCCTAGGGCAAGGTGTGGGGGTAGGGAGGCCTAGGAGGGGGCCGCACAACACCAGGCCTTGGGCAGGCACCTGAGGGATAGGGCCCGGAGGCTGGTCCACTCGTGGTGGTCCATGCGGCGTCCCAACGACCCGATCCAGGCCCAGCATGCCCAGGGTCGCAGTCGTAGGGGGGCAAACCCTCGAGGGGAGGGCGCCGCCGCCGACATCGACGACTTCGGGGGCGCGGCAGGTTCAACCAGGGGCGTCGGATGTGGGGAGGGCTATGACCATGGAGAAGGACCGGCAAAAAGGGCCGGAACAGGGAGCGGCATGCCATCAGCGTCACCGGGGGCGATGGAGGATAGGGCGTCAGCCGGAGGAGGCCGGCAGACGGCAAGTAGGTATGGACGGGTCTATGCCAGGAGGACCGCACCGCACCCAGTTCGGAACTGCCAGCCGCTACCCACTTCCCTCAAGACCCCGCCTTTCCTCGCCTGCGAGGATGCCTTGCTCACCAGGCGGATGCGCCACCGCGGACGCGAGAGAGTAGCAGAACCCCCACTTCGGGGGGCTAAGCCGCCATCCGCGCTAGTCCACGACGGGAGAGTAGGGGAGGGGGAGGATGAAGGAAATATGCCCTAGAGGCAATAATAAAGTTATTATTTATTTCCTTATTTCATGATAAATGTTTATTATTCATGCTAGAATTGTATTAACCGGAAACATAATACATGTGTGAATACATAGACTAACAGAGTGTCACTAGAATGCCTCTACTTGACTAGCTCGTTGATCAAAGATGGTTAAGTTTCCTAACCATAGACATGAGTTATCATTTGATTAACGGGATCACATCATTAGGAGAATGATGTGACTGACATGTTCCTATGACTATGAGATTATGCAACTCCCATTTACCGGAGGAACACTTTGTGTGCCACCACACGTCACAACGTAACTGGGTGATTATAAAGGTGCTCTACAGGTGCCTCCGAAGGTACTTGTTGGGTTGGCGTATTTCGAGATTAGGATTTGTCACTCCGATTGTTGGAGAGGTATCTTTGGGCCCACTCGGTAATGCACATCACTATAAGCCTTGCAAGCATTGCAACTAATGAGTTAGTTGCGGGATGATGTATTATGGAACGAGTAAGGAGACTTGCCGGTAACGAGATTGAACTAGGTATTGAGATACCGACGATCGAATATCGGGCAAGTAACATACCGATGACAAAGGCAACAACGTATGTTGTTATGCGGTCTGACCGATGAAGATCTTCATAGAATATGTAGGAGCCAATATGGGCATCCAGGTCCCGCTATTGGTTATTGACCAGAGAGGTGTCTCGGTCATGTCTACATAGTTCTCGAACCCGTAGGGTCCGCACGCTTAACGTTCGTTGACGATATAGTACTATGAGTTATGTATGTTGGTGACCGAATGATGTTCGGAGTTCCGGATAAGATCACGGACATGACGAGGAACTACGGATCGGTCGGGAGATAAAGATTGATATATGGGATAATAGTGTTTGGACTCCGGAAGGGCTCCGGAATTCACCGGAAGGGGTTCCGGATGTTTCCCGAAATGTTTGGGTACGAGAACACTTTATTTGGACCAAAGGGGAAAGCCGACAAGGTTTTTGGAAAGCGCAAAAGGAAGTTTTGCGGAGTCCAGGGGCCAGACGCCAGGGTCCCTGGCGTCTGGGTCCAGACGCCGGGAACCCTGGCGTCTGGCCCTTGAGTCCGAGAAGGACTCTTGCCTTTCGGGTAAAACCGACTTTGTGGAGGCTTTTACTCCAAGTTTCGACCCCAAGGCTCAATATATAAATAGAGGGGTAGGCAAGCACCCAAGACACATCAAGAAACACCAAGACATGTGTTGGCTACCCCGTCCCCTCTAGTTTATCCCCCGTCATAGTTTTTGTAGTGCTTAGGCGAAGCCTTGCGGCGATTGTTCTTCACCAACACCGTCACCACGCCGTCGTGCTGCCGGAACTCATCTACTACTCCGCCCCTCTTGCTGGATCGAAAAGGCGAGGACGTCATCGAGCCGAATGTGTGCATAACTTCGAGGTGCCGTGCTTTCGATACTTGGATCGGTTGGATCATGAAGACGTACGACTACATCAACCGCGTTGAAATAACGCTTCCGCGAACGGTCTACGAGGGTACGTAGACACACTCTCCCCTCTTGTTGCTATGCATCACCATGATCTTGCGTGTGCATAGGATTTTTTTTGAAATTACTACGTTCCCCAACAGTGGCATCCGAGCCTGGTTTTATGCGTTGATGTAATATGCACGAGTACAACACAAGTGAGTTGTGGGCGATATACGTCATACTGCTTACTAGCATGTCACACTTTGGTTCAGCGGTATTGTTGGATGAAGCGGCCCGGACCGACATTACGCGTACGCTTACGCAAGACTGGTTTTACCGCCGTGCTATGCACACATGTGACTAGCGGGTGTCAGCTTCTCCAACTTTAGTTGAATCAAGTGTGGCTACACCCAGTCCTTCAGAAGGTTGAAACAACACTAACTTGACAAACTATCATTGTGGTTTTGATGCGTAGGTAAGAACGGTTCTTTCTCAGCCCGTGGCAGCCACGTAAAACTTGCAACAGCAAAGTAGAGGACGTCTAACTTGTTTTTGCAGGGCATGTTGTGATGTGATATGGTCAAGATGTGATGAGATATAAGTTGTTGTATAAGATGATCATGTTTTGTTGACGTTATCGGCAACCAAACATAAGCCTTATGGTTGTATAAGCCTTATGGTTGTCTCTTTATTGCATAAGGTGCAAGCGCCAAATAATTGCTTTACTTTATCGCTATGCGATAGCAATAGTTGCAAGAGTAATACTTGGTGAGACGACCATGTGACAACACATTGATGTAGATCAAGATGATGGAGATCATGGTGTCATGCCAGTGACGATGGAAATCATGAAGATGCTTTGGAGATGGCGATCAAAGGCACAAGATGATGATGGCCATATCATATCACATATTTTGATTACATGTGATGTTTATCTTTTATACATCATATTTTTCTTAGTTCGAAGGTAGCTTTATAAGATGATCTCTCACAAATTATCAAGGTACAAGTTTTCTCCCTGAGTATGCACCGTTGCGAAAGTTCTTCGTGCTGAGACAATACGTGATGATTGGGTGTGATAGGCTCTACGTTCAAATACAACGGGTGCAAAACAGTTGCACACGAAGAATACTCAGGTTAAACTTGACGAGCCTAGCATATAACATATATGGCCTCGGAACACTGAGACCAAAAGGTCGAGCGTGAATCATATAGTAGATATGATCAACATACTGATGTTCACCATTGAAACTACTCCATCTCACATGATGATCGGACATGGTTTAGTTGATATGGATCACGTGATCGCTTAGAGGATTAGAGGGATGTCTACCTAAGTGGGAGTTATTAAGTAATATGATTAATTGAACTTAAATTTATCATGAACTTAGTCCTGGTAGTATTAGCATATCTAAGTTGTAGATCAATAGCTCGCGTTTAGCTCCCCTATTTTATTTTTGATATGTTCCTAGAGAAAACTAAGTTCAAAGATGTTAGTAGCAATGATGCGGAATGGATTCGTGATCTATGGTTTATCCTCATTGCTGCACAGAAGAATTATGTCCCGGATTCACCGCTAGGTGACAAACCTATTGCAGGAGCAGATGTAGATGTTATGAACGTTTGGCTAGATCAATATGATGACTAATTGATAGTTTAGTGCACCATGCTTAACGGCTTAGAATCGGGACTTCAAAGACGTTTTGAACGTCATGGACCATATGAGATGTTCCAGGAGTTGGAGTTAATATTTCAAGCAAATACCCGAGTTGAGAGATATGAAGTCTCCAACAAGTTATATAGCTAAAAGATGGAGGAGAATAGCTCAAGCAGTGAGCATTTGCTCAGATTGTCTGGGTACTACGATCGCTTGAATCAAGTGGGAGTTAATCTTCCAGATAAAATAGTGATTGACAGAATTCTCTAGTCACCATCACCAAGTTAGTAGAACTTCGTGATGAACTATAGTATGGAAGGGATGACGAAAACGATTCCCGAGCTTTTCATGATGATGAAATCGATGAAGATAGAAATCAAGAAAAGCATCAAGTGTTGATGGTTGACAAGACCACTAGTTTGAAGAAAAAGGGCAAAGGGAAGAAGGGGATATTCAAGAAGAACGACAAGCAAGTTGCTGCTCAAGTGAAGAAGCCCAAGTCTAGACCTAAGCCCGAGACTAAGTGCTTCTACTTCAAAGGGACTGGTCACTGGAAGCAAAACTGCCCAAGTATTTGGCGGATAAGAAGGATGGCAAAGTGAAAAAAGGTATATTTGATATACATGTTATTGGTGTGTACTTTACTAGTGTTTATAGCAACCCCTCAGTATTTGATACTAGTTCAGTTGCTGTGATTAGTAACTCGAAACGGGAGTTGTAGAATGAACAGAGACTAGTTAAGGGTGAAGTGACGATGTGTGTTGGAAGTGGTTCCAATATTGGTATGATCATCATCGCACACTCCCTATACTTTCGGGATTAGTGTTAAACCTAAATAAATGTTATTTGGTGTTTGAGTTGAGCATGAATATGATTTGATCATGTTTATTGCAATACGATTATTCATTTAAGTTAGAGAATAATAGTTATTCCGTTTACATGAATAAAAACTTCCATGGTCATACACCCAATGAAAATGGTTCATTGGATCTCGATCATAGTGATACACATATTCATAATATTGAAGCCAAAAGATGCAAAGTTAATAATGATAGTGCACCTTATTCGTGGCACTGCTATTTAGGTCATATTGGTGTAAAGCGCATGAAGAAACTCCATGCTGGTGGGCTTTTGGAATCACTTGATTATGAATCATTTCGATGCTTGCGAACCATGCCTCATGGGCAAGATGACTAAGACTCCGTTCTTCCGAACAATGGAGCGAGCCACTGACTTATTGGAAATAATACATACCGATGTATGCGGTCCAATGAGTGTTGAGACTCACGGTAGGTATCATTGTTTTTCTGACCTTCACGAATGATTTGAGCAGATATGTGTATATCTACCTGATGAAACATAAGTCTGAAACATTTGAAAAGTTCATATAATTTCAGAGTGAAGTGGAAAATCATCGTAACAAGAAAATAAAGTTTCTATGATCTGATCATGGAGGAGAATATTTGAGTTATGAGTTTGGTCTTCATTTGATACAATGCAAAATAGTTTCGCAACTGACGCCACCTAGAACACCACAGCGTAATGGTGTGTCCGAACATCATAACCATACTTTATTTGATATAGTGGAATCTATGATGTCTCTTACCGATTTACCACTATCGTTTTGGGGTTATGCATTAGAGACAGCTACATTCACGTTAAATAAGGCACCATCTAAATCCATTGAGACGACACCGTATGAACTATGGTTTGTCAAGAAACCTAAGCCGTCGTTTCTTAAAGTTTGAGGTTGCAATGCTTATGTGAAATAGTTTCAAAATGATAAGCTCAAACCCAAATCGAAGAAGTGTGTCTTCCTCCGATACCCAAAAGAAAATGTTGGGTACACCTTCTATCACAGATCCGAAGGCAAGATATTCATTGCTGAGAATGGGTCCTTTCTAGAGAAGGAGTTTCTCTCGAAAGAAGTGAGTGGGAGGAAAGTAGAACTTGATGAGGTAATTGTACCTGCTCCCTTATTGGAAATTAGTTCATCACAGAAATCTGTTCCAGTGACTACTACACCAATTAGTGAGGAAGCTAATCATGATGATGATGTAACTTCAGATCAAGTTACTACCGAACCTCGTAGGTAAATCAGAGTGAGATCCGCACCAGAGTGGTACGCTAATCCTGTTCTGGAAGTCATGTTACTTGACCATGACGAACCTACGAACAACGAGGAAGCGATGATGAGCCCAGATTCCACGAAATGGCATGAGGCCATGAAATCTGAGATGAGATCCATGTATGAGAACAAAGTATGGACTTCGATTGACTTGCCCATTGAACGGCGAGCCATTGAGATTAAATGGATCTTCAAGAGGAAGACGGATGCTGATAGTAGTGTTACTATCTACAAAGCTAGAATTTTCCAAAAAGGTTTTCGACAAGTTCAAGGTGTTGACTACAATGAGAGTTTCTCACTCGTATTTATGCTTAAGTCTATCCGAATCATGTTAGCAATTGTCGCATTTTATGAAATATGGCAAATGGATAAACAAAACAGCATTCCTTAATGGATTTATTTAAGAGGAGTTGTATATGATGCAACCAGAAGGTTTTGTCAATCCTAAAGGTGCTAACAAAATATGCAAGCTCCAGCGATCCATCTATGGACTGGTGCAAGCATCTCGGAGTTGGAATATACGCTTTGGTAAGTTGATCAAATCATATAGTTTTATACAGACTTGCGGTGAAGCCTGTATTTACAAGAAAGTGAGTGGGAGCACTACAGCATTTCTGATAAGTATATGTGAATGACATATTGTTGATCGGAGATAATGTAGAATTATTCTACAAAGCATAAAGAAATGTTTGAAAGGAGTTTTTTCAAAGAAAGTCCTTGGTGAAACGGCTCACATATTGAGCATCAAGATCTATAGAGATAGATCAAGATGCTTGATAAGTTTTTCAATGAGTATATACCTTGACAAGATTTTGAAGTAGTTCAAAATGGAACAGTCAAAGAAAGAGTTCTTGCCCGTGTTACAAGGTGTGAAACTGAGTAAGACCCAAAGCCCGACCACGGCAGAAGATAGAAAGAGAATGAAAGTCATTCCCTATGTGTTAGCCATAGGTTATATAAAATATGCCATGCTATGTACCAGATCTATTGTATACCCTACACAGTTTTTAGCAAGGGAGTACAATAGTGATCTAGGAGTAGATCACTGGACAACGGTCAAAATTATCCTTAGTGAATTAAGGATATGTTTCTCGATTATGGAAGTGACAAAAAGGTTTGTCGTAAAAGGTTACATCGATGCAAATTTTGACACTGATCCAGATAACTCTAAGTCTCAATCTGGATACATATTGAAAGTGGGAGCGATTAGCTAGAGTAGCTCCGTGTAAAGCATTGTTGACTTAGAAATTTGCAAAATATATACAGATCTGAATGTCGCAGACCTGTTGACTAAACATCCCTCACAAGAAAAACATGATCACACCTTAGTACTCTTTGGGTGTTAATCACATAGCGATGTGAACTAGATTATTGACTCTAGTAAACCCTTTGGGTGTTGGTCACATGACGATGTGAACTATGGGTGTTAATCACATGGTGATGTGAACTATTGATGTTAAATCATATGGCAATGTGATCTAGATTACTAACTCTATTGCAAGTGGGAGACTGAAGGAAATATGCCCTAGAGGCAATAATAAATTTATTATTTATTATTTATTTCCTTATTTCATGATAAATGTTTATTATTCATGCTAGAATTGTATTAACCGGAAACATAATACATGTGTGAATACATAGACGAACAAAGTGTCGCTAGTATGCCTCTACTTGACTAGCTCGTTGATCAAAGATGGTTAAGTTTCCTAACCATAGACATGAGTTGTCATTTTATTAATGAGATCACATCCTTAGGAGAATTATGTGATTGACTTGACCCATTCCGTTAGCTTAGCACTTGATCGTTTAGTTTGTTGCTATTGCTTTCTTCATGACTTATACATGTTCCTATGACTATGAGATTATGAAACTCACGTTTACCGAGGAACACTTTGTGTGCCACCAAACGTCACAATGAAACTAGGTGATTATAAAGGTGCTCTACAGGTGTCTCCGAAGGTACTTACTGGGTTGGCGTATTTCGGGATTAGGATTTGTCACTCCGATTATCAGAGAGGTATCTTTGGGCCCACACGGTAATACACATCACTACTAGCCTTGCAAGCATTGCAACTAATGAGTTAGTTGCGGGATGATGTATTAAGGAACGAGTAAAGAGACTTGCCGGTAACAAGATTGAACTAGGTATTGAGATACCGACGATCGAATCTCGGGCAAGTAACATACCGATGACAAAGGGAACAATGTATGTTGTTATGCGGTCTGACCGATAAAGATCTACGTAGAATATGTAGGAGCCAATATGGGCATCCAGGTCCTGCTATTGGTTATTGACCAGATAGGTGTCTCTTTCATGTCTACATAGTTCTCGAACCCGTAGGGTCTGCACGCTCAACGTTCGTTGACGATATAGTACTATGAGTTATGTATGTTGGTGACCGAATGATGTTCGGAGTTCCGGATAAGATCACAGACATGACGAGGAACTCCGGAATGGTCCGGAGATAAAGATTGATATATGGGATAATAGTGTTTGGACTCCGGAAGGGTTCCGGAATTCACCGAAAGGGGTTCCGGATGTTTCCCGAAATGTTTGGGTACGAGAACACTTTATTTGGGCCAAAGGGGAAAGCCCGCAAGGTCTTTGGAAAGCGCAAAAGGAAGTTTTGTGGAGTCCTGGGGCTAGATGCCAGGGTCCCTGGCGTCTGTGTCCAGACGCCGGGAACCCTGGCTTCTGGTCCTGGGGTCCGAGAAGGACTCTTGCCTTTCGGGTAAAACCTACTTTGTGGAGGCTTTTACTCCAAGTTTCGACCCCAAGGCTCAACATATAAATAGAGGTGTAGGGCTAGCACCCAAGACACATCAAGAAACACCAAGCCATGTGCTGGCTACCCCGTCCCCTCTAGTTTATCCTCCATCATAGTTTTCATAGTGCTTAGGCGAAGCCCTGCGGAGATTGTTCTTCACCAGCACCGTCACCACGCTGTCGTGCTGCCAGAACTCATCTACTACTTCGCCCCTCTTCCTGGATCAAGAAGGCAAGGACGTCACCGAGCCGAACGTGTGCAGAACTTGGAGGTGCCGTGCTTTCGGTACTTGGATCGGTCGGATCGTGAAGATGTACGACTACATCAACCGCGTTGATATAATGCTTCCGTGAACGGTCTACGAGGGTACGTAGACACACTCTCTGCTCTCGTTGCTATGCATCACCATGATTTGGCGTGTGCGTAGGATTTTTTTTGAAATTACTACGTTCCCCAATGGAGGAGCCATGGCATGACACGTAGATGGGGGTGTCGGCGTCCTGGGAACGGGGGTACCCAGACTTGCCTGCCTGCGGCCAAAGGCGTGGCTCGACCAGCGGACTGGTATGGCCCATCTTCATTAACCAACGCTGAAGACCCTCACGAGGGGCCAAGCCTCATGAGGCGGACAACACAAGACCTCCTTAGGGAAGCCTCACTAGGCTGGCTTGCGAGGAGCGGAAAGATCAAGGCGAGGGGCACCTCGTCAGGTTCCCATGATGCGAGATATGACGACCAAGGCCAGGCGGGCGCCAGTGGGCGCAGAGTGCCAGTTTCCTCTTTGGTTCCCCCTAGGACCTCGAGGAGCCCGCTGCAGTATGCAGCTCCTCCCTGTCGGTGTCAGAATCAGTGGATCTCGGGTATGGGGATCCGAACTATGCCTCTAGGCCGGATGGTAACAGGAGGCAGGGGACACAATGTTTTACCCAGGTTCGGGCCCTCTTGATGAAGGTAAAACCCTACGTCCTGCTTGATTAATATTGATGATATGGGTAGTACAAGAGTAGATCTACCACGAGATCAGGGAGGCTAAACCCTAGAAGCTAGCCTATGGTATGATTGTATGTTGTCGTTGTTGTTGTTGTCCTACAGACTAAAACCCTTGGGTTTATATAGACACCAGAGAGGGTTAGGGTTACACAAGGTCGGTTACAAAGGAGGAGATATCCATATCCGTATTTCCTAGCTTGCCTTCCATGCCAAGTAGAGTCCTATCCGGACACGAGACGAAGTCTTGAATCTTGTATCTTCATAGTCTAACAGTCCGGCCAATGGAGATAGTCCGGCTGTCGGGAGACCCCCTAATCCAGGACTCCCTCACTAGCCCCTGAACCAGGCTTCAATGACGATGAGTCCGGCGTGCAGTATTGTCTTTGGCATTGCAAGGCGGGTTCCTTCTCCGAATACATCACAGAAGAATTTGAATACGAGGATAGTGTCTGACCCTGCAAAATAAGTTCCACATACCACCATAGAGAGAATAATATTTTCGCAAATCTAATTTGCTGACTTGTTTTGACAGTATGACGTTATGTCATGGCCCGGTGATTATTCGAACCGATTCCTTTAACCAGCCCCGCACATAACGCGAGGCAGTTTTTCGACACGTCTTGTCAAAGCAGAGATCGTGTCCCCTTATTACGGGATTCTCATCAATACGGGCGTGGGTAACCCAACCGCGCCATCGATTACGGTGCTTGGGGGATAAGCGAGTTTTACTAGGCAAGTGGGGACGCGTAGTTTCGTCCGCCCATATAATGGGATAGGGATTCACCTTTCTATCCACTCTTTCTTCCTCCTTTGCTCATCCGTTTTCGCACATTCGAGCTCTAGCGCCCAAGTCCGCACTTCCAACCTCAACCTTCTCAACCATGTCCGGAGCGGGAGGCAGGTGGATGGTCTCCTCCGTCATGGATGGAGACATCAAAAAACTGAGGAGAGCCGGAAACCTGCCCGACGACATCGCGCACCGGCTCCCAGATGAGGGGCAGCTCATACCCACCCCTAGGCCCCATGAGAGGGTAGTGTTCCTCACCCATTTCCTCCGTGGACTGGGATTCCCTCTCCATCCATTCGTCCGGGGGCTCATGTTCTATTACGGCCTGGATTTCCACGATCTGGCCCCGAATTTCATCCTCAACATCTCGGCGTTTATCGTCGTGTGTGAGGCCTTCCTCCGCATCAAACCCCACTTCGGCTTATGGTTGAAGACCTTCAATGTCATGCCGAAGGTTGTGGGAGGGCGCCAGGCGGAGTGCGGAGGCGCCATGGTGGGCAAGATGCCCAACGTAACATGGCTCGAGGGATCCTTCGTGGAAACCATAAAGGGGTGGCAATCGGGGTGGTTCTACATCACCGAGCTGCGTGACCCTGCATGGGCAGCGGCCCCCGAGTTCCGATCTGGCATCCCCACGCGGCTCACTTCCTGGAAAGAGAAGGGCCTATCCTGGGGTAGTTTGGGAGAGCTGACCGGACTCCAAACATGTATTCAAAACATGGTGAACAAGAATCTCAAACTTGTCAACGTGGTCCAGGTCATGCTCCACCGCCAGATCCTCCCGTGCCAACAACGGGAGTTCAACTTGTGTGAGTTCGACCCGGCGCAGCACCGAACTCTGAATAGGCTCTTCGACATGACTCACGAAGATGCTTGGAGGGTGCTATTCAAAAGCGCCGAGGCCCCCCCCCCTACTACTGACGATCGCGGATTGAGCGTGAAGCGCCAAGCCAGTGCGGTAAGCAACTTTACCTTTCATAGGATACTTATTTTTTATAGATTGACTCCATGCGGGATCTAAACTACCGTACCTTTGACAGGACTGGCAGGAGACGGCTGGACAGATCGACTGTCCAGCTCCTTTGCCCGAAGGCCCCGCAGACGCTCTTCTGACAAAGATGCTGACTCCGGCCCCTTATACGGTGCCGAAGATGACCAAGAATGCCAAGAGAACCCGAAAGAGTTCCCGACGCCAGGCGTTGTCGGACTCACCGTCCGATGACTCTGCGGCGCACTCTTCCCCTGAAGACGAGGAGGAAGAAGAAGATGCTCCCCCACCGGCTGGGGGAGATAATAAAAGGAAGGACGCCCCAACTGGGGGGGCGAAGGGTCCAAGAAGGGAAGGACTCTCCTTCCGGACAGTTCCACCGCCGCCGAAGCGAAGACGAGTGGTTGCCCAGGGCCAAGCCCCCGGGAAGATCGTAAGTATTCAGATACCAGAGTAACTCATAGAATTCCTTTGTCGCACTCTCTTCCCTAACGCCGAACATAATTATGCAGATCGCCATGAGCCAGTATCGATGTATCATCGGATGGCTCCCTGGGCTCGTTGAACATGGACAGCGATCCAGTCCCGACCGCCACCTCCCCTCATCCTACCGACGACACCGAGGTGTTGTCTCAAGAGGCATCGGATCGAGGGGAGACAGTCCCGGAGGCGCCCCAAGGCGACCTTCCGGACTCCGGGAACCAAGGGGACGGGGCCCCTGAGAGCTCCGAGTTTGGCCCTCAGCCGAACACCGCGCCGGAACCTCCAGCGGTTCCAGGCTCGGCCAGGCGGCCTCCTTCAAAGAGGGTCAAGACGCCTATGCCGGTGGCCTCTGTCCATCCAAGGTGCCGGACAATCTACTGGAAGCGCTTCGCAGCGCTTCCATCAAAGAGGAGCACCGTACTGTTATGAGTGCGGTGGTCCAGAAGGTTCAGTCCGCTAAGAGCAGGTTGACTGAAGCATGTGCAGCCTTCTAACAGGCTTCGACGTAAGTGCTTTAAAATGTAGTAGAAATATTACCGCATAGACAGTAGCCCCTGATGCTTTGTTCGGTGTTCACAAAGAAAAGCTGAACAGAGGATCAAATAATATCGCAGGAGTCTAATGTAAGTATGTCAATATGCATATGCAGGCTTCGCTGCTGGCATCCGTCGCACTGACTGCGGAGGTCGCCGTACTGAAGCAGGACCTTGAGGGGTCCAGGAAAGAGCTCGGCCTTGCCAAGAGGCAGCTTGAGGAGAACAAGGGTAACTAGTACCCTGTCTACAGATATGTATATATAAAGGAAGACACGATTGCAAAATGACAGGATCATCGTGTAATTGCCAGGGGCCACGACAGAGGTGGCGATCCTGAAGCAAGCGCTAACCAAGGCCGAACATAAAGCGGCCAAGGAGCGTACCGAGCGAGAGAAGCACGAGGCTCGGGTGGGCGAGGTGCAGCAAGAGCTCCAGGCTCTCGTGGCGAAGCACGAGGCGTTGGAGCTTGACTCAAAGACGCGAGAGTCTGAGCTTGCCGCGGCCCTCGAGAGCGCAAAAAGTGCCAAGGCTGAAGCCCAAAAGGCCCTCCAGGAGATCGACGTGATAAAGAATATAGCGGCGGGTAAGGCTTTCTATATGCAAAGCAAGCATGTAAAAGTAAATTACCGATTACTTACCCGAATCTGGAGCTCTCTAGGAGCGTTCGCAGATTTGCCCTGCAGTGTGTCCGATGCCGCATAATTTTACCAGGCCGAAGATGGAAGCTCAACGGAGAAGCTGTTTTGGTCTCTGTATTCTTAGGCCGAACACCCGGTGCCAATGAGCGACCAGCTGAAGTAGATGGTCGAGCTACATAAGGTGGCCGATCGGGCCATGAAGAGCTTTATAGTCCGGCTGTGGCCTGGCGACGCCCTTCCGAACAGCTTCTTCGGCCTGGTGAGGTAGCTTGTGGATGCCTGCCCGCGGCTGGAGGTCGTCAAGCGATCTGTCTGCATTGAAGGTGCACGGCGGGCTTTCATCCATGTGAAATTGCAGTGGGTCAAGCTAGACGCCGTGAAGCTGATCAAGGAGGGGCCGCCGGAGGGCAAGGAGCACCGCCACCCCGAGATGTACTACGAGGGTGTTCTGCCGGGTGCCCATCTCATAGCGGACGAGTGTTCAAAAGATGTAATATTTGAGTGAGACTTGCTCGTTTTATCCTGTATTTATGAAAACGTGTTTCATATGGGCTATGCAACGCTTGTTTGAATTTAAAATATTACCTTATGTTTGGCTGTTTATCCAATCTGAGAGATGGCTAGTCCTCGGCTTCTGCCCCCATGCCACGAGTGCTGGGGTGTTCGGGATAAACCGGAGCACTCTTGTTCCCATGTTTGGGTCCTTCAAGGGAGGTTCTCAGCACAGCGAACAAGGCAACCAGACTAATAATGCTTTATCACTCTCACTTAGCCATAGAATTCTGTAATTTTAAATTTCGGCGAAGCCCCTGGTATTCGGAAGGCCGAATTTGGGGCGTGATACACGCCTTTAAGCTGGACAGGGCCGGCCCCTCGCTCTAAGCGTCATAAGTCTTTAGGGACATGAAAACCTCGCCGAACAGCAACAGTCTCTCGCCTTATCATGACAGTCAGCTTTAGCTTTCTCTACTAAGGTGCTGAACCCAGCAGAACCGGGGCACAATCGCAGTAGTTCTCCTAGCGCTACCGGTTCTGCTGGGTTCTCTCGCCTTACCTTATGATATTAAATCGAATATTTCGCTCGTTACTGTAATCCACCTGGGAATTCTGTGGTATGACGTAGATGTCTGCCTCCTTGGTTGGTGCATCATGTGTTCGGCAATAGTGCTGCCGGACAGTGTTTCCAGAGATTAAGGTCCTGAAAAACAAGAGAAAAATAACCAAATGGGAAGACCCTAGTGCGGTTTAAGCCGTGTCTTGGGGCGTGCCGCAGTTGTGCCCCCTCCCCACCTATGCCCATGGTATTTTTAATGCGTAATTATGTACGCGCGGCACAAGCTTCACCGTTGGGCTAGGATTGGGGTGGCTGCCGTATTGCTACACGAGCTCCGATCGCACCAGGTGGTCTATTTGCCGATTGCTCCAAGCGCGCTTGAAGGTGTCCGGGCCTTGAAGCGTCGAACTGGTTGATTGCCTTGAGAGGCTGCTTTGCGCTTCTGCTGCGAGGGCCGCGGTGTGCTCCTCTGTTCAAAGAGAGCGCTTTGTGTTTCCATTGACTGTAATAACTCCGCGAGGTCCTGGAATCTTGAGCTTTAGGTATGCATAATGCGGTACCGCATTGAATCTAGCAAATGCGGTTCGCCTGAGCAGCGCGTGATAACCACTCCGGAACGGGACTATATCAAAGATTAACCCTTCGCTTCGGAAATTATCCGGGGATCCGAAGACCACTTTCGGTGTAATTGAGCCTGTGCAATGGGCCTCCACACCTGGAATGACGCGTTTAAAGGTCGTTTTTGTGGGTTTGATCCTTGAGGGGTCTATACCCATTTTGCGCACTGTGTCCTGATAAAGTAGGTTCAGGCTGCTGCCGCCATCCATAAGGACTCGAGTGAGGTGGAATCCGTCAATGATTAGGTCTAGGACTAGTGCGGAAAATCTGCCATGACGGATACTAGTGGGGTGGTCCCTGCGATCGAAGGTGATCGGATAGGGGGACCAAGGGTTGAACTTTGGGGCGACTGACTCCAACGCATATACGTCCCTGAGCGCACGCTTCCGCTCCCTCTTGGGGATGTGGGTTGCGTATATCATGTTCACCGTACGCACTTGCGGGGGAAACCTCTTCTGTCCTCTGGTGTGCGGCTACCGGGGCTCCTCCTCGTCATTGCTATGCAGCCCCTTGTCCTTGTTTTCGGCAATTAACTTGCCGGCCTGCTTGAACACCCAACAATCCCTGTCCTATTGGCCTCATCATCGTCATCAGGCAGGGTGCGGAGGATGTTGGCCTTCCGCAAGGGGGAGGTCTCCCTCGCCCCTTTGCGGGTCGCCTCCGAGTCACGCTCCTCCTCTCCCTCTTCTTCCTCTTCTCCCTCCTTGCGAGACTCGCCAGAAGACACGACCACCGGAGTTGTCGCCACTGGGATGTTTGTGGGCGCAGGCGGCATGACCCCATGCTCGTCGAAGACAGGCAGAGTGGCGACAACCTTCGCCCCATCCAGGCGGCGGTACAAGGGAACAAGCCATCAGGATGGTACCCTTGGTCATCCCCGAGCAAGGAAAGAATATTCGAGCGCTATTCCTCATCGGAAAGGGGCTCTAAGCGCAAGCGAAGGTCGTCCCCTTCGTCTCCAAGCTTCCACAGCGGGCGCGGGAGCGACTGGAGGGGAGCCACGTGCTGCACCATGAATTCATGGGCAATCATGGCCCCTGTCAGCTTCGCCGTTCTCGAGTCGCCGAGCTTTAGGTCGGCGGTCATCCTCTCCAGCACCTGTGTCACCCGCGGATCGGTGAGCTTCGCGTGAAGCCATCCCTCATGGGACACATGCATCTCCATCGGTAGCACCAGCCGAGGGTGGACGTGCTTGGTGTACATCAGGACCCACTTGCTCCTGAAGCCCTCGGCCTTCTTCCGGGCCTTCGAGATGGCATCGGTTTTGTTGGCCGTGACGAAGCCAACGCACCCTAAGCAGGGGCCCTCCTTAAGCCGAAGAAAGAAGAAGTGGCGCAGCATCGCCACTGACGGCATCACTTCGACGTACGCCTCATAGTAGAAGGCGAAGATCGACAGGAGAAGGACGGAGTTGGAATGAAGATGGAGGGCATGGATCTTAAAGTGACTGAGGACGGAGAAGAAGAAGTCGGAGAAGGGGGGAACCAACCCGGCGATGATGCTGCTCGTCATCAAGGGGTAGAAAGTGCTGCCAGGGGCCTCAGGCTCGGCGGAGCCGACCCGGAGCACAGTCTTCCTCTTCTCATCGCCCTCCGCCATCATCAAGTGCGTGGCGGGAAGGTTCTTCTCTGACACGCTCAGCACTTCGAGCGCGCGTTGGTACTAGGATGGCGAAGGAGAAGCCCGGGCTTTTTTGGGCGCCATCAACGGCAAGCTCAAAGGAGGACCTGGGTGGATATGGAGTCTCTGAGAACGAACGGAAAGAAAGGGGATCTGGAGAAAGACGAAGGAAAGTAAGGAAGGTAAATCTAGCCTGCGCCAGTCGTTTGTCAGTGGGGCAGTTGCCGAGGCAGCATGGGGAAGCAGACATTCCCACATCCAATCAACCGCCATGCGTCAAACGTGGCCGCAGGCTGTTGGGGCCGCTACGCTCGGCACTTGCCCCATGGCTTCGCCTTGAAGCCCAGCCCGAGCGCGCCTTGGCCCCGGGGGCTACTGTCGGCATCCTGGGAATGGGGGTCCCCGGACTTTCCTACCTGCGGCCCACGGCGTGGCTCCACCAGCGGCACTGTACGACCCATCTTCACGAGCAAACACTAAAGACCCTCGCGAGGGGCCAAGCCTCATGAGGCGAATGACACAAGACCTCCTCGGCGGCGTCCTCGCCAGGCTGGCTCACGAGGGGCGAAGAGATCAAGACAAGGGGCACCTCGCGAGGTTCCTATGGCGCAAGCCATGACGACCAAGGCCAGGTGGGCACCAGGGGGGCGCCAGCGTGCGCAGTGTCCTTGTTTCATCTTTGGTGCTAAACAAGCAAGTGGAGGCACGAAGTCCCGAGGCATCAAGAAAAGGTTTCCATATCGGTGCAATGAGACCAAGACCAGCAGGACGGCAGGACGGAGGTCAATGTGGAACCCAAGACGGCACCATCACCCGAGCCTTTGACAGGCGAAGACCATCTTTTGTTAGGATCGCTTGTACTAGTTGTCCCCCTTCAAATTGGACATTCTGGGATCCCTTCCTGCCTAATATTTGGGAAGAGGACTTGGGCCTCTATAAATAGGGCTAGCCACCATCCTAGCTAGGGATCGGCTCATCAAGGGATGGAGAGAGATCCTCGACCGCATAAACTTGCCAAGCACAAGAGCACCTCTCCTCAGGAGGTTGTTCTTCCCTTGTAACTGTTCATCCTCAGCCCAAGAGGCAATCCACCACACCACAGTGGAGTAGGGTATTACACCGCATCGGTGGCCCGAACCAGTATAAATCTTGTGTCCCTTTATTCTGCGAGTTCGACGCGTTGCGGCTTGAGATCGCGGTGAGCTTGTGAGCTAGAGGGAGGAGAGATCTTCGTGCGCACCCTAGTGTTTGAACCTCAAGGGTTTTACCGGAACCCGAAATCTGACAAGACCCTCTACCGACTCTGGGGAAAGGCTTGGTGGGGCGGAGCCGGCCGTACGACACGTGAAGCAAGCCGAAAGATTCCACGGAGAGCACGTTGAGGCCTGCTCCGCTGTCGATGAGGGTCTTGGTCATGGCGACGTTGCAGATGGCGGGCGTGCAGAGAATTCGGAGTGCACCCGAGCCGGCCGTGGTTCTGGGGTGATCCCCCGAGTCGAAGGTGAGGTCGGCCTTGGGCGCCGCCCATCCTGGAGGGGCTCCTCGCTGCACAGAGGCAGCGCTGATCTAGCGGAAGAACTGCTTGGTGTGGTGGTTTGAGGGTGGTGCTCGCGAGCCGCCGAGGAGGGCCGTGACGGCGACGGGCGCACGTGCCGCAAAGCGTGCAACGAAAAGGCCGCGTAGCCCCTCCTAGGTGGCTACAGAGGATCCCGGTTGGTTGAGCAGCCAGGCACGTGGCGCACCGGCGAGGGCCATGGGGAACCAGTTGGCTATGACCTGTCGTCACCCCTAGCTTCCAAGACAGCCTCCTCGTATGCCAGCAAGAAGGTTGATGGATCCGCCGCGCCGTCGTAGCGGGGCGGCATCTCCAGCTTGAACTCACACGTCCACTTCACCCACTGCAGGGTGGGGGCGAAGGCCCTGAGACCCTCGGCGCCGTCGGGGTCGCTCGCCGATCCAGTCGGAGGAGCCGCGCTGGCCATGGGGACCGGCCGGAGAGGCGGAGTCGACGGAGGGATGGAACGCCGGCGCACCCCTACCTAGCGCGCCAAATGTCGTATTATGGGTTCCAGCAAACCCTTGAGGTTCGAACACTGGGGTGCGCACGAAGATCTCTCTCCCCTAGCTCACGCTCTCGCAACGATCTCAAAGCCTAGCTCGCCGAACCGAAGGAACAAAGGACACAAGAGTTTATACTGGTTTGGGCCACTGTTGCAGTGTAATACCCTACTCCAGTGTGGTGTGGTGGATTGCCTTGTAGGCTGGGGATGAACAAGTACAAGGGAAGAACAGCCTCCTCAGGAGAGGTGTTCTTGAGCTAGATGAGCTTGTGTGGTTGGGGATGATCTCTCTCCAGATGAGCCGATCCCTAGCTACGGTGGTGGCTAGCCCTATTAATAGAGGCCCGGGTCCTCTCCCCAAATACTAGGCGGGAAGTGATCCCACAACAACCAATTTGAAGGGGTGCAGCTAGTACAAGCTATGCTGACAAAAGATGGTCTACGCCTGTCAGAGGCTCGGGTGATGATGCTGCACCTATATGGAAACCTTTGCTTGATGCCTCAGGACTCCGCTCGTGCGCTTGCTTCTTTAGCACCAAAGAGGAAATGAGGACACTATGCACGCTAGCGCCCGCCTGGTGCCCGCCTAGCCTTGGACGTCATGGCTTGCATCACAGGAACTTTGCGAGGTGCCCCTTGCCTTGATCTCACTGCCCCTCACGAGCCAGCCTGGTGAGGCCACCCCGAGGAGGTCTTGCGTTGTCCGCCTCGTCACGCTTGGCTCCTCGCGAGGGTCTTGAGTGTTTGCTGGTGAAGATGGGCCGTACAGGGCCGCTGGTGGAGCCACGCCGTGGGTCGCAGGCAGGCAAGTCTGGGGACCCCCGTTCCCAGGACGCCAACAGGTCTACCAGCCCCTTTGGGCAGATATGCCTCCTAGTCACCTTCGGTACCCGAGACAACTACCGTACCAAACACATCGACTTCCATGTCGCCGGCATCGGCCTGCCGTACAACGCCATCCTCGGGTACCCTGCTTTGGCTCAGTTCATGGCAGCAACCCATCCGGCCTACAACCTCATGAACATGCTGGGCAGCAGCGGCGTCATCACCATGGCCGGAGACACAAAGGAAGCTCTAGAGGCTCTTAAGCTTACCTTCAGGGCCACAGTGGCAGAATGCCCGGCCGGCAAAGCCACTGCAGGGGATAAGCAAGCCGAACCGACAAAGAAGAAGCAGGTGTTCACTCAAGACCGGGCCAAAACAAAGCAAGTGCCGGTCGAGGAAGGTGGATCCTCGGGGGCAACCTTCACCATAGACACCGGCCTCGACCCTGGTCATGAGGAGGCATTAGTGAAGTTCTTGTGTGCGAACAAGGAGATATTCACCTAGGAACCCAAGAAGCTGGTAGGGGTTCCAAGGGGGTAATCGAGCATCACTTAAGGGTGTGCCCCAATGTGTGCCCTTTGAAGGAGAAGGCGCGGCGACAGTCCACGGAGAAGCAGTCCTTCATCGTCCAGGAAACTCACAAGCTGGAGGCGGCAGGTGTCATTCGTGAGGTCCGGTACCCGGAGTGGCTGGCGAACCCCGCCGTTGTGCCAAAGAAAGGAGGGAAGGAACGCATGTGTGTAATTTCACCAACCTAAACAAGGCATGTCCCCAAGACCCGTTCCCGCTTCCGCGTATCGACCAGATCGTCGACTCCACCGCCGAGTGCGACCTGCTGTGCTTCCTAGACGTGTTGTCAGGCTATCACCAGGTCAAGATGGCAGTGTAGGATGTGGAGAAGACCACCTTCCTGTCCCCGTGCGGGGTGTACTGCTACACCTCAATGCCATTTGGACTGCGCAACGCTGCGGCGATCCTCCAGCGGCTGATGCACATTGCCCTGGGTCAGCAGGTCGGCAGAAACGTTGAAGCCTACATCGACGACATCATGGTGAATTCTTGGGAGGCAAGAACCCTGATTTTGGACCTGGAGGAGAACTTCACTAGCCTGCGCCAGGTGGATTTGCGGGTTAACCCAGAGAAGTGCGTGTTCAGTGTCCTCTCCAGCAAGCTACTAGGTTTCCTCGTTTCTCACAGAGGGATTGAGGCTAACCACAAACTCTCGAGGAAATGCAAAAACTTGCAGGCTGTGTGACCTCGCTGGGGCGCTTCATCTCCAAGCTGGGGGAGCACGCTCTACTGTTCTTCAAACTGATGAAGAAGAAATGCCCATTCGAATGGACCCCAGAGGCATATCTGGCGTCAAGACCTCAAGAGATACCTAACCAGCCCACAGGTGATGGTGGCACCTTGCCCTCTCGGGCCTCTAGTGCTCTATCTGGCCTGTATGCCTCACTCCACCAGCGCGGCATTGGTGGCAATTAGGGAGGAGCGCCGGGCCAAGGACCCGCAGCGCAATACCGCACCCTCAGCTAGAATGGTATAGTCACAGGACGGCACCACTAAGACCAAGATAATGCACACAGACGATCACGCACCACAAGATGGCGTACAAGGGCCCGCGGATGCCCAGATGGGCGACCAGGCTCCTGAAGTCCCCCACCTCAGGAGGCACCACAACCTCTGGAAGACATAGGCTCCGTTGACGCTGCCGTCCTCGTCGAGCACCCAGTATACTTTGCCAGCACCGTGCTACGGGACACAAGAGCATGGTACCCAATGCCGCAGAAGTTCTTACTCGTGCTCCTGGTGGCCTCACGCAAGTTACGTCTTTATTTCCAAGGCCACCTGATTAAGGTATTCTCAGCCTACCCCTTGTAGAGGGTGCTCCGGAGCCCCATTGTCGTGGGGAGAGTCGCTGAATGGAACATTGAACTGCACGACCATGGTTATCAAGAGAGCTGCGCTTGCTGACTTCGTAGTGGAATGGACCGATGCTCCGGAGCCCGAAGCGGGCAAGAGGCGACCCCTCTCTCTTGGAAGTGGAGCACTGGAAGGCTGGGTCATGTACTTCGATGGCGCTTTCGCACGGAAAGGCTCAGGGGCTGGCGTTGTGCTCATCTCGCCCACCCAAGACAAGCTATATTATGTTGTGCAGCGCTGCTTCCAGCTAGGTGAGAAGGTCTCCAACAACATCTTGGAGTATGAGGGGTTGATCACTGGACTCATGGCTGCCGCAGCCTTGGGGTGAAGCATCTCACCATCAAGGGTGACTTGCAGCTCCTTGTCAACTTCTCCAACAAGGTGTATGAACCAAGGGAAGAGCATATGGAGGCATACCTCGCGAAAGTGTGCAAGATGGAGAAGCAATTCCTAGGCTTAGTGCTACGGCATGTGCCACGCGACACCAACAAGGAAGCTGACGAAATTGCCAAGAAGGCGTCGAGGCGGCTACCCCAAGAACCTGGTGTCTTCGAAGAGCGACTCTTCAAGCCTTCGGCGGCCCCTACGGCCGTGGAGACTACATTACCTCGAGAAGAACTCCCTCAGCCACTAGCCTCGGGAGTCCCCGCTTGCGGTCCAACTTCGGGAGCATGTCTGCTCCTGGCGCGCGAGCCTCGGGAGGGGTACAGGACCGAGGAATTCAAGGCATATATGATGCCTGGGGTGCTGCCGGAGAAGGAGGAGGACGCGAAGCATGTGGCCCGGCAGGCTACGACATACTGCATCTAGGATGGTGAGCTGTACAGAAAACGACCAAATGATGTTTTCTTGCTATGCATCTCTAGGGAGCGGGGGAATGATCTGCTGGCTCACATACACTATGGAGACTGCGGGCATCACTCATCGTCTTGTACCCTGGTTGGCAAGGCATTCCACAGCGGGTTCTACAGGCCCGCGACACTCAACGATGTGACTGAGCTGGTAAGGTCCTGCGAGGCCTGCCAGTTCCATGTGAAGCAAACCCACCAACCGGCCCAGGGCCTCTAGACTATCCCGCTTTCGTGGCCCTTCACGGTCTGGGGGCTGGACATCATGGGTCCATTCCCGCGAGCGCCTGGGGGCTACCGCTACCTCTATGTCGCCATTGACAAGTTTACCAAATGGGCAGAGGTTCATGCAGTCCGCACCATCCCAGCCAAGTCAGCAGTGAAGTTCATCAAGGGCCTCGCAAGCTGGTTCGGGGTCCCTAACCGCATCATCACCGACAACGGCTCACAGATCACTAGCAATCTCTTCAAGACCTATTGTGCGAACCTTCGAATGCAGACCCACAAGTCATGTGGCACACTGATGACCCACAAGTGTAGGGATCTATCGTAGCCTTTTCGATAAGTAAGAGTGTCGAACCCAACGAGGAGCATAAGTAAATGATAAGCGGTTTTCAGCAAGGTATTTTCTGCAAGCACTGAAATTGTCGGTAATAGATAGTTTTGTGATAAGGTATTTGGTAACGGGTAACAAACAATAAAAGTAAATAAGGGAAAGATGGCCCAATCATTTTTGTATCAAAGCACAAGCCTGGACAAACTCTTATATAAAGGAAAGCGCTCCCGAGGACACATGGGAATTATCGTCAAGCTAGTTTTCATCACGCTCATATGATTCACGTTCGATACTTTGATAATTTGATATGTGGGTGGACCGGTGTTTGGGTACTATCCTTCCTTGGACAAGCATCCCACTTATGATTAAACCCTATTGCAAGCATCCGCAACTAGAACAGAAGTATTAAGGTAAACCTAACCATAGGATGAAACATATGGATCCAAATCAGCCCCTTATGAAGCAACGCATAAACTAGGGTTTAAGCTTCTGTCACTCTTGCAACCCATCATCTACTTATTACTTACAATGCCTTCCTCTAGGCCCAATCAATGGTGAAGTGTCATGTAGTCAACGTTCACATGACACCACTAGAGGAGAGACAACATACATCTCATCAACATACCGAACGAATACCAAATTCACATGACTACTTATAGCAAGACTTCTCCCATGTCCTCAGGAACAAACATAACTACTCACAAATCATATTCATGTTCATAATCAGAGGGGTATTAATATGCATAATGGATCTGAACATATGATCTTCCACCATGTAAACCAACTAGCATCAACTACAAGGAGTAATCAACACTACTAGCAACCCACAGGTACCAATCTGAGCCTTTGGGACAAAGATTGGATATAAGATATGAACTAGGGTTTGAGATGAGATGGTGCTGGTGAAGATGTTGATGGAGATTGACCCCCTCTCGATGAGAGGATCGTTAGTGATGCCGATGGTGATGATTTCCCCCTCCCGGAGGGAAGTTTCCCTCGCAGAACAGCTCCACCGGAGCCTTAGATTGGTTCCGCAATGGTTCCGCCTCGTGGCGGCGGAGTTTCTTCCCGAAAGCTTTCTTATGATTTTTTTCTCGACAAAAGACTCCATATAGCCAATGATGGGCATCAGAGAGCTGCTAAGGGGCCTACGAGGCAGGGGGCGCGCCCAGGGAATATTTTTTATATATTCTAAAGTTTTAGGACTTTTGGGGACAGTGGGTGGCCCCCCTCTGGTACTTCTTTCGCCCAATATTTTTTATATATTCTGAAGTTTTAGGACTTTTGGAGATGTGCAGAATAGGTCTCTAATATCTGCTCCTTTTCCAGCCCAGAATTCCAGCTGCCAGCATTCCCCCTCTTCATGTAAACCTTGTAAAATAAGAGAGAATAGGCATAAGTATTGTGACATAATGTGTAATAACAGCCCATAATGCAATAAATATCAATATAAAAGCATGATGCAAAATGGACGTATCACACACCTCAGGAGGAATTGCCAAGTTGAGCGCGCCAACGCCGAGGTCTTGAGAGGCCTCAAGACACGGAGCTTCCAGAAGAAGCTCGTAGCATGCGGTAGGGGCTGGCACAACGAGCTCCAGTGTGTGCTATGGTCCATAGGCACCACCACCATAAAGCCAACAGGTGAGACCCCGTTCTTCCTCGTCTACGGAGCAGAAGCAGTTCTCACAAATGAGGTCAGGCATCGCTCCGCGCCTGTCCTGGCGTTTGATGAGACGCAGCAGGATGCCATGCGGGGGATGGACCTTGTGTAGGGGGAGGAACGCCTCCGTGAAGCCTCGCTCCGAGGGGCAAGATACCAACAGGCGTTGCGACGGTACCACTGTCACAGCATCCCCTCCAGGACGCTTGAGGTGGGCGATCTCGTCCTGAGGCAGGTGCTCTCTAGGGAAGGGTTGCATAAGCTCTCACCCATGTGGGAGGGCCCATTTAGGATTGCATGCGTCTCCAGGCCTGGCACCGCACGCCTCGAGACGCAGGACGGGGTCCCCATCCAGAACGCCTGGAACATCCAGCACCTCTGTAAGTTCTACGCATCAAGCAAGGCCGAGTGCCTGTGAAGGTCTCCTCTCGTGACACTCACACGTAATAATGAGTGGGGCTATGCATGCACCGAAGTCTCAGGAGTACCGCCCATGGGCATCGACGGCTCCCTCCCATGTCCTAGGGGCAGCACTTAGCTCCGCGCAAGTGAGATGACTAGACTAGGTGCCGGACGCGGCTGTTCATTTGCTTTATGTAGTTGGCTTGCCACTTTTCCTTTAATGAAATTTGGAGTTCCGGCGTTTCTTGTTGGCTTGCCTCTTCTTCCTGTTTCTTCCCTCGACCCTTTGTTTTCCGCCAGGGAAGGCGACAGTTGCCCGATGCACTCCCTTGGACACCCCGCGAGGGTGGCTGGACAGGTAGTGTGCAAATGTACACTCCCCTGGCCTTCGCGGGGCGTTCTCATCTGAGTTTTTGATCGGCGCATCCCCCTTTTTGACCGTGCCCCACGGGTACCGCGACGCGGTGCGTTTGGCCCTAACCAGCCCATACCCGAGGCCTCGTGCAGGAAGAATTAAAGATTTCTTAACAAGTTTTTGCTGCTTCGCGATGTTACCCGAATCAATAGTGGGGAAGCCCCACCAGGTGCCGAGAGACGCGCGCCCTCGTCAGGTCAGAGCTACCCTTGGTGCATCGAGCTAAGTTCCCCCTTTTCACCCGTATAAGGCATAGATCTCACAACACAACCCGGAAACAATAAACACACCATAAAAGGAACATAAGCACCACGGTTCATTACACGCCCTCGCAGGGCCCCGAATTCATTCTGACAATGTAGGGGAAAGGAAAGAGAGGACAAGCAAAAGAGGCTCCTACGACGCGGCTGCTCACGAGGGTCGGCCCCCGGACTCATCCAGAGCCCTCCTCGCGCTTCACCGAGGCGCGACGATGGGATGAAGTGCCACTATCCACGAAGCGGGCCCGACGGCGTGGCGGCTATTCATAGCCGCCGCTGGTGGAGCTTTCACCAGAGGAGGAGCTGTTGTAGCTGGGCGAACCGCGGTCGCCGCTGTAGGCAAGGCCACCCTCGTGCTCATCACAGCCATCGCCAAGGCCAAGCACCTTGCCACCATCATCGTCGTCTTCAGGGCAGCATCCGGCGCAGCGAGCGTCTTCCTCGAACACCCTCACGAAGAGGGTCGTTGCGCCGTCGTACTTGAAGTGGACGGTGCACCGCCTGCCCAGGCCGCGCGCGCGGGCAAACTTCTACTAGCGGCGGGCTAGGGCTACGTTGCCTGCAGTAGAGACCTCCACCATGACTTACAAAGCCTTGCTATAGCGGCCATCCTCCTGCAGCCAGAGGCCGTCGGGACCTAGGGCCAGTAGTTCACTGGCGAAGGACCGCGGAAGTTGAAGCCAAGTGCCGACCGGTTCGCCGACCACACGACAAACTTCGGCAGCACCTCCGCCGAGTGGAAGCACGGCCGGGGAGGCCGGGCGACCATGGCGCGCCTCCCCTCGTCAACGGGGCTGCCCTGACCTAGCTGGCTCCCGCCGCTCGAAGGAGCGCCGTGCGGCCGCCAAGGACAACCCGGACCCCGAAGGACCTCTTAGGCGGTGGCGAGCCGGGCCCTCCTGGCGAGCTTTCCCCTTCTCAACGGCCGAGAACCTCTTCACCGGCGCCATGGGTGTCGCAGCAAGGAAGAAGAAGAAGAAGCGGGAGGACTAGAAGAACATATGGGTGACGGGGTCTCCGCCCCCTTCCCATTTATAGCCAGGAGAAGGCCAACCACCGGCTTCCACGATTTAAGGTAATGATGACCTTATTTCTGCATGCAGCAGGGTCTCGTCAAGTCAGGCAGTTGCCGAGGCAGCATGGGGAAGCGGATACGCCCACGTTCCGTCAATTGCCACACGTCAATCAAGGCCGCAGGTTATTAGGGACTACGGCGCTCCGCACTTGACCCTTGGCGTCGTCGTGAAGCCTAGCACGAGTGTGCCTTGGGCCCGGGGGCTACTGTCGATGTCCTGGGAATAGGGGTACCCAGACTTGCCTGCCTGCGGCCCAAGGCGTGCCTCCACTAGCGGCCTGGTATGGCCCATCTTCATAAACCAATGCTCAAGACCCTCACGAGGGGCCAAGCCTGCCGAGGCGGACGACACAAGCCCTCGTCAAGGGCAGCCTCACTAGACTGGCTCACGAGGAGCGGAGAGATCAAGGCAAGGAGCACCTCATGAGGTTCCCATGACGCGAGCCATGATGACCAAGGCCAGGCGGGCGCCAGCGGATGTAGAGTGCCAGTTTCCTCTTTGGTGATAAAGAGACAAGCACAAGCAAGGAGTCCCGACATGTCAGGAAAAGGTTTCCATATCGGTGCAATGAGACCAAGACCACCAGGAAGGCAAGACGGAGGTCATCACGGAGCCCACGACGGTATCACCACCAAGTATATAGATGCATTAATTAAAATAAGAAATATTGTGATATCCCAACATATCCATGCTCCAACATGGAAGAAACTTCATCTTCACCTGCAACTAGCAACACTATAAGAGGGGCTGAGCAAAATCGGTAACATAGCCAAACAACGGTTTGCTAGGAAGGTGGGTTAGAGGCTTGACATGGCAATATGGGAGGCATGATATAACAAGTGGTAGGTAGCACGACATAGCGATAGAATGGACACCTAGCCAGCAAACATAGAAGTGATATCGAGGATATGGTCATCTTGCCTGAGATCCCGCAAGGAAGAAGAACGAGTCCAAGAAGGAGACAAACGGACATAGTCGAACGAATCCTCACAACTCCGGAATGAACCCGAAGCTAACGAGAGAAGTAACCCAGAAAGAAGCAAGAAACATAGTAAACAACCATCACATAAGCATGGCATGATGCGCAAACAAGTATGATGCATGTCTGGTTTAAAGAGGCATGGCATGGCAAAGTCCACAAACAATACTACAAGTTAAGTGGAGCTCAATATGCAACGAGTTGCATATTGACGGGACACCACATCAATTATTTAGTTCTCTCTCGTTTATGTACCCAACAATATTAATTGTTATTAAACATGTCAAGGGGTGAAGCATATGAAAACTACCTATCTAGGCAAGTTTAAATGAGGTCGGAAACAATAGACAACAATTCCGAAAAAATCCTCATATGCAATATATGGATTTGGTACTGTTCGGCCCTAAACCATATTTTGGAGTTGTTAAACATGCAAGATGAGAGCACCATGTTAAGCTAGGCATTTTTCTACTCTATTTACATATAAAGATTATTTAAAATGGAGCTATGGTTATTTAGTTACGAAATAAAACATTTTAGCATGGCATTTGAACAAATTAAAGACAAACAACATTTTTAACATAGATGAAAATGGCATATTATGAAACTAGACAGAATTCTAAGCATTTTACATATAAAGTTGAATTAATTCCGATGCATGGTTATTTAATTATGAGCAATGCAAGAAAATGGCATTTTTGTAATATGCATGTCAAGGATATTTAGCAAATACGTCCAAGCGAAAAAATGTCAGTGGGCTGAAACTAAACTGGCCCAACAGGAGAAAGAAAAAAAGGTAGGCACTGGGGTGTGGCCTCAACCAGTGGGCCTTGGCCCATTCGACGGAGAGGATGGGCCGGCAGGGGAGCGGGCAGGCCGCGGTTGGCTGGGCCTTGGTTGAGGGGGGCGCGCTGGGCCGACGGAGAAGTAGCGGGGCCCACCGGACCAGACCGACGTAGTCAACGCGGATGCTGGGCGTTCGTCGGCTTGTTCCTGAAGCGGGGATCGAGCAGGCGCTCGATGCGGACGGCAGCGGCGAAGAGCTCGCCGGATCCGGGCGAGGTAGCGGTGGGGGAGGCCGGAAACGGGTCGGGCGACGGATCTGAGGTGAAGATCGCCGGATCCGACCGGCGGCCAGGCAGAGCGCCAGATGATCGGTGGCGGGGCGCTGTAACCTGCGGGAGAGAAAGGGAGAGCCGGCGAGGTGAGTGAGAGGATGGGGAAGAGGGAAGGGGGAGAGAGTCGAGGGCCATCCTGTCCTGGAGGTGGTCGCCGGCGGCGACTCCGGCGAGCCGGCGAGGAAGGAGTCAAGGGAGCTCGGGGACACTTCTGGATGAGGCGCGGGGCGCTCGGGCTCTCGCGGCTCAGGGCGCGGTCGGGCCCAGATCTGGCCTGGGCGGGCTGACTGCGGGCTTCTGCGGGTTGCGGTGACGCTGGGGTTGCGGGGAGGACACGTGGCTTGCTCTGGTTGGTGGAGGGCGGCGACTGCCGTGGCGCTGGCCGATGGGGATGTGACAAGTGGCGGCGGGGCAGCGGTTGTGCGTGGAATTTGAGGAGGAGGTGGGAGGCTAGAGGTAGGGGAAGACTAGGCTGCCAGATTTGGAAGGGGAGGTATATATATAGGGTAGGTTCTAGGGTTAGGGGGTTTGGGGGGATTTGTGTGGTTTCCGGACCCTCTGTTGACGATCCGACGGCTCCGGCGAGAGTGGGACTTCAGGTGGGTGATGATGGTTGTTGAAGTGGACTAGTGGGCTGAGAAGAGAGGAAGATGGGAAGCCCGGCACATATTTGCGAATACCGGAAACGTCCGACGTTAGACCAACTATATTGCGGCCATATGTTTAACGATTGGGCTATCAAACGAGCTCCGAATGCGACGAAAATTGACAGGCGTCCTACTGACAACATAAAAACACCGCATGCCAACTTTGAACCCATTCCGAGAACATTTTCTGACCACTTAAAAAATAATATTTCGGAGGTGCAGCGGGCGCGTGCAAGTGTGTCTGGGCTCGGAACGGACAACAGACGGAACTGGGGGAACCCGGACGGATGCATATTTTGAAAACATGATGATGCAATTCACATGATGACATTGCAAGATGCAACACGGAAGCAAAAGACAAGGCAACAATAGCGAAAAACTGAAAGACACCTGGCGCATCGGGCTCGGGGCGTTACAACACTCCACCACTACAAGAGGATCTCGACCCGAGATCCTAGGGATGGCACCGGAGAGAAGCGGAAAAGGAAGAGAAGAGGTAAAACTAAGTTGCCTCTTTGACAAACGAGTGAAACCAATGAACCTTGAGAGGTTAAACAATTTCGAGAAAAGAATACAACGGAGATGAATGAAGTTGAAAACAGTCTGTTAGAAAAGAGGAACAAGGAACATTACTAGAACCTTGTAGGTTGAAAGACATAAGAAAAAGGGTTGCATTGGACAACAAGTACATGCAAGCACTCCGGTAGAAATGATATGTACAAGGAACAATAAGGATTAATTACAACAACACTCCCATTGGAAATGGAAGGTAAAGAATATGAGCTTGACAAGATGAGAGGATAGTTGATGAAATCAACAACACACTTCCTCTGGAACTATTGAAAGAATGGCACAAGGGGTAAGAACGATTTCAGATAGCACTCCGGTTGAGAAGGGAGGTAAAACTTGATAAGATGAGAGCTCGAATGACAACACGACACTCCGGTTAAATGGATAAAAAAGGAAAGAACACGGTCCTCACAATTCGAGATGATGAGTGAAAAGAGAAACATCACAATGACTCCGGGAGAAAGAATAGAAGATCGATCATTGGAGTAAGAAGGGAGAAGAAAATGCCAACTTCTGCCACAAAAGAGCTTGGAGATTATCATTCCAAGAAGGTTATAACGGAGTTGTTGGAAAAACCAACAACGAAATGAATAAACTTCTAGTGGTCTTATGGAAAACTTCTCAAAATTGAGGCGAAATTCTGCCACTACGGAAACAAAAGATTGGATCGATATCAACAAGGAGACGAGAATCTCATTTCACCTGGAGGATAAATGAATAACTTCGCTCATTTATAAGCACCATAAATAGCAACAATCCTTAGGGAAGGCTTTAGGTGAAATGTACCCCATGATAACTCCAATGAAGAGGTTGATTGGCTGAAAAGATGTCTTGAGCGAAGAGAAAATGATGGATTTAGATATGTCACTATTGAAAACTTGTGAATCATGAAACACGAAGGGAAATTATGAACAATGACATAACACCACCTCAAAAGACGAGATATGAAAGAATTGCACTTCGGAATGCAATATGAAGAATGCTTGAACTCCTCAAAATAAGGCGTGTGTTGAACACCATGTTTAATTTAGAGTATAGCTTGACAGATCATAACTTCGAGAGGAATCTTGAAGAACGAATGAAGAAAGAAAGAATCCTTGGTGAGCCACCATGTTGAGCCTCCATGGAGAACTCCAGTAATAAAAGGATGATAAAAAGAAAGAGAAGTTGAGAACATAAGGTGAAGCTTGGAACTCTGGAAAAGAAAAGATGAAGCAACTTGGAACCAAGAATTTCTTCCCCATGAACAAACTCCAGAAGAAGGAATTGAATTTACTCGATGAAACAAGAATAAGAATTACATTATGCTTATCCTTCACCAATTTAAATTGATGACAAGCAACGGATTTGACATACTACTTATTCTTCTTGAAAAGATTGAAGAGAGAAATAATGCAACTTGGGAAGGTCTTCAATGAACCACCGGTAGGATTTGGAAACAACAAATTAATTGATATGAAAACGAAGGAAGAAGAATCTTGAACAAACCACCATAAGAATTGGAAATGAAAGTGGCAAAAGCACAAGTCACTAGGAAGAATTGGAATATGAATGAAGATACTTAAGAGAATCAAGATGCAAGAGAACGAAGAGATCGCATACTAATTAAATAATGCTTGAATGATGCACCGGTAAGATTTGGAGAACGAGAGCTGAAAACTGGAATGAATAATTATGAGATGATGGGCTCCGTATAATCAAACTAAAAAAAGACTCCTGAATTGCTTAGGATGGGTGAAAAGAATTCTTATATCGAAAACAAATATGAGAGGATGGCATAAAGCTAGCACCATGAATCTTCAAGAGAACAGATATGATTGAAGAGAAACTCTTCTTCGGTCTTCAAATGTAGAGAATGACGACGAGAAACACCACCATGAATTGTTGAGGCACTCCGGAATGAAAACATAGAAACATTGAACCAACGATGAGAATGATTTGAAAAACGATCATGGGGAATGCATTTGACTGATGATAATTCATTCTTACGTCAAACTTTGAGAAGAATTTGAGGATAGCTCCAGGAAAATTAGAAGAGTCAGGTAAGATACTGGGAAAAGACCAATGGGTTAGGGCCTGCTCAAAAGATACACCGTTGAAATGGTTTTGAAGAGAGATTGCATCGGTTGAATTAAATAGCTTGAATGGCATAATATCCTCAAAATAGCTTGAACGGGTTAGGAGTGAAAACATGAATCTTCTAAGATATCTTCGGCACTTCGGACATGAATATAGAGAGGTGAGCGATTAAGAGGTGCAACGACATGGGAAATCATTGAAACGAGGAAAAGGATAAGATCAACAACTACAACTTGAATTGTATCCACCAGAAAATAAAATGATGAACGAAGAATGATAACTTGATGCTCCATTAGTATCTTCCTGAGAATCACCGGATAAGAACATTGACCGTAAAGAATGGAGAGACTTCCATCCATAAGAGGATACTTGATTAAGCAATCTGAGTCCTTGAAGAAAAAGGGTGGGAGGGCGGGAAAACAAAGGCAACTTGGAGCAGATGGAATGGAACAAACACCGTTGAGAAAAACTTAGAATTGATCTTGCGGATGTTGAAAATGATCGGATCCACTTGAAGAGAAGCACGCTGGTAGAAAAGAATTAACATGACCATCTCGATTATCGAGAAGGGTTAGTATACACAAAGGAATGTGAGAACACCGTATAGGGAAGGTACATAGGAATGTGAGAACACCGTATAGGGAAGGTATGGAATCAACACTTGACATTGAAGCAACTCGAATACCACAACTCAAAAACAAAACAAAGGATTGGCTTTAGAATATGCCGGAACAAACATATGCAAGACCCCATATCGTATCATGTGTCTGTTGGAAAGATATCCTACGAGACACTTGAATTCCCACTTATAAACTCCTGAAACATTTTGGTTATGCAATTAGGTGTTGGGGATACTGGGGAATTATAGTATCTCTCCCAAACTAACAATTCCTACATCCAGTTGTATCCATCCTTCAACACATAACCAAGAAACCTTCGGAAATTGTGTACCTCAACCTTGGAAAAGCATCCGTTATATGAGTTATGGCAATACTCCCGAACTCCTGCCCCAATACTGGGTGGCGTTGAGGTTATCTCACCAATAATTGTAGCCTCTCACGCCGCGGGGGACACGATGGTGCACGAGGACGTGGATGCTGCTAGAGATGTGGTTGGAGCAGGTGGCGCCATTACCACCTCCGCCGCGGCCGACACGGGGGTCGAAGCAACTGGATGAGAACAGCATCAACAATGTCTCGACGGTCATGCTCTATAAGTTGTTGGTGAGGGGGTCACTCCATCCGCGCCCCCTCCTCTCACTGACGAGCACAGCCGCAGCAACGGTGCTCGATCTGGGGCGAGCCATCGCCCTCCGGTCGCCCCCACCACGGGAGTGACCGAGGCGCATGCGCCTCCTCCCGGAAAAGCCAGCCAGACCGCTGTGCTCAATGGAGCCACTTATCTTGAAGCACCACCGCCGCGCGACCGCGCTGCCCCGGTGGCCACCCCACAACAGCATGGGTGCTGCGCTGCTGCTGGCATTAGCCGGAGCGAGGCGACGGTGCGGTCGACGTCATCCACATCCATGCCAAGCACAACCACGAAGGCTTTGGCGCGAGCTCAACTATTACTAGGGTTCCCGCCGGCTGCCGGGCAGATGGATGAATGGCGTGCCACCATCCAAAGCCTGCTCGGTTTCGCCGAAGCTGGGGGCTCATGACGAGCTTGCCTACTACAACCTCCCCAAGCGATAGCCACTGCCCGTACCGTTGGCCATACGGAGGGGGCCGTCCCCACGGTCTAGTACCCACCACGGCAGCCGGCGAAGGTGAGGGAGTCCTGGACTAAGGGTCCTCAGACGTCCAGCTTGTTAGCCATGGGCCGGACTGCTGGGTTGTGAAGATGCGAAGACCAAAGACTACACCCGTGTCCGGATGGGACTCTCCATGGCGTGGAAGGCAAGCTGGGCGAATGAATATGTATATTAACTTCCTTATAACCGACCTAGTGTAACCCTAGATCCTCCCGGTGTCTATATAAACCGGAGGACTTATTCCGGAATGGCAGATGCTCTTTACCGTATTCATACAGGCTAGACTTCTAGGGTTTAGCCATTACGATCTCGTGGTAGATCAACTCTTGTAATACTCATATCCATCAAGATCAATCAAGTAGGAAGTAGGGTATTACCTCCATAGAGAGGGCCCGAACCTGGGTAAACATCGTGTCCCCTGTCTCCTGTTACAATCAACCTTAGACGCACAATTCAGGACCCCCTACCTGAGATCCGCCGGTTTTGGCACCGACATTGGTGCTTCCATTGAGAGTTACACTGTGCCATCGACGAAAGGTTCGATGACCCCTTCAATCATCGATAGTGATGCTGTCCAAGGAGAAACCTTCCTCCCTGCACAGATCTTCGTGTTCGGCGGCTTTGGGCTGCGGGCCAACTCATTTGGCCACCTGGAGTAGATCGATAGCTATGCCCCTGGCCATCAGTTTAGATTTGGGAGCCTGAATTACGTTGCAGACATACATGGAGATTTGATCTTCGCTGGATTCGAGACCGCGGCGACCGCTCTTGGTCACCTTGACGAACATGACAAAAATATGTTGTCAGGCCGCACCCTGGAGATAGCTCCTGTGACCACTAGGGCCTTAGATCTAGAGCACACTGCGGCATGCAAGGATTGGAGGCTCAACCCCATCACAGAGGCCACAGATTCCCCGGCGTTGGAGCCGCACATGGACTTAACCTCACACAATATCTGTGTCACTGGAATTCCGGACTCGTATCTGGTTATATGTTCTGAACCATTTGAGCCCGCAGACGCCAAACTTGATCGTTCATCGATCTTCGAATTCAGCACCGAAGACATCTTCTAGCACCCGCCTTTGGGCGATGTGCTAAACTCATTAGAAAGCCTGTCCTTGGCGGGGGACTCACAGCCGAACTATGTCCGGTTTGAACTAGGGGCTGATGATCGAGAATTTTGTTTCCCACCCGCCACCCACTTCATAGCCACTGTCAAGGACTTAACCGACATGCTTGAGTACGGCTCCGAAGACATCGACGGTATGGACGACGATGCCGACGGGGAGCAAGGCCAAGACCGTCCATTCACTAGACGTTGGACGGCCACTTCCTCATATGACGTATACATGGTATATATGCCCAAAAATAATAGGGGCGATGATAAGGAAAACCTAGAGAAGGAGGACCCTCCTAAGACACAACCAAAGCACCGGCGTCAACGGCGCCACTCTAAATCATGCCGCGTAGAGAAAACAATACTGGCACAGGAAATGACAACACTCCAGATGGTGCCGAAGACATAGAGGAGCCCGAGGAACAAACTGCCGAACAAGACCATCGGGAAGAGGGGCAATTCCGCCCTGACGAACAGGCCACAGAAGAAGACTCGGAGGACGGTAGTTACCATCCGCTCTCTGAGGAGGAGGTAAGCCTCAGAAACAAAGACTTCATCATGCCTTACGAACAAAGACTTCAGCTAATAGCTACTGTGAGGAACCTGACAAAGAAGCAGCAGCAGCTTCAAGCTGATCAAGACCTGCTCAATGACAGATGGACCGATGTCCTGGCAGTCGAAGAATATGGCCTTAAACAACCAGCCAAATGTTACCCGAAGCGCAAATTGCTACCTCAGTTCGATGATGAGGCGCCAGAGCCCGCACCAGCATCACGCAATGCGGTCGATCGGCTTCCGCGTGGTCGAGATAAAATGGCAACCCGAGCCAAAAAATAGATAGTCCCACATCGCTGTAAAGGCAGGGATAAGACAGCTCGGGGCTATACATATGACCTTTGTCAAGACCTGGACAATAGAGCAGGACATATAAGGTCAATCTACGGATCGCGAGGACGTGCCTTGACACGCGACGACGGCTACCTATCCGACATGACAAACCTAGTGACGCTCGAGCCGATAAGCATAGACGGACACCATCGGAGCTACGTTGCGACGCGGCTTGATATAGAGGCGCCGCACACCCTCTTTGCTTCACTGATGAAGTAATGGGCCATGAATTCCCCGAAGGGTTCAAACCCGTCAATATTGAATCATACGACGGAATAACTGATCCCGTGGTATGGATCTAGGATTTCATTCTCCACATTCACATGGCCCGCGGAGATGAACTCCATGCTATCAAATACCTCCCACTAAAACTCAAAGGGCCCGCTCGGCACTGGTTAAACAGCCTGCCTGAAAATTCCATCGGCAGCTGGGAGGAATTGGAAGAAGCCTTTCTCAACGCCTTCCAAGGTACATATGTCTGGCCACCGGACGCCGATGACTTAAGTCACATAGTTCAACAGCCCGGGGAGTCAGCCAGGAAATTCTGGGCTAGGTTCCTAACTAAAAAAACCAGATCATAGACTATCCGGATGCAGAAGCCCTAGCGGCCTTTAAACACAGCATCCGTGACGAATTGCTCGCCCGCTACCTCGGCCAAGAAAAGCCGAAATCTATGGCCGCCCTCATGGCGCTCATGACCCACTTTTGTGAGGGTGAGGACAGCTCGCTGGCTTGTATTAAAAATACGGCCAGTGAGGCAGGCCCCTCCGAGGCTAAAAATAGCAACAGCAATCTCCGATGCAGCGGACATAAACACCGAAGCAATGGCGATAACACCGATGAAACCGTCGTAAACGCCGAATTCAGCGGAAAAAGTCGTATCTAAGTAACAATCAGGGACCATCTAGCATGGACCGCATACTTGGCCATCCGTGCCAAATCCATGGCACCCCGCACAAACCAGCCAATCATACCAATAGAGATTGCTGGGTTTTTAAGCAAGCCGACAAGTTAAACGCCGAGAATAAGGAAAAGGGCTCGCAGAGCGAGGACGATGACGAGGAGCCCCTGCAGCCAACCACAGGGGGACAAAAGAAGTTTCCCCCTCAAGTCAAAACAGTGAACATGATATATGCTACACACATACCGAAGAGGGAGCGCAAGCGCGCACTAAGAGACGTCTATGCGATTGTGCCAGTTGCCCCAAAATTCAATCCATGGTCATCCTACCCGATCACTTTCAACCGTCGAGATCATCCGACCAGTATCCGGCGCAGTGGATCAGCCACACTAGTCCTAGACCCAATCATCGACGGATACCACCTAACACGAGTCCTCATGGACGGTGGGAGCAGCCTCAATCTGCTCTATCAGGACACAGTACAAAAAATGGGCATTAACCCATCACGGACCAGACCCACAATGACTACCTTTAAAGGAGTCATACCAGCCGTAGAGGCCCGCTGTACGGGCTCAATCGCACTAGAGGTCATCTTCGGATCTCCGGATAACTTCCAAAGCAAGGAGTTAATCTTCGATATTGTCCCCATTCGCAGCAGCTACCACGCACTACTCGGACGAACCGCATTCACTTGATTCAATGTGGTACCTCACTACGCTTACCTCAAGCTCAAGATGCCCGGACCATGTGGCGTCACAACAATCAATGGAAATACGGAACGCTCCATCCATACCGAGGAGCACACAACGGCCTTAGCAGCAGAAATACAGCGCGGCCTTTTCTAGCAGAACCTTAGTTCAGCGGCCAAGCCCTTGGACACCATTAAAAGAGTCCGTACTATTCCGCAGCAAGACAGCCCAACTTGTCAAGAGCTTGACTAGCAATTTGGCCTCCATCCCAGTCCCGATCAAATTTTGACATTCGTACCGCGCATACATAACTACCCACTCAAAATCCCATGGGTATTAACGGAGGCATAGCTAGCTCGCGATCCACAGTGTGGCTCGACCGACCGTAGGATTCGCACACCTTCACTTTTCCTTTTCATTTTGGGTTTTTCTCTTTTCGAGGTTTCTTCTGACAACCCGTTTGTCGGACACACCAAGGAGGCAAGGAGCTTTGGCATACAAGGGAATCCCCAGGTGGTCTCTGCTAACGATTGCTATACCTGTTTTACATACCCGCACACAGCTCGCTCTTGGTCCTGGTACGTTAAATAGCCTTACTTGCTGACCGCATTACTGGTACAAGTACGCCTCGACATATTGATCACATTACAATGGTAAATAAATGGTAGCGTCAGCTTATTACTTAATTTTCCCTTTTTCCTTACCTTTGTATTTATTACTCATTGCACACGTACACTGGTACATTTTACTTCACCAGGGTCTTTCACGCCCCGCAGTACGGCAATAAAGTCCAAACACCTTGTCTAGTGCAGTTCGGCACCCCGAACTTATAGCATTATATGCATCGGCTCTGAATCATGTCTTTGGTCAATAGTTGGGTTGCCCGGCTCCTGTGCTTACTACCTTACGTTCCGCTATATCGGCTAGGGTAGTAAAGGGAGAAGTACTGTGATTGTGTCCCAGTTCTTCTGGACGAGCACCTAAGTAGAGAAAGCCGAAAACTGACTGTCATGATGTGGCGCGAGCCGGTCAGCTGTTTGAGAGGTTTCAAATCCTTAGAGATTTTTTCCGCTTTATGTGAGGAATCCGTTTCTTATGTAATCAGGTGTGTGTAACGCCCCAAGTTCGGACTTCCAAATACAAGGGGCTACGCCAAAATTCTCATTGTCAAACTCCTATGGCTAAGTGAGGGCGAAAAGGCCGTCTAGTTTGATTGCCTTGTTTGTTGTGCTAAACACCCCCGTACTATCTCGAATACCCCCGTACTATCTACATGGGGGCAAAAGCCAATGACTGGCCAACCCTCAGATTTCATAAACGGCCGCACAGGAGGTAAATTTTTTAAATCACAAGCATTATATTACATAACATCATTGTTTTCATGGGAATATAACATCCTTTGTACATTGCTCTGCCACAAGGTGGGATCCCTCTAGGACACCATCAAAATATAACTCGGGTCAGCGATGCTCCTTGCCCTCAGGCGGCCCCTCGGTCATTAGCTTCTTGCCATCCATCTTCGCCCAGTGCGTCTTGATGAGGGCAAAGGCCATCCATGCACCTTCGATACAGACCGACCGCTTTATAACCTCAAGCCGAGGCCAGGCATCAACAAGCCACTTCACAAGTCTGAAGTAGCTGCTGGGTATCGGCGCGGCAGGCCATAGTCAGACTATCAACGCCTTCATGGCTAGCTCGGCCGCGTTGTGTAGCTCGACCAGCTATTTCAGCTGGTCGCTGAAGGACAACGGATGTTCTGGTCCAAGATATTGAGACCAGAATAGCTTCTCTGTAGAACTCCCTTCTTCGGCTCGATAGAACTCGGCGACATCTGATACGCTACGCGGCAAATTGGTAAACGCCCCTGGAGAGCTCCAAATTCAGGTAAGTAAAAGGAATGCTTCCTTCATAGATTTGCTTTGCATAATGAAAGCCTTACCCGCCGCGATCTTCTTGGCCGCTTGGATTTCCTGAAGGGCGCTCTGGGCCTCGGCTCGAGCCTCTTGTGCGCTCCGGAGGGTGTTCGCAAGTTCAGACGCTTGCATCTTGGAATCATGCTCCAAGGACTCGTACTTCTTGACGGCGTCCTGGAGCTCTTGCTGGACCTCGTCGACCCGGGCCTTGTGCTTCTCGCACGTGGTGCGCTCCTTGGCCGCTTTGTCCTCGGTGTTGGCTAACGCCTTCTTGAGGTCCGCCACCTCGGTCGTAGGCGGTGGTGTCTCGCCCCTAACCAAGTTCATGATGCTTTACTCAGCACGAAACATTCACCCTTCCTAAAATATACGCACAGGTTACTGCATACCTTGGCTGTCCTCCAGCTGCTTCTTTACGAGGCCGAGCTCTTCATTGGCCCACTCCAGGCTCTACTTCCGGCTGGAGACCTCCTTAGTATAAGCGGCAATAGCCAGCAACGATGCCTGCTTATTCACATAGACATCTTATGTTAGACTCCTACAAAAATTGTTTTGATCCTCTATTGGCGGTTTTCTTTCTGAACACCGAACAGAGCATCAGGGGCTACTGTCCACATTGTGATATTTTTTCTACAATTATTACCTCAAATCCTTTTAAAAGGCTAGCGCAGGCCTCGGTCCATCCGCTTTTGGCGGACTGAACCTTTCTGATTACCGTACCCATAAGGACATAGTGCTCATCCACAATGGAAGCGCCTCGCAGCGCTTCCAGTAGATTATCCGGTGCCTCTGGTTGGACAGAGGTCACCGGCGGAACAGGCACACCTCCTCCTTTCGGGGAAGGCCGTTCGCTGGACTCCGGAGCTGTGTAGGTCTCCGGAATGGTATTCGGCTGAGTGCTGAATGGAACTTGGCCCCCATTGTCAGGCCCCATGGGGGTTTTTTCCCCATGTGTCCGGCAGCCGAGGAGTCATCCTGGGGTGCCACCTTGACAATTTCTGGAATCTCCCCCTGCTCTGGGAAGGTCCTTTGGGACACCACCTCGTCATCACCCTTGGGTGAGACAGAGTGAGCGGGCGGCGGAGACATGCTAGCCATCTCCTTTGAGTCTAGCGAACCCTCTATCGAGGATCGCAGGGACCCGTCACAGTCCGGACTGTAATTGCATAATTTAAACATATTAATATTATAAACTGGAGAGGCCAGGTATTGGGAGGTGCATAGTGTTTTTGGTACTTACGAGGCAGCCCGAGGCTTGGCCCGGGGCATTTGCTCCGGACTGCTATCAACATCCCATGTGGAGTTATCCGCAAGGGAGCCCTTCCCCCTCTTGGGCGCCTTTGCCTCTAGATTCGTGGAGGCCTCTCTTTTCTTCTTCCCCCCCCCTAAGGGGGAGCCGCCTTCTTCCTCCTCCTCGCCGTTGTCTTTAGTGGCCGAAGAGTCTGTCTCGTCTTCGGATGACATGTCCGAAGCACCCTTTCGGCGAAGGCCACTCCTAGTCCCTCTGGCCGTCTTCTTGGCCTTCTTCTCCGGCACATCATAAGGTGCCGGAAATATCATCTTCGTCAGGAGTGGGGTTTCCTCATCTTTAGTTAGTGGAGCTGGACAATTAATCCACCATGCTATGTCGGTCCAGGCCTAGAAAACAAATTGATAGGAAGGCTTAGACTCCTTCCTCAAAATATGTTCGTAAAGGCTATACCTTGAAAACATAAAAAACTTACCGAATTAGCCTGGTGCTTTAAGCTAAGCCCACGATCCTCAGTCGTAGGCGGTGGTGTCTCGCCGGCCTTGAAGAGCACTTTCCAGATGTCTTCGTGTGTCGTGCCGAAGAGCTCTAGTAGCGTATGGTGCTTGGTCGGATCGAACTCCCACAAATAGCAGGTCCGGCATTGGCACGGAAGGATCCGACAGATGAGCATAACCTGGATCACATTGACAAGCTTGATCTCCTTAGTTATCATGTTCTGGATGCACGTCTGGAGCCTAGTCAGGTTGTTCGAAGATCCCTAGGTCAGGTCCTTATCTTGCTAGGAGGTGAGCCGCATCGGAACTCCGAATCGGAATTCGGGGGACGCCGCCCAGTTGGTCTCGTGCGGCTCGGTGATGAAGAACCACCCCGATTGCCAACCCTTCACCGTCTCTACAAAGGAGCCTTCGAGCATGGTGATATTAGGCATCTTTCCCACCATGGCCCATCCGCACTCTGCTTGTTGGCCACTCACCACCTTTGGCTTCACATTGAAAGTCTTCAGCCATAGGCCAAAGTGAGGAGAGATGTGGAGAAAGGCCTAGCACAGGATTATAAGTGCTAAGATGTTGAGGATAAAGTTGGGGGCTAGATCATGGAAGTCCAGCACGTAGTAAAACATCAGTCCGCGGACAAATGGGTGGAGAGGGAATCCCAGCCCACGGACGAAATGTGCGAGGAACACCACCCTCTCATGAGGCTCGGGGGTAGGGACGATCCGTCCCTTGGCCGCGAGTCAGTGAACGATCTCCTTGGCCAGGTATCCGACCTCTCGGAGCTCTTTGATATCTCTCTTCTTAACGGAGGAGGCCATCCACTTACCCCCAGCTCCGGATCCGGACATGGTTGCAGTGCTTTCTCGGGCGGGGAAAGCTAGAACTTGGGCTCTGGAGCTCAAGAATGGATGGGCAGAGGAAGGAGAAGGCATGTGTGAATGAGGGCGAATCCTTATCCCCTTTATAAATGGCGCGAATGTCAAACGCCCCACACTCGCCCTAAAACTCTCCTATTCCCAAGGGCTGTGTAAATGACACAGTTGGGTTACCGGCGCCCGTATGGATGAGAATCCCACAATAAGGGGACACGATCTCTGCTTTGACAAGACGTGCCAATGGCAACTGTATCTCGAAACATGGAGCGGCAGACGAAAACAGTTCGAAATTATGACCGGACGGACGTGATGTCATGTTACAAAAAGTTGTCAGCGGATTGGATTCATGAGATATTATATTCTCTCTACGGTTGTGTGCGGTGTGTGTGACAGGTCCGGATACAATCATCACGTCTGGAGACTATCTTGCAGTTCGGAAAGAAGGGAACCCGCCTTGCAATGCCAAAGACAAATCTGCGCGCCGGACTCCTCGTCATTGAAGCCAGGTTCAAGGGCTACTGAGGGAGTCCTGGACTAAGGGGTCCTCGGACGCCGGCCTGTTAGCCATGGGCCGGACTTATGGGCTATGAAGATGCGAAGACCAAAGAATGCACCCGTGTCTGGATGGGACTCTCCTTGGCATGGAAGGCAAGCTGGGCGACCGAATATGTAGATTCCTTTCTTTGTAACAAACCTTGTGTAACCCTAGATCCTCCCTGTGTCTATATAAACCGGAGGACTTAGTCCGGAAAGGCAGATACTAATTACCATAGTCATACAGGCTAGACTTCTAGGGTTTAGCCATTACGATCTCATGGTAGATCAACTCTTGTAATACTCATATCCAAACAGATCAATCAAGCAGGAAGTAGGGTATTACATCCATAGAGAGGGCCCGAACCTGGGTAAACATCGTGTCCCCTGTCTCTTGGTACCATCGACCTTAGACGCACAGTTCGGGACCCCCTACCCAAGATCCGTCGGTTTGACACCGACAGAGGGCGCGACAGAATTAGGACCCCGACGATGTCTCGATGGCCTCTTCTGACCCTCGAGCACGTCCAGGCCAACGTCGAACCCCAGAAGACAGGTGGCAGGGAGACGCACGCATCATCGGCGAACGGCGATGCAACGACCCACGCCAGACCGACGGGGGCGACGGCCTCAATGTCGATGAGCCCGCGCTCGGTGTTGGTGGGTGCCTGCCTTTTGAGGTTGGCTGCCCTGCCTTTACATGAGATTTGCGGCAAGTCCGTTGGCCATCCGTTTGCACATTCAAGCTAGAGATACCTGAGAAGTACGACTGGAGGCCGAACCTGGCAGAGTTCCTGAGCATCTACACCATGGTTGTTCAGGCTACCGGGGGAAGAGATGAGAAGGTGTTCGCCAACTACTTCCCTTTGGCCCTCAAGTCCAATGTGAGGTATTGGCTAATGCATGTGCCAAAGAACTCCATTTCGTCATGGGAAGACCGGTGCCACGAGTTCATCAGTGCCTTCACCGGTGGCCACCAAGAGCCCGGCAGGCCCAGCGATGTGTAGCTTCTCCAGCAGAAGGAAGGAGAAACCCTCCACAAGTATTTGCAGAGATTCAGTAAAGTTCATAGAAATATTCCAAATATCCATCTGGCAGCCGTTATAGCAGCTTTCCAGTCCAATGTGCGCAACTGTCATACTCATTCCAAAATGAACGTGCGGTCGCCCAAGACTGTGAAGGAACTATATACGCTGGTGGATAAATGTGCCCGGATGGAAGAAGGAAGTTGCCCGGAGAAGAAGATTGCATTAATATTGATTCAGAAAATGAGGATGAATCAGCTAGTCAGAAGAAGGGAAAGAAGCACAATGAGAAGCCAAGGGATAAGGCAGTAATGATTGTGGAAGGATTAGGCATGCCCAGTACCGGCAGAAAGGCCAATGTTGAGGCCCCCGGCAAGGAAGCTGCCGCATGCGCTGCCTGCTGAGAAACCGCTGCCGCTGAAAAAGTTGGGATGGGAGATGGGCTATACTGCAAGATCCATCGGACCAAAGGCCACGACCTTCAGGAGTGTTATTAGCTTGAGCAGCTCCTCAAGAAGAATAGGGCAGAGTATGATAAGCCTGATAAGGAGAAAGATCAGAATGCTGCTGGCGGTAAGGGCCGCGGTGGTGAAGCAAATCGCCCTGGTAGACCCTTTCGGAATCGAGGAAAGCCCACCAGGGTCCAAGAGAAGGAAACCTGTGATGATGCCAGTGATGAAGGGGATGAAGAGGAAACTAGTGAGCAGGAATTTCAGAAGGCCACTAACGCCCTATGCATTGATGCGGGTGCATCATTCCACACCTCTCATCGCCAACTCAAGCGATGGGCACGAGAGGTCAATGCTTTGGAACTAGCGCCAAAGGCTCGAAAACCGCTCAAATGGTCCCGCACACCCATCGTCTTTAATGAAGAGGATCAACCTGATCGCACCACTTCGGTAGGGTGTTTCCCGTTGTTGGTCTCCCCGACAATTCGCAACCTCAAGGTCACAAAGATGCTAGTGGACGGCGGGGCCAGGTTGAATCTAATTTCCGCAGCAGTTATCAGCAAGCTTCAGATAGGGGAAGAAGAGCTAGAGGCCACCGACATGTTTCAAGGGGATAATCCCGGCAGGAGTCGTCCTAAGGGGAAGATTACGTTGCCGGTGACGTTTTGGGGAGAACTGAACTATCAGACTAAGAAGATTGTGTTTGATGTGGTTGATCTCCCCCTGCCATACAATGGGATTCTCGGACGACCAGGCCTGGCCAAGTTCATGGCATTGGCAACACCCCACTATGCTTACAACACCTTGAAAATTCTTGGGCCACTTGGGTCCTCACTATCACATCTGATGAGAAGGATGCAATTATCTGTGTGGACAAGATGTATCGGGATGCAGTTGCAGCAAAAACGGCAGCAATGACAGTTCCCACCAAGGAAATCTAAGGAAAGAAGTGGGATTGTAGGACCTCCGACAAGGAGTCCGGGAAGCATGCCCCCTCCAAGTGCATGGCACCCGTTGAGGACGTGCCGGAGTGTTCCAACAGCAAGAGATCCGAGGTTACTGCACCCCAAGTGAAGAAGGTCCTGGCAGGGCTGGCTGGCATTGATGGTACTTTCTCTATCAGCGCCACCCTCTATGACAAATAGGAAAGCACACTCGTTGCCTTCCCGCAGGCGAATATCGATGTGTTTGCTTGGCAACCATGTGATATCCCCGGTGTTCCTAGGGAGGTAATTGAGCACCACCTTGCTGTTTGCCGACATGCCCAACCCGTCAAGCAAAAAGTACTGAAACAGGCCTTGGAGAGGCAGTAGTTCGTTGACGAAGAGATCAAGAAATTGGAGGAAACTGGTTTGATCAGAGTAGTATTGCATCCTACATGGTTAGCAAAGCCAATAGTGGTCCGGAAGGCTAATGGGAAGTGGAGGCTTTGCATCCATTTCACAGACCTCAATTAGGCTTGCCCGAAGGACCCATTTCCCTTGCTGCGCATAGACCAAATCGTGGATTCTAATTTAGGATGTGATTTGCTCTCCTTTCTGGACGCATACTCCGGATATCATCAGATCTTCATGTCCAAGGAAGATGAAGAGAAGACGTCGTTCATCACTCCATGTGGTATGTACTGCTTTGTCCGCATGCCATTCGGATTAAAGTGTCGTGTCCACTTTTGCAAGGGCAGTCCAGATCGGTTTTGAGCCACAATTGCACACAAATATAGAAGCCTATATGGATGATATCGTGGTCAAAACCAAGGATACGGCCACCCTTATCCAGGATTTGGAAGACACATTTACTAATCTATGCAAGAAATGTGGAGCTTAATCCAGAGAAGTGTGTATTCGGTGTTCCCTCCGGCAAGCTACTTGGGTTCTTCGTCTCCCGTCGGGGGATCGAAGCCAACCCCGACAAGATCAAGGCCATTGAGCAGATCCAAGCGCAAAGGATGGTTAAGGTTGTGAGGCGCTTGACGGGATGCGTTGCCGCACTATAAGAAGATTCATCTCCAAGTCTGCCGAGCGTGCCCTGCCGTTCTTCAATGGTTTGAAGAAGGTAGGGCCTATGAAGTGGACTCCGAAAGCAGATGCAGCTCTGCAAGAATTAAAAGCCTACCTGTCGTCCATACCCACCTTGGTTGCGCCCAAACCCTAAGAACCATTGTTGCTATACTTGGCGGCAACCAACCAGTTGGTTAGTGTAGCTTTGGTAGCGCAACGAGAGGTGGAGGAGAGAGAGACTGAACAGAGAACATCAGAGTCAGAGAAGGATCAGGACATTAGTGAGAATAGCATCGAAAGCAACCACGGGGACATGGCAAGGAAGAAAATGGTGCAATGCCCAGTGTACTTCGTCAGCTCCTTGTTACAAGGGGCTGGATCGAGGTACTCTGGCATGCAAAAGCTGATCTTTGGTCTTATTATGGCCTGAAGGAAACTGTGCCACTACTTCCAAGCCCATGAGATCATGGTTGTTACTCATTTTCCGTTACAAAGGATACTCCAAAACCCTGACGCAACTGGCAGAATAGTGGAATGGGCTTTGGAGTTGTCCAACTATGGTTTGAAGTTTGAGAGCACTTCAACTATTCAAACAGGACATTTCCAGAGTTTATTGCAGAATGGACGCCAACCACTGATGAGGAAAGGACAGAGACAACCATCCTCGGCAAGGAATCAGCCCAAGAATGGATCATGTATTTTGATGATGCTTTTGCCCTACAAGGTGCGGGGGCTGGCGTGCTTCTTGTTGCCCCCTCCAGGGAGCACTTTAAGTACATTATCCAGATGCACTTTGCCAGGGAAGAAGCCACCAACAATACAATAGAGTATGAAGGGATCCTTGTTGGGCTCAGGATTGCAGCAGAATTGGGAATTAAGAAGCTGGTCATTCTAGGAGATTTATAGCTTGTGGTGAGACAAGTCAACAAGGATTACCAAAGCCCATTGATAGAAGCATATGTTGAGGAAGTAAGGACATTGGAGGAGCACTTTGACGGGTTGCAAACAGAGCACGTACCCCATGCGGAAAATAGCATAGTTGATCACCTGTCGAAGTGTGATGTGTAGAAGCTTCATGTGGAACTACGAACTTTTGTTCTCCATCTCTCTCAACCCTCCGTATCAACAGCCACAATGGCCCGGAAGAGGAGAAAGTTGGACTACGGTAAGCCTCTCCCGGCAGAGCCATCCCTCCCAGTAGAGACCCTACCGGAAACAACTCCTCACAGCCTGCTGGACCACCCCTCCAGCCGGGCCTATGGATGCCGCAAATGAGGCTGGTGCTCTTGTAGCAGACGAGGTGCCCCTAGTCGTTGTTGCCGGGCCTCAGGCTCGGGCAAGGCACAATGTCCACTTCCTCCAAAACGAAGAACTCCCTGGCAACCAAGATGAAGCTAAAAGAGTAGCCCGGAGGACCAGTATGTATCAGTTTGTCGATGACACTCTATACAGAAGGAGGCCCAACAGTGTGAAATTGAAGTGTGTTTGCCGGGAGGATGGAAAGGAATTGCTGGCTGAGATTCACAGAGGAATATGCGAATCCAACATTGGATCAAGGGAATTAGTTGGGAAAGCATTTCGGCAGGGATTCTATTGGCCCATAGCCCTCCAAGATGTGATTCAGTTAGTCATGAAATGTGAATCCTGCCAGTTCCATTCCAAGAAAATACACCTGCCTGCCCAAGCTCTTCAGAAAATCCCTCTATCATGGACATTTTCGGTCTGGGGGCTCGATATCCTCGGCCCCTTCCCCCGAGCAATCGGGGGCTTTGCATTCTTCTTCATTTCCATCGACAAGTTTACAAAGTGGTCGGAAGTGACTGCCATGAGAAAGGTGACTGCTCAGTCAGCTATCAAGTTCTTGAAAGAATCGGTGTGTTGTTTTGGAGTTCCGGCAAGGATCATCACTCACAACGGCACCCAATTCACGGGCCACGCGTTCATGCAATACATTCATACCCTGGGATGCAAAATCTCATTCACCTCTGTGGCACACCCCCAGAGCAATGGACAAGCCGAGAGGGCGAACGCTGAAGTGCTTCGTGGTCTCAAGACATGAACTTTTGATACGCTGCCGAAGCAAGACATGCGGTGGATCGAGGAGCTGTCGATAGTTCTTTGGTCCCTCAGAATAACACCTAACCGAGCTACTGGACGAACTCCCTTCTCCCTGGTCTATGGGGCAGAAGCAATTATCCCCACGAAACTCATTTACGGGTCCCCCTTGAGTACTTGCCAACAATGAAGTATCTTAAGATCAGCACTAGTGTGACGATGATGTGCTACTCGAGGAAAACCGTCTCAGGGCTGCTACGCGTGCTGCATGCTACAAGCAAGCCCTACGTCGCTATCATAGCCACAGGTTCCATGCCCGGTGTTTTGAGGAAGGTGACCTTGTCCTTAGGCACGTTCAGTCCGCCAAGGGTACAAACAAGCTGTCACCAAAGTCGGAAGGCCCTTACCGGGAGGTACGAGTCACCAAACGTGGCGCAATCCGTCTGGAGACCGGGGATGGCACATAGTTGCAAAACTCATGGAATATCGAGCATCTCCGTAAGTACTACCCACAAGGTGCTAGGCTGTCGGGCACTGCCTGGCAGCCACCCTTTTGTACATGCCTTGCCTTAGTTGCATATAGCCCCTTGTACAAGCCGGGTCGATGACCCCATGCAAGAGAAAATAAAGAAGCGCTATGGGGGGCCCCGATCAAGATCGCATGCATGCACGAGAACACCTAGATCACTGCATAAGCATTTCATGAGCATTTGCATATGCATGTGGATAGACAGGATTGCATCCTGCATTCATTCTCATCTTCTTGGAGTTGCAGGTTCCTGCCGTGAACTTGACTCCGACAAGGGACGACAAGATTACACGGCACAGCGGTCCTTGGCAAGCCAAACAGATAAGTTTACCTCATGTCCATTAGTGTTCTGTAAGCTATAACTTGTGCATAGAGAAACCTCGCCACTCTCTTGGAACCAGGGTGCTCCCATCCTTGGCTCGAACACTGCTTCGGCCTGGATGGTCGCAGTGACCCTTGGTAAAAAGGGAGTGGGCAGGGGGTTTCCACCTCAGTCTGTTACCCGGTAGACATGGTTCTCCGACAGACAAAAAGGATGCCGGTAGGATATCCTGCCAGGGAAAGCTCATTTAATTACAGTAAAGAGGCACTCCACCTCTGAATGGACATATACATGCACGGGTTCCCTGCAAGGTTTGTCTCTTTCATTGACATGCAGATACAAGTACAAGCATTACAGAACACAAACATGGATGAAAGGATTTTGAATTAAAATTTGGCAATTGCCTACAAGTTTAAGATTGAAAAAAGATAAGTGTCCCGTCACGCATTTGCCCCTGTCCATCTCCTATAGGAAGAGATCGGAGGGGCTGGAGGCGGGCATAGCTGGGATTCGGTGCCTCCCTAGGATCAGGACGGCGCCGCTCCCCAACAAGGAGGAAGAAGCAGGAGGGCAGGCGTGGATGGTGACGGTGCCAGAGGACAAGATGGGAGGCACGGAATCACCAGCAAACATTACTCGTCGAAATGGTCATCCCTGTTCTTGACGCGTCATGGGTTGTCGTTGCCGTCCGCATCACTACCACCTGAAGACCTCGGCACGACCGCCACACCAGACACCATGCTCTCTGAATCCTTTCACAGAGAGCATGGTCGTCCCAAAAGCCCTGGCTTCAGGAATCACCACACGTCACGAGGACGCATGTGGAAGCAGAGAGCCCTCTTGTGCAACAGAAGAATGACGCATAGGGGGAGCCAGATTCACCCCTATTAGCGGCGAATCCTTCTCGCGGGTCCTCCTCCACGCCATGAAGAGAAGAAGAATGGGGAGTGGTCGACTACCATGCGTCGTACCCATCTCGAGCTGCGACATGGTGTTGATCACGTCCCCTCCCACTAAAGTCAAGGCCATGGGCAACCCGGTGGCAAGCATGCCCGGGATGCCACTCCCGGCATCGGCGCGGCACCGCCCAAACCTTCCTCTTAGGTACAAAGGGAATCACAAACATGATCCCGGGGGCTAGCCCCAGGCTCTTCTCTTCGGCATCGTCAACAGAAACAAAGAACAAGGGAAGAGAAAGGAGAATGCAAAGATGGATGGCTCCGCCCCTCCCTTTTATAGGCCGGGTGGGGAAAGGCAGCTGCTCCATCCACGGGTGATCATCGCCCTCCTCCGCCAATTCAAGACGGGCGGGCCCTTTCCAAGGAACTCTCCCGCGCCATGCGCCTCCGTTACCTAGCCCGCGCGATGCATGTTGCATACGTGGCTAAGGATAAGGGCACGCTGTGGGAGAAGTAAATTGGCAGTTTCTACCATGTACATTAAAGTAATTCATGGGCCATCACTAGAGCGGCCCCACCACTATTGGCTTTCATCATGCACGGGGAAACCGAAAACTGGCCCGGAATTAAGGCTGATGAAGCAGCAACGGAAAACTCAATGGGCCAACCCCTTCAGCAACATTGCCTGTGCACTTATTAGGCCCTACCCCAACGACGCTCAGTAGCGCGTTCGGGGTAGGCCCAGGGGCTTCTATTGGTGTAACAAACCCTGGGTCTGTTGCCCAGACTATGCATAGGCATGAGATCAAGATTGAATCACCAACATGTAGTTCAGAGGTACCAAGATCAAGCCAAAGAAGCAAGATATCGGCGAGCCCGGCAAGGAGCAAGGGCACCACCAGAAGCAGGCAACCAAGGCACCCCGGCAAGGTCTATCGGGGCTCGCGGGGGCAGAACCACCCCACCAACCACTCAAGGGCGACCCACGTCGTCAATCAGTGCAGTGTCAAGCCGCAAGATGATTAAGTGGCAGTCATTCGCCACATGGCAACCATTCCCTACAAACGAAGCATACAGATGACACCCGTTCTGCGACGTGTCAAGGGAACATGCGCGGAGCTGGCAAGATAGCCCAGCAAGCCTTGCCGGCCGACCAGTGATGAGAGACCAAGCGGCGCATTTAATGCACCCTGTCAGCCCGCAGAGTTAGGTATGATAGCACTGTTCGCTATTATATCAGTGGATAATGACTACTTTGCCATTGCGGTGACCCCTTAATCTATAAAAGGAGGCCCATGGCACTCGTAGGGGAGGTCGGAAACTTGATGAACCCAAACAACCATACGGGCATAGACGCTGCGGCCCTAGGGCAAACCCTGCCGGGCAAGTGTATGCTCCCTCTTGAGCATGCGTTGGTTTTCCCTTGAAGATAACATATATTATGGTGGGTGAACAAATTACTACCGAGCAATTGATATAAAAGCACAAAGTTATGAGAATATCTAGGCATGATCATGCACATAGACATCACGTCTGTGTCAAGTAGACCGAAACAACTCTGTATCTACTACTATTACTCCACACATCGACCGCTATCCAGCATGTATCTAGAGTATTAAGTTCATAAGAACAGAGTAACGCATTAGGCAAGATGACATGATGTAGAGGGATAAACTCAAGCAATATGATATAAACCCCATATATTTATCCTCGATGGCAATAATACAATACGTGCCTTGCTGCCCCTGCTGTCACTGGGAAAGGACACCGCGAGATTGAACCCAAAGCTAAGCACTTCTCCCATTGCAAGAAAGATCAATCTAGTAGGCCAAACAAAACTGATAATTCGAAGAGACTTGCAAAGATATCAAATCATGCTTATAAGAATTCAGAGAAGAATCAAATATTGTTCATAGATAATCTTAATCATAAACCCACAATTTATCAGATCTCGGCAAACACACAGCAAAAAGAATTACATCGACTAGATCTCCAAGTACATCGAGGAGAACTTTGTATTGAGAACCAAAGAGAGAGAAGAAGCCATCTACCTAATAACTATGGACCCGAAGGTCTGTGGTAAACTACTCACACATCATCGCAGAGGCTATGGTGTTGATGTAGAAGCCCTCCGTGATCGAGTCCCCCTCCGGTAGATCGCCGGAAAAGGTCCCCAAATGGGATCTCACGGGTACAGAAGGTTGCGGTAGTGGAAAAGTTGTTTCGTGGCTCCCCTGGATGTTTTCAGGGTACAAGAGTATATACAGGCGAAGAAAGTAGGTCGGTGGAGCTACAAGGGGCCCATGAGGGTGGGGGCATGCCTGGCCCCCTGGGCGCGCCGCCCTACCTCGTGGCCGCCTCGTTGCTTCCTTAACCTCCACTCCAAGTCTGCTAGAATGCGTTTGTTCCAAAAAAGATCCTCGCGAAGGTTTCATTCCGTTTGATATTCCTTTTCTGCGGAACACTGAAATAGGCAAAAAAACAGCAATTGGCACTGGGCCTCTGATTAATAGGTTAGTCCCAAAAATAATATATAAGTACATATTAAAGCCCATTAAACATCCATAATAGATAATATAATAGCATGGAACAATCAAAAATTGTAGACACGTTGGAGACATATCAGCATCCCCAAGCTTAATTCCTGCTCATCCTCGAGTAGGTAAATGATTAAAGACAGAATTTTTGATGTGGAATGCTACCTAACATAATTTTCAATGTAATTCTCTTTATTGTGGCATGAATATTCATATTCGAAAGATTCAAGAAAAATGTTTAATATTGAAAAAAACAATAATACTTCAAGCATACTTATAAAGTAATCATGTCTTCTCAAAATAACATGGCCAAAGAAAGTTATCCCTATGAAATCATATAGTCTGGCTATCCTCTATCTTCATCAACCAAAATATTTAAATCATGCAAAACCCCGATGACAAGCCAAGTAATTGTTTCATACTTTTGATGTTCTCAAACGTTTTCAATCTTCACGCAATACATGAGCGTGTGCCATGGACATTGCACTATAGGTGGAATAGAATGGTGGTTGTGGAGAAGACAAAAAGGAGAAGATAGTCTCAAATCAACTAGGCGTATCAACGGGCTATGGAGTAGCCCATAAATAGATATCAATGTGAGTGAGTATGGATTGCCATGCAATGGATGCACTAGAGCTATAAGTGTATGAAAGATCAACAAAAGAAACTAACTGGGTGTGCATCCAACTCGATTGCTCATGAAGACCTAGGGCATTTTGAGGAAGCCCATCATTGGAATACACAAGCCAAGTTCTATAATGAAAAATTCCCACTAGTATATGAAAGTGACAAAATAGGAGACTCTCTATCATGAAGATCATGGTGGTACTTTGAAGCACAAGTGTGAAAAAGGATAGTAGCATTGCCCCTTCTCTCGTTTTCTCACATTTTTTTATTTGGGCCATTTTTCTCTTTTTTATGGCCTCTTTTTTTATTCGTCCAGAATCTCATCCCGACTTGTGGAGGAATCATAGTCTCCATCATCCTTTCCTCACATGGGACAAAGCTCTAATAATAAAAATCATCATAGTTTTATTTACTAATAACTCATGAATTACAACTCGATACTTAGAACAAAATAAGACTCTATGTGAATGCCTCCGGCGGTGTACCGGGATGTGCAATGAATCAGGAGTGACATGTATGAAAGAATTATGAACGGTGGCTTTCCCACAAATACGATGTCAACTACATGATCATGCAAAGCAATATGACAATGATGAAGCGTGTCATAAATAACGAAACGGTGGAAAGTTGCATGGCAATATATCTCGAAATGGCTATGGAAATGCCATAATAGGTAGGTATGGTGGCTGTTTTGAGGAAGGTATATAGTGGGTTCATGGTACCTGCGAAAGTTGCGCGGTACTAGAGAGGCTAGCAATGGTCTATTAGTTATCGAAACAAAGTACTAAGCGCATGATCCTAGGGGGATAGATTGGTAGGAAAAGACCATCGCTCGTCCCCGACCGCCACTCATAAGGAAGACAATCAATAAATAAATCATGCTCCGACTTCATCACATAACGGTTCACCATACGTGAATGCTACGAGAATCACAAACTTTAACACAAGTATCGCTCAAATTCACAACTACTCAAATAGCATGACTCTAATATTACCATCTTCGTATCTCAAAACAATCATCAAGTATCAAACTTCTGATAGTATTCAATGCACTTTATATGGAAGTTTTTATTATACCCATCTTGGATGCCTATCATATTAGGACTAATTTCATAACCAAAGAAAATTACCATGCTGTTCTAAAAGACTCTCAAAATAATATAAGTGAAGCATGAGAGATCAATAATTTCTATAAAATAAAACCACTACCGTGCTCTAAAAAGATATAAGTCAAGCACTAGAGCAAAATTATCTAGCTCAAAAGATATATGTGAAGCACATAGAGTATTCTAATAAATTCTGACTCATGTGTGTCTCTCCAAAAGAGTGTATACAGCAAGGATGATTGTGGTAAACTAAAAATCAAAGACTCAAATCATGCAAGACGCTCCAAATAAAACACATATCATGTGGTGAATAAACATATAGCCTCAAATAAAGTTACCGATAGACGAAGACGAAAGAGGGGATGCCTTCTGGGGCATCCCCAAGCTTAGGCTTTTGGTTGTCCTTGAATTTTACCTTGGGGTGCCTTGGGCATCCCCAAGCTTAGGATCTTGCCACTCCTTGTTCCAAAATCCATCTAATCTTTACCCAAAAACTTGAAAAGTTCACAACACAAAACTCAACAGAAAATCTCATGAGCTCCGTTAGTATAAGAAAACAAACCACCACTTCAAGGTACTGTAATGAACTCATTATTTATTTATATTGGTGTTAAACCTACTGTATTCCAACTTCTATACGGTTCATACCCCCCAATACTAGCCATAGATTCATCAAAATAAGCAAACAACACATGGAAAACAGAATCTGTCAAAAATAGAACAGTCTATAATAATCTGGAAGTTTCGAATACTTATGTAACTCCAAAAATCCTGAAATAAATTTGTGGACGTGAGTAATTTGTCTATTAATCATCTGCAAAAAGAATCAACCTAATCTCACTCTCCAATAAAAATGGCAGCAAATCTCGTGAGCACTAAAGTTTCTTTTTTTACAACAAGATCGCAAAGACTTCCCCCAAGTCTTCCCAAAGGTTCTACTTGGCATAAACAGTAATTAAAAGCATAAAATCACATCTAAACAGAAGCTAGATGAATTATTTATTACTACTAGTAAATGTGCACGTGCAACGCACGTATAACCACTGGAAAAAATCTTCATACATTCTAGTTAGGATGCAATCAATGAAATAAAATTAACAGCAGAGAAATAATATAACATTATGAACATTTTGCCTCCTAGAGCATCCACATTTTGCTAAATCTGTCATTTGTGAGTAATCTCTTCTCATTGAAAAATCTGTCATTTTCTAGTTGTTTCACAAACAAAATAAATAATGGCCTCCGGAGTTCACTTGTTCATCGTTCTCACAGGAAACAAACAGAACCTGTAATCCCTTACTAACAAATCTGAAAACAAAGAGGCCAATGTATATTCCATCAAACTATATGAGATCTTGATGATATGCACTAAAAATTAGTGAAAGGGGGGAATTCATGCTTCCAGTTCAATCAAGCTATATACATATATAGCAATTTATGGATACAAATTAATTTATTACCTTCCTGGAAGTAAGCCTAGCCTTTTATTGAAAATCCGAAGTAGTCCTGTTGAATGAATGTGCTTCTTCAGTGAAACCCAAGTTGCCTATCCGGTTTATCATCTCCTTTGATACAAGAAATCTGAGCAAATCTGAGCATATAGTGGTTAATGTTGCAATGAGAAGACTCGGACTTAAAGTAACTCCTGTTCCAAGCAGCAATTTTCTGCAAAAGAAATTGCATTTGCATTATGATGATTTAGCAACGTCCATAATGTAAACAAACATTTAATTCTGTAATGGTGAACAAAACAACAATATAGTAACTCCAATACACAACGTGGGAGTGCAGATCCGACCTACCTAGTTAGTAATAAAAGTACGAAAATGCAATAGTAGTCCCAGCTATCATACCGCTGCTCGCTGCTAGTACTTGGCTCGGAAATAGAATCGACGGCGATCGGTGTAAGCGGCAACCTGATCTCATCATGCTGTCAGGTCGATCTGATCCAGCATCATGCTGTCAGGTCGATCTGATCCAGCGACCATATGTTGTCCCTCAGCAGTAGTGTTCAAACACACTGTACAGGTCCTAGAACCCCACATCTAATACATTACCTAACGAATTTGCTCACGCAATAACTTGTTTATTATCACTGAGCTGAACAAATCTCACTGATCCATATCTACTATGACGGCCCCTCCGCCGGCGAAGAGTGTATCCCCCGTTCCCATCCATCCGAACACGGCACTCTAGGCCAACCAAGTGGTGCCAACCTGAGGGCGCGTATGGCGCGCCGGCGAGCCAGGTACGGGTGACATGGTTCATATGTGCACACTTCAATCATCACCCAAATGATGAGACGAAGATCCAACGGGTGGTTCAGTACTACGTGCGCCTCAGAACTTCAGATGTGTCACATGCGTGTGTGCCAAATGTGGCGGCCAACAGATGTCTTAATGACAGTGTGGCACGTCTGCACGGCCATGCGACGAATGACCCAACCGCTGCCATGGTATCGGACATGAACATCCGGGTGTCCTTCAGCGATCCTGCAAAGAAGAGCAGCGAGGAGCAGTGGCTGACACTGCATCTCCACCCCGACTCCAAATCGATACCCAAGTAACCCAACTCATCGTCCTCACTTGTGTCGAGCTGGGAAACGCAGCCGCCACTGTCCGGGTCTATCGCCTCATCCAGTACAACTTTGCTAGCGCCCCGCTCAGCTCCCGCGCCACCACGCTCAACCACCGCGTCGGGACTTCATGCTCTTCATGGGGCCGACCTCCTCCGCTGCTTTACCCTAGCCTAGCATCTCCCCCACCACGTCCCTGCCTACCGCGCTCAACCACCGCGCCACGGCTTTCCTGCCCTTCCCGAGGCAGAGGAGATTTGGGCATCAGTTGGAATAAGATCGAGGCGGTGGCCCGTGGCTTAGAGGAGATCAAGACTGCGGGCAGCCTCTCTATTAGTATCCCCTAAATCCTAGGGCAGTTATTGCATGCTGATTTTTCTCTTGTTTCCATTTTTTCTCTTGTTTCCTCTCTTAGCACGATCCGCAAGCACGATGGCAGAGTTTTTGTCTGCCTCGTTAAATTGCTAAACATGTTTTTGGTGAGAGTTAGTTGTTGTTTGAACCGTTTAAATTAATTAGTGGGTCTAATCATGAGGCTCTAATTACTCCTTGTTGTTCTGTGTACATTAGACGGGGTACGATTAGGGAAGATAATGTTCGCTTGTTTAATAGTAGTATAGAAACATAAACAAAAAACAAGAAACAAAAATAAAATTGGGTTGCCTCCCAATAAGCGCTATCATTTAACGCCCCTAGCTAGGCATAAAAAAAGAAGAGATCTAGGTATTGTCATATTTGGTATGTAATCCGTAGGTGGCTCTCATAATAGATTGATATGGTAATTTAATTTTGTTTCTAGGAAAGTGTTACATGCCTTTCCTTAATGCAAATTGGAATCTAATATTCCCTTCTTTCATATCAATAATTGCACCAATCGTTCTAAGGAAAGGTCTACCAAGAATAATAGGACATGTAGGATTGCAATCTATATCAAGAACAATGAAATATACGAGCACATAATTCCTATTTGCAACAATAAGAACATCATTAATCCTTCCCATAGTTTTCTTAATAGTGGAATCCGCCAGATGCAAATTTAAAGAACAATCATCAAATTCACGGAAACCTAACACATCACACAACGTTTTTGGAATCGTGGAAACACTAGCACCCAAATCACATAAAGCAAAGCATTCATGATATTTAATCTTAATTTTAATAGTAGGTTCCCACTCATCATAAAGTTTTCTAGTAATATAAACTTCTAGTTCAAGCTTTTCTTCATAAGATTGCATTAAAGCATCAAAGATATGTTTGGTAAAGGCTTTATTTTGACTATAAGCATGAGGAGAATTTAAACGGATTGCAACAAGGAAATACAATATATCAAAGAGAAATTATCATAATTAAATTCCTTGAAATCCAAAATAGCCGGGTCATTGATATGTAAAGTTTTGACCTCTTTAATCCCACTTTTACCAATTTTGCATCAAGATCTAAAAACTCGGAATCATTGGGACGCCTTTTAACTAAAGTTGACTCATCTCCAGTCCCATCATTATCAAGATTCATATTGCAAAACAAAGATTTAATAGGGGACACATCAATCACTTTTAGATCTTCATCTTTAGTATCATGGAAACTAGAAGAACACGCTTTTATAAAGCAATCTTTTTTGGCACGCATCCTAGTGGTTCTTTCTTTGCACTTATCAATGGAAATTCTCATGGCTTTGAGAGACTCATTGATAACATGCTTAGGTGGAATAGACTAAGTTTCAAAGAATCAACATCAAGAGAAATTCTATCCACTTTCCTAGCCAACTCATCAATCTTAGGGAATTTTTCTTCAAGCAAAGCATTAAAATTCTTTTGCGAAATCATAAATTCTTTAACAATAGTCTCAAAATCAGAGGGCATCTTATTAAAATTTCCATTAGAGTTGTTGTAGGAATTACCATAATTATTAGAGGAATTACTAGGGAATGGCCTAGGATTAAAGTTTCCTCTATACGCGTTGTTACCGAAATTGTTCCTACCAACAAAATTCACATCCATAGATTAATTATTATTCTCAATAAAAGTAGACAAACACATATCATTAGGATCAGAAGAAACACTCTTATTATCAAACAATTTCATGAGTTCATCCATCTTTCCACTCAAAACATTAAGTTCTTCTATAACATGAACCTTTTTATTAATAGATCTTTCGATGTGCCATTGAGAAAAATTAACCATAATGTTATCTAGGAGTTTAGTAGCTTCTTCTAAAGTGATTTCCGTAAAAGTGCCTCCTGCAGCCGAATCTAAAAGATTTCTAGAAGCAAAATTCAGTCCAGCTTAAAAAAATTGTATGATCATCCATAGATTCAAACCAAGTGTAGGGCAATTACGTATCATTAATTTCATCCTCTCCCAAGCTTGTGCAACATGCTATTCATCAAGTTCCTTAAAATTCATAATATCGTTTCTAAGAGAGATGATCTTAGCGGGAGGAAAATACTTAGAGATAAAAGCATCGTTCCACTTATTCCATGAATCAATACTATTTTTAGGCAAGGAGGAAAACCAAGTTTTAGCACGATCTCTAAGAGAAACGGAAATAGCTTCAATTTAACAATATCATTATCCACATCTTTCTTCTTTTGCATATCACACAAATCAACTAAGTTGTTTAGATGGGTAGTGGCATCTTCACTAGGAAGGCCAGAAAACGGATATTTCATGACAAGATTCAGCAAAGCATTATTAATTTCACAAGATTCAGCATCGGTAAGAGGAGCAATCAGATTGCTAATAAAGTCATTATTATTGGTATTGGAAAAGTCACACAACTTAGTATTATCTTGAGTCATCATGACAAACAATCCAACACACAAAGCAAGCAAGAGACAAGCAAAAAGAGGCGAACGAAAAAGTGGCGAGCAGATAAGAGGGCAAATAAAACGGAAATGGTGAAGTGGGGGAGAGGAAAACGAGAGGCAAATGGCAAATAATGTAATGCGAGGGATAAGAGTTTGTGAGGGGTACTTGGTATGTCTTTACTTGATGCAACCTCCCAAGCAACGGTGCCAGAAATCCTTCTTTCTACCTCTTGAGCATGCGTTGGTTTTCCCTTGAAGAGGAAAGGGTGATGCAGCATAGTAGCGTAAGTATTTCCCTCAATTTTTGAGAACCAAGCTATCGATCCAGTAGGAGGTAACAACAAGTCACCTAGTACATGCACATACAAACAAGAACCTTGCAACCAATGCGATAAAGGGGTTGTCAATCCCTTCATGGTCACTTACGAAAGTGAGATCTGATAAAGATCTTAAGATAAATATTTTTTGGTATTTTTATGATATAGATTGGAAAATAAATATTGCAAAATAAACGGTAATAGAAATAGCAAATTCATATGGAAATAATATGATGGAAGATAGACCTGGGGGCCATAGGTTTCACTAGTAGATCTGATAAAGACAATAAGATAAATAATTTTGGTATTTTTGTTGTATAGATTGCAAAATAAAGATTGCAAAATAAATAGTAAACTAGAATAGTAGATCGGAAACTTATATGATGTAAAGTAGACCTGGGGGCCATAGGTTTCAGATGTAAACTTATATGATGTAAAGATATTTAAATCATGCATAAAAGAATTCAGAGAAGAATCAAATATTGTTCACAGATAATCTTGATCATCAACCCACAATTCATCGGATCTCGACAAACACACCACAAAAAGAATTACATCAAATAGATCACCAATAGAATCGAGGAGAACTTTGTATTGAGATCCAAAGAGAGAGAAAAGACATCTAGCTAATGACTATGGAACTGAAGTTCAGTGGTAAACTACTCACACATCATCGGAGAGGTTGTGGTGTTGATGTAGAAGCCCTCCGTGATCGATTCCCCCTCCGGCAGAGTGCTGGAAAAAGTCCCAAGATGGGATCTCATGGGTACAAAAGGTTGCAGTGGTGGAAATAGGGTTTCGTGGTGCTCCTGGATGTTTTCGGGGGTATATGGGTATATATAGGAGGAAGATGTATGTCGATGGAGCTGCAAGGGGCCCACAAGGGTGGGGGCGCGCCAACCCCCCTGGGCGCGGCTCCCTGCCTCGTGGCCTCCTCGCTTCTTTCTTGACGTCCACTCCAAGTCTCCTGGATCACGTTTGTTCCAAAAACAACTCTCCCGAAGGTTTCATTATAAAGCCCATTAAACATCCAAAATAGATATTATAATAGCATGGAACAATCATAAATTATCGATACGTTCGAGATGTATCAGTATTGAGCTTATTGTGGCCATGAGCTGCCGAGTTCTCAACTCAAAGATTTTCATGGCCATGAGTTACTGGGTTATTAACCCGCCATTTCTTCTAAGCAATCAAGTATTGCGACTATAAGTCACAAGTTTGAGTACTTTTGGGTTATTATTACAACCCCATACAGCTCCCGTGCATATAAATTGATTGAAAAATCAAATCTTTGTCCTTGGGTGCATGCTTAGGTCCCATGCAAGAAATGAGAATGAATGTCAAACACCCTGCCACCGTCACTCGGCCGCAAACATTGAGATACCTGGTTTTTAAATTCTAGTAAATCCAAAACTCGTCGGAAAATCATGAAACTTGTCATGCTATCATGGAGCGGCATCAACATGGCCTGGTAATTTTTTGTCCCATTTGGGGCAGGTTTGGGTATATGCTTCTCAGAAACCAGAGCTTCTCACAACAAGCATGATGGTTTCGGTAGGGAACGCCCCATCTTTGGGGGCGAAACGATATCCATTGTCTGTTATTGCTTTGAAATTTTTTCTCGTGTCAACATAGAACAACAGGAGTATTGTGTTACTTTTTGTGATTTTTCGGGGTTCGTTTGGACATTTTTATCCATTAAGAGTGTTTTCAATGCATTTATGTGCATAATTCAAATTTGAACTACATGCACATGCTTCAATGCATATAAATTGGCTGAAAAATCAAATCTTTGTCCTTGGGTGCATTCTTAGGTCCCATGCATGAAATAGGAATGAAAGTCAAACACCATGCCACCGTCACTCGGCCGCAAACATTGAGATACCTATTTTTGAAATTCTAGTACATCCAAAACTCGTCTGAAATTCATGAAACTTGGCATGCTATCATCGAGAGGCATCAACATGGCGTGGTAAATTTTGTGTCCTGTTTGGGGCAGGTTTGGGTACATGCTTCTCACAAACCAGAGCTTCTCACAACAAGCATGATGGTTCCGGTAGGGAACGCCCCAACTTTGGGTGTGAAATGATGTACATTGCCTCTTATTGCTTTCAAATTTTTTCTCGTGTCAACATAGAACAACAGGATAGTTGTGTTATTTTTTGTGATTTTTTGGGGTTCGTTTGGATATTTTTATGCATTAAGTGAGTTTTCAATGCATTTATGTGCATAATTCAAATTTGAACTACATGCACATGCTCCAGTGCATATAAATTTGTTGAAAAATCAAATCTTTGTCCTTGGGTGCATGCTTAGGTCCCATGCAAGAAATGTGAATGAATGTCAAACACCCTTCCACCGTCACTCGGCCGGCCGCAAACATTGAGATACCTGGTTTTTAAATTCAAGTAAATCCAAAACTCGTCTGAAATTCAAGAAAATTGGCATGCTATCATGGAGCGGCATCAACATGCCGTGGTAAATTTTTTGTCCCATTTGGGGCAGGTTTGGGTATACACTTCTCACAAACCAAAGTTTCTCACAACATGCATGATGGTTTCGGTATGGAACGCCCCAACTTTGGGGGTGAAACGATATCCATTGCCTCTTATTGCTTTCCATTTTTTTCTTCTGTCAACATAGAACAACAGGGGTGTTGTGTTATTTTTTGTGATTTTTCATGGTTCGTCTGGATATTTTTATGCATTAAGTGAGTTTCAATGCATTTATGTGCATAATTCAAATTTGAACTACATGCACATGCTTCAGTGCATATAAATTGGTTGAAAAATCAAATCTTTGTCCTTGGGTGCATGCTTAGGTCCCATGCAAGAAATGGGAATGAATGTCAAACAATCAGCCACCGTCACTTTGCCGCAAACATTGAGATACCTGGTTTTTAAATTCTAGTAAAGCCAAAACTCGTCTGAAATTCATGAAACTTGGCATGCTATCATGGAGCGGCATCAACATGCCCTGGTAAATTTTTTGTCCCATTTGGGGTAGGTTTGGGTATATGCTTCCCACAAACCAGAGCTTCTCACAAGAAGCATGATGGTTTCAGTAGGGAATGCCCCAACTTTGGGGGAAAAACGATTTCCATTGCCTCTTATTGCTTTCAAATTTTTGTCTCGTGTCAACATTGAACAACAGGGGTGTTTGTGTTCTTTGTTGTGATTTTTCGTGGTTCGTTTGGATATTTTTATGCATTAAGTGAGTTTCAATGCATTTATGTGCATAATTCAAATTTGAACTACATGCACATGCTCCAGTGCATATAAATTGGTTGAAAATCAAATCTTTGTCCTTGGGTGCATGCTTAGGTCCCATGCAAGAAATGGAATGAATGTCAAACACCCTGCCACTGTCACTCGGTGGCAAACATTGAGATACATGGTTTTTAAATTCTAGTAAATCCAAAACTCGTTTGAAATTCATCAAACTTGGCATGCTATCACGGAGCGGCATCAACATGCCATGGTAAAAAAAATTCCCATTTCGGGGAGGTTTCGGTATATGCTTCTCACAAACCAGAGCTTCTCACAAACCAGAGCTTCTCACAACAAGCATGATGGTTTTAGATAGAACACATCTATGCAAAGTGAGAGCGGGATTTGTGCATCTCTTGAACACAAATGGTTCTTTTGCATGACCCATGTGAACCACTTACAAACAATTTGGTGCGATTTGCATCTGTCATATTGGGTATGTTGCCATTTGTCAAACTAGAAAGATTGACATTTGTTGATCTAGTAACATTGCCATTTGCCAACCTTGTAACAATGCGATTTGTTAAAATATGAAGCTAAAAATCACTAGCAGTGTCTAATTTTTGCAACTAAAATTAAGTAGTTAAGCATAGATGGAGGCGAGGAGGCGTGTTCAGCCAGGCATGCAGCGGGCGGCGCAGTCCCGATACGGCTTTAATGCAGAAGAGGGAGAGGGCCGGCAGCGGTTCCCGAAATTTTGAACGGCCAATGATGCATCCTCCTTCAATTAGCATCGTGTGAATGCATGAGGGAAGTAATGGGAGGACCGGGAAAAGAGGCAGCACGATGTGAATGCAACCCAGTTTGCACTCATATAAAGGGGCCCCTCCATTCCAATGCATCTACCACATCGTACGCACCTCGCTAAGCATTTGCCTAAGCACCTACACTAATAAGCGCAAAAGTGCCCACTCCAGACCCATGGAGGCGATGCACCCGAGCAGCCAGCGGCTATGCCAGATGGTCTACGATCGTGGATCGTCTCCATACGGTGTTGGCAACCGGCTGGTGGATGGCAGCCGTCGACATCAGCTACGACTCTCAGTTGGACCAGATGATCGTTCGCACCACCAATAGGTTCATCTTCATCAAGAAGCTCGCGGACGACATCGCCGTGCTCCTCTAGCCCACGCGCCCAGGCTCCTCATTGCCTACCACCCTAATCGGCCTCCATGGTCGGAACTTCTATCAAGCACGGGTGTCCCTGTGACTGCCCGTCGACGCCAGGAAGAATATCCACCAAGAGGTCGCGCTCGTCGCGAGGCACCTCGCCCTGCAAGAAATCGTCGACCTAGACATCCATGTGTATGAGTGAATCGTGTACATAGGTATATACAAGGCCAGTGAGGACGCTACGACGTTGGCCATCTTGAGCCGGCTGGAAGCCTTGGATGCCTTTGCTGAGAAGCACCTTGACCTCACCACAAAAGCCATCGCTCCTTAACCGCTGGTCGGTGGACCGGCCGGCGCACTGAGTTGAGGAGGAGGAGATCGTACGTTGATGGATGCATCTTTCTTCTTGCCTCCTGTAACCACCACTTCAATCGCATCATCGTGGCCTTAATTCTTATTTTTCTATTGCATTCTCGTTCCAGTCAATACAAACATGTGCGATCCCTTTGCTCAATACAGACATGTCCGTTCCAGTCTTATTTTTATTGGCTTGAATGAAGGTCTATCGCGCCGTTAGGCGCCACAGCACGCTGTGCTTGCCATTAGGCACCGCGGCGTGCTCTGCTCGCGTCCATTGGCGCTCTCGGCTTGTCGACAAGTTTTCCTTGCGTGTTCAACTGCTATATGCATATATATATGGTTGCTCACCATTGAGGTGACCACGGAGCGCTCTTCTCACGTTGCTCCACGCGCGCTTGGCCAACGGTTGGGCATGTGCATGATCACGTCGGGGGCCCCGTATGCATGCGGTTGTGCCGCGTGCGTTGCCACACGATGCAGTTACATGCATCACGATTGAGTTACGCGCTGCAAATTAGAACTGCCATCAGGGCCTGCCGATATTCCTGGGCATCCGGCTTCCCCTTTAATTCCCGCCACCATTATAACCTTAGTATCTTCAACCTTTCGATCACACACCACAACACAACAACCACACCCACGACGACACATAGAGAGGGGATGTCCAGCGGTGCTCCAATGGAGTTCGGCGAGCATAGAGTGGAGACCCACGCGAGGGAGACGGATCTCTCGGTGGTGTACACCATCGACCCGGCCGTGGTGGACGACTACATCAACAACGTTGAGTAGTTGCTTGCTGGAGAGAAGTACAAGGTGGTCGGCATCAACCTCCAGTACACCGCCGGTCGTCCCGGCCTAGATCAGAAGGGTGCCGTCACCCAGTTGTGCGTGCGGCTTCATGTCCTCATCTACCACTACTGCATGGCCACAGAGCCTTGCGACCGTTTAAACAGGTTTGTCAACAGCATCGACTACAAGTTCGCCACGGTGGAAACCAAAGACGACGTAAATGTGCTCAGTGTTATGGGCTTGGCCTGCAAGAACCTTTGTCGAAATCCGTGACCACTACAGGGTCTGGGGTAGCACGAAGAAGGACTCCCTGGTCGAACTCGCGTTGGCCATCATCGACCCGTACTACAAAAAGATGAAGCAGGATGCCCAGAGAACAAGTCCCCTATCGTCGGACAGGGTCTGGATGCGGAAACTGGATGAACCTCACTTCAGGTTCGTGGCCAAGAGCGTGTACACTTGCTACGAGATGCATAGGTGGATCATTGACATGACGAAGTGCCTCGTTACCTAAATCAATGAGCCCGGATCGAGCCACAAGCAGAGCAAGCGTCACAAGAAGTATATGATGATGAGAGGATCGTTTATGCTAGTTAATCATGCATGTAATATATAGTTTACTTTATTGGTGTGTGGAATGTCATGTGTGTAGTAGCCACCTATGTAATTATGCATGTAATAGTTTACCTTGGTGTGTGCAAATGCAATGGTTGTAGTAGCCACCTATGTAAGTGGATGTTTAATTTGGTTATGCACGCATGTCATTATAAGTGTGTGTATATATATATGTTGTTGTTCTGTATGCAATCCCATCGCACAACACAGACGTCTTATTAGCAGCAATCGTGTGTGTTATTACCGGTCTTCACACACATTTCTGATTACAGACCTATTTGCCGCGTATCTCACACATCTTGTTAAGTTGAACCATTTCTGTTCTCATGTCTCAACGCAAACAGTTTATCCGAGTGAACCGCATGCCATATATCACACACACCTTCATCTGGCTGACCGTTTCTTTTTCTTTTGTGTTGCCTAATGACAAACAGTTCATCCGAGTGAACCGTATGCTGTATATCGCACACACCTCCATCTGACTTCCCATTTCTTTTGTTCCTCCTCATCGCAAACAGATAATTGAACTAAATTGTATGACCTGCATCGCACATGCAACTAAAATCTAAACCGTGTTTGATGCATCCTCCATCTCAAACGTTTTGCATGTTTTTGACGGTTTTTTACACCAGCGTCTGCGATTATGGCATCGCACACAGTTTTGTCGAAGCGTCTTTGATCGTAGTGTCGCGTTAGCAGCATCCTGTAGTAGTGCCAGTACATCTTTGATAAAGTTGTGGTGGTTTCTTGCTATTTGATGTGGCCACGAGGGTGCGAAGACTGCCAGCATATAATTTTTCCATCAAGGAATGGATGGGTTTCAGCTTCTCCAGCATATTTTGCCCAAGGTTGAATCTCCTGGCACCTGTCATACATTGAAAACAAGAGTCGCCAGGCGACTTACATTCAAAATTTTCAAGTCAGCATGCGAGTTATTTCAATTGACTGAAAATATTAATTACCAAAGATAACAGCAGTCATTTGAGAGATATGGTATTTTAAGCCGTCCAATTCTTCAGCCATCCGCTTAAGTTGATTCTCAGCGTCTTCTACACATTTCAATAAAGCGGCCTTTTCAACTTCAAAGGCGGATCTTTCACTATCATACTCTGCTTTGATCTTCATTAAATCTTCGAAAGAAGATTTTAAGCTTGACTCATCCTTGGTTCATTCAGCTTGTTCAGATTCCAAATTTTTCTTTAAGACATCCATGTTTGACACGCCTAGGCTGAAAGCTTCATGCGAAAGTTAAAAAGAAGTTTTTTATTCAGAGAGATCAATATACGTCTGGTAGATCGGTTAAACAGGCAATTGAAGGAGATGTTATGAATGGCAAATTGATTCAAGTCCCAAACACAATGCTAGAAATATCCTTTGCACTTGGGGCTAATGTATGTCACTTTTTCAACATATACTGCAGAAGACCCGGCCCATCTCATGAAGATAAGTCGTCCCTTGGGGGCTACAAGACAGTTCTTCAAAGTGGTCATACTGAAAGACCTGACTCATCTCATGAAGATAAGCCGGCCCTTGGGGGCTACATGATGTTTTCTTCTAAGGAGTTTTTAAAATACCCGGGTTATCATTTTCATGATAACCCGGCCCTTGGGGGCTATACTTTGGACTCTACAGATTTTTCTCTAAGTCTTAACTATACTCAAGATTTTCCTACGATCAGGACTTGGGGGCTACGTAAGGATATATAACAGGAGAAAATGGAGTGTACCTCATATCTCTTCTTCATCATGTTGACCAAACTTGCCTCCATATCCAGGCTTGTAGCCAGGCGGCTTAAGTAGCCAGCATGCAATTCCTCAGCACTAAAATCTTTGTAATTGGGCATCTCATGTTTTGACATACCCTTCTCAAGCATGGGCATATCCTCCTTGGTTGTATGCTTAGTTAGCACATTGGAGATTTCTGGTGCTTTATGACCCGCCCCAAGAATGGCAATGACATCATCATTGTTCTTCTCAGGAGGAGTCCCTTCAATTGTTTTGACAGGGCTTGAGGCAAGAATGGGACTTGGCAGGTTAGGTTTTCCGCTGGGTTAGTATCAACACCCATGGCCTCAGAGGTCGCTACTTCAGTTTGTGGGGGTGGGTCATGCTGACTGTCATGATGTTCTTCAGGTTTCTCAATATTGGCCTCAGGGGTAACCAATACCTGCTCTTCTGACTCAGGGATCTCGGGGGTTATCGAAGACCCGCCTATATTCCTTTTCTTACTCTTGGATTCGGCCCTGTGATCAAGTTGGTATATATATGTATGTATGTATGTATGTATGTATGTATGTATGTATGTATGTATGTATGTATGTATGTATGATAATAAGTTAAGCCACCAACAATTAAGTAAAACTACTTAGCCAAGATTTATGACCAAGGCAGGAAGCTGTGTAGAAGATTAGTCTCCTAAAGAAGGGGGCGACTCCTGATAATTGGAATCAGACAGGTTAAGTGGTTTCCTGATAAGGTTGTCTTTGGGCAAAGAAGGAGTTGGACTATGTGGCACCTCGTTATGCCACTTCCGAGTAGAGGGCTCATGATTTAACCTGGCCACCCGATCTTCAGAGCCGCTACTCTAGGTTTGGTGCCTTGACTCATGTTGAGTTTTCTTCAAAATAAAGTTCGGGTCTAAATGAGCATCTGGATGAGAAAAGGTTACTTCCCGAACGACCCACCTTATCTTCTTTGGAGACAAGGAATCTGGGCCAGAGGAGATAGAAATTACCTTAGTGTCATTAGTCCGGCTTGTTGCTACCTCATCCTGAGAGTGAGAGGTGTCAGCTAATTCGATAAAGATACGACAAAGAGAGTGGACTTCTACCTCTGTTGGATCACCAGCTTCTGTTGACTCGCCTATGGCAGCCAGGTCAGTCACAGTAGTGGGTTTGTTTTCTTCCGAGCCGGTCCCGTCTTTTTGGCTTCCTGAGTTTTCTTTTTCTTGTTCCAGAAGGCAGAGATGGGCTGTATAAATTAAAACGGTTAGAAGGAAAAGGTAAAAAGTAAAGTACGAATTCATAAACCAAATATAAAGGAATGCTTATAGGTGGGGCCGGGTTGATCTTGAAGAATGGTAATAGCCTCGTCATGTTATATTTCTATTAAGGCTCCCCGAGGAGACTCTTTACAGTTTTGTTGACTTCATCGGTGGTAAAATTATCAGAGTTGTACCACTGAGGATCATTTGACTCGCCTGAATATTCACATATTAAGACGGATCGGTGGCATGAGGGGATGATTCTCCATGCAACCCAGCATTGGGTTAGATCAACCATTGTTAATCCATTGGCTAGAAAGGCCCTTAATTTTGAATAAGCCAGGAGCGCTTCAACATGTTCCTCTAGAATAATCTTGCTTGACGGATCAAAATCCAAGGGATGTCAGTCAACTCTATAACCCGGCAGAGGGTTCTCATTGGCTGGGATAGTATTCTTGCAATAAAACCAAGTCTTAATCCATCCCTTAGGGTGGCTTGGCAGGGTGGCTGAAGGAAATCCGCCATCTCTGCGTCTCTGGATTGATACTCCACCAAGTGTTAAGCTCGGGCTATCCGTGCATTAAGTCTGGCGGTTCATATACAAAAATTCTTCGAAGAGAGTGACCGTGGGCTCCATTTGCAGATATGCTTCACAAAAAATTTGAAAGTGGCAGATATTTGATATAGGATTTGGACCTAAGTCTTGAGGATGAAGGTTAAAGTAGTTCAAGACGTCCCAAAACAATTTCGACCTGGGCAGTGTGAAGCCTCTAAGGATATAGTCTGTAATGTCGGCGTTCCGGGAACCAGGGTACCCAGAATTACCTGCCTGCGGCCCACGGCGTGGCTTCATCGACGGCTTGGTATGGCCCATCTACGAGACCATCAAGACAAGACCCTCACGAGGGGCCAAGCCTCACAACACGGGCGGTGCCAAGACCTCCGATGGGAGCAGCCACCCCAGGTGGTGCCACTGAGGAGTGGAGATTTCCATGAAAGCTCCCTACGTCATGAGGTTGTCGTGACGCAAGCCATGACGAATCAGGCCAGGCGGGCGCTAGTGGGCGCAGATGAGGCAGTTTCTTGTTTGGTTCTAAGGAGGCAAGCGTAGGCGTGAGTCCCCAAGGAATCAGGCAAAGATTTCCATTTCAGTGCAACAAGACAAAGACCGTCGGGATGGCAGGACGGATGTCATCACCGAGCCCACCGTAGTGTCACGACCAGAAGCTTCGCAGGCGAAGACCACCTTTCGTTGGGATAAGATGGACTACTTGTCCCCTTTCAAAATTGGCCTCTGTGGGATCCCTTCCTACCTACGTTTTGAGGGAAGAGGACCGAGGCCACTATAAGTATAGGTTAGCCACCACCATAGAAAAGGATCTAAACCTGGTCGACTCATCCCCCCAACAGAGTAGACCTCGCGAGGTTGTTCATCCCTTCTACTAGTTCATCCTTAGCCCCTTGTGAGGCAAATCCACCACAAAGCAGGAGTAGAGTCTTGCGCCGCAAGGTGGCCCGAGCCTCGGTGAAACTGTCGTGTCCGTGTTTTTCCTTGTGCATCGAGCTAGGGCATGGGGGTGACGAGTTGGTTGGTTGGAGAGTTCGAGTTCTTCGCATGGGCCCAGGGTTCGAACCTTTCTTGGGTCCGTGGATCCCTGAATCTGACATTTGGCGTGCCAGGTAGGGGCGTGTCGAAGGTCCGCCTCTTTTATCAGCTATGCTCAGCCCGCGATGCGTGGTTCCCATGGCAAGCATGGCCCCACCCGCGGAGCCACCGTGCGCATTCGGAGGCATCACGGGACTTCGAGATTTCCCCCCCAGCTTGCGACAGGTGCGGTGTCCGCTAGATTTTAGGCTGGTGTTGCCCCATGGTACGATGGCGCGGCGGACGCCACGGAGTTCCTTCGGGTGAATTTAGAGGCCATCTGAGTGGTGGGCGGCAACGACAAAGTCATGGCCAATTGGCTCCCTATGGCCCTCGCTGGTATGCCGCGCTCCTGGCTGCTTAGCCTACCAGAGTCTTCGATGGCTTCTTGGGAGGAGCTGCGCGATCTGTTCATTGTGCGCTTCGTGGCACCGGTGCCCCACGCTGTAGCGGCCATTCTCGATGGGTCGCAGGCACTGGCCTCAAGCCGCCACATTGATCAGCTCTTCCGACAGGTGGGGGCTTCCCAGCTGTGGTAGGGGGCTCCTCCAGGCCAGGCGGCGCCCGAGACTGACATCATCTTCGACTCCATAGATCACCCCAAGACTACGGTTGGTGACGGCGCACTCCCCATGCTTTGCACGCCAACCATCAGCAACGTTGCAGTCACCAGGCCCCTAATCGACGGTGCTGTTAGCTGCCATGTCCTCTCCATGGAAGCTTTCAATCAACTTCAAGTGCCTTACGACAATATCACCCCCACCAAACCCTTCTCAGGGGTGGTCGACGGCTCCATCGTTCCTCCAGGGCAGATCCGCCTCCCCGTCACCTTCGGCACATGCGACAACTAACACACCAAGCTCATCGACTTCGACGATGCTCGCATCGCCTCCCGTACAACTCCATCCTTGGGTATCCGGCCCTTGCCAAGTTCATGGCGGTGACGCACCCTGGCTACAACATCATCAAGATGCCTGGGAGCAGCGGCATCCTTACTTTGTTGGGCGACACCCAGGATGCACTCCTGGCCCTCAAGCTCGCCTTCATGGCTGCGGTAGCCGCACAACCAGGCGGCAAAGACACTCTGGAGATCTTGGAAACTGCGCCCGCAAAGAAGACACCGTTGTTCTCTCAAGATCAGGCCAAGATGAAACAGGTGCCAGCCGACGACAGGCGCTCAGGCCCCACCTTCACCATAGGCGCTGGCCTCTCCCCAGGCCAGGAAGAGGCACTATTCGGTTTCCTCCACGCGAACAAGGATGTGTTCACATGGGAGGCAATGGAACTGGTCAGCATCCCACGAGATGTGATCGAGCACCATTCGATGGTGTGCCCTGGTGCACGCCTGGTGAAGCAGAAGGCGCAACGGCAAGCCCCGGAGAAGCAGTCTTCCATCATCTAGGAGATCCACAAGCTGCAAGAAGCTAGCGTCATTCGGGAAGTGTGGCACCTAGATTGGCTGGCCAATCCAGTCATTGTCCCCAAGAAGTGTTGGAAGGAGTGCAGGTGTGTCGACTTCACGAGCCTCAACAAAGCTTGCCCTTAGGACCCTTTCCCTCTTCTGCGCATCGACCAGATCATCGACTCCACCACCGAGTGCGACTTGATGTGCTTCAAGGATGCCTTCTCGGGCTACCACCAAATCAAGATGGCGGTGCAGGACATTGAGAAGACAACTTTCCTGACCTCGTGCGGGGTGTATTGCTACACTTGCATGTTCTTCGGGCTGCGCAATGCCGATGCAACCTTCCAGCGGATGATGCACATCGCCCTGGGCCGACAACTCGGGAGAAATGCTGAGGCATACGTCGACGACATAGTGGTCAAGTCATGAGAAGCAAGGACCCTTGTTGAAGATTTGGAAGAGATGTCTGCCAACTTGCGCAAGGTAGACCTGCGCCTCAATCTGGAGAAGTGTGTGTTCGACATCCCGTCCGACAAGCTGTTGGGTTGCCTGGTGTCATACAGAGGGATCAATGCTAACTCGGAGAAGATCAAGGCGATAGAGAGGATGAGCCCACCGCAGATCCTCAAGGAGATGCAGAAGCTCACGAGCTGCGTAACTTCATTAGGGCGCTTCATCTCCAAGCTTGGAGAGCGTGCCCGCCCATTCTTCAAGCTGATAAAAAACAAGCGCTCGTTTGAATGAACTCCGGAGGCCGAGGCGGCCTTCAAAGAGATCAATAGATACCTCACAAGACCACTGGTGATGGTGGCACCTCGCCCTCTCGATACCCTGGTGCTTTACCTCGCGGCCACACCCCACTCGGCCAGCGCAACGCTCGTGGCTGTCCGGGAGGAGTGCAGACATGTGGGTGTGCGGCATAGAGCCCCACGCACGGCCGCGCCATCGCCACCTCAGGACAGCACTCGTAAGGCCCCGACTACCCCGTCAGACGGCAAGGCTCCTGAGGCCCCCAGATCACAAGTAGGGCTGGACATCACCGACACCCCTTCCATCGTTGAGCACCCCGTGAAATTCGTCAGTAAGGTGTTTCATGACGCGCGTGCACGCTACCCGATGCCGCGGAAGCTCTTGCTCGTGCTCCTCATCGCCTCCAGGAAGCTGGCCCACTACTTCCAAGGCCACCCCATTAAAGTCGTCTCCGCATACCCCCTGGAGAAGGTGCTCTAGAGCCCCAATGCCGCAGGGACGGTTGCTGAGTGGAACATCAAGTTGCAGGTGTTTCACCTAGAGTTTAGCACCTCCAGGGTCATCAAGAGCACGGCCCTCGCTGACTTTGTGGCAGAATGGACTGACGCCCCTAACCGAGGAGCGAGTGAAGACCGTTCCCTCACACCCAGAGATGAGGTGCCCGATGGCTGTGTTATGTACTTCGATGGCACCTTCGCGCGCCAAGGCGAGGGGGTTGTAGTTGTACTCATCTCACCTACCCAAGGAAAGCTCTACTACGCCGTGCAACTCTACTTCCAACGTGGCGAGAAGTTCTCCAACAGCATCATGGAATACGAGGGCTTGATCGCCGGCCACGGGGCTGCGACGGCCCTAGGGGTCAGGCGTCTCACCATCAAGGGTGATTCTTAGCTCCTCGTCAACTTCTCCAATAGGGAGTACAAGCCTAAGGACGAGCACATGGAGGCATACCTAGAAGAGGTATGCAAAATTGAAAGACGATTCTTGGGCCTGGTATTGCATCACATACCGTGTGGCACGAACAAAGAGGTGGATGACATCGCCAAGAGGGTATCCCGGCGCGAACCCCAAACGCCTAGCATCTTCGAGGAACAGGTCTTTAAGCCATCACCCCCACACTGCAGGCCCGTGGCTACTTCGACGGGATCCGACCACTTGAGCCCGCTTGCTCCTAGCTCTCCAACCTCATGAGGGGTGCTAAATCGAGGGGCTCAAGGTATACCTTCACTGACGCACCTTGCTGGAGAATGAGGAAGATGCAGAACGTGTGGCCCGTCATGCCACCGCTGACTGCTTGCAGGATGGCGGGCACTAGCTTAGTCGCCCAACCAACGTCTTGCCGTGGTGCATCTCCAAGGAGCAGGGGTGCAAGCTACTGGCTAACATCAATAGCACGGATTATGGGCATCACTCTTTGTCACACACCCTCATGGGGAAGGCGTTCCACAGTGGGTTCTACTATCCCACGAGCTCAACGATGCCACTGAGCTGGTGAGATCCTGTTAGGCATGTCAATTCCATGCCAATCAGATCCACCATCCCACTCTCATGGCTATTCGCGGTCTAGGGGATGGATATCCTGGGCCCATTTCCCCAAGCAGTCAGGGGATACCACTACCTCTACGTGGACATCGACAAGTTCACCAAGTGGGCAGTGGTGGAGCCCGTGTGCACCATCCCAGCAGGCTCAGCCATCAAGTTCATCAAGGACCTCAACCGTATCATCACTGACAATGGCTCTCAGTTCATGAGCGTCCTCTTCAAAACATATTGTGCTAGCCTTGGAACGCAGATATGCTACGCTTCGGTGGCGCACTAACGAAGTAACGGCCAAGCCAAGTGCGCCAACACAGAGGTCCTGAGGGGCCTCAAGGCGAGGAGCTTCAAGAAGAAACTCGAGGCCTACAGCAGGGGTTGGCTCGATGAGCTTCATCCGTGCTCTGGTCCATTCGCACCACCGCAACTAAGCCCAACAGCTCGACCCCATTCTTTCTCGTCTACAGGGCTGAGGTGGTCCTCGCTCATGAGGTCAAACATTTCTCCTCGCGGGTCATGGCGTTTGACGAGGCATGCCAGGACGCCTCGCGTGGGATGGACCTTGTGCTTGGGGAGGAGGGCCGCCGCCAAGCCTTGCCACGTGCCGTGAGGTACCAGTAGGCACTGCGGCAATATCACTGTCGTAGCGTCCACTCCAGGACCCTCGAGGTGGGTGACCCCATCCTGAGACGGGTTCTCTCCATGGAGGGGCTTCACAAGCTCTCGCCTATGTGGGAGGGCCCGTTTAGGATCGCCCGTGTCTCTAGGCCTGGCGCCGTGCGCCTGGAGGCGTAGGACGGGGTCCCATCCAGAATTCCTGGAACATTCAACACCTCTGGAAGTTCTATCTGTGACCAGCAAGCACCATGCGCCCCTCATGTATCCGCCCATGACACTCTCACATAATAATGAGTGGGGTTGTACATGTCCCGAAGTCTATTGAGTGCCCCCCTAGGCCTCATGGGGGCTCCCACCCACGTCCTAGTGGAAGCCCCGTGCTCCATGCTAACGGGAAGGAGAAGACTAGTGTACGTGTCAGACGCGGCTGTTCTTTTGTTTGCTTTCTGTAGCTGATTTGCCGCTTATTGGAATGAAATTTGAAGCTCTCGCGTGTTTATTTGAAAGGGTTGGGAATATTTTCTCCTCGCAGCATTCACTCTTTCAGGCCTCGCTTTAGGGAGAGTGATAGTTGTCCGTCGCTCTTCCTCGCGCGTCTGGAGCGTGGGGGCTAGGTACGGTGTGTGCGCTTGGGCCCGCCCGCAAACACACCTCGCCAAAGACTTGGTGTCCTATCATTTGGCATCTTAATCCTCGTGCAACGCTCTTAAACGAGACAACGGGCCTGCATGCCCTCGTGAGTCCGTCCCTCCGGGCCTTGCGATAGGGCGTACCAGCAGTAACCGACCCAGGCTCGGGGGCTTGCACGAGGCATGACATCTCCGGAGGTCCCCTAACCCTGCATCCACAAGGTGCCTCCCGAGGCTTGAGGACTTTTGAATCCTGACCTCTACGGAATGAGGGGCGCGCAGGAGGTCCAAGCTTCAGAGAAGCACGCTCTCACGACACGAGAGTCTACCGCAAGCACACTAAGCTAAGTCATCCCAATCACGATCAGTGAGAACCCGTCAATCAGTAGTAACACGCATATCATGACGCAATATAAAAACTATAATGTAACGATGCAAGCGCCATTGTTCATTACACGCCCTGGTAGGGCTTTCTACTTTTTGATGCAGGAAAAAGAAAGAAGCAAAAGCGGGCGCGTGACCACCATGGCTCCTGAGACCCGGCACCAGCAACGTTGTAACATCCCAAATTTTCAATTTGGAATGTTATACATAGGACATCATAATTGCATACCATATTTTATTGCATTTAGTTTTGCGATCCTAAAAATCCTAAGCAACTCAAGGACCCACGGGGAGAGTTGGGGATTTCACGATTTTCATATTTGATTTTTTTCAAATATTGAAACGGGGATCATTTTGGTTTTAATTATTTTCTCTCCAAAAATATTTCATATTAAAATATATGAGAGGAGATAATAGGACTTCTCCAAAATAAATCAAATATTGGAGGAAAATTATTAAAATTAAATAAATTATTTTATTTGGATTTTATCCCTATTTTATTTGAATTATAAAAAATGCATTTTTCAAAATTGCATTTTGAGGCCAAGAAAATGTTCACTTTGTTCTAAATATTCTATTTAGCCGGTGAACATTTGTTGTCGTATTTTTACATTTTTATTTTATTTTCTAGGATTTTTCCGGCGAAATTTGTTTTTTTAGTCAAACCGACCTAACGGGCCGTAACCGACCCGGACTCCCGCCGGGGGCAGGCTTTATATGCCGGCAACTCCGAGGCCTCAGCCCACCAATACGCCGCCCAGCCCGAACCCTAACCCTAGCCGCTTGCCCGCACCGCGCCGCCGCCACCGCCAGCCGCCGCCTTCTCGCCTCCGCCGCCGCCAGCTGCCGCCACCTCGCTGCCTCACTGCCGCTGTCGCCGGAGTTTTGCCGGAGTTTCGTCGGAGTTGCCATGGGTTTTTCGGTTTTTTAATGTAAACCCAAGATCTAGATTTAGATCTATTTTTTGAGTTTCCCTGGTTTATTTTTATTACATCAGTTTTTTGACGATTTATTTATTTAGCGTACGTTCGTCCGCACATTCGTTTTAAAGAACGTTGTTCGTCGGTTAGGTTCAGATAGCGAACATTTGTTCATTAGTCTTTTGATTTTATTTTATTTTCGGCCAGCGACCTATCCGCGATTATTTTTATCGCAGATTAGCCCCTGATCTTAAATCGCTCGCCGTTTCTTAACCGTTTGTCCAAATCTAGTGAAACCAATGCCAAAATCTTCGTCTCGAAACCCTCTTTCTGTTTAATCAACTTGAACAAGGTTCTGTCAATTTTAAAAATTGGTTTAAAGAATATTTGCTTTCGAAGTTTTTTTTACTATATTTTCAGTTCCGTTGCTCCGATTCGATTGATTCTTTTTCCAGATCGAATCTCTTCCATTGAGTTTTCAGATTCGATCGTCTTATTCGATATTTACCCGTGCATATTTGCTTGAGTACTTATGTATGCTATTGTTTGTTTGAGATAGAATTCCCGAAGTGCACAGCGTGCTACTACGAGTCACTAGCTTTTTTGGATCATCTGTGTGGCAAGTAACACTTTGATCATATCACTTTTACCGAGTTTTTACGCATTAGTTTCAACCCCTCAAACATTGCATGAGTAGGATCTCTTAACTTGTGGGTTTGGGAAGTAGATGATGAGTTAGAACCTATTACCCTTTTTATTATCAAACCCTAGGAGTTACTTTTGCGTTATGCTACTTATTGCCATGCTATGCTCATAGACGTGGATTGGGTTTGAGAGTATCCATGACAGATGTGATATTAATAATTAATGGTTTACTTAAGGCGGCTATTTAAACACACATCTGGGTGGATTGGTTGCGGGCACCTGGGGATATACCAGTGCTGTCGTTCTTGGTTCGCCACCCAGGCTCAAAGGTATCATAAAATTATTCATGCTGCAAACTTCCGTGTGCAGCCACTAACTATTATGGGCTCTAGCATAGTTGAGTATGTTGTGGGAACCTTTCCATGATGGGCTAGCAGATGTAGGGGATTGTAGGTGTACCAGCCTATCTATCGGTTAAGGGTACCTCTTCGGAAAGACTGTGTCTCGGTCATCCGTTTCTCAAACACCATGCAGTGTGAGAAATACAAACGGAGAAGATCGAGACTTGTGGGAAAAAGTGCACAAACCTCTACAGAGTGTAGAAACTAATCATGGTTAGCCGTGACCCCGCTTATGGACATCTTGAGTATCTGGTTTTTGGATTATCATGTGGATCTCATCACACTAAATTAATTTGCTAGGATGTTAATTACTTTTAATTGGGATTGAGATGGGGTTACCATTCTCAATGTTTTTCAACCAACTTTGTAGTTAAATAAAATATATTTCTTTGTTGTAGGGAAAAATTGGCTTTTCGCAAAAATATTATAACCATAGAGCCTCCACCAACCATATATGCATGTAGTGATAGCATTTACTTGTTGATTGCTCTACTGTGTTATCTTGCCAGCATATTCCATGTGCTGACCCGTTTCGGGCTGCAACATATCATGTTGCAGATTTTTCAGACAAAGAGTAAGGTGCGCTAGGTCGTTTGTCGTGCACTCAGCTATGCCGTTGGAGTTGATGGACTCGCTTTATTTTCCAAGCCTTCCGCTGTTATGTTACTTAGATGGCCTTAAGCCATATTTATAGTAATAAGTTCTCTTTTGAGACATTCCATGTAATAAGTGTGTGATTGCTACTCTGTTTTAAATCCTTCAAGTACTGTGTGTGTTATCATTACCCGATCCAGGGATGATACTGATGCACAGAGACTTGATCCATTCGGGTCGGGTCGCTACAAATGCCCGCGTTCAGTCGGAGTCCTCCACCTGCTTTACTGGGGCATGGCGGCAAAGCGGCTTGTCGCCCTCCCCGGTCCAAGCTGGGTTGCATGGTGGCTCATCATAGGCACCGTGACCCGTGCACTCCCCAGGGGAGGAGCCACCGCCGCTGGAGGCATCCCGACCATCGCCAAGGGCAAGCTCAGCATGGAAGATGCTACCGCCCCTCCGGCCGTCGTCGTTAGAGGGGTGTAGTTCTTTTATATTCATATTTATTGCATTATGGGCTATTATTACATATTACTAGTAAATATGCCCATGCGTTGCTACGGGTTGTTGTCCAAACCATGAACTATAGCGCGTGCATTGCAACAGTTTTACAAAATTAGTTATAGTTAGTTTACTTGTTATTTCATCAGATACATATTGCAAAAATAAAAATAACAGCTTATCAATAATCCAGAGAAATATATGCCACTTCCATTGATTATACAGGAACTGGTCAAAATATATTATTAGATTTGGATCGAGATAAACTACTTTCGTTTCCCGAAAAGCAAAAAACTCCCTTCAAAGTGTAGAATTAACTCTACACAAGATCCTCAATGCAAGCAAACATTTGTTATTTGTATAAGTCTATGCAAAACAAACTCACTGAAGTTACACACTAAGATGCCCGATGCAATTCCAAAGCAGAAAATAGAATACAAACTCGTAAAACTCACAACAATGTCTGTATGCAAAGCCTCACAAGAGGTTTCTACAATCTCACAAGACGCTGGGTTTAGTCTAGACGATCTTCTTCATAAGCATGTTTTGTAAGCAACTACTACCTTTGATCCTCATGATGCAATGATTGCACACCAGGTTTGTAGCTCTATTGGAATGTGTTGGTCTCTGTCGGGTGGTAGGTGCGACATATGCCAACGGGTGGCTTATCATTGTGGGAGCCAGTAAGACGTCGCCGGTGCCTGGAAGCGGGATGAGGCGAAGACATGCACGCCGGCGAATCTTACCCAGCTTCAGGGCTCTCCGTGGAGATAACACCCCTACTGCTGCTCTGCGGGGTCTCCGCATGATCACTAGATGAACGAGTGGCTACAAGATGCTCCTTGAGCTGTTTGGCGAGAAGAAGAAAAAGGGCACGGCTAGCTCTCCTCTCCTCTCTATGTGGTGTCTAAAACTATCTCAGATCAACCCTTTGCATGGGTGCCCCGGGATGTTTATATAGGCACACCCCCCGGGGGTACAATGGTAATCCGGCTGGGCGTGCGCCCTAGCCGTTAGTGTCTACACTCGCCGGCTTCTGCGCCAGCTGTTGGGGCCCGCCGGCTGGTGGGTCCCGCCGGCTGCCGGCTCCTTGGCCGAAAAGCAGGCCCCACTGTCAAGGGCCTTGTCGGTGGCTGGTTACTGTTGCCTCAAACCTGGTGACGAGGGCTTCGCCGGGGTAAGCGTGGCTACAGTGCCGCCGCCCGGCGGGTGATCGCTGTTGCCTCACCTCGTCTTGTCTCTTTAATGGGGCGTCTCCTTCGAGGGAGGAAGCAAGCCGACTATGGGGAGCCGGCCCTGTCTTGGGCCGACTAGGGGAGGCCTGGCCACCTTCGGGGTGTCTCTCTGCCTGAAGGGGCCCACCGCCCGTGTGCCGCGCTGACAGCCCGTCGTGAGTGGCGTCAGGGTCAACATGGCAACAGTGCCGCGTCGGACGGGTCATGGCCACCCCGTACGGCGCACTGTGCCAGGCGTGCTCCGGGATTCGAGGGTGGAAGGCTTTACTACAGCCACGCCCCACCACATCGCCGTTATGTGGATGCAGACTTCAAGGGTACGATCTTGACCGCTTTGTGGGAGTCGGCTTCTCGCGGCCGGCTTCTTGGAGCCGGCCCTCCCGCGGCTTTCTTCATGAGGGCTAAAGCCAGGCCGCCTTCCGATAGTCGGCCTAGGAGACAGCCGGCAAGGGGAAGGCGGCCCCACATCTTGGATTCTTGAGGGCCGGGTCAGCTCGTAATTTTTTCAGAAGGGCCAGGCGGAGCCGGCTAGGCTACCCGTGGTCGTTTACTCCGACAGTAGTCCCCGAAGCTAATCGAGCTTCGAGGCTGACAAAGGGACGAGAAGCTTGGTCAGCTTCCTATCCTGAGGAGCCGGTTTTGCTTATGCGCGCCGTCTTCGGAAAGCTCCGTATCTTGTAGGCGGGAATGTGTGTCGGCCTGTGAGCTGACCGCGTGCCACCCCGCGGGCCACGTGGCAAGGAAAGCCTGCCAACGCACGCGCGCGATGGGACGCCACCGTAGGCCCGGGCCCGCCACTTCTAGGCCTCGGCCCAAGCGCGGCTCTTTTGCGGCCCACAACGGTCCGCTCGCCTTCCCGCGGCGGTTTCATTACGTCATCAGGGTGCAATAATCGCGGGACGTGGGGGAGTGGGCACAGTTGATCCCACGTTCCCCCACACCACGCCTCCTCGGCTCCGCCGCGCGGGTCTATAAGTTGGAGGAGGAGAGGGAGCGGCAGAGGCTCGCACGCTCTCCCTTGCTCCACCCTTTCTCACCTTCCTTCTCCTTCCTTCCGCCGCCGCAGCGACCCGTTGCCGCGCCGCTCCGCCGTCGGACCTCTCGGCTCCTTCGGTCCCGCCGTAGCGGGGTCGTGCGCGTCTCCGCCGTCGCATCGCCTTGTTCCTCGCCGCGTTGCTCCCATGGCGTTGTCGAGATCGTGGGACGGCTCCAACGTCCACGAGGACCACGTTGAGTTCCTCCGCCGGACGCGGCGTCTGCCGGGCGAGAACTACGTGCAGGTTCGTCGTGCGCCGGCGAGGTAGATTTTGCCTGCACCGGAGGAGGGCGAGCGGGTAATCTTCTGCTCGCACTGCCTGCGCGGCTTCGGCCTCTCGGCGAGCGGATTCCTTCGCGCTTTTCTTGAGTTTTACCACCTCCAGCCGCATCACCTCACACCCAACGCGGTGATGCTGCTGTCGGCTTTTGTCGCCCTATGCGAGGGCTTTCTTGGGGTTCTCCTCACTCTCGAGCTCTGGGGAGAATTCTTCCAGTGCAAGCTCGGCACCGTTGTCGCGGGCGTGTCCGCCCCCTGCGGAGCCTTCATCGCCATGAGGCGGACGGGCGAGAACAATCCGTTCCCGCCCATCCCGCTGATCCAGTCGGTGAAGCTCTGGCAGAAGTCCTATTTTTACGTGAAGAACGTCGCCCAGCAAGGCGACTTCGTCAACCTGCCGGCTTACGTAGCCGGCCCGCCGGCTGGGAGGCAACCCTCGTGGAGGTACCGGGCTAGGTCGTTGTCTCAGGCCGGGAACGCAGCCGTCGCCGGGCTCCAGGTGATGATCCAGTCGGAGGGCCTGACCGGAGCCGACCTGGTGGCCGCCTTCGTGGAGCGCCGAGTGCTTCCGCTCCAAGGCCGGCCTCACATGATTTGTCAAATGAGCGGCCGCTTCGACCCGTGCCGGCTGAGCACCAGGGAGATGCCTCATGTTGAGGTGTCTTACATGGTGAACTACATCTCCAACTACAAGCTTGCCGAGGATTGGCGATACGGCAAGGGGCCGTATTCTCGCGCCAACCCTCCGCCTGCTGTAAGTTTTTCTTCTTTTCTTCCTTTTTGTAGCCGGCCTCATGATGGCCGACTACTGATCAATTGGTTTGTCCTCAGCAGAACCCTCATCTTCCGCCGACGGCCGGGGCTGCAGGGGTAGAGCGCCAGCTCCTCCCCGACCGCACGGTAGAGGACGTCGATGATCCGGACCTGGGAGCGGCCGCCATGGAAGATGCCGTCATGGGGGAAGGCGACGAGGCAGGCGGCGCGGGGCTCAGGGCCGACCTCAAGGACTGGGCGGATGATGACGAGGTCAAAGTCGTTCCACACCGCCAGCCGGCGCTTGATCATCAAGGCGCGGGCCCGTCTGCCACACCGGCTGCCTGTGGCGGCGCGCAGAAACGCCGGGCCGCGTCGACCTACTTCGGTAGCCGGCCGAAGAAATCCAAGGGTTCCACGGCGGCGACCAAGCGGGATGAGGCGGCCGTGAAGGCGGCCCTCTTCCGCAAGGCGGTGAAACAGCCGCAGGCGATCTCGGCGTAAGCGTCAAACGTCTTGTATTTTTGGTTGTCCTCTTCGATTGAGGCTCTTCTAAACCTTTCTTTGCTCGCCGGGCAGGGCACCGCTTTCCCTCGAGCGAGGTCCTGGCGGCTCCGTAGTCGGGCCGACTGGAGGGTCCTCAGGCTCCCGCCGCGTGGATCCCCGCGCCGACCTCATGGAGGCCACGGAGCGGAACGCACGGGAGGCGCGGGAGGAGCGGGAGGCGGCGGAGCGAAGGACCGCCCAGGCGGCGAAGGAGCAGGCCGACGCGGCGGCCAAGGCCCGGGCGGAGGCGGCGGCCGGGGAGAAGGAGGCAGAGGCCTCACGCAACCAGCCTCCGCAGCTCGTCGTTCCCCTCCGCGCCGTGGCCCCCGACATCCCCGTGCCCCCGTCGGAGGAGGTCGACCGAGATCCGCCGGTGATGGAGAGGAGGGAGGATAACGTGGTTTTCGTGGAGGAGGCGCCGCAGACGGTGCCGACTAGAGCGGGCCAAAGCGGCCAACCAGCCGCGGCGCCAGAGCAGCCGGCCAGGGGCGAGCCGGAGGCAGGGGCCGGCCTCGAGGTGCAGCCGGCATTTCGCCGATGCGCAGGGGGAGCTACCTCCGTGCCGGAGCGGCGCAGAGCTGCGGGCGCCAGCCGGACGGCGGAGGCCCTGGAGGTGGCCAGCGCCAGCACGTCCGAGTGGACTCCCAGCGGGGGGACGGCCGAGCTGAACCCGGCGGCCCAGGAGGTCCGGAACCGGCTTCAAGCCCAGGCCGCTTCGCTGCAGCAATATACCCAAGAGTTCCACACGACGTGGGCCATCATCCGGGTGAGCCTTCTGGCCTTGGTTGTTTTGCTTTTTTGATTTCTTCCGTGGGGGCGCGTCAGCGCACCCACTGGGTGTAGTCCCCGAGTTCCGAGTCGGCTGCTGAGCAGGCGGCTTGGAACTTACTAGGTCCTGATAGTTATCTTATTCTTGCATCATGTCTGATCTTCCAGGAATACCATAATCTCCGCGTTGCTGCCTTCAACTCCCAGGCTCAGGAGCTGGGCCGGAAAACCGAGGACTTGACCAACAGCCGGAGTGCGTGCTTTGTCTCGTTCATCTCCTGTGGGGCCGCGTCAGCACACCCACTGGGTGTAGTCCCCGAGATTCGGGCCAACTGCTGAGCAGTCGGGTCAGATCATCCCTGACAACTTCTTCCTTATTGATTTTTCCTTTGTCTTCATGCTTGCAGGAGCCAATGCCGACTTGAGGGAGCAGCTCAGTGGGGCCCAGACCGCCCTTCTCGCAAAGGAAGACGAGTGCAACGCGTTAGTCCTGGAGCGTGACCGCCTGGCCAAGAAGTTGGCCGACCAGGAGGAGAGCCACAAGGCGGCCCTGAAGAAGGCGCAGGACAGCGAGGACGCCCTCAAAGCTGAGTTCGAGACCGAAGCGGCGGGCTGGGCTGAGGCAAAACAAGCGCTGAGCGAGGGCTACGGCCGGGTTGAGGATCTGATCGATAGTAAGCCGCCTTCCTCACTCCTTGCTTGCCCCTTGCCCCCTGATTTGTGTTCTGACTTGTGCTGCTTTTTGTTCTTTGTGCAGACTACTTCCCCGGCAACTCCGTCATTGCCGCCCAGACCATCGAGGCCCACAGCGAGGAGCGTCGGCAGGCGGGCGCTGAAATAACGCCGGACACGAGCCGGACGCATGAGGAGCAACTCTGGGCGGTCCGAGCCCGACTGCAGCCGGCTCACCGCATGCTCCGCCATCTCCAGCGCGCCGGGGCGCAGGTGTTGGCCGCCCTCTGGCCAGGCCAAGCGAGTCCCCGCACCCCGAGTTGGACTGCCGACTGGCTGGAGGTTGCGGTTGGCCGCTTCGAGGCCTGGAAGGCATCGGCAGCCCGGCTTGGAGCTGGGCGGGTGCTGGAGTTCGTCCGAGCCTGGTATCCCGGGCTGAACCTGGACCTGCTGCGCACCTGGCGGCTGGAAGCCGACGAGGAGATGGAGGAGGTGCGGCCGGCTATTGCTCAGCGTGCCTCGACGATCGCCGAGTGCACTGACATCAGCGCCTTTGCTCCTGAGATAAATGACGACGGCGTTGCCCAGCCGGAGGAATGGTTCGGGTTGGACCCGTCAGAGGGTGAGGACTCGGCGGAGGAGATCGCTTCCAGTGATGAAGGTGAAGACGACGAAGGAGAGGAAGGCGAAGACGTCGAGCCGGCCGGTGAAGCGGCCAGCCAGCCTCAGCTTGACCATGCCTCCAGCAACGAGGCACGTGCTAGCGCGCCCTCTGCGGGAGGTGGTGATCATGCCGAGGTTCGCCCGCCGGCACTCCTCCAGCCAGCACTGCCGTCTCTACCGACCTGCCCGACGCACCAGTCGTTCCCTTTGCTTAATCTGCCGTCCTTGCTTTCCTGCTTGTTACTCTTTGAACAATTTTTATTAAACTTGCGCAGTTCCACCCACTGGGGGTGTATTCAAACTATGTTGAATGCTGGCCTTTCGAAGGACTTTTGTGTAAATATGATCATGTGTGTGTTTGGCTTCCATTCGCGTATGCTTTTTATCCTTAGGCCGTTTCCTTTGCCGCCTTCCCCTAGCTGCTGCCTTCCCAACCGGCAGCTGCTCTGCGTCCTGTGGCTAGGGAAGAACTTGGCTATATTTTTTTGGGGGAAGGCAAGTACTCGAGCTTTCTTAGATTGAAGCAAGGTGAATGGAAGCTGGCCGGCCGTCTACTCTAGTAGTCGGTCGGTGGTGGGAGAAAAACCGGCTTTTGTTATATTAGTCTGTTAGTCCCTAGCCGTTTTTTGTGTGGGCGTCCTTTCCTGCCTTTAACTCTTGCCAGCCGGACAGCCGGTTCTTTGAACTGCGACTTTTGGCAAGAGAAGGCTTGGGTGCCGACACACTACTTGTCTGACCGCGGGTAGGACTTCTAATATAACTCAAGGCGGCCAGTCCCCGGGCCAACTAGTCGAACCCGGTGCCGGACGAAAAAAGTGATTGTAATGACATGATCATAAGCATGATACTCTTCATTCATAGATAAAAGATGGCCATCCCCGAGCTCTCCTCCGGGGGCCTATTGTCTCATACTCAGTACAAAAGTTAGCATGATACATACTGCATTTCAACTGTAAAATCTTCGGAGGAGGTTGGCGTTCCGAGTGCTTGCCGGAGTAGTCTCTCTTTCGTACCTTCGGCTTCTGTGCGTCGATCAGGTAGTAGGAGTCATTTCCCAGTGCTCTGCTGACGACAAAGGGGCCTTCCCAAGGGGCCGAGAGCTTGTGTTGGCCGGCTGTTCGCTGGATCAGCCAGAGCACGAGGTCGCCCTCTTGGAAAGATCTTGGTCTGACCTTCCGGCTGTGGTAGCGGTGCAAGCCCTGCTGGTAGATGGCGGACCGGCTGAGGGCTAACAGCCGGCCTTCTTCCAGCAGGTCGACGCCGTCTTCTCGTGCTTCCTTGGCCTCCGCCTCCGTGTACATGGTTACCCGAGGCGAGTCGAACTCGATGTCAGTTGGGATGACCGCCTCGGTACCATACACGAGGAAGAAAGGAGTGAAGCCGGTTGACTTGTTTGGGTTAGTGCGCAGACTCCAGAGGACGGCCGGCAGCTCATCGAGCCAATAGCCGGCCGAACGTTCCAGTGGTACGACCAGTCGGGGCTTGATGCCGGAAAGGATGAGGCCGTTGGCTCGCTCGATTTGGCCGTTTGACTGCGGGTGGGCAACGGACGCTAAGTCCAACCGGATGCCCTGCGTCGCACAGAAACGTGCCAATGCTCCCTTGGTGAAATTCGTGTCGTTGTCGGTGATGATGCTGTGCGGCACGCCGTACCGAGTTGTTATATCTGCGATGAATGTCACGGCAGTCGGCCCATTCAGCTTCTTGATCGGCTTTGCCTCAATCCATTTGGTGAATTTGTCCACGGCGACAAGCAGATGTGTCATGCCGCCGCACGCCGTCTTGAATGGGCCCACCATGTCCAGTCCCCAAACGGCGAAGGGCCAAGTGAGGGGAATGGTCTTGAGTGCCGAAGCCGGCATGTGTTCCTTGGAGCTGAAGACTTGGCACCCTTTGCAATGTTTAACTAACTCCTTGGCGTCATCCAAAGTAGTCGGCCAAAAGAACTCATGGTGGAAAGCTTTGGCGACGAGTGATCTTGAGGCCGCATGGTGGCCGCATTCTCCTTGGTGGATGTCTCTGAGGATTGCAATGCCATTCTCTTGCTCGACGCATCGCTGGAAGACTCTAGTGACACTGCGCCTGACGACCTCTCTGTTGACGATTGTGTATGCTCCGGCTCAGCATTGGACTTGTCTTGCCTCTGTTTCGTCAGCCGGCAGATCTTGGTTTATTAGGAAGTTGAGGATGTACTGGGCCCATGATGGGGCTGCGACTTCTTCTATTGCCAACACGGCTACTGCGACCAGGGCGGGCGGGCTGGGTGGTGAAATGCTGGAGTCGGCCGCCGCCTGTTGTGTTGGTGCAGTCCCCGGGCCGACTACCGCAGTCCCCAAGCCGGGTGTGGCAGTCCCCGGGTCGGGCGTAACTACGGAAGTCCCCGAGCCGCCTACTTACGTCCCCGGGCCGACTATCGAAGTCCCCGAGCCGCCTACTTACGTCCCCGGGCCGACTATCGAAGTCCCCGGGTCACCTGCTTGGTTCTTCGAGCCGGACCCGGCTGCGTCGGGGTCAGGCGGCATGAAGATGGAATCAGACTCTGGAGACGGCTAGATAGACGGCTTGAGGAGGCGTTGCAGAGAAACACCGGTTGGTATTGTCTGCCGAGTGGAGCCTATTAGAGCCAGGGTATCAGTTGGCTCGTTTTCTGCTCGCAGTACATGGAGGAACTCGCATCCTTCAAAGTACCCGCTGATCTGCTGAACGAGGAAGCGGTAGCTTGCCATATTTGCGTCCATGGCGTCCCAGTCGCCGGATGATTGCTGGACTACCAAGTCCGAGTCGGCGTAACATAGGATCCGGCGTATGCCAAGCTCTTTGGCAAGCCGGAGCCCGTGTACGAGCGCCTAGTACTCGGCCACATTGTTGGAGGCGGCAAAGTGAATTTGCAGCGTGTATCTGAGCTTGTCGCCTTTGGGAGAGGTGAGGATGACGCCGGCTCCCAAACCGGTGCGCATCTTGGACCCGTCGAAGTGCATGCACCAATGAGTGGAGTCGGGAGCTGGTGGCAGCTACTGGGTCTCAGCCCAGTCGACGAGGAAGTCGGCCAATGCTTGGTACTTGATTGTAGTGCGAGGCTGGTAGAAGATCGTGTAGGGGGCCAGCTCGATGGCCCATTTCGCCAGCCGGCCGGATGCATCCCGGCTGCCTATGATCTCGGCAAGCGGGGCGGTGCATACGACCGTGATGGGGTGCTCTTGGAAGTAGGGCTTCAGCTTCTTGGCGGTGAAGTACACGCCATAGCACATCTTCTCGTAGTGCGGGTAGTTCTGCTTCGAGGTAGACAACACCTCACTCAAATAGTACACCGGCCTCTGGACCGGCTGGGCTCGGCCCTCTTCTGGGCGCTGGACTACGATGACGGTGCTAACCACCCGGCTGGTTGCAGCAATGTAGAGGAGCATGGGCTCTTTCTCAGTCGGCGCCGCCAGGACAGGCGGCGTGGCCAGCATCTTCTTCAGCTCGTGAAAAGCTTGGTCGGCTTGGTCGTTCCACTCGAAGTGAGTGGTCTTCTTCATGAGGTGGTAGAGGGGGAGAGCTTTCTCTCCGAGCCGGCTAATGAAGCGGTTCAGGGAGGCCAAGCACCCGGTGAACTTCTGGACGTCTCGAAGTTTAGTGGGAATCACCATTCTCTCAATGGCCTTGATCTTTACTGGGTTGCATTCGATGCCACGTTCGGAGATCAGGAAGCCTAGGAGCTGGCCTGCTGGCACTCCGAACACGCATTTCTTGGGGTTGAGCTTGATCTGGAAACGGCGCAGGTTCTCAAATGTTTCCTTGAGGACTTCCAACAAGGTGCCGTGCTTCTCCGTCTTCACCACGATGTCGTCTACGTAGACGTGGGCATTTCTGCCGAGCTGCTTGAGGAGGCACTTCTGCATGTAACGCTGAAAAGTGGCACCGGCATTTCTTAAGCCGAATGTCATAGTCAGGTAGCAGAAAGCTCCGAATGGCGTGATGAAGGTGGTCTTTAGGCGGTCAGCCGGATCTAGCTTTATCTGGTGGTATCCTGAGTAAGCATCCAAGAAACTTAACAGCTTGCATCCGGCCATGGAGTCTATCACTTGATCAATCCTTGGCAGGGCAAAGGGATCTTTGGGGCAGGCCTTGTTGAGGCTCATGTAGTCTATGCACATGCGCCACTTGTTGTTCTTCTTTAGCATGAGGACCGGGTTGGCGAGCCACTCTGGAAAGAAAACCTCCATAATGAAGCCGGCTGCCAGAAGCCGGGCTATCTCTTCTCCTACAATCCTTCTTTTCTCCTCCGACAGTCGGCAGAGGGGTTGTTTGACTGGTTTTGCGCCTTCTCGGACGTGTAGCTTGTGCTCGGCGAATTCCTTCGGAACACCCGACATGTCCTTAGGGGACCATGCAAAGATGTCCCGATTCTCACGGAGGAAATCGGCGAGCTCGCCTTCCTATTTGCTGTTTAGGTTTGCCCCGATGACGGCAAACCTTTCTGGGTGCTCGGGGCCAAGAGGTATCTTCTTTGTCTCCTTGGCCGACTGGAAATATCCTTGGGCATCAAACTCCTTGGGATCGGGGGACAGGGCCGGCTGTTTGCCGGCCATGGCCACGACTCGGTCCAACATCTTCTTTTCTTCGGCAATCACAAGGGACTCGGCCAGCCGGCTGCTGGCTGCTGCGCACTCGGAAGATTTCTTGTAATCACCGGCTATGGTGATGATGCCCTTGGCGCTCGGTATCTTCATCTTGAGGTAAGCATAGTGGGGAACAGCCATGAACCTGGCCAAGGTAGGATGGCCAAGCAATGCATGGTAGGGGCTCTCCAGGTCCAACACTTCAAACCAGATCGCTTCCCAGCGGAAATGATCCTTGTCCCCAAAGAGAACATCAATCTTGATCTTGCCAATGGGGGCGCAGGACAGGCCATGTACAATGCCATGGAACACAGTCCGAGTATGCATGAGTTGCTTCGTCTTGACATTTAGCTTCTCCAGGGTGTCACGGTACAGGATGTTGATGCTGCTCCCGCCGTCTATCAGCACGCGGGAGAAACGGGCAGCGCGTCTGTCCGTTGCAATGGTGGCCTCTAAAACCAACGCATAAGAGCCGGGAGATGGCATCACCTCTGGGTGGTCGGCCCGGCTCCAGCTGATTGGCTTTTCTGACCAGTGCATGTGCTCGGCGGGGTTGGTAGCGACCACGTTGACTTCCTGGTGCTCTCGGCGTCTGCTGCACCGGCCTTCGGGCTGGCTTGTAAAGACGACATAGGCGGCATGCTCGTCGGGGAACTCATCGTGCACAACTCCGATTGCTGGCCGAGCGGTCGGCAGCTGCGGAGCCGGAGGCGGCGGACCAACAGGCGGAGGCGGCGCGAGCCCTTCGCCTTTGGAGATTCGGGTGAGCCAGTGGCACTTCCGGGTTGTGTGGTTGGACGGCTTCGCGCCGCTGTGGAACTTGCACGGGGCGTCGAGAGTTTGCTCGTAGGAGAAGGCCGGCTGCCAAGCTGGCCTGCCGCCCCTCTGCTTCTTGGGTGCGGGCTGCCCTTCGGGCTGCTCGTCTTCGACTGTGGCCACCTGCCGACTGGTGGAGAGCGGAAATGGGCCCTTGCGCTTGTGGTTGTTTTGGTACGGGCGTTGGCCGGAGTCCCCAGCCGACATCTTGGGCACCGGGTTGAGTACCTTCCCGGACGCGTCTACCCGGAGTTCAGTCTTCATTAGGAGTCGGCGGTGGCGTACTTGTTCGCTATGACCAGAAGCTCATCGAGGGTAGTCGGCTCGTCGCAGAGGAGCTTGTTCTTGAGGAGGGTGCCTTCTCGGCACCCGGCAGTGAAGTATTCTATGGCTTGCACCTCGTGCACCCCTTCGCAAGAGTTGAGGAGCTCGGCCCAATGCATGAGCTAGTCGCGAGTGGATTCGGCGAGGCCTTGTATGCACAAGGAGAGCTGTCTGGGCTTGGCAGCCCGCTTGTAGGTGCTGGTGAAGTTGCGGACGAAGGCTTCTGTGAAGTCTAGCCAGCAGTTGATGCTGTATGGCCTGAGGCTGTTTAGCCAGGTCCGCGCCGTGCCTTGCAGCATGAGGGGCACGTACTTCACGGCAACGCTCCTATTGCCGTTTGCTATGCGAACCGCTGTGGAGTAGTCGATCAACCAATCTTCCGGCTTCACGGAGCCTTTGTACTTGAGCGTGTCTCTTGGGAGCGAGAACCCTTTGGGGAAAGGCTCGTCGCGGATGCGGGGGCGAACAAGGCAGGCCGACATCATCTTCTTCTTCTAGCGCCAGGGATCGCGCTAGGCGGTCGATCCGATGGCGGGCGTTGTTCTCGCCGACTCCTTCGCGGCGACCTAGTCGGCCGCTGAGAGTCGGATGCGTGACAGGCGGTGGGGTGGGATATCTCTCCCCACGACGCGGAGGCGGAGGCGGGTTGCCCCGCCGCTCCACGGCCCGGGGACGGCCTTCTGCGTCTCGCTCGATGGAGATCCGGGTTCGGCTTCGGCTGGCAGCCGGCTCTTTCTCGTGTCGCGCGCGGGTTTTACCCGCAGTCGGCGTCCGGGACGTTGCGCCATGCTCTCGGCGCGGGGGAGGGCTTTCCGCGCGGGCATCGGCTTCGTGTCGCTGTGCGGCTGCATTGATTAGTTGCTGGATGCGTCTGGTCATGTGGGGGAGTTCTTGTTGGGGAACGTAGTAATTTCAAAAAAATTCCTACGCACACGCAAGATCATGGTGATGCATAGCAACGAGAGGGGAGAGTGTGATCTACGTACCCTTGTAGACCGACAGCGGAAGCGTTAGCACAACGCGGTTGATGTAGTCGTACGTCTTCACGGCCCGACCGATCAAGCACCGAAACTACGGCACCTCCGAGTTCTAGCAAACGTTCAGCTCGATGATGATCCCCGGACTCCGATCCAGCAAAGTGTCGGGGAAGAGTTCCATCAACACGACGGCGTTATGACGATCTTGATGTACTACCGTCGCAGGGCTTCGCCTAAGCACCGCTACAATATTATCGAGGACTATGGTGGAAGGGTGCACCGCACACGGTTAAGAATATGATCACACGGATCAACTTGTGTCTAGAGGTGCCCCCCTGCCCCCGTATATAAAGGAGCAAGGAAGGAGGAGGCCGGCCCTAGGAGGGGGTGCGCCAAGTGTGGAGTCCTAATTGCTGCACAGAAGGAGGAGGCCGGCCCTAGGAGATGGTGCCCTTTTAAACGTGAATGCGGCTATCTTTAATGCATAACCCCAAAACGATAGTGGTAGATCGGTAAGAGACATCATAGATCGCATCATATCTAATAAAGTACGGTTATGATGTTCGGACACACCATTATGCTGTGGTGTTCAAGGTGGCGTGAGTAGTGAAACTCTTTCACATTGTTTTAACTGAAGGCCAGACTCGTAACTCAAATATTTTACCTCTGCGATCATATCGTAGAAACTTTTATTTTCTTGTTACGATGATTCTCCACTTCACTCTGAAATTCTTTGAACTTTTCAAATATTTCAGACGTGTGTTTCATTAAGTAGATATACCCATATCTGCTCAAATCATCTGTGAAGGTCAGAAAATAATGATACCCGCCATGAGCCTTAACATTCATCGGACCACATACATCTGTATGTATGATTTCTAGCAAATCTGTTGCTCTCTCCATAGAACCGGAGAACGGTGTTTTGTCATCTTACCCATAAGGCACGGTTCGCAAGTACCAAGTGATTCATAATCAAGTGGTTCCAAAAGCCCATCGGTATGGAGTTTCTTCATGCGCTTTATACCGTTATGACCCAAACGGCAGTGCCACAAATAAGTTGCACTATCATTATTAACTTTGCATCTTTTGGTTTCAATATTATGATTATGTCTATCACTACGATCGAGATCCAACGAACTATTTTCTTTGGGTGTGTAACCATATAAGGTTTTATTCATGTAAACAGAACAACAATTTATTCTCTTACTTATATGAATAACCGTATTACAATAAACATGATCAAATCATATTCATGCTCAACGCAAACACCAAATAACACTTATTCAGGTTCAACACTAAACCCGAAAGTATAGGGAGTGTGCGATGATGATCATATCAATCTTGGAACCACTTCCAACACACATCGTCACTTCACCCTTAACTAGTCTCTGTTTATTCTGCAACTCCTGTTTCGAGTTACTAATCTTAGCAACTGAACTAGTATCAAATACTGAGGGGTTGCTATAAACACTAGTAAAGTACACATCAATAACATGTATATGAAATATACTTATGTTCACTTTGCCATCCTTCTTATCTGCCAATCACTTGGGGTAGTTCCGCTTCCAGTGACCAGTCCCTTTGCAGTAGAAACACTTAGTCTCAGGCTTAGGACCAGACTTGGGCTTCTTCACTTGAGCAGCAACTTGCTTGCTGTTCTTCTTGAAGTTCCCCTTCTTCCCTCTGCCCTTTTCTTGAAACTAGTGGTCTTGTCTACCATCAACACTTGATGTTTTTCTCGATTTCTACCTTCGTCAATTTCCGCATTACAAAGAGCTTGGGAATCGTTTCCGTTATCCCTTGCATATCATAGTTCATCACGAAGTTCTACTAACTTGGTGATGGTGACTAGAGAATTCTGTCAATCACTATCTTATCTGGAAGATTAACTCCCACTTGATTCAAGCGATTGTAGTATTCAGACAATCTGAGCACATGCTCACTAGTTGAGCGATTCTCCTCCATCTTTTAGCTATAGAACTTGTTGGAGACTTCATATCTCTCAACTCGGGTATTTGCTTGAAATATTAACTTCAACTGCTGGAACATCTCATATGCTCCATGACGTTCAAAACGTCTTTGAAGTCCCGATTCTAAGCCATTAAGCATGGTGCACTAAACTATCAAGTAGTCATCATATTGAGCTAGCCAAACGTTCATAATGTTTGCATCTGCTCCTGCAATAGGTCCGTCACCTAGCGGTGCTTCAAGGACATAATTCTTCTGTGCAGCAATGAGGATAAACCTCAGATCACGGATCCAATCCGCATCATTGCTACTAACATCTTTCAACACAATTTTCTCTAGGAACATATCAAAATAAACACAAGGAAGCAACAACGCGAGCTATTGATCTACAACATAATTTGCAAAATACTACCAGGACTAAGTTCATGATAAATTTAAGTTCAATTGATCATATTACTTAAGAACTCCCACTTAGATAGACATCCCTCTAATCCTCTAAGTGATTACGTGATCCAAATCAACTAAACCATGTCCGATCATCACGTGAGATGGAGTAGTTTCATTGGTGAACATCGCTATGTTGATCATATCTGCTATATGATTCACGCTCGACCTTTCGGTCTCTGTGTTCCGAGGCCATATCTGTATATGCTTGGCTCGTCAAGTATAACCTGAGTATTCTGCGTGTGCAACTATTTTGCACCCGTTGTATTTGAACGTAGAGCCTATCACACCCGATCATCACGTGGTGTCTCAGCACGAAGAACTTTCGCAACGGTGCATACTCAGGGAGAACACTTCTTGATAATTAGTGAGAGATCATCTTATAATTCTACCGTCAATCAAAGCAAGATAAGATGCATAAAAGATAAACATCACATGCAATCAATATAAGTGATATGATATGGCCACCATCATCTTGTGCTTGTGATCTCCATCTCCGAAGCACCGTCATGATCACCATCGTCACCGGCGCGACACCTTGATCTCCATCATAGCATCGTTGTCGTCTCGCCAATCTTATGCTTCCACGACTATCGCTACCGCTTAGTGATAAAGTAAAGCATTACAGCGCGATTGCATTGCATACAATAAAGCGACAACCATATGGCTCCTGCCAGTTGCCGATAACTCGGTTACAAAACATGATCATCTCATACAATAAAATTAGCATCATGTCTTGACCATATCACATCACAACATGCCCTGCAAAAACAAGTTAGACGTCCTCTACTTTGTTGTTGCAAGTTTTACGTGGCTGCTACGGGCTTAAGCAAGAACCAATCTTACCTACGCATCAAAACCACAACGATAGTTTGTCAAGTTGGTGTTGTTTTAACCTTCGCAAGGACCAGGCGTAGCCACACTCAGTTCAACTGAAGTTGGAGAAACTGTCACCCGCTAGCCACCTTTGTGCAAAGCACGTCGGGAGAACCGGTCTCGCGTAAGCGTACGCGTAATGTCGGTCCGGGCCGCTTCGTCCAACAATACCGCCGAACCAAAGTGTGACATGCTGGTAAGCAGTATGACTTATATCGCCCACAACTCACTTGTGTTCTACTCGTGCATATAACATCAAAACATAAAACCTAGGCTCGGATGCCACTGTTGGGGAACGTAGTAATTTCAAAATTTTCCTACGCACACGCAAGATCATGGTGATGCATAGCAACGAGAGGGGAGAGTGTGATCTACGTACCCTTGTAGACCGACAGCGGAAGCATTAGCACAACGCGGTTGATGTAGTCGTACGTCTTCACGGCCCGACCGATCAAGCACCGAAACTACGGCACCTCCGAGTTCTAGCACACGTTCAGCTCGATGACGATCCCCGGACTCCGATCCAGCAAAGTGTCGGGGAAGAGTTCCATCAGCACGACGCCGTGGTGACGATCTTGATGTACTACCGTCGCAGGGCTTCGCCTAAGCACCGCTACAATATTATCGAGGACTATGGTGGAAGGGGGCACCGCACACGGTTAAGAATATGATCACAGGGATCAACTTGTGTCTAGTGGTGCCCCCTGCCCCCGTATATAAAGGAGCAAGGGAGGAGGAGGCCGGCCCTAGGAGGGGGCGCGCCAAGTGTGGAGTCCTACTAGGACTCCCTAGTCCTAGTAGGATTCTACCTCCCATATGGAATAGGAAAAGAGGAAGGGAAAAGGAGAAGGAAGGAAGGGGCGCCCCCCTTCCCTAGTCCAATTCGGACCAGACCAAGGGGAGGGGTGCGGTCACCCTTGAGGCCCTTTTTCTTCTTTCCCGTATGGCCCAATAAGGCCCGATACGTATTCCCGTAACTCTCCGGTACTCCGAAAAATACCCGAATCACTCTGAACCTTTCCGATGTCCGAATATAGTCGTCCAATATATCGATCTTTACGTCTCGACCATTTCGAGACTCCTCGTCATGTCCCTGATCTCATCCGGGACTCCGAACTCCTTCGGTACATCAAAACTCATAAACTCATAATATAACTGTCATTGAAACCTTAAGCGTGCGGACCCTACGGGTTCGAGAACAATGTAGACATGACCGAGACACGTATCCAGTCAATAACCAATAGCGGAACCTGGATGCTCATATTGGCTCCCACATATTCTACGAAGATCTTTTATCGGTCAGACCGCATAACAACATACGTTGTTCCCTTTGTCATCGGTATGTTACTTGCCCGAGATTCGATCGTCGGTATCTCAATGCCTAGTTCAATCTCGTTACCGGCAAGTCTCTTTACTCGTTCCGTAATACATCATCTCACAACTAACTCATTAGTTGCAATGCTTGCAAGGCTTATGTGATGCGCGTTACCGAGAGGGCCCAGAGATACCTCTCCGACAATCGGAGTGACAAATCCTAATCTCGAAATACGCCAACCCAACATGTACCTTTGGAGACACCTATAGAGCACCTTTATAATCACCCAGTTACGTTGTGACGTTTGGTAGCACACAAAGTGTTCCTCCGGCAAACGGGAGTTGCATAATCTCATAGTCATAGGAACATGTATAAGTCATGAAGAAAGCAATAGCAACATACTAAACGATCGGGTGCTAAGCTAATGGAATGGGTCATGTCAATCAGATCATTCATCTAATGATGTGATCCTGTTAATCAAATAACAACTCTTTGTCCATGGTTAGGAAACATAACCATCTTTGATTAACGAGCTAGTCAAGTAGAGGCATACTAGTGACACTCTGTTTGTCTATGTATTCACACATGTATTATGTTTCCGGCTAATACAATTCTAGTATGAAAAATAAACATTTATCATGATATAAGGAAATAAATAATAACTTTATTATTGCCTCTAGGGCATATTTCCTTCAGTTCTTCGGCCCCCAGTCCATCTAGCTCGTCTACGGCTGCCTGGGCGGCGCGCAGGTTCTCGAGTGGAGTGGCGTAGACTGGGCGGTCGACTCCTAGCGTGTCGGCGAGGGTAGCGCCGCACTGTCTGACAACGCCAGCTCGGCTTGGCCCGCCTGGGGGCGGCGTGCCAAAGGTGGCGCGGTCGGCTTAACGCTGGTGGGCCTCAGTGAGGCGTCTCATGGAAGCCAACTTCTGGCCCTCCGCGAGGAGGGCGAGGCGGCGAGCCTCCAGTGCTTCGGCGTCGGCATCGGCCGGGAGGGGATGGACAAGTCATGGACCACCGCATGCGGAGCGTCGAGGGCGTTCTCACCAGAAGCGCCGCCGTGGCCGATGACAGACATCGGTGGGGAAAGCGTCGAGCGAGGCCGTGTCGGAGTTGACAGACATCGGATCAGTGGAGCCAACAGACTCCAAGTCCACAGCAGGCTCGCCGGAGACGTGGAGCTGGCCGAGGAGGTTGACGAGGTGGTCGGTGCCCGCGTCAGAGGCGGGCTCGTCGGGGATGAGGGTCTCATCAGGGAGATCGGCGAGGCCGCTCGCTGCGCAGACGTTGGTGACGCCTTGCAGCGCGTCGTGGCAAGCACCATGGGGCGTGCCGGGCTGGCTACGCTCGCTAGGGAGGAAGAGGGTTCCCGTCCAGAACAGGTCTCTGGACGACGGTGCACCTGGCCCCACGGTGGGCGCCAAATGTCGGGTGGTAGGTGCGACATATGCCAATGGGTGGCTTATCATTGTGGGAGCCAGTAAGACGTCGCCGATGCCTGGAAGCGGGATGAGGCGAAGACATGCACGCCGGCGAATCTTACCCAGCTTCAGGGCTCTCCGTGGAGATAACACCCCTACTGCTGCTCTGCGGGGTCTCTGCATGATCACTAGATGAACGAGTGGCTACAAGATGCTCCTTGACCTGTTTGGCAAGACGAAGAAGAAGGGCACGGCTAGCTCTCCTCTCCTCTCTATGTGGTGTCTAAAACTAGCTCAGATCAACCCTTCGCATGGGTGCCCCGGGGGGTTTATATAGGCCCACCCCCAGGGGTACAATGGTAATCCGGCTGGGCGTGGGCCCTAGCCGTCAGTGTCTATGCTCGCCGGCTTCTGCGCCGGCTGCTGGGGCCCGCCGGCTGCCGGCTCCTTGGCCGACAGGCAGGCCCCATTGTCAAGGGCCTTGTCGGTGGCTGGTTACTGTTGCCTCAAACCTGGTGATGAGGGCTTCGCCGGGGTAAGCGTGTCTACAGTGCTACCACCCGGCGGGCGCTCGCTGTAGCCTCACCTCGTCTTGTCTCTTTAATAGGGAGTCTCCTTTGAGGGAGGAAGCAAGCCGGCTGTGGGGAGCCGGCCCTGTCTTGGGCCGACTGGGGGAGGCCTAGCCGCCTTCGGGTGTCTCTTTGCCTGAAGGGGCCCACCGCCCGTGGGCCGCGCTGATAGCCCGTCGTGGGTGGCGTCAGGGTCAACATGGCAACAGTGCCGCGCCGGACGGGTCATGGCCACCCCGTACGGCACACTGTGCTAGGCGTGCTCCGGGATTCGGGGGTGGCAGGCTTTACTGTAGCCACGCCCCGCCACATCGCCGTTATGTGGATGCAGACTTCAAGGGTACGATCTTGACCGCTTTGTGGGAGTCGGCTTCTCGCGGCCGGCTTCTTGGAGCCGGCCCTCCCGTGGCTTTCTTCATGAGGACTAAAGCCGGGCCGCCTTCTGATAGTCGGCCTGGGAGACAGCCGGCAAGGGGAAGGTGGCCCCACGTCTTGGATTCTTGAGGGCCGGACCGGCTCGTAATTTTTTCAGAAGGGCCAGGGGGAGCCGGCTAGGCTACCCGTGGTCGTTTACTCCGACAGTCTCGTTTATACCTTCGCATGATTGTGACTTTGGTTTACTTGTGCATGTATTCAGCGATGTACTGAATGTAAATAAGGCTATTTAGTGCCAGTCTGCCATTGCCTCTCAAGGCTTTAGTAAATAGACATATAATACCTCTTATTTATTTTATCTGAAGGTTCTTGTCGGATTCACAGTGTGAGAAATTGACAAAAAACTGACATTAAAATTTCTAAAAGTGGAGAACTAAAGGAAATGTACAAACAAAATTTAATTTGTGTCAAGTAGGTCAAACCATAACTATAAAATGTCATTTCTGAAATGTTTGCCAAGTATGTTATCAACATAACAAAGGAGCCTTGCACTGTGTTTTGACTGAAAGGTGCACATTGGTGACCTTAATGTAAATAACATGTCTTAAAATAGTTCATGCAAGGGCTACAAAAACATATGAAGAACATAACCCTTCCAAGGTCAAATGGAGTTTTGAACCATTATCATAACCATGAAGATTCGAATCCCCAAAAATAGGGCAGTATTAAGATGTAGATTTCTAGAGTCGTTACACTGTTGTTTGTATCCCTATGGAAAACAAAATTTGTGTACAATTAAATCCTATTAACATACTACAATAATTCAAAATAATCAACTAAATTGCATTTACTGAACATGAGAACTAAATTTGAAGATGTCAGAAAGGAGATCAAACACCATCAACAGTAGGCTGTTTAGAAAATAAATGACATGTCAACTGGCATAGAAAATCTTTAAATCATGTTTGACATGAAAATTTGGCTATTACAAATGGCAACTAAATTACACCTGAGAAAGAAAACATCAAGAAGCTAGAGAGAACGGACATGAAAGAACCACCTGAACATACAATTGCACCAACAGGATAGAAATCAATCTCCATCGATCAAACTTGTTTTCACCCTGTCGTACGTAGTGGAGTACACATACGACATATCTGATGCCATCGGTTCATCAATTGATTCAAAAGAAAAGTTCCGACCAAGCATGCATGAGCAGATCCCAGGAGCTCCTAGCATTGACTTCCAACACCTATAACAGATTTTAATACCATGGAGCAGTATTTTCCATATGAGATCATCCTCACCTACTCGTCCAGTCACATAAATTTTTACAAGCCAATGCAACTTTTAACTGTTGGACTGAAACCACAAAGCTATAGGCCTAAAGAACAAAAGGCAAAAATCCTCAAATTAACTGACCGGACACTTGTACTGGAATAACATATCTCTCCGTAGCGCATTATAGCATTATGTTAAACCAACCGGTGGCCAACATACCAGCTTTGACCAATCAAAAATAGATCCCATAGGAATCCCCAAAGAGCAACACTACAGCAGCAGATTACAACCTGATCAGAGATGCCAGCCCAAGGGCAAGGAGAGGAGGTCATACCTCGGTGGTGGCCGTCGAATCCTCATCTACTGGCCTACCTGCAGCTCATCCAGAGAATATCGTAGATGTTGCTGCAAGAGCCCGATCCGCTGCACCGATGACCAGCAGTCCACCTGCAAGAGGGCGTAGGTGGAGGCCATGATGGCCCTCGTTTACGATGTCGCCTACCTCGCCGGCACCTAGCTCGCCACTGCCAAGGCCCACTGCAACATCAAACAACCAACAACGCTAAATTCTCCAATTGAAAGAAGCAAAGATTATTTAACAACAATAATTTTTGATCTCAAATTCAACACCCTTTAGAGCACCAAGGTCTCTATCTCTCTGCCAATCTAAAGTTTCAAATGGTCCAATGCCAAAACCTAACAAAGTCACCACAAGCTTATCTTCTAATGTTTCGATTCAAAAGAAGTCCCAAGAATTTCAGGTATCATTGACCTGAGCATGGAAGACAAAGCTTGTAAATGTCATGGTGATTTCACTCCTAATCAATGGCAGAATTCGTTTGAGAAATATATGCACAACAGAGGTACCGGAAAAATGATATAAACTGACCACGTCTAGGATTCTGATCTACAAAAATAGAAGACTTAATGTTTCTGGCTTGCTTTGAACTGATGCACCAAATGAAAACATTTGATGTGCCCTCCTATATAATAATTAGAAAACATAATTCTTTTACGAAGAATAATAAATATTGTGTGTTGGACCATTCGGGTCGTTGGCATCAATTGTCAGTATTTTTTTAAGAGCGAGAACATCAACTATTGATATTAAAATTACTTTATGTCCACTCAAAAGTATTAAAGCCACTCTTCACTTGCATGATCTACAAGTATCTGAACACTTCCTTATGGACTATATGGCTCGGAGGTCCATCTTAATAACGATCTAAAGTTAAAATGGAAGCAACTAAGGAAGCAGAAGTAGCCCGTTAGGAGCTCTAACTCAGAAACACATAGATGCAGTTTCCTAATATAATCCAAATATATTTGAAAAGGTTGATTGTATTAAAACGGCAATAACCGACCATGAATAATAAATTTTGGAAATAGAAACAATGAAGTGCAAGTTAATCATACACCATGAGATGCGATAGGTATATTAAGTTTGAATGTTTTCTTGTGCTGAAACAAACATATGTGCATGCAGTTTTTTTTCAGCTTTAGCATGGGAGAACAGTACTTTGGCAGTGACTGAGTTTCTTCACCGGCACACTGATATTGATAATTAAATATATTTGTTTCTACTGCATGTTAAATGAAAATTTTGATTAATTTGTGTACCTGTCTAACCTAGGATATCGCAATGCTCATAACAAATCTAATGACGTGTCTCACCTAACCTTCCAAACTCTACTTTCTTCTTTCGGGGAAACCTTCCAAACTTTGTTATGATCAAATCTTTAAGATAGAGCTCCGGTCAAGTCAGTTGATTTAGAACCTTTTCAGTTTAGAGTTAGTTACATGTAGCGGCCAAGTTTTCTTATTTGTGTTGGCTTGTTGCCTTAATAAATGATCCTTTTCCAAAATAATAATATTACATACACATGGAGGCTAGGAAACAGAAAACTGTGTCTGAATGGATTGATACATCTATCTATACGTTTGCATTATAACCTTAATCTAATGGAAGCAGAGAAATTCAAAGAAACTAATAATCTAAGAGCACATCATCAACCATGGAGGCGTTCTGTTCGAAGTTCGGTGTCATGTAGAAATTTAGAGCGCCTCGCTGCTGCTGTGCACAATTACATGAATCCTACTGTTTCATTATAACTGTAGCATCTACTCCAAATACTGAATGATGGAATTAACCTATCAAATATTGAATGCAGCTAGTTTTGGGTTTTTAAATAGTTATTTGTCCTGACTAAAATAAGGATTTTGACATTGGTTGTAGTTTTGCGGCAAATTAATGATAGGCTGCAATTATGAATCCAAAATTTATATTAGTGCTAGAGCATAATCATTGTGCACAAAGTAAAGGAAAACAATTGGTATATACACGATACAGTAGAAATTGGAAGTATATAGTACATGGGTGCAATCAACATACAGAGAGGTCATGGACTTCGAAAAAATCTGCAACAAATCAAAGGAGACCGAGAAGGATGTGAGAGCTCACCCATTTGCCTGACACAAGAAATAGAATTTTTCTTAGTCTGTAGATTCGGTAAAGCAATTACAGTGAAGCATTACATTCCAACTCTGCAAGACCACTAAAAGTGGCGCATATACTCTCAGTTTTGATCATAATAAGCCAATAGCCCAAGATCAATTGCCAATCATGAACCTTCATGGTCCTGTAAAATAACCTCTGTACCTCTCCATAGCACACAATAGCATCACATGAAGCCAGCTAGCGGCAAACAGACCAATTTTTACCTGCCAAATTTAGGTCCCGGATAAATCTCTGCTCGCTCGTCGTCCGTCCCTACACGTCCTCCACATCAAATTAGCAGCAACTGCATCAAAGTAGTAGTAGCAGCAGCAGCATCAATCAACAAACAACAGGAAAGGAGCAATACTATATGCAGCTAATAGCAGCGCAACAGCCATCCCTCTCCCCTGCCCTCCCCGCACCAGCAGTGCACCAGACAGTCCTCGTCCTCATCGATCTCCCCCACTCCCGCAAATGTCCAACGCCCTGCTATACCTCCCCTTGTTTATCCCCTAAAAACCTAAACATGATTAGTTAGATAAAGGGAGACCAAGAACGAACGAGGAACGAACCTGGGGCAGCCGGACACGCGGCTGCGAAGCCCTACCCGAAACCCTAGCTATGGGGGATTGGCTTGCGAGTGAGCGGTAGAGGACGGGAGCAGAGACTCTGGCCGGAGGGGAGGGAGGCGTGGACCGTGGGGAGCTCGGGGGTGTGCTGCACGGCGCCGGAGGTCACCGGAGAAGTGGCCGACGTGGGTGGTGGCGGCGGCGAGTGAGAGAGGAGGCGAGATCCCGTGCTGCATGTATGGACACATGTATTTTCTTTCTATCTCTTCTATCGGCTTGTCTGGCTGCTGGATTCGATTCGGTGGGCTGAGGCCCATGCAGGTGACGTATGGGCTGAGATAGGGAGGCATGACTGACGGCAAACGTGATGTAGGAGCCGATGAAACCGAAAATTACCTAAGCAAAAAATTAGTACCACCTTGAATATGAGTTTTTTAACTAAAAGCGTAAATTGACGGGGAAAAGCGTATTGTGATGGTGAACCCACGGAGTCAATCCGTGCTTTATTATTAGGGAAAGATATCACAATACCTATGCCTATTCTCTCTTATTTTATAAGGTTTACATGAAGAGGGAGAATGCCGGCAGCTGGAATTTCGGACAGGAAAAGGAGCAAATATTAGAGACCTATTCTTCACAACTCCAAAAGTCCTGAAACTTCACTGAGCATGTTTTTGGAATAGATAAAAAATAGTGGGCGAAGAAAGTACCAGAGGGGGGGCACCAGCAAGCCACAAGGGTGGAGGGCGCGCCCCCCGTCCCTGTGGGCCCCTAGCAGGTCTCCAGTGCCATCTTTGGCTGCATGGTGTGTTTTAACCTGGAAAAAATCAGAAGCAAGCTTTCGGGACGAAGCACCGCCGTCTCGCAGCGGAACCTGGGCAGAACCAATCTAGGGCTCCGACGGAGTAGTTCTACCGGGGAAACATCCCTCCGGGAGGGGGAAATAGAAGCCATCGTCATCACCAACGATCCTCTCATCGAGAGGGGCTCAATCTCCATCAACATATTCACCGGCACCATCTCCTCTCAAACCCTAGTTCATCTCTTGTTTTCGATCTTGGTCCCAAAACCTCAGATTGGTACCTGTGGGTTGCTAGTAGTGTTGATTACTCCTTGTAGTTGATGCTAGTTGGTTTATCCGGTGGAAGATTATATTTTCAGATCCTTAATGATAATCAATACTCCTCTGATCTTGATCATAAATATGTTTTGTGAGTAGTTACGTTTGTTCCTGAGGACATGGGAGAAGTCTTGTTATAAGTAACACTACAAAAAAAAGACACATCCGTGACATTTTGGGCCGAACGAAATTTATTCTATCATCCATATGACACTTCTATGACGATAATTGTGACAAAACCTGGTATCATCATAGATGTGGTGGGCTCCTACTTCTATGACAAAAAATCATGACAAAAAATTGGTTCTTCGTCCTTGGCGGGCCAGAGACGCAGCTGCATGACATTCTTTGGGCCGTCCATGATGGAAAAAACCATGGTAGAAGCGAGGGTGAGGTAAATATCGGGGAGTTCCCTATTATGGTGGGTGGTCAGGGAGAGTGATGCACTGTGGTTTGCGAGTTTCTCTTGTGTACACGTGTGTGTGCGAGGAATTAGCCAACTAAACCTGAGCGATCCCATGTTACTGAACCCGATTGATCGATCCCTTGGCTATTAACTGAACCTGAGTGATTCATTCACTACTTACTGAACCCGAGAAATTCCTTCGCTGCTTCTACTAACTAGACCCGAGCGATCGATCACTGCTGCTGCTTACTAAAGCCGATCGAGCCCTTGTGTGAAATGTAGCCAGCCGGTGTTGGGTTGCCTCTCGATGGACAGTGACCGTTGCTACCGTATGCACGGTACGTAGAACGAGTCGAGACATGGTGAGTCGAGCTAGTTGGTTGGCTATGGATGAACAGTTCCTAGTGGGGGTTGGAAGAACAGGACCCTGTGGTAGTAGGCCGTCGCCGCTGGATGAACAGGACCCCGAGGAGGCCGCCGCACCCCAGCCGGTTGGGCGTGGATGAACAGTACCCCGTGGAGGTTGTATAAATAGCAGCCGGTCGAGGCTAGATGAACAGTAGGCGTGGATCAACAGTAGCCCATGGAGGGTGTAGGAGGTTGACGGTGGATGAACAGTATCACATGGAGGCAGTCGACGGTGGAGATTAACAGTAGCGCGTGGTGTCCCATTATGCTGTACGCCACACCCCTCCCGATGAACAGGACCCCGTTTCGACCGTAGCGCTCAGCACAAGTCCATTTCCTCCGTTTTGCGGTAGGCCACACCCCTCCCGATCAATAGGACCCCATCTCGACCGTACACACTTGAACACAAGTCCATTTCCTCCGATTTGCGGTACGCGAGACCCCTCCCGATGAACATGATCCCGTTTCGACCATGGATGGTCGAACAGAAGGCCATTTCCTCTGTTCTGCGGTACGCCAGACTCCGTTTGGGCTATTCCGTCCATGCCGGTAGGCTCCCATTGAACAGGTTGCATTCCGGCCCAGTCGGTTGCCTCCTGATGAATACGACGTTGTTTCTCCATTCAGACCCAGCCGGTTCGCTGCGTGATGAATAGGATGTCATTGCTGCCATCCGTTGCCTCTCCATGTACACAAGAACTGGTCATCCGTATATATGCGCGAGTACGCTCTTGAGACCCCGCCCGTATGTACGTATGTGGTCGTCTTTTTGCCCTGTGGTTGTACGTACGTGTACAGGACTTAGACGGGATTGCGTGAACTGCTATGTCGGGTGCTCTACAAAACACATGCCGCTACTTACTCGGCCACGGTTCATACTTGCGGAGAGACAGATCACCAGTATGTACGTACACATTTGCAGCCAGACAGACAACGCTACGTACGCTTTGACCGGGTGGGTCCCAACGGTTAGGGAGGACAAGGACACACTTCCTTGCATGCGAAGATATAGCTGGTCGGTCCCAGTTGTCAGGGGGAGGAATAGTTTTTATTTTGCGAGTAATAAGGATGCACTTCCTTGTGTTTGAAGATGTAGCTGGTGGGTCCAGCTGTCAGCCTCACCGCCTAATCTCTTCTTCCGATGGTTGTCCTTCGTTGACCACGTTGATCATGCCACGCCGAGAGCACTAAGGCGGTGGACAACGGCGAGGACTAGGAAGGTAACGACGCGGAGCCGGGGAATACGTGGAAGTGGATGCCCACGCGGAGGGGAATCCGTGGGTTGACTGCTCTGGCTGCGGTGTGAGGCTGCCGTCGCCGGAGAATAACAGGAGGTGTGGGTGAGTATAGAGGGATGGCATGGCTAGTGGTGGCAGCACAGCCAGACACGGGAGGCAAGAGCAGGCGGCACGGCCGACACTGGTTTGGGCGGCTGGAGCAAGAAGACCAGAGGTTGGAGAAGCGCGACGGCTGTTGGATGGACATCGTACGGTCACTGGAGCTAGAGTCATTTCTATTGACTAATTTTCCAAAGCCCTTGGTACCCGTCAACTTAGTTGGCCCACAGGTCAGCCTCGGAAACGGTGCGCCCCAGATGTCAGGGGGAGGAATCATTTTTTTGGTGGCTGAAGCAAGAATATCCGAGATTGAAGAAGAAGCACACATCCGTTGGATGGACATTCAACGGCCACTCCTACTATAACCATGTGGGGACTATAAGTTGACAAAGTCTCGCATATGCGTCAACTTAGTTTTTTTAGGGGACGTGTCAACTTAGTAGGCCCACAAGTGTGTGGAAGAGAACATATAGCCCATTTGCGATTTGTAAGAATGTACAACCCATTTTTGAATTCTAATGGAATTTACGACAGCCCATTTACAGTTTGTTAAAAGTACATCCCATTTTCTAGCTAGGACAATGATTAATAATTTCAACCAACTGCTCAAAGCAAAATTAAATAAAATTTCCCACATTTTGATGTGATCCGAAATATTTTTATCCGGAAATTTCTAGTGAGATTAAATATAATTTCAAAATAAATTTGTATTACTTAAAAATCCAATGAAATATTGCGCGCTCAACAAGTAATGAAATTAAAATTTTCAAAATCCAAAAATAATATTTTTTAAACTAATTACGTGTTTGGTGCTTTTTTATATAGTTACTGCCCATTTTTTATAATTACATCGCATTTATTATTTCTTAAAGCCCGTTTTATTGTTAAGCCTAATGCATCCCTCCTAGGAAAGATTGGAAGCTCAGTGGGGCGGAGAATAACAAGTTGACCCATATATTGTATACAACTGTCGGCGCAGTTGCATTGCTGATGTTTAAAAAAGACCTGTGTAGTACAGTTCAACTTTACATGGCTACTCAGCCCACATTCAGCGACGCCAGAAAGGCCCAAACAAGGCTTCTGTACAACTTCTTCAAGTCACTGAGCTCAATTAATAACATAAGAAAAAATTTAGAGTATAGTGGAACCAAATTAAAAGTTTTCACGAGCGAAGAAATAATTCAACATGTCCCACTTGTGCATGTTTGTGTGTGTGAGAGAGAGAGAGACCCATCAGTCGATGCTCGAAAATACATCTTTCAGCCATATGCGTTGCTCATGCTCAGTAAAAACTGATATAGTTGACACAATCATATAGAACATCATAGCACACTGAACTTGCATACACTATTTTCACGCAGGTGGCACAATCATGGTGGAAGCAGTGGACCACTATGGGTAGGGCTATGTTGACACCAACGAACTCGTACATAATGGTTCATCATCTTTATCAATGACAGGGAAATATCTTGAATGTTGTGAAAGGAAAATAAACAGACAACACAATAAGTTCTACTAGCACATTAAGTTGACGTACAACCCTTTCTAAAAAAGTTCAGGTACAAAAATAGAACATGTCACAATAAAGTGTAGTGGCACATCAGTGCTTCACACCCATATCTCCAATTTAACTAGTATCTGACAAGATTTAGTTGTTACCTCAAATTAGAGCACATCCAGGCAGCTAGCCCTGCCTCTTCTCCCAAAGAAGTAGTGGCCTCCACCGCCCGGTGGAGTAGGCCCTATGCCATTCATTGTTCCATGCAACATGGGGAAAGTCTTACATTGACTCATGTAATGGACGTCGTCGATGGACCCTGGCACCTGCGACGGCGGTAGGACTTCGATTGATGGATTGACCACTTTTTCGACATGCACGAACACTTGATACAAGTACATCCCTAACGTGGTCCGCGTCGTCCTTGGTGGTGACGAATAGTACAACCCCGGTTCCTGCACCGGTATATCAACAACAATCACCTTCGGTATGGTGGACGGCTTTTCATCCATGCCATAACCGTTAGAGCCCAGCTGTCTGTAGGAAAAAACATACTTAAGAGCTCACCTCCAAGGTCGTTGATAAGCTCATTCATGGACTCGTTGTTCCAAGCACGTCGAGGCATGCCGTCGAAGGTAAGGTTTGTTAAAAACTCAAGCTTAGAGTGCATCAAGCCCCATCCTGGGTGCCACTGATCAAAGCTCACCACTGCACCATCGCATAACAAACGCCAGGAAGATTTGAACACACGACTGTAGTCAAAAGTTGTCCGGAACCTGATGAAGAAATCAGACAGACTTCGACGAGCAAGTCACTTATTTGGATGTCGTGCGCAATGCCAAGAGCTTTGACAAGGTCGTCCGGTGAGACAGGAGGCTAGTTGCCATTGATGGTTACCATCACCACTTTGCCAGCAAACTGGTCATCAAGCGCCGCCATGCCACTATTGAGCAACAGCACGCAGCGCCCGAAGGCAGGACGGACCTCAGGATCTCTGGCTCGGAGATATGCGTTGACCGGTGACATGATAGTGCGCTTGAGTAGAGGGAGTACAGGAGGAGGATTTGGGGGTACTGGAGATTCCAGAGGTGGGGGAGGGACGTGAGATTGGGGATGAAAAGGTAGCATGAATTTTGAACACGTGCCAATATGCTCTCGGCGCGCAAGCGCACGAAAACACCAGTGGCGCCCACATGTCGGCCTAAGATTCCTTATTCTTTCTTTATTTAAGAGCCCGACCATTTTTTTAGGACCTTTGGAGAGCCCGGCCTGAGAGTCATAATTGACCTGTTTGGCATTGCGCTACTACTTGGCCCATATTAAACTACACCTCACTGGCCCCAACATGTGTACATCATCGAAAAGACACTGAGCTCAAATTATAACTTGAAAAAAGGAGATATATTCTGAACACTAGAGAATGGTGATCCCTCATTTAGCCCAGCAGCAGTTCGAGACAATAAACAGTTCAAAAGAACGATATATACAACATTCAAACACTGACTAGTGACTACTACTGACATAAACAGCAAGACATGATAGTTCATAAGAAGTCCTGCTACACCACCAAAATACACCCATCTACTGCGCTCCGACTCTCGTGATCCAGACGAGAATGACATTCTAAATAGAGGCAACTATTACATAGTAAGAGTGACATACACGAGATCGGGGTGCGGTTTAGTGGTAGTACTAGTTGTAGCACAAACTTAGTACTAGTAGGAGTAGTAGTACGGAGTGCTACTACTCTATCAACGAGCACCATCTGACACCAAATTTCTTGGCTTCCATGCTACAGGTAGATCTTCCCCTCCTCGTTTCTATTTTCCAACGCGTCGGGCGGGGTGCGGTTTGCCAATAGTCGGTTTGCTCAATCGCGGTACCACATGAAAGTGAAAATGCTAGGCAACACGCCTTCCCTAGCTATGTGGCATGCCGGATGGGTCGTGGAGTACTCCCAATTCCCGGGCATGTGGGGGTGCGACGCGAATGCGGTGGGCCTTTTACTTTTACTAGCAATGTGCCCGTGTGTTTCAACGGATCCAATGTACTACTCGCTCTGTTCCAAACTATAGTGCTTCTCTATTCTCGTGCTTCAACTTTGACAATAAATTTAACCAACGAGACCCACTGCGGCGGGAGCAAAAATTATACTAGTGAATTCGTATTCAAAAGAAGTTTTCAATTATATATTTTTTTCTCCCGTCGCAGTCGGTCTCGTTGGTCAAATTTATGGTCAAAGTTGGACCTTGGGAAGGACAGGCGCACTATATTTTTGAAATGGAGGGAGTAGTAGAATGGTAGTACTTGTTCACAAGCTTGAAAGAAAACACTCTTGTTTTCATATATGACCTCCTGCTCCTCAACTTAGTGCGTCGGGCCACCGACCGGCGGCTAAGGAGCGGCGGCTTTTGTGGTGAGGTCAAGGTGCTTCTCAGCAAAGCCATCCAAGGTTTCCAGCCGGTTGAGGAAGGCCAACATCGTAGCATCCTCACTGGCCTTCTAGATACCTATGTACACGATTTGCTCGTACACGTGGTTGTGTAGGTCGATGAATTCTTGCAGGGCGAGGTGCCTCGCGGCGAGCGCGACCTCTAGGTGGACATTCTTCATGGTGTCAGTGGGAAGTTACAGGGCCACCAGTGCTTGAAAGAGGTTCTTCCCATGGAGGCCGATTAGGGTGGCAGGCAATGAGGATCCCGTGGGCTGGAGGAGTACGGCGATGTCGTTCGCGAGATGCTTGATGACGGTGAACTTGTTGGTGGTGGCAACGATCATCTGGTCCAGCGGAGATTCATAGATGGCGTCAACATCGGCCATCTACCAGCCGGTCGCCAACACTGTCTGGAGACGATCCTCGGCGCCATGTCGCAAGCCGGCATCGTGGACCATGTGGCACAGCCGCTGGCCGCTCGCGCGCATCGCCGCCATGGGTTTGGAGTGAGCACTTTTGCACTTAGTGTAGGTGCTTAGGAAAATGCTTAGGTGCGTACGATGTTGTAGATGAATTGGAATGGAGGGGCGCCTTTATATGAGTGCAAACTGTGTTGCATTCAGATCGTGCTGCCACTTTTCTTGGTCCTCCTCCCGTTACATCCCTCATGCATTCACGATGCTAATTGAAGGAGGATGCATCATTGGCTGTTCAACATTTCGGGAACCGCTACCTGCTCCCTCGTCTGCATTAAAGGTGTATCGGGAACTACGCCACCCACTATCAAATTGAATAGTACTGCACCACCCGCAGCACGCCCGGCTGAACACGCCTCCTCGCCTCCATCAAGCGCCTCTGTTAAAACAGCATGCAAACTGAGAAACCTACTCAGGCCACACGTCCATTCATGAGCGGGCCAGAATTAAACACAACGCCGCCCGAGCTCCTCCCATCCGCCCTTAGTTTAAATGAGACCAGATGCCAGCGAAGCTCCTACCGCCCGCCCTCTATTTAAACGGGGCCAGACAGACAGTGGGAAAGAATCGCACCCCTCCGCTGCTGCCCCATCTCCTCATCCACCATTTTCTCCACTCTTTTTGTGGCTTCTGAGGAGCCGTTCTTCAGCATACTACCCGGATGGGTGGCCCGCTGAGCCCTCTAGATACGAGTGAGGCCACTCGGTGCTTCACCAACCTCGCATGGCCCGACGGTGCCAGTTGCCGCCCCAAGCCCGCGCGTGGTTCAGAAACTCGCCGCCCTAGTTCAGCTCGATGAGGAGTGGTGAGTTGCTCCACGTGCGGCACGGCGACACGTGCGTCGTCACTGCTGCGTCATTCCGCACCACTAGTGTATGCGGTGGCCGCGCCTCCCGTGCCCACGGTAGCGCCATGCAGGAAGAGACAGAAGCTGGGTGCATGGAGAGCGACGAGTCGGTGGCCAGCATCTCTGTGTCCGCCGCCATCATGGAGGAGAAGTAGAACACGGGAGGCCGCCGCCACTTTGGTCCATTGAAGGCCACCGCCGAGGCGACCACTGCGTATTCAGGTGGTTTCTTTGCTACTTCGTACGTTGGCTGGAGCTTCATACAGAAAGTCAAAAAAGAATTACATCCATCCTTAATCTTGTATTCTAAGTACGTTGTGGGTTGCACTATCAGTACAATAGCGAAAGAAGTATATATTAAATATAAATAATATATAATATAAAAATCTAAAGTTAAAGGCAGAATTCGAGCATCCGGCGCTAAGCAGTCCACTACATTTTTGTTGTGGACCATGCTGGAGATATATATCTATGTCTACTCTTATACTCCCTCCGTTCCTAAATATTTGTCTTTTTCAGATTTGAAATGGACTACCACATACGGATGTGTATGCAGACATATTTTAGAGTGTAGATTCACTCATTTTGTTCCGTATGTAGTCACTTGTTGAAATCTCTAGAAAGACAAATATTTAGGAACAGAGGGAGTAGAAAACAGAATTGCTGACAATGGTGTGCATGCCATCCTGCAATATAGGCCGTCGGATTTATATCTAATGGATAGGAAGGAAACTATGGCAATTTTGTAAAAAGATACCCACACCCCTCTCCACATTTGCAGATAAGGCCTTCCCTCGTTCATCCTTTTCTCTCACAAGATAAAATACTCATACAAATGCATCTTGATGTACCATGCAATGCAAGGGATATGTAGATAGAATGTGTGCGAGGCATACTTAAAGCATCATGGAGATAAACAAATGGTGTGCATGCAAGTGTCAGAAAAAAATGAAGGGAGAAACAATGTCTACGCGCGCGTGTGTGTGTGTGAAAGAGACAGAGAGAGAGAGAGAGATAGAGCGAAATCTCAAAACAAAAGCTGCTCTGTTGGAATCCCATTGTATGTATTCATATGGTTCCAGAACTCGAGTTAACCTTAGGCATATGTGTGAGAGACATAATTATACTTTGAGACATTAGTGGCGATGGGTGATAGGAATTAAAGGGGTGGGTGTGCTCAACAGAGAGAGTGATTGCGTTTCTGTGTGAGAGACTTGTAGGACGGGCTAGAAAGACGAATTCTAACTTTGATGGAGGGAGAGAAATACACGAAGTACGCGTGTGTGATTGCGATGCCCACGGAGAAATGAGATATGTATGAGTGTGAGAGAGATTGCTCAATTCATTCACGTACCACTATCTAGCGATCATGGATGTGCATCGCTTGAACGTAAATCAATATATATTTCGTATTGTGGCCAAAGATACAATATCGATTGAACGCTATAAAGATTGGACACTCACGTATCACATTTTTTCTAAATAATACCTTTTCACTTGTGCATGCCAAAGTTACAGTGATGTTTATTTAAACAACCAATGTAGCTATCATGTACATGCACCATTGTTAGTCTTGCATTCAAATTCATTAGTCTTGGATGATTTAAGGTTCTATTACGAAGTAATATATCTAATATTCATATATGAATTCAACATCCATTTCTTTTTGTCCGCCTCTACAATATCCATTTCTTTTGTGGGATTACAATATCCTTTTATTTTTGTGCACCTCCACAATAACACGTAAACGCATTATGTTTAAAGTAAATAACCAATGGTACTAAATTATCTATTTACACTAGAAATACATAGGCTGAGCGTTTGGTCCCTTTTTTGTGAACGCGCCTCTACACCCGTACGATTGGGCACGCCCGTGTTGAACGTCCAAGTTATTGGTGCATCATCCCAAGTTATTGTCTTTTTTTGGGGTGGACTTCACACCAAGTTATTAACTGCTGACACGTGCCCCGTGTACATAGTCTCGCATGACCTTCCAACTAGCACTGTCCAAAATTAGATGAAACTGGATACGAACGATCCCACATGTGGCAAAATCTCCTGCCTCCTTCTAAAATTTCTGCCACCTAGTCATTAGCATGCGAAATTACGCGTTTGTCCTTGGTGCATGGAGAACAACTGTTACAAATACCGCCCTCATTTACACAATAGGTCGAGGCTGCTTTGGTAACTTCTGGTTCCCCCACCACACGGCACCCCAATTTCCTCTCCCCTCCCGCAAAAACGACTAACTCCACAGCACCAGAGCATCATACATCACTCCGTCCGTACTTCATCTGCATTTCTACCCCTCCCCGCTCGAAACCCTAGACTGCTCATCCGCCGGCGTACCAGTGCCAATTCACTCCCAGTGGCGTCCACCTCGCCAAATCTGCTTCTTTGGCCGCATCTACCCCTCCCACCTCCCCTAGAGACAAGTAGACTGATCATCCACCACTGTACCACAGCCCATTCTGTGACGTCCTTGTCCATCGCGCCGGATCTGCTTCGCCGGTACTCTCGTCACCCGCAGCGCATCTGCAGTGGCTCTTACGTAATCCCCACCGGAGACGCTTCGTCCACACCCCATAGAGCCGCCCCACCGACGCCCCCGTCGACGGACTCTTGTCCTCTTCGCCGACACCTTACTCAACCCTACCGGAGCCGCTTCGCCGACACCATCAACAACCTTACCGAAGTAGTTTCGCCTATACCATTCTCAACCCTACCAGGGCTGCTTTGCCAACTCACAAGTCCAGGGCCTCAGATCCGTTTCGTCGCACACTCGTCCAACCTATCGGAGCAGCTTCTGACGCCCCGTCCACGGCCACAGATCCGCATCGTCAACACCATCCTGAACCCAACCACCGGAGCAGCTTCACCGACGCCCTCGTCCATGGCCTCAGATCCGCTTCGCCCACACCATAGTCCCCCCTACCGGAGTCGCTCCACAAACACCCTACTCCATGGTTCTAGATCTCCTTACCGGACCCCGACAGCCAGCGCAGCGTCATCACCCTTGATGTTTCTAACCTAATTCCCATCGTCTGGCAAGATGCCAAGCACCCGCCATGGCCTAGGTACTTGTCACCTTTAAACCCGTTCAGCATCACCTGCCCGATGTACTTGAAATATACTAACAGGTCTCTGTTACATGTTATGCAGCTGGCCAAAACTACATGGATGATGTTTCTTCTGTATCTAACATCTTGGCAAACCAAGATCCTGGACTGACGCATTGCTATGATCTTTTAAGTGTGTCTCTCTCTAGTATTGTTGTGTGCCTGCCAGCGTGCTTTGCTTGGATTTTCGGCCAGTAACACCTTTGTGTAGGCAATGATTTCTACTACTGGCTGCTAAAATGGATATGTAGATGTCATACATGATACTACCTCTATTCCTAAATATAAGTCTTTCAAGAGATTCCACTATAGGGTACCTACAGAGCAACATGAGTGAATCTACACTCGAAAATGCATCTATACACATATATGTGGTCCATACTGGAATCTCTAGAAAGACATATATTTAGGAACAGAGGTAGTACGTTACACAAAATCATAGGTGGCATGTAGGAATTCCAGTGCACTACATTAGGATCCCTTAGAGTGCCTGCTAGTCCAGCACACAGAGTCATGGCTAGTTTATGCTACGCACACAATCGTTAATTGGTGGTTTAAATATGCGCAACAGATATGCAATGTATTATCATGTAGAGACGCATGAAATTTGTCGTGTCGACTTACAGATAGGGTTACGCAATGAAGAAGTACAAGATATCTGTGGCAATTTCATGGAACATCGCAAAAAAAGGAGAGGCAGCGGTGAGCCCATACAATGTGCTATGGTAGGTCACTCTGGCCTAGTTCTTTTGCAGGATTCTCCCAGAATCTGCCCCTCTCTAGCTTCTCCTAGAATCTTTGACCCCCTTGTGTTTTACAATCCTACCTAATTAGACCCTAACTAGATAGGATTGTAAAACAAATGGGCCTCAGAGATTCTGGGAGAATCTGGGTAGGGGTCAGATTTTGGGACAATCTGGCAAAAGAACTAGGCCTCCATTGCAATCATCGTGACATGTTATTTGTATGTCCGTTGTATTGGCCAAGTTTCTTAGGGACAGTTATTATGAGTTATTCTAAGAAAATAAGAACCTGTGAATAGAAGCTCCAGGTAATAAGCCAACCAGTTCTTTTCATTCCTTCCTTTTCAGCTTATCTTTGGTATGATTAGTGAAAAGTATAGATTGCATTATATTTTGTCATTTTTCTGCCCATATGAAAATTAATTTGACTTGCAAACATGAAAAATTGAACCCAGTGCAGTAATTAATATGATAGGAAAACACACCATCAATATTTGTTCAAAATGCAAATACAAAGTTACCATCTACTTGGCACAATCTACTTTGGTCAATGTATTCCATATAGATCCCATTGCCTATTTTAAATGAAGAACACATGACCCAAATTTAAATGAAGAACAATTATTTATTGAAATTCGATGGTCCAAGTGGATGGTTATTATCAAATAGCAGCAGCACCTCAAAGCATCATATAGCAACGGCAGCTTATAGAAACTCATCATACAGCACTAGCGGCAACAATGTGCAATTCATGATATACCAGCAACAACTCATAGCAATTTATCATATAGCAGCAGCAGAAGAAGCTCATAGCAATGCATCATATAGCAGCAGCACAAGCAGCTCATAGCAATTCATCGTATAGTGGATCAGAATGAAAATTTGGCAAAAGAATGAGAGGATCTGCTCACCTTGTTGGATGAGCTCATCCTTTAACAACACCTCAAGGCCACGGCCTGGGAGGAGGGCAAGGGGAATGAGGTGCCTTCTACCGCAGTGTGGCATCGACCGTAGTTCTGCGACGCCCACTTGAGTAGTGCGTTGGACGGACCACAATGGAGGAGTTGCTGGAGACCATGAGAATGAGGGGCCCCGCCAGAGGGAGGAGAAGCCAGGGAGATTTTTCCCTAACCGCCGGCCATGTGGACTAGCTGGATAGAGCATCGTCGAGGACCAGGCCGGATGGGACCAGTGGCGACGACTCGCTAGAGGATCCCTAGCGCTGCATGCAAGGGATCGAGGTAGAGAGAAAGGGGAGAGGAGATGCAAGAGGGCAGGGCAATGAACGCTTGTGTGTTTGTTTTTACTTGAGGGTTAGGTGTGACACGGTCGTGAGCAATGGCATTTTGAGTGTAATATAGGCGGACAACAGAGTCATTTTACTATTCCCCTTCCCTTCAATTTTTTGTAAGCTTGTACTCGAAACACCCCCTCCAAAGCGAAGTAAGTTAAGCCCGAGCTCATAACTCAAAAATGACTTCTTTACATATTTTATGGCTTATTTTGACAATAAGCTCTGAAAAGGCGGAAGAGAACTGGACCTTAACCTGCAATTCAATTGTGCATGCACTGATGAATCACTCCAACCTGCTATAGTGTACATTTAGGCATCATCATACATGGCAGAACCTAATACATGTGCCTTCCATTGTAGAATCTGGAATATGCATTGTTTATGTTAGTTCATACGTTACACATGATGTTTAAATGCCCCTTAAATCTGGTCAGTCAAGTGATGGTCTTCAAGCCTCCTTCTTTGCTTCTTTTCTTGATATGTAAGATTTGCTCACACATGTGTTCAATTGCTTTTTTGTATCAGCTAGCCATACTAGGACTGTTTGCTTTTGATTACTTGTTGTTCTTGACCTAGCACTCTAACTGAGCTTGTCAATGATTGAAACACTAATGCCTGCTATAGTGGGGGCTTGCCTAACTCATAGATGACATAAAGGTTTGGTTGTACACTAAAGTAGGCTCTCCAAGAGTACCTGGAGATCGAGTTCGAAGGTATGCCTAGTTTTTACATAGTGCACACATAGTAAATACTCATTTCATTGTGTGCAAGTGCAAGAGATGTGGCATGTTTCATTATGTGGTGTTGTTTTATTATAATCTCATCCTTTTGTGTTGTTCACAGACTAGAAAGTATGCATATTTATCTTCCAAGGAGACGAGTAACTAGTTTGTCTCACCTTGCAGAGGGGGTGCAATGAAGATAAGATTGAGGATTTCCAAGTACAAGATGTTAGGAAGGAGCCTTGCAAGAGAAGTACGAGCAGCGCTGAGCCTATTCAACCAGTTAAGGTAAGTCACTATATCCAACTCAATAGTTCAATTGCTTGTTTGTTTCAGGCATAGTTAATTTGCTCTTTTCAATTGCTCTATTTGTCCTCGGTTAATGAGATGCCCAAACAATGATGCCTGATGTTGGGTACTTGTATAACTATTATTTGACATAATTAAAGCCCTTACCATTTAATTACTCTAGCGAAATGTGCGTGAAGCTTTGAAGTCTATTAACCAACTATTACTGCATGAGGTTCACAATCTAGTTTATACTAGGCTAATGATTGCATAGTTTTGCTTGCTGTAGTATGTTTGTATGAATCCCTCTTTTGTTCATTATGCTCCCTAAGACTTTAATTGAGCTACAGAATGGCCAACTGCTAGCTTACTTATGCGCAACGTGCTTTCTAAATTTGCAACTTGTCTATGTTTTGGATTTGGCCCCAACATCATGATCCTCTAGTGAGCTAAGAGAGATTTATGTATGATGGCTGCACAAACTACCATTTTTGTCAGTTTCATAATATCACCTACTTATGCTTCATGACGTGTAACATTATTGTTGGTCCTGTTTTGCCATGTACAAAATAGTTTGTCTTGCTCTCTTCACTGTTGTAAATATATTTTTGCCCTAGTCATGTGTACATACAGAAATATTTCAGGATGAATTGACATCAACACAAAGATCTGCGAGCAGTGCGGCATGGCCATTACCAAATGATTATGGATTGGAATTGGAATGTGCTGATGTTCTTGAGCATCAACTAGAGGTGGCAAGACAACGTGTACATGATTCTCAACATACAATCAACAAGTTGAGACTAGACTTCTAGGTTTTACATGCATGAGTCAACAAATGAAACGAGACACTAAGGTAACCACGAAGGAATTGGAGATTTTGCAGACTAAAATTTGTGCTATCTGAATCCGGCCAATACAGCAAGATGTATGAGCTATGTATTTTCTCAAGAGATTATAGTTCAAATGGTAAGTTCTGTTGATGCATGTCCATGATGTATGAGCTGTATTTGTCCAGTGTATGTACTTTGCTGTTTGTGTATGCTTTATTATGACTGGTGCCAAACTATAATGCCCAGTGGGTTTATTCGGCTGTAATTTCTTTATTGTATAGTGTAGGATTATTCTATGTTTCTATGCCTTAGTCTTTTTATTGTATAGTGTATGTTTTTTAGAGGCGATAGGATAGAGTAGGATAATTCTTGAATATGCTATATCGTTGAAACGGGGGCCAACACGCTCAAATATTTCCTGGATGCCATACGAATGAACAAACATGTGTAGTCAAAGCGGGCCATTATTGGGATGGTTAAAATAATATTTAGTGGTTCCCAAATGATGTGGCCAACCGTAACAACGACTCTTAGCAGGCCGTTAACAGGCCAAAAGCTCGATAGGGCCATATAAATGGAAAGGCCCGCGAGCCTCTTGCAGGCCGAAATAAATGTCAATTTTGTCTCCGCCCTTTTACTTTACGGGCCAGTAAGAGGCCGAAAGTGTTATGGGCCAAAGTAGGCGTAATTTGCAAACTAGGCTTTTAACAAGGCAAAAGTCGCGTCGGGCTGAAATTTTGCCCTGCGGAATGTTGTCCCCTAATGGACTCAAAGTCAAAGGCCCAACTATTGTGCGGGTCGTTAACAGATTGAAAGACAAAATGGGCTAGGAATTCGCCCATTTACCGAATGGACCAAGGACATGCCTAAAGTCACAATGGGCTAAAATTGGCCCAACTGCAGAATGGGCTGAGAAAGGCCGAAAGATGTTCCGGGCCATTAACAGGCTGGAACTGAAGATGGGCTGCTAACAGGCTGAAAGAAGCTCAGGCCATAATTGGACCCAAAGAGGTAGCGGGCTATTAACGTTCTGAAACTGACGATGGCCTAGAAATTGTCAATTCTAGAATGGGCCTTTGATGGGCCGATTATGTGTAACTTGTATGGGCCATGCTCATGAATGGGCCTGACTCAAGTAGGCCACTAATGGGCCAACCCACTTATTTTGACAGGCACGGCCTTTTAACCTAATTGGGCCACTGTTGCGCCAAGACACGTGTGATGTATCATAGGCCCGTTCCGTCCATTCGCTGGATGACAACTGTCCAAACGCCAAGATGACACGTGGAACTGCCAGCGAATGAGAATTTCACACATGGAAAATCCCCATTGGTCAACACTGTTAAAGGGTTATCAGATTCAAACCGGAACCCGATAGCTTAACGATGACCCATTACGGTGGATGACACGTGTCGGTTACCCTTGACGAAAGCACTTCTATGACGCACGCGATTTATCGTCATGGAAGTGGACACTTCTGTGATGATAATGTAATGTCATAGAACACTTCTACGACAACACATGTATTACTATCTTGATTCTGTCATAAAATCTTCATGGATGTACATGCATGGTAGAAAATGTGACCTACTGTGACAAACACGTATCATCATGGAAGTGTATTTTTTTGTAGTGTAATTATGTGAACTTGGTATTCGTTCGATATTTTGATGAGATGTATGTTGTCTCTCCTCTAGTGGTGTTATGTGAATGTCAACTACATTACACTTCACCATTATTTGTGCCTAGGGGAAGGCATTGGTAAGTAATAAGTAGATGATGGGTTGCTAGAGTGCCAGAAGCTTAAGACCTAGTTTATGCGTTGCTTCGTAAGGGGCTGATTAGGATCCATATGTTTCATGCCATGGTTAGGATTACCTTAATTCTTCTTTCGTAGTTGCGGATGCTTGCGAGAGGGGTTAATCATAAGTGGGAGGCTTGTCCAAGGAAGGGCAGCACCCAAGCACCGGTCCACCCACATATGAAATTATCAAAGTAACGAACTCGAATCATATGAGCATGATGAAAACTAACTAGACAACAATTCCTATGTGTCCTCGGGAGCATTTTGCTTTATATAGGAGTTCATCCAGGCTTGTCCTTTTCTACAAAAAGGATTGGGCCACCTTGCTGCATCTTGTTTACTTTTGTTACTTGTTATCCGTTACGAATTGTCTTATCACACAACTATCTGTTAACGATAATTCCAGTGCTTGGAGAGAATACCTTGCTGAAAACCGCTTGTCATTTCCTTCTTCTCCTTGTTGGGTTTGACACTCTTACTTATCGAAAGGACTATGATAGATCCCCTATACTTTTGGGTCATCAAGACTCTTTTATGGCGCCGATGCCGGGGAGTGAAACGCCTTTGGTAAGTGCAATTTGGTAAGGAAACATTTATATAGTGTGCTGAAATTTACTGTCACTTGTTACTATGGAAAATAATCCTTTGAGGGGCCTGTTCGGGGTACCTTCACCTCGACCGGAAGAACAAAGAGTTTTTCCTCAACCTACTGCACCTTCTGAAAATATTTATTATGAAATTCCTTCGGGTATGATAGAGAAACTGCTAGCTAATCCTTGTGTACGAGATGGAACATTACATCCTTATATGCACCTAATCTATGTGGATGAAGTTTGTGGACTATTTAATGTTGCAGGTATGCCCGAGGATGTTGTCAAGAAGAAGGTCTTCCCTTTATCTTTGAAGGGCAAATCACTGACATGGTATAGGCTATTGGATGATATTGGATCATGGAAATACAACCGATTGAAATTGGAATTTCATCAGAATATTTATCCTATGCATCTGGTTCATCGTGATCGGAATTATATATATAATTTTTGGCCTCGTGAAGGAGAAAGTATCGCTCAAGCTTCGGGGAGGCTTAAGTCAATGTTATATTCATGCCCCAATGATACGTCTCCAACATATCTATAATTTTTGATTGTTCCATGCTACTATATTATCTGTTTTGGATGTTAATGGGATTATTTATACACTTTTATATTATTTTTGGGACTAGCCTACTAACCCAAGGCCTAGTGCAAATTGTTGTTTTTTTACCAATTTCAGTGTTTCACAGAAATGGAATATCAAACGGAATCCAAGACGGAATGAAACCTTCGGGAGAATTATTTTTGGAACAAACGTGATCTAGAGGACTTGGACTGGACGTCAAGAAATCAACGAGGAGGCCACAAGGCAGGGAGGCGTGCCTGCCCCCTGGGCGCGCCCCCACCTTCGTGGGCCCCTCGTGGCTCCACTGACCTACTTCTTCCTCCTATATATATCCATATACCCCGAAAACATCTAGGAGCACCACGAAACCATATTTCCACCGCCACAACCTTATGTATCCAAGAGATCCCATCTTGGGGCCTTTTCCGGAGCTCTGCCAGAGGGGGAATCAATAACGGAGGGCTTCTACATCAACACCATAGCCTCTCCGATGATGTGTGAGTAGTTTACCATAGACCTTCAGGTCCATAGTTATTATCTAGATGGCTTCTTCTCTCTCTTTGGATCTCAATACAATGTTCTCCTAAATCTTCTTGGAGATCTATTTGATCTCTTTTTGTGGCGTGTTTGTCGAGATCCGATGAATTGTGGGTTTATGATCAAGTTTATCTGTGAACAATATTTGATTCTTCTCTGAAATATTTTATGTATGATTGGTTATCTTTGCAAGTCTCTTCGAATTACCAGCTTGGTTTGGCCTACTAGATTGATCTTTCTTGCGATGCGAGAAGTGCTTAGCTTTGGGTTCAATCTTGAAGTGTCCTTTCCGAGTGACAGCAAGGGCAGCAAGGCATGTATTGTATTGTTGTCATCGAGGATAAAAAGATGGGGTTTATATCATATTGCTTGAGTTTATCCCTCTACATCATGTCATCTTGCCTATTGTGTTACTCTGTTCTTATGAACTTAATACACTAGATGCATGCTGGATAGCGGTCGATGTGTGGAGTAATAGTCGTAGATGCAGAATCACTTTGGTCTACTTGTCGCGGGCGTGATGCCTATATACATGATCATGCCTAGATATTCTCATAATTATGCACTTTTCTATCACTTGCTCGACAGTAATTTGTTCACCCACCATAATACTTATGCTATCTTGAGAGAAGCCACTAGTGAAACCTATTGCCCCCAGGTCTATTCTCTATTTTATTAATGTCCCGTCCACTAGCTATTTCTGGCACCGTTTACTTTGCAATCTTTATATTCCAATCTATATCATAAAAAAACCAAAAATATTTATTTATATTGTTATCTCTATCAGATCTCACTCTCGTAAGTGACCGTGAAGGGATTCACAACCCCTTTCTCGCATTGGTTGCGAGGTTCTTATTTGTTTGTGCAGGTATGAGGGACTTGAGTTTAGTCTCCTACTGGATTGATACCTTGGTTCTCAAAAACTCAGGGAAATACTTACGCTACTTTGCTGCATCACCCCTTCCTCTTCAAGGGAAAACTAATGCAGTGCTCAAGAGCTAGCAAGAAGGATTTCTGGCACCGTTTCCGGCGAGATCTACACACAAGTCAAGACATACCAACTACCCATCACAAACTCTTATCCCTCGCATTACATTATTTGCAATTTGCCTCTCATTTTCCTCCCCCCGACTTCACCCTTGCGTTTTATTCACCCTTCTTCTGTTCGTCTTTTCATTTGCTCTGATGTCTTACTTGGCTCGTTTGCTCGTTTTGTTGGAATAGTTGTTTATTTATTGCTAAGATCTATGGATCCTCATCTGTTTGCTAATCTTTTTAAGAGATCCAATTATGATGAACCAATTGCTAGTGAGTTTTGTGCACTAGATTATCTTCATGAAGTTTTGCTTGAAATTCGTGAATATGAAAATTGTAATGAAGTACTTTATGGAGTGATTCACGATGGATCTTTGAACAGAAAGCATGATCTCAATGATGATAGTATAAATACTATTAATGTCAATTGTGCTTATAATATGCAAAACCCTAAGCTTGGGGTGATTCTTCTTATGATCTTGAAAATTTATTTAAGCCCCATGATGAATATGAGATTGATAATAATGTTTGTAATATTATGGAAAGTGGGTTTGGAATATTGTCGACTTTAGATCCCACATATTTGGAGAATGTTCAATCCTATGAATTTTTTGATAAAAGTAGGTTTGGAGAGGTCATGACTTTAGTTAATGTTAATCCCACTATTTTGGAAGAGTGTCAACTTTACATGCATGTGGATCATGTTGAGAATATCGTATGTGATAGCTATATTATTCAACTTGATTATGATCCTATATGTAATTATTATGAGAAAGGAAATTATGGTTGTAGAAATTTTCATGTTACAAAATAACCTCTTGTTATGTTGAGATTGCTATCGTTTCTTTCCGCTTCCTTGCATATGCTAGTTTTTTGTTTCTATGATAATTTGTTTGCTTATAAAATACCTATGCATAGGAAGTATGTTAGACTTAAGTGTGTTTGTCACATGTTTTATGATGCTCTCTTTGTGCTTCAATTCTTGTCTTTCATGTGAGCATCATTCAAATTATCAATGCCTAGCTAACAGGCTTTAACGAAAAGCTCTTGTTGGAAGACAACCCAATACTTTTCCTTGCTGTTATTTAATAAATAATTAATCTAGACTCTGTTTAGATGTTGTTTTATGATTTTCATTAGTGTTTGTTCCAAGTAGAACCTTTGGGAAGACTTGGGGAAAGTCTTTGCGATCTTGCTGTAAAAAAACAGAAACTTTAGAGCTCACCAGATTTGCGGCCATTTTTTACTGGAGAGTGCGATTAGGTTGATTCTTTTTGAAGATGATTAATAGATAAATTCCTCACGTCCAGAAATTTATTTTAGAATTTTTGGGGTTACAAAAGTATTCTAAACCTACAGATTACTACAGACTGTTCTCTCTTTGAGAGATTCCGTTTTTCGCATGCTGTTTGCTTATTTTGATGAATCTATGGCTAGTATCGGAGGGTATGAACCATAAAGAAGTTGGAATACAGTAGGTTTAACACAAATATAAATAAATAATGAGTTCATTACAGTACCTTAAGTGGTGGTTTTTTTCTTATACTAACGGAACTCATGAGATTTTCTGTTTAAGTTTTGTGTTGTGAAGTTTTCAAGTTTTGGGTAAAGATTTGATGGATTATGGAATAAGGAGTGGCAAGACACTAAGCTTGGGGATGCCCAAGGCACCCCAAGGTAAAATTCAAGGAAAACCAAAATCCTAATCTTGGGGATGCCCCGGAAGGCATCCCCTCTTTCGTCTTCTTCCATCGGTAACTTTACTTGAGGCTATATTTTTATTCACCACATGTTACGTGTTTTGCTTGGAGCCTCTTGTATGATTTGAGTCTTTGCTTTTTAGTTTACCAAAATCATACTTGCTGTAAACACCTTTTTCGATAGACACACATGATTTGGAATTTATTAGAATACTCTATGTGCTTCACTTATATCTTTTGAGTTAGATAATTTTGCTATAGTGCTTCACTTATATCTTTTAGAGCATGGTGGTGGTTTTATTTTATAGAAATTATTGATCTCTCATGCTTCACTTATATTATTTTGAGAGTCCTTTATAATAGCAGGTTAATTTGCTTTGGTTATGAAATTAGTCCTAATATTATAGGTATCCAAGATGGGTATAATAAAAACTATCATAAAAAGTGCATTGAATACTATGAGAAGTTTGATACTTGATGATTGTTTTGAGATATGAAGATGGTGATATTAGAGTCATGCTAGTTGAGTAGTTGTGAATTTGAGAAATACTTGTGTTAAATTTTGTGATTCCCGTAGCATGCACGTATGGTGAACCGTTATGTGATGAAGTAGGAGCATGATTTATTTATTGATTGTCTTCCTTATGAGTGGCGGTCGGGGACGAGCGATGGACTTTTCCTACCAATCTATCCCCCTAGGAGCATGCGCGTCGTACTTTTTTTTGATAACTAATACATTTTTCTAATAAGTATGTGAGTTCTTTATGACTAATGTTGAGTCCATGGATTATACTCACTCTCACCCATCCACCATTGCTAGCCTCTCTAGTACCGCGCAACTTTCACCGATACCATAAACCCACCATATACCTTCCTCAAAACAGTCACCATACCTACTTATTATGGTATTTCCATAGCCATTCCGAGATATATTGCCATGCAACTTTCCACCGTTCTGTTATTATGACATGCTTCATCATTGTCATATTGCTTTGCATGATCATGTAGTTGACATCGTATTTGTGGCAAAGCCACCATTCATAATTGTTTCATACATGTCACTCATAAGTCATTGCACATCCCGGTACACCGCCGGAGGCATTCACATAGAGTCATATTTTGTTCTAAGAATTGAGTTGTAATTTTTAAGTTGTAAGTAAATAAAGTGTGATAATCATTATTATTAGAGCATTGTCCCATGTGAGGAAAGGATGATGGAGATTATGATTCCCCCACAAGTCGGGATGACACTTCGGAAGAAAAAAGAAGAAGAAAAAGAGGCCATAAAAGAGAAAAGGCCCAAATAAATAAATAAAGGCAAAAGAAGAAGAAAAAATGAAAAATGAGAGAAAAAGAGAGAAGGGACAATGTTACTATCCTTTTACCACACTTTTTCTTGAAAGTAGCACCATGATCTTCATGATAGAGAGTCTCTGATGTAGTCACTTTCATATACTACTGGGAATTTACATTGTAGAACTTGGCTTGTATATTCCAATGATGGTCTTCCTCAAAATGCCCTAGGTATTCGTGAGCAAGCGAGTTGGATGCACACCCACTTAGTTTCTTTTTGAGCTTTCATACACTTATAGCTCTAGTGCATCCGTTGCGTTGCAATCTCTACTCACTCACATTTATATCTATTGATGGGCATCTCCATAGCCCGTTGATACACCTAGTTGATGTGAGACTATCTTCTCCTTTTTGTCTTCTCCACAACCACCATTCTATTCCACATACAGTGCTTTGTCCATGGCTCACGCTCATGTATTACGTGAAGATTGAAAAAGTTTGAGAACATCAAAAGTATGAAACAATTGCTTGGCTTGTCATTGGGGTTGTGCATGATTTAAATACTTTGTGTGGTGAAGATAGAGCATAGCCAGACTATATGATTTTGTAGGGATAACTTTCTTTGGACATGTTATTTTGAGAAGACATAATTGCTTTGTTAGTATGCTTGAAGTATTATTATTTTTATGTCAATATTAAACTTTTGTCTTGAATATTTAGGATCTGAACATTCATGCCACAATAAATAAAATTACATTGAGAATTATGCTAGGTAGAATTCCACATAAAAATTGTGTTTTTATCATTTACCTACTCGAGGACGAGCAGGAATTAAGCTTGGGGATGCTTGATACGTCTCCAACGTATCTATAATTTTTGATTGTTCAATGCTATTATATTATCTATTTTGGATGTTAATGGGGTTATTTATACACTTTTGTATTATTTTTGGGACTAACCTACTAACCCAAGGCCCAATGCAAATTGTAGTTTTTTTTGCCTATTTCAGTGTTTCGCAGAAAAGAATTATCAAACGGAATCCAAACGGAATGAAACCTTCGGGAGAGTTATTTTTGGAATAGACGTGATCCAGAGGACTTGGAGTGGACGTCAATAAATCAATGAGGAGGCCACGAGGCAGGGAGGCGCACCTGCCCCCGGGCATGCCCCCACCATCGTGGGCCCCTCGTGGCTCCACCGACCTACTTCTTCCTCCTATATATATCCATATACCCCAAAAACATCCAGGAGCACCACGAAACGCTATTTCCTCCGCCGCAACCTTCTGTACCCAAGAGATCCCATCTTGGGGCCTTTCCGGAGCTCCACCGAAGGGGGAATCACTCACGGAGGGCTTCTACATCAACACCATAGCCTCTCTAATGATGTGTGAGTAGTTTACCATAGACCTTCGGGTCCATAGTTATTAGCTAGATGGCTTCTTCTCTCTCTTTGGATCGCAATACAATGTTCTCCTCAATCTCAATCGAGATCTATTTGATGTAACTCTTTTTGCGGTGTGTTTGTCGAGATCTGATGAATTGTGGGTTTATGATCAAGTTTATCTATGAACAATATTTGATTCTTCTCTGAAATCTTTTATGTATGATTGGTTATCTTTGCAAATCTCTTTGAATTATTAGTTTGGTTTGGCCTACTAGATTGATCTTTCTTGCAATGGGAGAAGTGCTTAGCTTTGGGTTCAATCTTGCGGTGTCCTTTCCCAGTGACAGCGGGGGCAGCAAGGCACGTATTGTATTGTTGCCATCGAGGATAAAAAGAATGGGTTTATATCATATTGCTTGAGTTTATCCCTCTACATGATGTCATCTTGCCTAATGCGTTACTCTATTCTTATGAACTTAATACTCTAGATGCAGGCTGGATAGTGGTCGATGTGTGGAGTAATAGTAGTAGATGCAGAATCGTTTCGGTCTACTTGTCGTAGACGTGATGCCTATATACATGATCATGCCTAGATATTCTCATAATTATGCACTTTTCTATCAATTGCTCGATAGTAATTTGTTCACCCACCGTAATACTTATGCTATCTTGAGAGAAGTCACTAGTGAAACCTTTGGCCCCTGGGTCTATTCTCTATTTTATTAATCTCCCGTCAACAAGCTATTTTTGGCACCATTTATTTTGCAATCTTTATATTCCAATCTATATCATAAAAATACAGAAAATATTTATTTATATTATTATCTGTATCCGATATCACTCTCGTGAGTGACCGTGAAGGGATTGACAACCCCTTTATCGCGTTGGTTGCGAGGTTCTCATTTGTTTGTGCAGGTACAAGGGACTTGCGTGTAGTCTTCTACTGGATTGATACCTTGGTTCTAAAAAACTAAGGGAAATACTTACCCTACTTTGCTGCATCACCCTTTCCTCTTAAAGGGAAAACCAACGCAGTGCTCAAGAGGTAGCACCTAATCATGATCTCTAAACAGAAATTATTATTCAAAAATTTATGCTCGCCTTTCTCATAATGATCGATCCAAGCTTTATATTTCTTGTGCTGGTTCCTATATAAAGAGGGACATTGAATTCAAACAGGATTTATTGGAAAGAATTAAACGCAACTCTGAAGATTGGGAACTCGATGAAGGTAAGGAGTCAGGTATAAACCTTAAGTTTGATTGTGTTAAATCTTTTATTGATACCGATGCTTTTCGTGATTTTAGCACTAAATATGGACTTGACTCTGAGATAGTAGCTTCTTTTTGTGAATCATTTGCTACTCATGTTGATCTCCGTAAGGAGTGGTGGTTTAAAAATCATCCTCCCATTGAAGTTAAAGTAGTAGAACCTATTAAAGTTCAAGAAGAAACCATTACTTACAATGTTGATCCTATTGTTCCTACTGCTTATATTGAGAAACCACCTTCTCCCGTTAGAATAAAGGATCATGCTAAAGCTTCAACTGTGGTCAACAAAAGTTATATTAGAACACCCAAACCCCCTAGCAAATTAAAGTTGAACCTAGTATTGCTATGGTTAAAGATCTCTTTGGTTGATAATATTTATGGGCATGTTATTTATTTCTATCATGAAGCTGCTAGAATTGGTAAACTCGATATGAAAATAAACATAGACCTGTAGTTGGCATGCATGTTGTTTCTGTTAAAATAGGAGATCATTGTTATCACGGCTTATGTGATGTGGGTGCTAGTGTGAGTGCAATTCCTTATACCTTGTATAAATAAATTATGAATGATATTACACCTGTTGAGATAGAGGATATTGATGTTACTATTAAGCTTGCTAATAGAGATACTATATCACCAATTGGGATTGTTAGAGATGTTGAAGTATTATGTGGGAAGATACAATACCCTACTGATTTTCTTGTTCTTGCTTCACCACAAGATAATTTTTGTCCCATTATATTTGGTAGACCCTTCTTGAATACTGTTAATGCTAATATAGACTACGAGAAGGATATGTTTACTGTTGGTTTAGGGGATATGTCTCATGATTTTAATTTCTCTAAATTTCATAGACAAACCCATGATAAAGAAGTGCCTAGTAAGGATGAAATTATTGGTCTTGCTTCTATTGTCGCGCCTCCTAATGATCCTTTAGAACAATATTTGCTTGACCATGGAAATGATATGCTTATGAATGAAAGAAGGGAAATAGATGAAGTATTCTTTAATCAAGGACCTATTTTGAAACACAATTTGCCTGTTGAAATTCTTGGCGATCCTTCTCCACCTAATGGTGATCCCGTGTTTGAGCTTAACTAATTACCTAATACTCTGAAAGATGCTTATCTTGATGAAAATAAGATATATCCTATTGTTAGTGCTAACCTTTCAGAGCATGAAGAAAACAAATTATTGAAAACTCTGAAGAAGCACTGTGCCTCTATTGGATATACTCTTGATGATCTTAAGGGAATTAGTCCCACTCTATGTCAGCACAAAATTAAGTTGGAGAAAGATGTTAAGCCAGTTGTTGATCATCAACGACGGTTAAATCCTAATATGAAAGAAGTGGTATGAAATGAAATACTAAAGCTTCTGGAGGCAGGTATAATTTATCCTATTGCCGATAGTCAATGGGTAAGCCATGTTCATTATGTCCCTAAGAAGGGAGGTATTACTGTTGTTCCTAATGATAAGAATGAATTGATTCCACAAAGAATTGTTAGAGGTTCTAGAATGGTAATTGATTTTCGCAAATTGAATAAAGCTACTATAAAAGATCATTACCCTCTACCTTTTATTGATCAAATGTTAGAAAGATCATCTAACCATACCCATTTTTTCTTTCTAGATGGTTATTATGGTTTCTCTCATATTCCTGTGTCAAAAGATGATCACGATAAAACCACTTTTACTTGCCCTTTCGATACCTGTGCTTATAGACGTATGCCTTTTGGTTTATGCAATGCACCTTCTACCTTTCAAAGATGTATGACTGCTATATTATCTCACTTTTGTGAAAAGATTGTTGAGGTTTTCATGGATGATTTCTCCGTTTACAGAACTTCTTGACGATTTCTTAAGCAACCTTGATCGAGTTTTGCAGAGATGTGAAGAAACTAATATTTTCTTGAATTGGGAGAAGTGCCACTTTATGGTTAATGAAGGTATTGTCTTGGGGCATCAAATTTCTGAAGGAGGTATTGAAGTTGATAAGGCTAAAGTAGATGCTATTGGAAAGATGTCGTGTCCTAAAGATATAAAGGTATAAGAAGTTTCCTTCGTCATGTTGGTTTATTAAAGACTTCTCTAAAATTTCTAGGCCTCTCACTACTCTCTTGCGAAAAGATGTTCCTTTTGTTTTTGGTGATGATTGTGTAGAAGCATTTGAAATATTTAAGAAAGCCTTGATTTCTGCTCCTATTGTTCAGCCACCTGATCGGAATTTACCCTTTGAAATTATGTGTGATGCTAGTGATTATGTTATTGGTGTTGTTCTAGGACAAAGAGTCGATAAGAAATTGAATGTTATTCAGTATGCTAGTAAAATTCTAGACAGTGCCTAGAGAAATTATGCTAATACAGAAAAAGAATTTTTAGAAGTGGTTTTTGCATGTGATATGTTTAGACCTTATATTGTTGATTCCACAGTAACTATTCACACTGATCATGCTGCTATTAAATATCTTATGGAAAAGAAAGATGGTAAACATAGACTTATTAGATGGGTTCTCTTTCTACAAGAATTTGATTTGCATATTATTGATAGAAAGGGAGCTGAGAACCCCGTTGTAGATAACTTGTCTAGGTTAGAAAATGTTCTTGATGACCCACTACGTATTGATGATAGCTTTCCTGATGAACTATTAAATGTCATAAATGCTTCTCATAATACTCCATGGTATGATTATTATGCTAATTATATTGTTGCTAAATTTATACCACCTAGTTTCACATACCAACAAAATAAAAAGTTTTTCTATGATTTGAGACATTACTTTTGGGATGACCCGCATGTTTATAAAGAAGGAGTAGATGGTGTTATTAGACATTGTGTACCTAAGCATGAATAGGAACAGATGCTACGCAAGTGCCACTCCAAGTCTTACGGAGGACACCACGCTGGAGATAGAACTGCACATAAGGTATTGCAATCCGGTTTCTATTGGTCCACTCTCTTCAAGGATGCTCATAAGTTTGTCTTGTCTTGTGGTGAATGCCAAAGAATTGGTAATATTAGTAGACGTCAGGAAATGCCTATGAACTATTCACTTTTTTTGAACCATTTGATGTTTGGGGCTTGGATTATATGGGGCCTTTTCCTTCCTCTAATGGGTGTACAAATATTTTAGATGTTGTTCAAAACATTACTAAGTGGGTAGAAGCTATTCCAACTAGTAGCGCTGATCATAACACTTCTACTAAAATGCTTAAAGAACTTATTTTTCCGAGGTTTGGACTCCCTAGATATTTATTGACTGATGATGGTTCGCATTTTATTCATGGTGCTTTCCGTAAAATGCTAGCTAAATATGATGTCAACCATAGAATTGCATCTCCATATCATCCTCAGTCTAGTGGTCAAGTAGAATTGAGTAATAGATAGCTTAAATTAATTTTGCAAAAGACTGCTAGAAAGAATTGGTCTAAGAAACTTGATGATGCATTATGGGCTTCTAGAACTACCTATAAGAATCCTATGGGTATGTCTCTGTATAAAATGGTTTATGGAAAAGCATCTAACTTACCTCTTGAGCTAGAACATAAGGCATATTGGGCTATTAAAAGAGCTATATTATGATTTCAACCTTGTCGGTGAGATGTGGTTATTTGACATTAGCTCACTTGATGAATGGAGAACCCAAGCCTATGAGAATGCCAAGTTGTTCAAAGAAAAAGTTAAAAGATGGCATGACAAAAGGATACAGAAGCGTGAGTTTAATGTGGGTGATCATGTTTTGCTATACAAATCTCGTTTAAGATTTTTTGCAGGAAAGCTTCTCTCTAAATTGGAAGGTCCTTACATTATCAAGGAGGTCTATCATTCCGGTGCCATAAAAATCAACAACTCCGAAGGAACAAATCCAAAGGTGGTAAACGCTCAAAGAATCAAACATTATATATCAGGTACTCCCATAAATGTTGAGACCAATATAATTAATATCGTAACACTGGAGGAGTACATAAGGGACACTTTCTAGAACGTTTCAAACTTTGAAAAGGAATAGGTATGTGGTGCAGTAAGTAAACCGACTCCAAAACAGTTCTAATGGACTTTTTTCTCCGTTTTGGAATATTTAAAAAATCACGAGGCCACCACAAGGGTGGATGGCACGCCCTACCCCCCTGGGCTCGCTCCCTGTCCTTATGGCCACCTTGTGTGCCTTCTGGACTCTGTTTTCTTGCACAATACTTCTTTTGGTTAGTAAAAATTCATTATATAATCTCCCTAAGGTTTTGACCACCGTACCACGACAATATATCCTGTTCTTGTTCAGAGCTATTTTTTTGACAGATCGAGATCATCATGACGTCTCCACACCCCGCAAGGACAAGTTTTTCGACAAGCTCATCAACCCCTACCTTGCAGAGGTGTCGCGACACGCTCAAGACATTGAGATGCGTGAGGGGTTGCTGCACATCTGCAATGTTGAGGGGCCAAAGAAGATCGGAAGCATGGATACAGGACTCGAAGCAATGGAGCAACAAGTTTTCAAGTGCCAAGGGATGGTGGAGCATGTACTCAACGCCAATCGCATGATGATCACGGAGTTCATCAACAATCACAATCTGGATGTCCAGAGCATTGAGGAGGCCATCCTCAAGCTTCATGAGAAAATCTAGCATCTCCAAGACCAAACCTATGATCTGCAAAACCAAAACTGTGAGTATGAATACATGTTTAAGAAGATGAGTTTGGCTGCAGATTTGAGAATCCCAGAGACTCGTTCATCTTTCTATGATGGTGAACCTATGCCTTGGAAGATGGATGACAATCCTACTTCATCAAAAACTCCTTGATCAGCACCTCCGAAGAAAGAGACATAAATAGATGGGTATGGGCACTCCCCTTGGCAACCACCAAGCTTGGGGGAGGTGCCCCCATATCGTATCACCATCACATCTTTATCTTCATCGGTTTTTTCTTAGTTCGATCCTTTCGGTTATATCTTGATCTAGTAGAATAAAGTTTTTGGTATGATCTAGCCTTCAGTTTTGCCTTCTGTTCTGCCGGGGTACTGATCCACGGGCACCTATGGGACCGGCGGACCGAGTCCCTTTCGGTTCGGCGGGGGCGGTGCTCGTGCAAAGAGCAAATCGAGGCGATACACGCGACCGATTTACCCAGGTTCGGGCCGCACGAATGCGTAAAACCCTACTCCTGCTTTGTGGTTTGTATTGAGTTCTTGCTCGGGAGCGCGGAGTTCTACAGTACACACCAGCAGCTAACGAGACCGAGCGTGAGTGTTCTCTGAATTCGCTCACCCCCCTCTACGTTGCGCATGGGCCTCCTTTTATATGCTCAAGGGGTCACCGACAGGTGGCAACGGAGCTAAAGGGCAAAAATGGAAAGGTGCTGTGGTAGGCACAGCTACCTGCTACAGTGTATCATACCTAACCCTGACGGCAGGGGACAAGGGCATTAAATGCCCGTTTGTGTCGCCTAAACAGTGCAGAAAGGGACCGTCAGAGGCGCCACCACTCGCCACGATGGCGATCTTGTTAGCGCCGCTTGCCACCGTGCACCGCAGGCTGCACAGCCTTCCGCCACGTACGCCTGGAAGGGTCCCAGAGCGACACGTTGGTGGATGTGCTGGAGCGCGGGCACAGTGGTGTCTTGCCGTGGCAAGCGCCTTGCCGCGGGGTTGTCGTCTTGTCGCGCCCGGGAGCTCGTCGCTCACCGGGCCTTGCCGGGACGTGCGACGCGTCGCGGCAAGTTCCTTGAGATGCCTTGGTTGGCCTTCCCGGCAAGCTCCTCTTGCCGAGGTCTTGAGGTGCCTTGGTTGGCCTTCCCGGCAAGCTCCTCTTGCCGGGGTCTTGAGGTGCCTTGGTTGGCCTTCCCGGCAAGCTCTCTCGCCGGGGTCTTGTCTCTTTGACTTGGATACTTTGTTCTTGAATGGCTCCAAAGGAACCATGGAGGACCTTGGCGTCACCCGGCAAGCCTTGCCGCGGGATGCTGCGACTGCCCGTGCACAAGTTCGGGATACTAGGCCCTACTCTAGTACACCGACAGGAGCCCCCGGGCCTGGGCCATACACGGTGCCGAGCGCTGTTGGGCCAGGCCCAAAACAGGGCACGGGCACGCGCGGCCGAGGTTACGCCGTATCTTACTCCGTATCCACTGCGCCCTCCCCGAACGGCACGCGTCGAATGCGGCATCGTGGGAGAGATCGTGGGTGGTTAATTTATTCGGAAATGCGGAACGTTCGCCCCCTCCGTCTTTATAATCAGGGGAAACAGGGGCAGTTCGCCCACTCGCCCGTTGCTGTTCCAATCTCAGAAATCTCCGCCGCTCCCTCGCCTTCCCAAAGCTGAGAGAGAGAGAGCAGCGCTCCGCCCCCCATCACCACCAGCACCACCAACGCCGTCAACCTCCTCCACTGCTTCCGCCGTGGCTCCAAAAGCTGATAAGGGGAAGGTCGTGAAGTCGACCGAGGCGCAGCGGCTCGCGGCGCTATGGAAGGAGCGGGCCGTCTTCCCCCCCAAGCTTGGCGCGAAGGAGCTGAGGGAGAACTACTACCTTTTCTGGTCGGCGGAGACGTGCGCTCATCCGCGCACAAAGGTACTCCCCGCCGCCGCTTGGAAGAAGGCTCCGAATGGATACCCCTTCTTCGCTCTGTTCTTCTACTTCGGGCTCTGCCCGCCTTTCTCTGAATTTTTCTGCGACATCCTGAATACCTATGGATTCCACCTCCTTGACTTCACCCCCAATGCCGTCCTGACCATGGCAGTTTTCGCACATCTCTGCGAAAACTTTGTCGGAGCCCTTCCCAACGTAGCCCTCTTCCGCCACTTCTTCATAACCCGAGTAGAGAGAGGAGAGCCTCTATCCGGCGGAATCGCCTGGATCTCAAGGGCTGGCAAGAAGGAAACCTATCTGGAGGGAGAATTCCGCGGCAAGTGGGAGGAGTGGAGAGCTGATTGGTGTTGGATTGACGAGGAGAACCCGCAGCCATTCACCACCTGGCGCCAAACCCCAGTAGCACGCGACAGCGATTGGAGTGACGTGGCCCCGGAAGACGATAGGCTGAAGATTGCCGTCACAAGGATCCTGCGCCTCAGGCTTTCCGGGCTTATTGTAGGTGCCGTTGGCGCGGACTTTCTTCGCTGCCGCATCGCCCCCCTGCAGGAACGGGGGAGGCCCACTTGGGAGTTCAAGAACGCGACAGACATCATGAGGCTGCGGCCGGGCCTCAACTTCAACTTCACAGTTTTGGAGCTCAACGCGATGCTCCAGGAGCTCTTCAAGTATGACCCCCAACATCCCGAAGTTTTCAGGTTGCCAGGGGGCGTCGTTCCGCTGTGCAACAATTCCTCGCTCGACCGCATCCGTGCAATGATGCCGGAGTGCGACTCGCATGGAATTGTGCCAACTTGGCAGGAGCCCGCAGACGACGTCGTGCAGCAGTTCTTCGACGACTTGGTGGAAGTGCCGATCCGCCGCGACGAGAAGGACAGCCTCACCCGCGACACCACGGATGCGGAGATGGCGCTCATCGCCACTAGCTTGGAGGAGGCAGCGGCAGCCGCAGCCGCGGGCAAGTTCGGGTTCACTGTGGAGGAGGCAGATGCAGCGGAAGCGGCAAGCCATGTCGAGCGAGGGGAGCCTGCCGGCAAGAAGGAGCTTGCCGGGCGTGACGCCGAGCCAAGCGAGCCCGCCAAGGACACGAGCGGCTCGCTGGAGATCAACTCTTCTTCCTCCTCATCTTCAGGCAGCTCGCCGCAAGCAGAGCCTCCATCCCCACCAAGAAGGCGTCTCCGCAAGGCTGGTGACGTGGCGGAGCAGCAAGCGAGTGAACAGCCGCCGCGCCACGCGACACGCTCCACCGCGACAAGCACTGTTGCCGCGGGAGCATCTCACGCTGCAACGGGAACTGGAGCGGGGCCCTCCCGGACCACCGCTTCTACTCCAGCCGAAGCGGGGTCGTCTCAGACCACTGCCACTGCTCCTGCCAAGCGGCCAAGGGAAGCCACCCCTCCGCCTCCTCACGCCGGACGTGAGCCAGACTTCGACTTCTCCGCGTTCAGCTCCGATGAAGAAGAAGAAGAAGAGTAAGCTTCTCTTGCTGTACTTGTAGTTCTTCAATTTTTGCTGTTTTTCTTGTTGTTTCTCACTTGCTTTTCCCTGAACCTGTTCCTCTTTAGGACTCTGGCCCAGAGAGCGGCAAAGAGAGTTAAGGTCCTGGTGATCGTCATCGAGGACGAGCCCACTACGACAGCAGGTGGCGCGCCCGAGACAACCTTGCCGGACCCGGCGACTTTTCTCCAGGGCAGCCCCCAGCGTAAGTGTATGATTTACTTTCTGCTACGAGGCGCGCTTGGGTACTTGTCTTTGCTGATATCTGCTTGTTGACTTGTGTAGGAGTCGAGCAGCCCCACCAGGAGCCAAGGGAGAATCCCCCGACAAGGGAGAATTCTCCGGCAAGGGAGGGCTTCCCGGTAAGGGAGAAGTCTCCGGCAAGGGAGGGTTCTCCGGCGAGGGGTAGCACCAGCGGCCCCCCGACGGCGGAGACCAGGATTGCAGAACCTAGTGCAGGTACTCCTCTTGCTTCAAAAACTTCCCTTGAATTCTTCTTCTTTTGATCTTCTTTTTGTTGGGTTTTTGCCTGACTTTGCTTGACTCTTCTCCCCTTGCCGTCTGTCAGACCCATCTGCTGCGGAGCAGATGGAGACCGAGGTCGTCGCTCAAGACGCAGCTGGCGCTGGTGATCCCGCCGGCGCCGAGGCCGCCAAGGCTGCCGCCGCAGCAACTGGCAAGGGGTCTGGCGATCGTACTGACGGCCCAGAGGCCGCAGGAGCGCCAGGCGCTACGCCGACCGCTGACCCGTCCGCCGAAGCCGCAGCGCCAAGCACCGAGGAGCCCCAGCCGGGTGTCTACTTGAAGGCCGGTGAAGGCGTCTTCATCAACCTCCCCTGGGCGTCAAGCTCCAGGGTGCCGGTCGAGGGGGAGATCTTCGACGGAGAAGTGCTTGCCTCCGCGGGGTTGACGTTGGTTGACGCGCCAAGCAGCAGCAGCAACGAGCCCGAAGAAGAGTGGCTGCTGCAGAAGTTGCTGTCGCTCTACCGCGCGCGTCAAGCCAAGCTGGAGTCCCGCGAAGCGCTTGTCGCGAAGGTGGGAGAAGACATTGAAAAGCGCGCAGAAGAGCTCGGGGGTTTCCACCGGGAAGCCCTCCAATCCCTGGCGGAGGAGCGGGAGCAGCTCGCTGAAGCGCAGAAGGCCTTCCTCCTTGAGAAGGCCGAAGTCGAAGAGCGGCAGCGACTTGCCGCTGTGAAGCTAGCCGCGGAGGAGGGCGAGCTGGCGCAGCGGAAGGTCAATCTCGACGCCCATGAGGAGGAGCTTGCCGCGCATGAGGAAAAACTCGGCGGAGCCCTCAAACAAGCAGAGGACGCCGCCGCCGCGGCCAAGGCCGCCAAGGAGGACTTGAAGAGGAAGGTGGCGCAGCTAGAAACCGATCTCGCCGAGAAGGGCAGAGAGCTCAGCGCCACCAAGGTCTCCAACGTGGATCTTGAGTTGAAGCTAACCACTTCGACCAAGACTCTGGACAGCGCCAAGAAGCGGGAGGTGGCCTTGAAGGAGGAAATCAAGGCCGACAAGGCGCTGTTGGAGAGTGCTGCCGCCGCCCAGAACGCTTTCAGGGAGACTGTGACGCACTGGACGGAGAGTCTTGTGAATGCCGCCACAGACATCGACAAGGAGCTGGCGCAGCTGGGGATGGAGGATCTCGGGTATCCCTCCGACGAGAACCTCCAACCCAGCGCCAAGCTCGTCTTGTTCTTCAAGGGCGTGGCGACGGCCCTCCAGCGGCTCCGGGAGAAGATCCCGAAGCAGCTGGCCGACGAGTCGCGCAAGATCTGCGCGGGAGCTCTTCAGAAAGTGTTGATGAAGGTGGCCCTCCGCAATCCAGGCCTCCGCCTCACCAACGTCCTCAGGACCTTGCCGCCGGATGCTGATCTGGAGGAGCTCAAGGCCCTTGTCGCACCCATTGTGGACAAGGTGAGCGGGATCAAGAGGGTCGAAGGCGATCGCGTAGATTAGGCCGCCCATTTCTTCTTTCCTTGTCGCTGTTTATCATGTCATGAAAACAATCTGTTAGAGCTACGACAAGCTATCTTTGTAATATAACTCTATTCTGGGCAATGATCACAACGTTATTCCCTTTACTTGATTCCTCCCTTTGTATGTTTTTGCCCTACGCTTTTAGGGAACTTGCCGGTGTAGGCACCTGAGCCGCGAACGCTGAGTGCGGAACGTCAGCAGCCTGCTGGCGGTGCTGCTACCAGCAAGAAACCTTGTCTCAACTAGTTGCAGCTCACTTAAGTTGTTGAGCGGACTCGAAACAAAATAAGGGCGCAACTAGCTACGAGTTGGTTCCTCCGCGCACAGGTTTTCCATACAAAGTGCGGTCGTTCAAGGGAGATAACTAAATTTTTTTTAAAAAAAATTGATTGCTCAAACTTTGGCAACTTAGCTTTTCTGTTGTTTGCTTCCCGGCAAGGCGAAACTTTCTTGAACGACGCCTGGTCCATACCATCGTCTTCTCCTTTCCCCCCCGGCGAACTTGTGGGCGAGGGGAACCTTCCTTTCAAGAGAAAGAAGAGACAATACAGATATGGAGCTTTACGGCTCATTATTGCTTACCGTGGAGTACGTGCTGCACAAAGTGTCAGATCATATATGCCAAAAATAGAAAGCATGAAATTGACAAAATGCGCGGAGCACATGAGCTTTACTTATGCACGGGGTCTGCGCCCGGCTTTGTACAAAGGATTACATGCAACAGCGGCAAGACTTGTACAAAAGGTGGTTGCCGGAACAGGTTCTGGCAACCGCGCCTTACGGGTAAAACTTACGAAGATGCTCAATGTTCCAGGAGTTGCTCACCGGAATGCCATCTTCGGTCTCAAGGCGGACAGCGCCAGGCCTAGTGACTCGTTTCACCCGGTAAGGGCCTTCCCACTTCGGCGTCAACTTGTTGGAATTCTTGGCGGACTAAACTCACCGAAGATCAAGGTCTCCTTCCTCGAGACTTCTGGCATTAACTTTGCGGCTATGGTAGCGGCGCAAAGCTTGCTGGTAGCGAGCAGCTCGCACAGCAGCCTGAAGACGGTCTTCCTCAAGGAGCAGCGCGTCATCTTGTCGCAGCTGCTCTTGCTCAAGCTCATCATAAGCGAGCACTCGAGGTGACCCGTATACGAGTTCCGTGGGGATAACTGCCTCTGCTCCGTAGACTAGAGAGAAAGGTGTCTGGCCAGTGGCTCGATTTGGCGTCGTCCTGATCGACCAAAGAACCACCGGCAGCTCCTCGATCCAGTTTCTTCCGCACTTGTGTAGCCTGTCGAAAGTTCTGGTCTTGAGCCCGCGCAGCACTTCAGCATTTGCCCTCTCCGCTTGACCGTTGCTTCTCGGGTGAGCAACAGAAGCGAAGCAGACCTTGGCGCCAAGATCTTGGACGTACTGCATGAAGGTGCGGCTCGTGAATTGTGTACCGTTGTCGGTGATTATCCTGTTAGGGATCCCGAAGCGGCAAACAATTGACCTGAAGAACTTGACTGCTGACTGTGCTGTCACCTTCCTCACTGGTTCCACTTCCGGCCACTTTGTGAACTTGTCGATTGCAACGTACAAGTACTCAAAGCCCCCAACAGCTCGGGGAAAGGGACCGAGAATGTCGAGCCCCCAGACCGAAAATGGCCAGGATAAAGGGATCGTCTGGAGAGCTTGAGCTGGCTGGTGTATCTGCTTGGAATGGAACTGGCACGCTTCACACTTGGTTACTTGTGCAGTTGCATCCTGGAGGGCTGTCGGCCAGAAGAATCCTTGCCGGAATGCTTTGCCGACAAGTGCTCTTGCGCCAATGTGGTGTCCACATATGCCTCCATGTATCTCTGCCAACAACTTTTGTCCGTCTTCCCGGTGAATACACTTCAATTTCACTCCGTTGAGTCTTCTTCTGTACAGTGTCTTGTCGACAAACTGGTACATACTTGACTGCCGGGCTACTTTTTCCGCTTCTTCTTGCTCCTCAGGAAGTTCTCCTATCTGAAGGAAACGGACAATCTGCTGTGCCCATGCTGGAGCTTGTGGCTCGACAAGAAGGACTAAAGGCAAATCTGCTGCTGCGGGAACATCCGCTTCTACGGCAAGAACCTGAGCCTCTGCCGGAGCTTGACGTTCCCCGGCAAGCTTGCCGGAGCAAAACTTGTCGGGAGCTTCTGCTTCAACGAACAAACCCTAGGGCTTGCCGGAGCAGACTGCTCCTCAGCGCTCTTGGCATTGATCTTAGGGATCTTCTTGGCAGCGGCTTCGGGAAGCTCTGCCGGCAAATAGTCACCAGAAACCAACTTCCTCTTCTTGCTCTGTCCAGTTGATGGCGTTACGGACGGCTGAGTCAGCTTGAGCAGAAAAATCCCTGGTTCCACAGGTAACTTAAGTGCGGCGCACTTTGACAGGCCATCGGCAATGGCGTTCTGAGCTCTTGGAACATACTCCATCTGTAGGCCTTCAAAGTGCTCTTCTAGCTTTCTCACTTCGTCGACGTAAGCTTCCATCAACGGACTCTGATAGCTCTTGTTTACTTGGCGGATGACAAGCTGTGAGTCACCCCTGACAATGAGCTTCTTGATACCAAGGTCTATCGCGATCCTGAGACCGGCAAGCAAGCCTTCATACTCTGCAGTATTGTTTGTTGCTTGCTCCTTGGGAAAGTGCATTTGGACTACGTACTTGAGGTGCTCTCCGGTGGGTGCGACAAGCAGCACGCCAGCGCCGGTGCCTTGCAGCGAAAAGGCACCATCAAAGTACATCAGCCACTCTTTGCTTGCTTCATCGACGGGGATACTCGTCTCTGGAATTTCTTCATCTGGTGTTAGCATCCATTCTGCTATAAATTCTGCCAATGCTCTGCTCTGGATAGTTGAAGTGCTCTCAAACTTGAGGCCAAAGCTTGACAATTCCAGTGCCCACTCAACAATCCTGCCTGTCGCTTCCGGATTCTGTAGTATCCTCTTCAGCGGAAAGCGAGTGACAACTGTGATCTCGTGTGCTTGGAAGTAATGGCGCAACTTTCTCGAGGCCATGAGGAGGCCGAAAAGCAATTTCTGCATGCCAGAGTACCTTGACCTAGCCCCCTGCAGAAGGGAACTGACAAAGTAAACTGGGTGCTGCACCATCTTCTTCTGTGTCTCCTCGTGCATTTGCGCAGATCCATCTTTGTCGGGACCAGAGCTTGTCGGAGAAGCTCCCTGCTTGTCGCTGGATGTGCTTGCCGTGGTTGCTGGCTCGTCATCTGCCTCCCTCTCTGCTACTAACGCAGCACTAACCACTTGATTGGTTGCCGCTATATACAGCAGCAACTTCTCTTGTGGCTTAGGTGCGACAAGTATTGGAGGGGAGGACAGGTATCTTTTCAAGTCTTGCAGCACAGCCTCCGCTTCCGGAGTCCATTTCATTGGACCTACCTTTTTCAATAATTTGAAAAATGGCAGGGTGTGCTCAGCAGACCTAGAGATAAACCTGCTGAGAGCAGCCACGCAACCGGCAAGTCTTTGTACATCTTTGATGCGCTTTGGTTCTTCAATCTGCTCAATGGCCTTGATCTTGTCGGGATTGGCTTCAATTCCCAGCTGAGACACGAAGAACCCGAGAAGCTTGCCGGAGGGAACTCCAAACACACACTTCTCTGGGTTGAGCTTGAGGCTGATCTTGCGCAGATTTGCAAAGGTCTCGTCTAAATCTTGAATCAGGGTTGCTCTGTCCTTGCTCTTGACCACTATGTCATCCATGTAGGCTTCCACATTTCTGTGTATTTGTGGCTCAAGAGCGACATGGACTACTCTCGCAAATGTTGAACCAGCATTTTTTAATCCGAAAGGCATCCGTACGAAACAGTACGTGCCACATGGAGTAATAAATGCGGTCTTCTCCTCATCCTCTTCTGCCATGAAGATCTGATGATATCCTGAATATGCATCAAGAAATGAAAGCAAATCACATCCGGCTGTGGAGTCAACAATCTGGTCAATGCGCGGCAAAGGAAATGGGTCTTTGGGACAAGCTTTGTTAACATCGGTAAAATCGATACAAAGTCTCCATTTCCCATTCGCCTTGCGCATGACTACAGGATTGGCCAACCACGTGGGATGGAGCACTCCTCTAACAAGGTCTGCTGCTTCCAGCTTCTTGATCTCTTCTGCAATGAATTCTTGGCGCTCCACTGCTTGCTTCCTGTCTTTCTGCTTGACGGGCCGCGCATGAGGACAAACGGCAAGGTGGTGCTCAATCACTTTCCTGGGAACACCGGGGATGTCAGACGGTTGCCACGCAAACACGTCGACATTCGCCCGCAGGAAAGCAACGAGCGCGCTTTCCTATTTGGGGTCGAGAGAGGCACTGATGGTGAAGGTCCCATCAGTGCCATCCTCCTTGGCGGACACCTTCTTCGTCTCTGGCGGAGCTGCCATCGTCTTCTTACACTTGCCGGTGGAGCTCGATGGTGCGTCCTCGACGGCGGCGCAGCACTCCGAAGAGGTGCGCTTGCCGGAGTGGGCATCAGAACTCTTGCCGGACTTGGTCTTCTTCCCCCCGGGAGCTTCAGCGGTAAGTGACTTGTGATCTGTTGCGGCTGCCGCTTCCCGGTAGATCTTGTCGGCGCAGATAAGAGCATCCTTCTTGTCACCGGGGACAGAGATGACGCTTATCGGGCCTGGCATCTTGAGCATGTTGTATGCATAGTGAGAGGCTGCCATGAACTTGGCGAGTGCTGGACGGCCAAGTATCCCATTGTAAGGCAATGGAATATCGGCAACGTCAAAAGTGACCCTCTCAGTCCTGAAGTTTAGCTCGCTGCCAAATGTTACCGGCAGCGTGACTTTCCCCTTCAGCTTACTCCTTCCCGGATTGATTCCTTGGAATGTGCCGGTCTATTCGAGCTCGCTGTCAGGGATCTGGAGTTTCTGGAGTACAGCGGAGGAGATCAGGTTCAAGCCGGCCCCGCCGTCAACTAGCATCTTGGTGACCTTGAGGTTGCGGATAGTTGGTGAAACCAACATCGGCAAACACCCGACCACAGTTGTGCGATCAGGGTGGTCCTCAATATCAAAGATGATAGGCGCGCTGGACCATTTCAGAAGCTTGCGTGATTCGACGGGTGGTTCTGCTGCATTGACTTCCCGCACCCACTGCTTGAGTTGGCGGTGCGAAGTATGCAGAGAAGCACCGCCATCAACGCACAAGACTTCTGTGGCTTTCTGGAACTCCTGCTCACTGGTCTCGACATCATCCATGTCTTCGTCGTCGTCGTCGTCTTCATCGTTGTCGCGGCCGCGGGGAGGTCTGTCTCCTTGCCGCTGCTTGGCCTTGCCGCGGCGTCCTCCCCGGCCAGCGCGCTTCTTGCCAGATTCTCCAGCGCCTCCTTGGGCCCTCTCCTTGTCTCGCCGCTCATACTCAGCCTTTTGCTGCTAGACAAGCTGCTCGACCTTCTTGCAGCTCTGGAGGTCATGGCCCTTGGTGCGGTGAATCTTGCAGTACTGCTTGTCGGTGCCGTCCTGCTTGTCGGTGACCGCCACAGCCTGACAGTTGGTGCATGCGGCAACCTCCTTGCCGGAGCTACCAACTTTGGGTTTCTTGGCGCCACCTTCATTGCCGGACTGCTCAACGACTAGCACCTCTTTGCCTTTCTTCTTCTTGTTCCGCCGCCGGTTTTTCTTTGCCGGGGCAGCATCCTCACTGTCAGATCCTCCTGCTCCTACATTCTCTCCGGGGAGTTTCCTCCCTTCCTCAGCACGTGCACACTTGTCGGCCAGGGCATACAGCTCGCTGACGTCTCTGATCTTGCACATCGCCATCTCCTCCCGCATCCTGCGGTTACGCACGTTCTGATGGAACGCGCTGATAACCGCGGCAGGGTGGACATCTGGGATGTTGTGCTGTACACGGCTGAATCTCTGAATGTACTTGCGCAGAGGCTCTCGTTCCTTCTGGGCGAGCAGATGAAGGTCACTCTCTTGGCCATGACGTTTGTGGCCGCCTGTAAAGGCACCGACAAACTGATGGCATAGGTCTGCCCAGGAGGATATGGAGTTGTCCGGCAAGTGCATGAGCCAGGACCTGACGTTGGGCTTGAGCACCAGTGGGAAGTAGTTGGCAAGGATCTTGTCGTCTCGTCCCCCGGCAGCCTGCACCGTGATGGTGTAGATTCTGAGGAACTCCGACGGATGCGACTTCCCGTCGTACTTCTCTGGTACGTCTGGCTTGAAGTTCTTCATGCTGGGCCACTGGACTTGCCACAGCTCACGAGTGGATGCAGGGCAACCTACCGCGTACGGCCCTCCAGTCGTCGATCTTGTCTGTAGTTGGAGGGTAGTCTAGGAGCAGTTGAGCTCGCGCCAAAGCTTCTGCTGCAGTGGCGGGTGGCGGTGGCGAACGGTGCGAGGGGCGGGATATGCTCGGACTTCTAACCACGTTAGAAGGAGCAGTATCCCGTCTAGGCGACCGTGTCTCGCTCGCGCCAGCATGTTGGTGTGCATGGTGGTCCTGAACGCTCCAAGATCCACCAGCTCGATCTTGGTCTAGCAAACACATGGTACCGTGAGTACCATGACGCTGCCGGTCCCGCGCCTCCTGAGATGGGCAAGGTGCTTGTACGGACATCGAGGTCTTGGAGTGCGCCCGGTCGTTGTGGGAGCCGGCTACGCCGCCGATGGGCAGCGCAGCCTTGTCCTTGGACCTGGCAGCACCGTGAGCTCCCTCGTCGACACGTGTTCTTCCGCCGGTGCCTGCCCCATCAGCCGTTTGCTCCGGCGATGGTGGGTTCGGAGCGGACGGAGCAGCCGCCTCCGAAACCTTCTTCTTTGGCGGCATGTTGATGAAGATGATGAAGATCTAACTCGCGAGAACGCCGGATCTGGTTCACACAACCTCGACGCCCCCTACCTGGCGCGCCAAAGATGCCGGGGGTACTGATCCACGGGCACCTATGGGACCGGCGGACCGAGTCCCTTTCGGTTCGGGGGGGGGGGGGGGAGATCGTGCAAAGAGCAAATCGAGGCGATACACGCGAGCGATTTACCCAGGTTCGGGCCGCACGGATGCGTAAAACCCTACTCCTGCTTTGTGGTTTGTATTGAGTTCTTGCTCGGGAGCGCGGAGTGCTATAGTACACACCAGCAGCTAACGAGACCGAGCGTGAGTGTTCTCTGAATTCGCTCACCCCCCTCTACGTTGCGCATGGGCCTCCTTTATATGCTCAAGGGGTCACCGACAGGTGGCAACGGAGGTAAAGGGCAAAAATGGAAAGGTGCTGTGGTAGGCACAGCTACCTGCTACAGTGTATAATACCTAACCCTAACGGCAGGGGACAAGGGCATTAAATGCCCGTCTGTGTCGCCTAAACAGTGCAGAAAGGGACCGTCAGAGGCGCCACCGCTCGCCACGATGGCGATCTTGTCAGCGCCGCTTGCCACCGCGCACCGCAGGCTGCATAGCCTTCCGCCACGTATGCCTGGAAGGGTCCCAGAGCGACACGTTGGTGGATGTGCTGGAGCGCGGGCACAGTGGTGTCTTGCCGCGGCAAGCGCCTTGCCGCGGTTGTTGTCTTGTCACGCCCGGGAGCTCGTTGCTCACCGGGCCTTGCCGGGACGTGCGACGCGTCGCGGCAAGTTCCTTGAGATGCCTTGTTTGGCCTTCCCGGCAAGCTCCTCTTGTCGGGGTCTTGAGATGCCTTGGTTGGCCTTCCCGGCAAGCTCCTCTTGTCGGGGTCTTGAGATGCCTTGGTTGGCCATCCCGGCAAGCTCCTCTTGCCGGGGTCTTGTCTCTTTGACTTGGATACTTTGTTCTTGAATGGCTCCAAAGGAACCATGGAGGACCTTGGCGGTCACCCGGCAAGCCTTGCCGCGGGATGCTGCGACTGCCCGTGCACAAGTTCGGGATACTAGGGTACCCCTACTCTAGTACACCGACATGTTCCCTCTATATAATCGAGTCCTTAAGATATATAGTAAAGAGTAGTTTTGAGTTAACGGCTTTCCTGTCTTGCTATGATCTCGAGGGAATTAAATAAAAGAAAGAATAAAAAGATCATATATTGATCTTTTGGAGAGTAATGACTTCACATATAAAGAGTATGATGAATAAAAGTTGCCGAGAGTTAACAAACAAGGTTTTGGTCATTGTTGAAATTAATAGGAAGTAACAAAGAAAGAGAGGCTTCACATATATATATATACTATCTTGCACATCTTTTGTAATTGTGAGCACTCATTAAAATATGACATGCTAAAAGGTTGATGTTGGACAAGGAAGACAACACAATAGGTTATGTTTTCCTATATCCGAATAGTAGTTATATTGTCATGGATCATCCAACATGTTGAGCTTGACTTTCCCTCTCATGCTAGCCAAATTCCTTGCACCAAGTAGAGATACTACTTGTGCTGCCAAACATCCCTAAACCCAGTTTTGCCACGAGAGTCCACCAAACCTGGATTGAATAATATCCTTCAAGTAAGTTGTCATTGGTGCAAGCAATAAAAAATGCTCTCTAAATACGTATGAACTATTTGTGTGAAGAAAATAAGCTTTATACGAACTTGTGATATGGAAGAAATAAAAGCGACGGACTGCATAATAAAGGTCCTTATCACAAGCGGCAATATAAAGTGATGTTCTTCTGCATTAAGATTTTGCGCATCCAATCATAAAAGTGCATGACAACCTCTGCTTCCCTCTACGAAGGGCCTATCTTGTACTTTTATATTCTATCCTTATACAAGAGTCATGGTGATCATCACCTTTCCTTTTTACACTTTTTCGTTTGGCAACCACTATATGTTGGAGAGATCGGGATATATATATATATATATCCACTCGGATGTAGGTTATCATAAAGTATTATTGTTGACATTACCCTTGAGGTAAAAGGTTGGGAGGCAAAACTATAAGCCCCTATCTTTCTCTATGTACGTATAAGTATCGCGTGAGGTTAGAAATTGTGAAAGATTAAATGATAGTTGAGTATGCGGACTTGCTGAAAAGCTCTTTAATTGACACTTTCCGATGTTATGATAAATTACAATTGTTTTAATGTACGAGATCATAGTTTGTTAGTTTTCAATGAAGTTTCTGATTCATACTCTATCTTGTGAATTAATTGTTACTTTAGCATAAGAAATTATATGGTACTATATGTTGTTGTTCTAATGATGATCATGATGCCCTCATGTCTGTATTTTATTTTATCGACACCTCTATCTCTAAACATGTGGACATATTTTTCGATTTCGGCTTTCGCTTGAGGAAAAGCGAGGTCTAAGCTTGGGGGAGTTGATATGTCCATTTTGCATCATGCTTTTATATTGATATTTATTGCATTATGAGCTGTTATTACACATTATATCACAATACTTATGCCTATTCTCTCTTATTTTATGAGGTTTACCTGAAGAGGGAGAATGCCGACAACTGGAATTCTGGACTGGGCAAGGAGCAAATAATAGAGACCTATTCTGCACAACTCCAAAAGTCCCGAACTTCACGGAGCATGTTTTGGAATATACAAAATATATTGGGTGAAGAAAGTACCAGAGGGGGTCACCAGCCAGCCACACGGGTGGAGGGCGCGCCCTACCCCATGGGCGCGCCCCCCGTCCTTGTGGGCCCCCTAGCAGGCCTTCGGTGCCCATCTTTGGCTATATAGTGTGTTTTGACCTAGAAAATATTAGAAGGAAGCTTTCGGGACGAAGCGCCACCGTCTCAAGGTGGAACCTAGGCAGAACCAATATAGGGCTCCGGCGGAGCTGTTCTGCCGGGGAAACATCCCTCCGGGAGGGGAAATCGAAGCCATCATCATCACCAACGATCCTCTCATCGAGAGGGGGTCAAGCTCCATCAACATCTTCACCAGCACCGTGTCCTCTCAAAGCCTAGTTCATCTCTTGTATTCGGTCTTGGTCCCAAAACCTAAGATTGGTACCTGTGGGTTTCTATTAGTGTTGATTACTCCTTGTTGTTGATGCTAGTTAGTTTATCCAGTGGAAGATTATATTTTCAGATCCTTAATGATAATTAATACTCCTCTGATCTTGATCATAAATATGCTTCGTGAGTAGTTACATTTGTTCCTGAGGACATGGGAGAAGTATTGTTATAAGTAATCATGTGAGCTCGGTATTCGTTCGATATTTTGATGAGATGTATGTTGTCTCTCCTCTAGTGGTGTTATGTGAACGTCGACTACATGACACTTCACCATTATTTGGACCTAGGGGAATTCATTGGAAGTAATAAGTAGATGATGGGTTTCTAGAGTGACATAAGCTTTAACCCTAGTTTATGTGTTGCTTCGTAAGGGGCTGATTTGGATCCATATGTTTCATGCTATGGTTAGGTTTACCATAATTCTTCTTTCGTAGTTGCGGATGCTTGTGAGAGGGGTTAATAATAAATGGGAGGCTTGTCCAAGGAATGGCAGCACCCAAGCACTGGTACAACCACATACCAAATTATCGAAGTAACGAACGTAAATCATATGAGCATGAGGAAAATTAACTAGACAACAATTCCCATGTGTCCTTGAGAGAGTTTTGCTTTATATAGGAGTTCGTCCAGGCTTGTCCTTTGCTACAAAAAGGATTGGGCCACCCTGCTGCACCTTGTTTATGTTTGTTACTTGTTACCCGTCACGAATTATCTTATCACACAACTATCTGTTACCGATAATTTTAGTGCTTGCAAAGAATACCTTGCTGAAAACCGCTTGTCATTTCCTTCTACTCCTCGTTGGGTTCGACACTCTTATTGAGGGGACTATGATAGATCCCCTATACTTGTGGGTCATAAGGGTGGACGTCGTTGCTGTCGCTCTCCGGGCAGCACTCCAGGCGCTTGCCATCTTCCTTCAAAACCTTGACGTAGGGGGTCGCAGCGCCATCGTACCTGAAGTGGAGGGTAGACCTGCTCTGTAGGCCGCGTGCACAGGCGAACAGCTGCCACCCGCGGTTCAGGAACACATTGCCGGCGGGGGTGACCTCGACCTCCACCCACAAAGCCCAACAGCAGCAGCCATCAACTTGCAGCTAGAGGCCACCAGGTCCTCCGCCTGGCAACGCACCCACAAAGAAGCACAGGAGCTGGAACCAGACTCCTGCGGGCCTCTCGGCCCACACTTCGAACTCCCAGGACATGTTGGCCAAATGGGATCGCGGGCGCGGTGGCTGGATGGCTGCCACATGCCCCCCTGCTTTGCTGTTGACACCCCGACCGCGGCAACCTCCGCCATGGGAGGAGCACCCCCACGACTGCCAGAGGCGGTGCCAGCCATCGAGGTGGTGCGCCCATGCCCTCGGGGAGCCACCGCTGGCGTTGCAGCGTACTTGCGGGGATGACCGCGACCCCTCTTGGGTGGCGGCGAGCCCGGTCCCACCTTGGAAGCCTTTCCCTTCTCGCGACCGAGAACCTCCTCACTTGAGCCATGGATTCTCTGGCAAGATGGTGGGATGAAGAAGGAGAAGGACCAAGCGTCAAGAAGATGAAGATGAGATGGGTGCTCCGCCCCTCTCCCATTTATAGCTGGAGGAAGGCTAATTGTCGGCCTCTCACGCTCCAAGAAATAATGGCCTTTCTGCATGCGCAAGGCGGTTGTCAAGTCAGGCAGTTGCAGAGGCAATGTGTGGAAGTGGAGATGCCCACGTCCCATCAAGAGCCAGGCATCGACTCGGTCTTCAGGTGATTGGGGCCCGCGGCACTTCGCCCTTGCCCTTTGGCTTCACCTCGAAGCCAAGTCCGAGCGCTCCTTGGGCCCGGGGGCTACTGTTGGCATTCTAGGAACCAGGGTACCCAGACTTGCCTGCCTGCGGCCCATAGCGTGGCTCCATCGATGGCTGGTACGGCCCATCTACGAGACCATCAAGACAAGACCCTCACGAGCGGCCAAGCCTCACGAGGCAGGTGACGCCAAGACCTCTGGAGGGAGCGGCCACCACAGGCGGTCCCCTGAGGAGCGGAGGTTTCTATGTAAGATCCCAACCTCATGAGGTTGTGGTGACACAAGCCATGATGACTAAGGCCAAGCGGGCGCCAGTGGGTGCAGACAAGGCAGTTTCCTCTTTGGTACTAAGGAGGCTAGCGCAGGCGTGAGTCCCCAAGGAATCAAGCAAAGGTTCCCATTTCAGTGCAAGAAGACCAAGACCGCCAGGACGGTAGGATGGATGTCATCACCGAGCCCACCACAGCGTCACGACCAGAAGCTTTGCACGCGAAGACCACCTTTCATCAGGATAAGATGTACTATTTGTCCCCTTTCAAAATTAGCCAGTGTGGGATCCCTTCCCGCCTACATTTTGGGGGAACAGGACCGAGGCCACTATAAATATAGGTTAGCCACCACTGTAGAAAAGGATCTGAACCTGGTTGACTCATTCCCCCACCAGAGCAGACCTTGCGAGGTTGTTAATCCCTTGTACTACTTCATCCTTAGCCCCACATGAGGAAAATCCACCACAAAGTAGGAGTATTTTCTTACATCACAAGGGGGCCCGAACCTAGGTAAAACTGTCATGAATGTCTTCTTCCTTGTTCATCGAGCTAGGCCGTGGGTGTGACAAGCTGGTTGGTTGGAGAGGTCGAGTTCTTTGCATATGCCCCAGAGTTTGAACCTTTCTTGGGTCTACAAGTAAAAACCACAACTACTCCTTCACCGGGTTTAGGAACATCCTCCCATTGGCTAGCTCGCCAGCCAATTTCTTCCCAAGCCGCCAAGAGGCCTTCGTCTTGATAATATTTGAGGATAGCTTAGGGAGTCCTGGATTAAGGGGTCCTCGGGTGTCCGTCACGTGTATTACGGGACGAACTGATGGGCTGTGAGGATACAAGGTAGAAGGCCTTCCCCCGTCTTCGGATGGGACTCTCCTTCGCGTGGATGGCAAGATTGACGTCCGGATGTATAGTTTCCTTCTTCTGTAAATCGACTCTGTACAACCCTAGGCCCCTCCGGTGTTTATTTAAACCAGAGGGTTTAGCCCGTAGAGGCTATCACAACTCATATAGGCTGGACATCTAGGGTTTAGCCATTACGATCTCGAGGTAGATTGACTCTTGTAACCCCTATACTCGTTAAATAGAATCAAGCAGGACATAGGATTTTACCTACATTAAGAGGGCCCGAACCTAGGTAAACATCATGTCCCCTGTGTCCCCTGTTACCTTCGATCCTCAGACGCACAGTTTGGGACCCCCTACTCGAGATCGGCCTTTTTACACTAACAATGGTGCTTTCATTGAGAGTTCCACTGTGTCATTAACAGAAGTTTGATGGCTCATTTGATCATAAACAACGATGTTGTTTCCGGGGAAATCTTCCTCCCCGGTCATCTTTTTGTGTTTGGCGGCTTTGCTTTGCATGCCAATTCAGTTGGTTACCTTGAACAGATCGACAGCTACACTCCTGGTCATCAGATCAAATTCGGGAGTCTGAATTATGTCGCTGATATCCGAGGAGACTTGATCTTTGAAGGGTTCACGGCCTCAACCACTATTGTCAGATCACGGGTTCCGACCAAACCCTCAAGGTTCTAACACTGGAGTGTGCATGAAGATCTCCCCCCTACTGATCCACGTCCTAACTCGACTAAGATCTTACAGACTAACTTGACGAACTCACAACACAAAGGACACAAGATTTATACTGGTTCTGGCCACCGTTGTGGTGTAATACCCAACTCCAGTGTGGTGGTGGTGTATTGCCCCTCCGGCTGAGGATGAACAGTACAAGGGGAAGAACCGCCTCGTGAGGAGAGGTGTTCTTGTTCTTGGTGGATGTGGTTGTGGGGGAGGAACTAGTTCTAGTCTAAGATGAGGTTGCCCCCTAGCTACAGTGGTGGCTAGTCCTATTTATAGTGGCCTTGGTCCTCTCCCCAAATATTGAGCGGGAAGGGATCCCGCAACGGCCAATTTGAAGTGGGACAGCCAGTACAAGCTATCCTGACAAAAGCGGTCTTCGCCTGCCAAAGGCTCTGGTGGTGACGCCGTCTTGGGCTCCACGGTGACCTGCGTCCTGCCGTCCTGCTGGTCTTGGTCTCGTTGCACCAATATGGAAATCTTTGCTTGACGCCTCGGTACTCCGCGGCTGCACCTGCTTCCTTAGCACCGAAGAGGAAACAAGGACACTATGCGCGCTGGCGCCCGCCTGTCCTTGGTCATCATGGCTCACGCCATTAGAACCTCATGAGGTTTGCCTGGCCTTGAACTCTCCGCCCCTCGCGAGCCAGCGTGGCGAGGCCAATCCTGAGGAGGTCTTGTGTTGCCCGCCTAGAGAGGCTTGGCCCCTCGCGGGGGTCTTGAGTCTTTGCTAGTGAAGATGGGCCATACGGGCCCGCACATAGAGCCACGCCGTGGGCCGCAGGCAGGCAAGTCTGGGGACCCCCGTTCCCAGAACACCGACAGTAGCCCCCGGGCCCAAGGCACGCTCGGGCTTGGCTTCGAGGAGAAGCTAAAGGCCAAGGGCGGAGCGCCGCGGGCCCCAATAGCCTGTGGCCTTGGTCAATGCGTGGCGGTTGATTGGACGTGGGCGTCTCCGCTTCCCCACGCCGCCTCGACAACTGCCCGATTGAACAAGTCCCTGCGACATGCAAGGAAAACCATCATTACCTGTGATCATGGGGGGTGCTGGTTGGCCTTCTCCTGGTATAAATGGGAGGGGGGCGGAGCCCCTGTCTCCCATCTTTCCTCCGCCTCTCCCGCTTCTTCTCCACCGAGATGCCACCGAGGGGCCTTCGCGACCTTTGGCTACAACATGACGACTGCGACGCCCCGGCGACTGGAGCGGAGATTGGAGTCGTTGCCTCCGGGAGGATTTTCATGACCCGACGCTGGGGTGAGATTTCCCCGGTCTACCGCCTGGAGGGCACCCTCGCGATCCCCTTCGAGTACGACGGTGCCTCCGTGTTGCTCTTCAAGGTCTTCGATGAGGAGGGCTGCCCCCTAGAGTGCTGCCTGAAGGAGGTCATCGGGTCAGCGCAAAGGCGGGCGTTGGGCCTGTCGCAGGCCTCACCTGCAGCTCGTCCAGCAAAAGCGGTGACACCTGGTGGTCCAGCGACTCTCCCGAGCTCGTGGAGTCTCCGGAGTCGAGCGACGACAGCTACGTGCCCCCGAGCTCCCGCCGAGGCTGGAGTAGAGCTGCAGTGTCAGGCCGCCGCTGGTGCTGATCTGGATGAGGTTGGCGCCGTCCTCGGGTGGCCCACTATTCATGGTGCCGTCATCCACAGGGGCACGCGTAGTTAGGACTCCCTAGGTTCTTGTCTTTTGTTCCCTGCAAGGAATCAGAAAATGGACCCCACTAGGGCTTGTAAGGCGTATGTAGTGTCCTTTGTTGACATTATCCATATCATGAAATCATGCGTGCGCGTGCTCCGTTCCAGCACGGTTTCCCCTTTCCATCCTCATGACGGCGAGGTGCTCTGCGCCGATAGGTCTCGGTCCCTAAGAAGGCTTCAGCCGTCGCTGGTATGCCAGGTCGTGTGCCGTGGTCAAGGCCAGGAGGTGAGCGGCCCGAGGTCCAGTAAGAGCCCCTGAGGCGCGATGCTCAGGAGGTCCCCTTTGGCGCGCAATCGACCGCCGAGAGGTAGGAGAGGGAGACTACATCACCGCAGTGGGGCTACACAAATGAGAACTTTGCGTTGTAGCGTTTGATTGAGCGCAAAACTTATCTGGGCAATCTGGGGCTGGTTCCTCACGAGACACCAGGCTTGGGCGTCGGCCGCTGCTCAGTAGCTAGGTCAGACCCATGCGGGCCTCCCCTTCCTACCCATGTTCTTCTTGGTGCTCTACGTCCTTAGGTACCGGCCCTCGAGCGAGCTCAGCCACCGCTGGTATGCCAGGTCGCGTGCCATGGTCAAGGCCAGGGGGTGAGGGCTGGAGAGCCAGTAAGAGCTCCTGAGACGCGATGCTCAGGAGCCCCCCTTTCAACACCCAAGCGAATCACATGAGAGAAGAGGGAGAGTCCGCGGCAATGCCTGCAATAGCCTCCAGGAAGTTCCTGCAAGTTAACGCGAGGGAGTGCTCGAGCCGCCGTGGTGATTGCTGATTCGCCTCCGGTATGTGGGAGGGGGCTCCCTGCTGCAGAGAGCCCCCGGGGCGTGTACAGCCCCGCCCTGACACATGGCTTGCACGGCAGGGCTAAACGAGGTGTGTCTGGGCACTCGTGAGCCAGCGCGAGACTCACAAGGCCCTACCTCAGGGCGGGTTGCGCCTGGTCTTGGTTCCTGTTTGTTGTCTTGGTCCCGCGAGGTGGTTAGACAACCTACGCAAAACGAACCTCCTGAGGTTATCGCGTGAGAAAGCCAAGCACCAACGGTCCCCGGAGGTGACGTGAACGGGGCTGGCCCGCCAGACAGAGCTCGGCCGTTGGATTTATCGACGCTGCAGGGACGGGCACGAGCACAGACGTCGTGCCTAATCCTCTCATGCGAAGGGTCCTAAAGAAAGACGATCAGCGCGCGGCTCCCATGATGGGCGACAATCAAGCAGGTGATAGTCATAGATAGATTAAGCATGAAAGGCAACCTAGATCAGGTAAATGCATAAACTATAAGCGCCACTGGGTCCGACCCAAGCGGCTTGGGGATGATGCAGCCCGAGGGGTGCCCTAGTAAGGTAAGCTAAAGACATAAACAAGGGAAGATACATGCCACAGGGATGGACCCACGTGGCCTGAGAATAATGCAGCCCCCTAGATGCTCCATGCTAAATGAACTTGCAAAATGACACCTGGTTCCGTTGAAGGGGTGTTGAGGTAGCTGAAGGTACGTGGCGAAGGGGTTGCCCCTCACGAGCCACCGGGGCCCTGAGCCTCGAGAGGCTCTGGGGGTCCCGGTGGTTCCTTGAGGACTGTCTCCATCTCCGCCAAGACTTCGTGGTGCCTGGCCTCCTGACCCGCGATGACGCTCCGCAGGTTACGCTGGAAGGCAGTGGCCACGCTAGGCAGGCCGAACGACTTGCGAACGAAGCTACGAGGTGGACCTTCACAGCACCTGACACGCGAAGGCCAGAAAAGCTCCTAAGATGCGGCTTGGTTGAGCCCTGGTATGACGATGTAGACGCGCAGCTCACCACCCTCGCCTGGGTGGGGAGGAGCGCCAGGTAGGCAGTGGTCACCGTGTATTGCTCTTGATTCCTGAAGCTCTTGAGATACCTTGGTGATGAACTCCTGAGCACCGGGCGCTCCTTGCCCAGTGTCCTCCTGAAGGAAACGTGCCATGAAACATGCCTCCAAGTGGTGCCCGAGCATCTCCCTCGTGACGTTGGCAAGGTCTGAGGCCCTCTAGAAGAGAGCCCCCGAGCCCTACCCGAGGAGGGCGCCGGGCGCACCTTCCTATGCGATAGAGGGAGGCGCCCCAGGTGCGAGCGTTGATCCTGACGAGGGTGCCACTTGCGATGCTTCCCTCTTGATGTCCAACATGGAGTTGCTGATTCTTCTTCTGGCGCACGACCTCTGGAGGGTACCGAGCTGGATTGTGGCCGGTGTCATCGATTGATGCTGCTTGGAAGGCGCGCTCGAGGGAGCACACCGCATCTCTTTCTTCGCAGGGCACTGTGGTGATCCCGCCGCTTCCTTGCATCTTGAGAACATTGTAGCCGTGGTGCGTCACGGCCATGAACTTGGTCAGGGCCGGATACCCGAGGATGGCATTGTATGGCAGACGGATGTGGGCGACGTCGAAGTCGATGAGCTCGGTGCAGTAGTTGTTGTGCTGCCCGAAGGTGACTGGGAGGCGGACCTGACCAATCGGCGTGGTGGAGCCGTCGATCACTCCTGACAAAGGCTTGGTGGGACGAAGCTGATCATACGACACTTGGAGGTTGTCGAACGTCTCGATGGACATGACGTTAAGCCCTGCGCCGCCGTCGATGAGGGTCTTGGTGACTTGCACACTGCTGATGATGGGTGAAGAAAGCATAGGGACGACGCCGGTAGTAGCCGCGCACTTGAGCTGGTCTGCTGAGCTGAATATGATGCCGCACTGGGACCACCTGAGCGGGTGCGTGGCCTCGAGCTTGGTGAGGACTGCGTTCACCTCGCGAGCAAACTGCTTGAAGATATGTTGTGAGGCTGGGGCTTGAGCTCCGCCCAAGATGCAGGCGATGCCACGCGGCTCCTAGAATCCCCCAGCCCCCTCATCTTATTGGTGGTCGTCATTCCTTCTTGGTGGTGGCGGCAGTGGAGGGAGACCGGCGTTGCCCTGAGGACGATCCTCATGAGGCTGATCCCTGCAGGCGCCCTCGCGAGGCTAATCCTGCCAGTGGTCCTCACGAGGCCGGTCGCGCCACTCCTGACGTGGGCCACGGTCATCCATCATCCGCCAGCACATCCTCCTCCTCGGCTGTAGCCCCTGTCGTTGCGCTCGGGGCGTCGACCGAAGCGTCCTTCTTGAATGGCTCTGAGCTCTTGACAGTCGCTTTTATTATGGCTATGCAGGTTATGGAAGGTGTAGAATGGTCGGCTGCTCTTGGATGACTCGGGCTGGTCCCCACCGTGCTTTGTGTCCGGTTCCGCCGTGAGCATAGCTGCTCCCTTGCACTTCACGTCTTTGGCCTTGGCTTTCTTCTCCTCCGGGTCCGCTGCCGGGAGCTCGAGGAGGGAGAGGCTCCCCTCCTCAGCTCTTGCACACTTGGTCGCCAGGTTGAACAGCTCCAGAGATGTGCACAGCTCCTCGTGGATGGCGAGATCCTCCTTCATCTTGACGTCGCAGACGCCATCGGAAAACGCAGGGATGATGGTCTCGTCCGTCACCTTGGGTATCTTGAGGCGAACGTTGTTGAAACGCTGGATGTACTTCTGGAGGGTCTCTCCTGGTTGTTTCTTGACGCAGCGCAGGTCACCCGCAGCTGGTGGGCGGTCGCGAGTGCCCTGAAAGTTGGCGACGAAACGGTCGCGCATCTTGTGCCAGGAGGAGATCGAGCCTGGAGGCACATTTAGGAGCCAGGAGCCGGCACCATCCGTGAGAGCCATGGAAAACCAGTTCGCCTTTACTTTCTCGTCGCCGTTGGCCGCCTCGATGCTCAACTCGTAGGGCTGCAGGAACTCCGCGGGGTCTGGGGTGCCGTTGTAGCGAGGAGGCAGATCCGGCTTGAACTTGCCCGGCCAAGCGACGCTACGTAGCTCAGGGGTGAAGGCACGACAGCTTGCCGTGGTCACCGGGACTCTGCGCTGGAGGAGAACTTGTCCTTGATGGGGTATGCGCACCACCGCCCCAGGCGGCACATGGTTTTGTCGTGGCGGCGTAGGGAGAGCGGGGGCGTTTTCTCGCGGCCGAGGGACTTCTTGGCAGCTTCCTTCTTCTTGCGAGGGCGCCGGATACGGCGGGTCGCACGCCTGGGCGCCAAGACTCCGTCTTGGGGCAGAGGTGGTGGAGGCGTACTTGGGCCACGCCGCCCGCGGCTGGCGAAAGGCGAGGCAGCGAGAGGGACGACACAGGGAGCCCCCTGCGGTGCTGACAAGATCGGCGATGCGGTCAAGCCAGTCCTCATAGAGGTCGTCGATTGGGCGATAGCGCAGGAGCTGGCGCGCCATGCACAGAGCGGCATGCGCGTCCACGGCAGCGGGACGAGCGTGGGACGACGAACCGGCCGGGGTCAGTGATGGAGTGGAAGTATGGCCATCCCGCCGCTCTGAGGGGTGTAGCGACGATGCTTGCTGCTCGTTCCCCGATAGGCTGGTGGCGGCGTTGGCGGCAGCCGACAAAGAACAATGAGGCGGCCCGCCGACGGGAGCCGTCTGAGCAACGCGGGTCATGAGGGCAGCCCGGCAATCAGCGCGAGCGCGGCGAGCGTCCGACATGGAGACGATGAGATGATAGGACGCGGAGCGACGAAAGGGAAGCTTCGGCGCACCCCTACCTGGTGCGACAAATGTCGTATCTCGGGTTCCGGCAAAACCCTCAAGGTTCGAACACTGGGGTGCGCGGGAAGATCTCCCCCCTGCGGATCCACGTCCTAACTCGGCTAAGATCTTACGGAATAACTAGACGAACTCAAAACACAAACGACACAAGATTTATACTGGTTCGGGCCACCATTGTGGTGTAATACCCTACTCCAGTGTGGTGGTGGTGGATTGCCTCTTGGGCTGAGGATGAATAATACAAGGGGAAGAACCGCCTCTTGGGGAGAGGTGTTCTTGTGCTCGGTGGATGTGGTTGTGGGGATGAAGTAGTTCTAGTCTAAGGTGAGGTCGCCCCCCTAGCTACGGTAGTGGCTAGTCCTATTTATAGTGGCCTTGGTCCTCTTCCCAAATATTGACCGGGAAGTGATCCCACAACGACCAATTTGAAGGGGCGTAGCTAGTACAAGCTATCGTGACAAAAGCGGTCTTCGCCTGCCATAGGCTCTGGTGGTGACACCGTCTTGAGCTCCACGGTGACCTCCGTCCTGCCGTCCTGCTGGTCTTGGTCTCATTGCACCAATATGGAAACCTTTTCTTGATGCCTCAGTACTTCGTGCCTGCGCCTGCTTCCTTAGCACCGAAGAGGAAACAAGGACAGTGTGCGCACTGGCACCCGCTTGGTGCCCACCTGTCCTTGGTCGTCATGGCTCACTTCACTAGAACCTCGTGAGGTTTGCCTGGCCTTGAACTCTCTGCCCCTCGTGAGACACCCTGGCGAGGCCGCTCCTGAGGAGGTCTTGTGTCGCCCGCCTCGCGAGGGTCTTGAGTCTTTGCTAGTGAAGATGGGTCGTATGGGCCCGCTTGCAGAGCCACTCCATTGGCCGCAGGCAGACAAGTTTGGGGACCCCCGTTCCTAGAACGCCGACAATAGCCCCTGGGCCCACGGCACGCTCGGGCTTGGCTTCAAGGCGAAGCCAAAGGTCAAGACCAGAAGGGCGCCACAAGGGCCGCAGCAGCAGCAGCAGAGGATCAGGCTCAGCAGGACGATGCCCCCAAACCCGTGACGACCTCGGCAAGCGATCAATCGTCGAGGGCTCCACTACCTCAGGAGGCACCCCAGCTTCCAGAAGACGCAAGCCTCATCAGCACGCCAACCCTCGTCGAGCACCCGGTATACTTCGTCAGCACGTTGTTATGGCACGCAAGAGCACGGTACCCCATGCCTCAGAAGCTCCTGCTCGCGCTCCTGGTGGCCTCACGAAAGTTGTGGCACTACTTTCAAGGCCACCCCATCAAGGTCGTCTCAACCTACCCATTGGAAAGATTGCTCAGGAGCCCCAACTCTGCTGGAAGGGTTGCTGTCGGTGTCAAAACCGGCGGATCTCGGGTAGGGGGTCCCGAACTGTACATCTAAGGTGGATGGTAACAGGAGGCAGGGGACATGATGTTTTACCCAGGTTCGGGCCCTCTTGATGGAGGTAAAACCCTACGTCCTGCTTGATTATTCTTGATAATATGAGTACAAGAGTTGATCTACCATGAGATTAGAGAGGCTAAACTCTAGAAGCTAGCCTATGGTATGATTGTATGTTGTCCTACGGACTAAAACCCTCCGGTTTATATAGACACGGAGGGGGCTAGGGTTACACAGAGTCGGTTACAAGGAAGGAGATCTATATATCCGTATTGCCAAGCTTGCCTTCCACGCCCAGGAGAGTCCCATCCGTACACGGGACGAAGTCTTCAATCTTGTATCTTCATAGTCCAACTGTCCGGCAAAGGATATAATCCAGCTGTCGGGATACCCCCTAATCGAGGACTCCCTTAGTAACCCCTGAACCAGGCTTCAATGATGATAAGTCCGGCGCGCAGATTGTCTTCAGCATTGCAAGGCGGGTTCCTCCTCCGAATACTTCATATATAGAAGATCTTGAACACGAGGATCGTGTCCGGCTCTGCAAAATAAGTTCCACATACCACCGTAGAGGGAATAATATTTACACAAATCTAATCTGCTGACGTACCCCGTAGTGTGACATCACACCACAGCCGGGTCTTTATTCGAATCGTGTTTCATAACCTATCTCAGCGTGTTTCGCGAGGCGTTTTCCTTGGCATGTCTTGTCGAAGCAGAGATCGTGTTCCCTTATTACGGGATTCCCATCAATACGGACGTGGGTAACCCAACCGCGCCATCAATTACGGCGCTTGGGGGATAAGCAAGTTTTACCAGGCTGGTGGGGGCGCATAGTTTTGTCTGCCCTTATAAAGGGATAAGGTTTCACCTTTTTCTACCCATGCCTTCTTCATCCTTGCTCATCCATTCTCGCGCACTCGAGCTCCAGCGCCCAAGTCCACATCCTTCTCCTCAACTCTCTCCAAACATATCCGGAGCGGGAGGAAAGTGGATAGTCTCCTACGTCACGGAGCGACACATCAAAGAACTACGTGGGGCCGGATAATTAGCCGCGGATATCGCGCACCGGCTGCGAGCCGCGGGGCAGATCGTCCCTACCCCGGAACCTCACGAAAGGGTGGTTTTCCTCCCCCACTTCGCCGCGGACTGGGGTTTCCCCTCCATCCATTCATCCGCGGCCTTATGTTCTATTATGGGCTGGACTTTCATGATCTAGCCCCAAACTTTATCCTCAACATCTCGGCGTTCATCGTCGTGTGCGAGGCTTTCCTCTGCATCCGTCCCCACTTCGGCTTGTGGCTGAAGAACTTCAATATCAAGCCGAAGGTAGTAGGCAGCCAACAAGTGGAATGAGGAGGAGCCATGGTGGGAGAAATGCCCAATGTTACATGGCTCAAGGGCTCCTTCATGGAGACCATAAAGGGGTGGCAATCAAGGTGGTTCTACATCACCGAGCCGCACGACACCAACTGGGTGGTGGCCCCCCGAGTTTCGATCTGGAAACACCACGCGGCTCACTTCCTGGAAGGAGAAGGGCCAATCCTGGGGTTCATCGATGGAGCTGGATGGACTCTAGAAGTGTATCCGGAACATGATAAGCAAGAAACATAAGCTTGTTAACATACTCCAGGTCATTCTCTTCCGCCGGATCCTCCCGTGTCAACAACGGGATTTCAACTTATGGGAGTTCGACCCGGCCCAGCACCAGACTCAACGAGAGCTTTTCGAGACGACACATAAGGACGTCTGGAAGGTGATGTTCAAGGGCGCCGAGGTCCCTCCTTCTCTTACCGAGGACCACGGGCTAAGCGTGAAGCGCCCTACGAATCTGGTAAGTTCTGTACATCTGGTAGGGTATTTATTTCCCATAGCTTAACCATGTGCGCGGTCTGAGCTCCCATGCCTTTGACACGACTGGGTGGAGACATCGGAGAAGATTAACTGTCTGGACCCTCTACCCGAAGACCCTGCGGACGCTCTCCTGACGGAGATGCGGACACCAGCTCCTTATGAGGTGCCGGAGAAGACCAAGAAGAAGGCCAAGGGAACCCGAAAGAGTTCTCGGCGCCAGGTGGTATCGGACTCATTGTCCGATAAGTCCGAGACGCACTCCTCCCATGAAAACGAGGAGGAGGAAGATGAAGACTCTCCCCCTCCAGCCAGGGGAGACAAGAAAAGGAAGGCCACCCCAACCGGGGAGGCCGAAGGGTCGAAGAAGGGAAGGACTCTCCTTCCGGACTGTTCCACCACCGCCGCCGATGGCGAAGATGAGTGGTTGGTCAGGGCCAAGCCCCGGGCAAAGTCGTAAGTATTTGGATAATAGAGTAACTCATACCATACTTTTGTTGCACTGCTTCTCCTAACGTCGAATATTATTATGCAGTCCGCCCCAAGCCCTTATCGACGTATCATCGTCGGACGGTTCCTTGGACTCGTCAGACATGAATAGTGATACACTTCCAACCGCCTCTCTCCTTGCCCTACGGACAATGCCGAGGTATTGTCTCAAGGGGCACCGAGACGGGGGGAGATAGTCCCGGAGGCGCCTCAAGGCGACCTTCCAAACTCCAGGAGAAAAGGGAGCAAGGCTCCCAGGGGCTCCAAGTTCGGCCCTCAGCCGGACACCCTGCCGGAACCTCCAGTGGTACCGGACTCGGGCAGGCGGCCCTCTTCGAAGAGGGGCAAGCCGTCCGTGCCGGTGACCTCTGTCCATCCAGAGGCACCGGATGAACTGCCGGGAGCGCTTCGTGGCGCTTCCATCGATGAAGAGCACCGCACTATTATGAGTGCGGAGATCAAGAAGGTTCAGTCCGGCAGGAGTGGACTGACTGAAGCCTGTGCCAGCGATCTAACAGGCTTTGAGGAAAGTATTTAAAATATAGGAAAAATATTACCGCATAGATAGTAGCCTCTGATGCTCTGTTTGGTGTTCACAAAGAAAAGCTGAATAGAGGATGAAATAATATCTGCATGAGACTAATATAAGTATGTCTATATGCGTATGCAGGCTTCGCTGACCTTTGCCGCACTGACTGCGGAGGTCACTGCACTGAAGCAGAACCTCGAGCGGTCCAAGAAAGAGCTTGGCCTTGCCAAGATGTAGCTCGAGGAGAACAAAGGTAAGTAATGCCTTGTCCATATATATATATATATAAGATGCGGTTGCGAAATGACAAGATCATCATGCATGTGCTAGGGGCCACGACCGAAGTGGCGACCCTGAAGCAAGTGTTGTCCGAGGCCGAAAACAAAGCGGCCAAGGAGCGCACCGAGCGGGAAAAACAAGAGGCACGAGTGGGCGAGGTGCAGCAAGAGCTCCAGGCTCTCGTGAAGAAGCACGAGGCTTTGGAGCTTGACTCGAAGACACGAGAGTCCGAGCTTGCCGCAGCCCTCGAGAGCACAAAGCATGCCAAGGACGAAGCCCAAAAGGCCCTCCAAGAAATTGAGGCGATGAGGAAGATAGCGGCGGGTAAGGCATTCAGTATGCAAAGCAAGCATGTGAAAGTAAATTACGTGTTACTTACCCGAGTCCGGAGCTCTCCAGGAGCATTCGCATATTTGCCCCGCAGCATGTCGGATGCCGCAAAATATTACCAGGCCGAGGAGGGAAGCTCGACGGAGAAGTTGTTCTGGTCTCAGTATACTGGGACTGAACTTCCGATGCCTATGAGAGACCAGCTGAAGCAACTGGTCGAGCTGCACAAGGCGGCCGAACAGGCCATGAGGGGCCTTATTGTAACACCCCGGATATGACTTTCCCAATTTGTACTCCAACTCTTGCCATTTCCGGCTTTAAGTTATTTTATTTTCTCGGGTTCGGGTTTTCACCTCCGTGTGTTGTTGTCGTTGTCATGCATCTCATATCATGTCATCATGTGCATTGCATTTGCATACGTGTTCATCTATTGCATTCGAGCATTTTCCCCGTTGTCCGTTTTGCACTCCAGCGCTTCGTTCTCCTCCGGTGGTCATTTCTACCTTTCTTTCGTGTGTGGGGATTAAACATTTCCGGATTGGACCGAGACTTGCCAAGCGGCCTTGGTTTACTACCGGTAGACCGCCTGTCAAGTTTTGTACCATTTGGACTTCGTTTGATGCTCCAACGGTTAGCCGAGGGACCGAAAAGGCCTTGTGTGTGTTGCAGCCCAACACCCCTCCAATTGGCCCAAAACCCACCAAAAACCTCTCCATCACCTAGAGCGTTCGATCACGATCGCGTGGCCGAAAACCGCACCTCATTTGGACTCTCCTACCTCCTCCTACCTATAAAAAGGTATCTCCCTCAAAAATTCCGGATCCCATCTACCCCTAAACCCTAGCCTCGCCCATCTCCGCCGCCGGACACGTCCGGTTCCCACTGGACGAGTCGCCGCCGCCGCCCGCAGCCAGTGGCGTGCCGCCATGTGGCCGTCGCCGTCCCGCACCCGCCGTGGCCTGCGGAGGCCCGAGGCCGGCCCTCCCCGCCGCCGACCGGGCCCGAGCTGCCTCCCGCGCGCGCCGCCTTCTTCTCCCCTCGCCCCGCCGCCCATGTCCGCCGGCGCCGCCCTGCACTACCTCGTCTCCGGCGACGGCGAGTTCCGCGACTCCGGCCAGCCGCCCGCGCCGGATCCGCCCGAACCGCAGCGCCCCGTGCCCGCCGTCTTCCTCCTCAAGTCGGCGCCGCCCGAGCCCAACTCCGGCGCGCCCCTGCGGCCACTCCGACCGCCTCCGGCCGTCCCCGCGCCTATCCACCTCGCCGGAGCTACAGTACCCCGCCGGAGCTCCTCGGTTCCCGCGCCGCCTCGAAACCCTAGATCTGAGGGTTGACCCTTTTCCCTCTCCTCTCAGTATTTTTTTTGCATTCTTGCTCATGCCGTAACTTTGCATCCATAGCTCCGTTTTTGGCATATAGCATATCAAAATGTTCATCTCAGAGAGTACATCATTTCATTCGAGTTCATCTTGATGCCCGAAATGCTGTTAGAAGAGGGCTACTTGAGATAATTGTCAGATCTGCTACTTCATTTAGATATTTGTCATTTTTGCCATGATTATTGTGTGCATGATATGCCCATGAGCTCTACATATGTTTTGTTAAGGGTTTTGCCATCTTTCCAAAGGTGCAACCCATGTATTTTTGTGATGTGTGTGGTGACTCTCACAAGCTTGCAAAGTGAGGCACTTGGTAATGCTGATTTCAGGGACAGCATTTCCACTAAGTCCTTGACCTGTTTATTTCATATGGCCATATGTTCATGTTGTTTCCTAGTGATCCGTGCCTCTTTTGAGGATGATCAGTAAGGATGTTTTGTTAATCTTGTAGTGCTCTATCCATCCATGTCTTTGTTTGAAATTATGGAGCACCCTAGCTTGAGTCAATCGAGCTCTACTTTTGCTACTTCGTGAATCTGGGAAGATTGTCTACTTGTTAGCGATTTTGCCGATGATGTTGTAGTTGATCCGTGCATGCTATGCTATTATTCTTGCCATGTCTAGCTTGCATTTTGTGTATTCTTCATGGGTGTATGCTTAGTTGGTCATGACTTGCTCCGTAGTGAGTGCATCAAGCTCGTAAACATGCCTACTTGAGATCTGTTTTCAGCATGCTCCAGTTTTCACTAAGTCTGAGAACTGATTATGTTTTTGCCATGTTCACATGCTTGCAAATGTATTTTCTGATCCCTTTTGGCTCAAGGTGACTAAGGGACTTTTCTTAAGATCTTTGAGTAGCTCAATTCCATGCTTTACTTTGCCATGTTCAGGTCCCGGAGCATGTAGTTTTGTTGCTCCGAAGTGTGCTACCTGATCTAAAATTCCAGACAAGTGTTAATTTCACTAAGTCTGAAATCTGTTTGCCATATGCATTTTTGGCATGCTTGTTTGAACTGGTTAATGGATGATTTGTCATAGCTCAGTGCTAGACTTTTGTTAAGCATCTTGAATGCATCCCTGCCATGTATTTTTTTGCCATGTTTCGGTGATGTAGCTTGTTCATCTCATTGCATTTAGATGGCTACTTGCTGTAAATCGCAGACCGGTGTCATATTTGAATCGCTTGCCATTTCCAAACCGTAACTCCGATTCCGACGTTCTTTATATCGTTTTCAAGCGATTTCACCTCACCTTTCCAGTGGCGCACTTGGATTCCCAAGTTGAGGCCAGTTTCATGCATCCCTTGTTAAATCTTGCATATGCATCCCGCATCGCATCCCGCATAGCATACCATCCTTGCATCATATTGTTTGGTCCTTGCGCATGGTTGATTGTGTCCTTGTTGCTTGTTTGTCTTGTTTGGGTGGAGACGGGAGACAAGTTCACTAATGAGGAGCCCGTTGAGTTTGCTTTTGAGGATCCAGTCAACTCTGACAACTTTGCAGGCAAGATGATCATACCCTCGAAATCACTACTATCTTTGCTTTGCTAGATTGCTCGCTCTTTTGCTATGCCAATGCTACGATGCCTTCCACTTGCTTTCAAGCCTCCCAAATTGCCATGTCAAACCTCTAACCCACCACGTCCTAGCAAACCGTTGATTGGCTATGTTACCGCTTTGCTTAGCCCCTCTTATAGCGTTGCTAGTTGCAGGTGAAGATTGGAGACCGTTCCTTGTTGGAACATTTATATACTTGTTGGGATATCATTATATTGTCATGTTATCTTAATGGATCTATATACTTGGTAATGGGTGGAAGGCTCGGCCTCTCGCCTAGTGTTTTGTTCCACTCTTGCCGCCCTAGTTTCCGTCATATCGGTGTTATGTTCCCAGATTTTTGCGTTCCTTACGTTGTTGGGTTATAATGGGAACCCCTTGATAGTTCGCCTTGATTAAAGCTTTTTGCGGCAATGCCCAACATTGGTTTTACCATTCGCCACGTAGCCTCTTTTTTTTTTCCCTTGGGTTTCGGACCAGGGTCATCTTATTTTAAACCCCCCCCCCCCCCCCCCGGGCCAGTGCTCCTCTGAGTGTTGGTCCAACCGAGCGATGTCCAGGGCTACCAGGGGCAACTCTGGGCTGGCCTACCCGACGTCTGGCTCATCTGAGTGTGCCCTGAGAACGAGATATGTGCAGCTCCTATCGAGATTTGTCGGCACATTCGGGCGGTGTTGCTCGATTAGTTTTAACCTGTTGAAGTGTCTTGAAGAACCGAGATACCGAGTCTGATCGGAACGTCTCGGGAGGAGGTCTATTCCTTCATTGACCGTGAGAGCTTGTCGTGGGCTAAGTTGGGACTCCCCTGTAGGGATTTGAACTTTCGAAAGCCGTGCCCGCGGTTATGGGCAGATGGGAATTTGTTAATGTCCAGTTGTAGATAACTTGAACCTTAAGTTAATTAAAATGAATCAACTGAGTGTGTTACCGTGATGGCCTCTTCTCGGCGGAATCCAGGAAGTGGACACGGTGTTGGAGTAATGCTTGCGCAGGTTGTTCTCTAGTTTCTCGCTCGCGCTTTGCCTCGTCTTCTCGCTCTCTTTTGCGAACAGGATAGCCACCATATTTGCTAGTCGCTTGCTGTAGCTCCACATATTTACATAGCCTTGCCTATAAGCTTAAATAGTCTTGATCGCGAGGGTGCGAGATTGCTGAGTCCCTGTGGCTCATAGATTACTATTACACCAGATGCAGGACCTGATGATTCCGCTCCAGGTGACGCGCTCGAGCTCAAGTGGGAGTTCGACAAGGACTCTCAACGATACTATGTTTCCTTTCCTGATGATCAGTAGTGGTGCCCAGTTGGGGGTGATCGGGACCATGTCGCATGTTGGGTTATCTTTTATTTTGGCGCCGTAGTCGGGCCATGAGTGCTTAGATGATGTAATGTTATTTATGTACTTGATTCTCGTGGTGAGTGTAAGCCAACTATGTTATCTCCCCTTGTATTATCTAAATATATTACATGGGATGTTGTGAAGATTGCCTAACTTGCGACATATGCCTTCAATGCGATTATGTCTCTTAGTCGTGCCTCGACACGTGGGAGCTATAGTCGCATCGAGGGTGTTACAAGTTGGTAATGAGAGCCTTCCCTGACCTTAGGAGCCCCATTGCTTGATCGTTTTTAGCGGCCGAGTTGTGTCTAGAAAAATGTTTTGAGTCATTTAGGAATTATATATCGGAGAGTTTAGGAATTCTTTTTTACTTCCCAGTCTACTCATCGCTCTGGTAACGCATCCTGACATAGAGTTTTGACTCTTCTCTTCTCAAATTTCACTAAAAAAATTTTTTAGGATCACGCGGGTATCTTGGAATCGTTCCGATGGTTTTATGATGAGAACATTGTCTTGGTGCCTCATGTCAGGGGTTTTGTGGAAGTGTCCCGGGGAGTTGAGCTCTGAGGTGTTGTCGTCATAATTTTATTGTTGCAGTTCTGGAATACCTGAGTTTAGTACGCCGACATCGAAAATCTCTTTTATGTAGTTCGTTGGTGAGATAACCTCGACGCCACCCAGTACTGGGGCGGGAGTTCGGGAGTATCGCCATAACTTGCATAACGGATGCTTTTCGAAGGTTGAGGTAGATGGTTTCCTAAGTTTTTCTCGGTTATGTGTTGAAGGATGGATACAGCTGGATGTAGGATTTGCTAGATTTGGGTGAGATATTATGCTTCCCCTGTATCCCCAACACCTGATTGCATAACCGGAAAGGTTCGGGAGTTTCATTGGTGGGAATTCTCGTAGCTCTAGTTCTTCTTCCACGGATATTGGTTTGAGATTGGGATTTCTTAGCGATTATTCGTTATTGTTCCCTACCTTGTTGATTTATTTCTCTACCTAAATTCTAAGTGGCTTCTCAATTTATGGATATGTGACCATTTCAAGAGGAATGCATTCGTTCATTTTTGTTCGGATGTGAAGACTATATGTTGCAATTTTCATTCTGTTGGATTCAGCTTCAATATTTGTCTATCAATGTGCTAATGGATGTCAACCTCTTCAGGATGGCTCCTCCAACGCGCACGACTCCGAATCCTGATCCGCCACCACCTCCACCTCCTCCGGAGGCATGGCAAGCTGTGATGGCCGCAACCAATGCAAACACACAGTTGATCATGCAAATTCTCCAAGAGTGCAATCAAGGCAACCAAGGGAACCAAGGCAACAATTAGAATCACTTTGCTACACTCAACCAGTTCCTTGCTAATGGGCCAAAGACTTTCAGCAATTGTGTTGAGGCAACCGATGCTGACGATTGGCTTGTGGATCTGTGCAAGCATTTCGAGTGCAGTAACGTCAGACCTGAGGACTTTGTCAAGTTCGCTTCCTTCCAACTCAAAGATCAAGCTGCAGAATGGTTCCAACAGTACAAGGATTCCAGAGGTGGATGTGTTATCACTTGGGATGAATTCCGTCAAGATTTCAGAGCTCACCATATCCCTCAGAGCGTGGTTGAAAGCAAGCGTGAGGAATTCCGCAACCTGAAACAAGGTTCTTTGTCTGTCTATGACTACAACAAGTTGTTTCAGAAGCTCGCCCGCTTTTCTAAGCAGGACGTCCCTGATGAGAAGAGCATGATATACCAGTTCAGGGGTGCCCTCAGAGAAGAAATTCAGCTAGCTCTTGTTCTCTTTCAGCCCTTGAGGTATGATGAGTTCTACAACATGGCATTGAAGCAAGAGGCCGCTCAACTGAGGTGTGATGCTTCCAAGAAGCGGGTCAGAGATGCTACTCCTTCTTCCTCTACTCAAGTGGCAAGCAGCAGAAGTATTGGCTTCCTCCTCCTCCGTTCCATCAGCCGTATCAGCAGAAGAGCAAAGGTGGCAGTGGATCCTCCCACCCACCCAACCCTGGCTTTCAGAACAAGACTTCGTCTCAAGCTCCAAGATCGAGTGCTCTGTACCACCGTCCGCTTTCAGAGGTCACGTGCAACAAGTGCCAACAGAAGGGTCACTATGCCAACAAGTGTTTCAACCAGAGGCGTCTTCCTCCTCCTCCTCTTGTCAGATCGGCAAGTGCAGCTGTGGTCAAGCATAACCCCAAGTCCGCCAAGGTCAACTTGATGAATGCAGCTCAGGCAGAGGAGTCATCAGATGTCATTATGGGTAACCTTCCTGTTAATGATATTCCTGCAAAAGTTCTTTTTGACACGGGTGCATCGCATTGTTTCATCTCGAGACCATTTGTTTCTAAGCATGAGTTGCCCTTACAAGAATTGCCTAGACAGTTATCTATTGTTTCTCCGGGTAAATTCATGAATGCAAGCACGATGGCCCCTGATGTTACTATCACGTTGGGAGATTACAAGTTTCTCTCTTCTCCGGTGGTTCTTGGTAACTCGGATATTGATCTTATTCTCGGAATGGATTGGCTTTCTAAGCACAAGGCGCATCTTGATTGTGTAGCCAGGCAGATTCAATTGACTCATTCGTCTGAGGATGTAATTGTCTTTGCCGCTCGTGATGATACAATCCATCTGTTTTCTCTCAATGAGAAGGGTGAACTGGATGCTATCTCGCAAATTCCAGTCGTTTGCGAATATCAAGACGTCTTTCCAGAAGAGCTTCCAGGAATGCCTCCGCACTGGCCAGTTGAATTCATTATTGATCTTGAGCCTGGCACAGAACCAGTGTGCAAACGTCCTTACAAGCTCGGACCTGAAGAGTTGAAGGAGCTGAAAAAGCAACTCGATATTCAAGAGAGAATGGGTCTCATCCGGCCTAGTTCTTCTCCGTGGGATTGTGGTGTTCTTTTTGTGAGGAAGAAGGATGGAACGGACCGACTTTGTGTTGATTACCGTCCATTGAACAAGAAGACCATCAAGAACAAATACCCACTTCCCAACATCAACGAGCTGTTCGAACAACTCAAAGGTGCCCAAGTATTCTCCAAGCTTGATCTCCGTATGGGTTATCATAAGATTTGAATCCGTGAGCAAGATATTCCCAAGACGGCTTTCAGGACAAGCTATGGTTCATATGAATACACTGTCATGTCTTTTGGCCTCGTCAACGCTCCTCCGACATTCTCTCGCATGATGAACTTCATCTTCAACGCCTACACCAATGACTTTGTTTTGGTCTATCTCGACGACATTCTTGTTTTCTCGAAGAACAAGGAAGATCATGCCAAGCACTTGCGCTTGGTACTCGATAAGTTGAGGGAACACAAGTTCTACGCCAAGTTCTCCAAGTGCGAATTTTGGCTCGATGAGATTCTTTATCTTGGTCATATCATCTCTACCAAGGGCATTGCGGTGAATCCTGAGAAGGTGTCTGCAATAGTGAATTGGGAACCTCCTCAGAACGTGAAGCAACTCTGCAGCTTCCTCGGTCTCGCAAGCTACTGCCGAAGATTCGTTGAAAACTTCTCTAAGATCGCGAAGCCTCTCCCAAATCTTCTCCAGAAGCACGTCAAGTACGTTTGGTCTCCGGAGTGTGACATTGCTTTCAACACTTTGAAAGATAAATTGATCACTGCTCCAGTTCTGACTCCGCCTGATGAATCCAAGCCGTACGAGGTTTTTTGTGATGCCTCTCTCCAAGGTCTTGGCGCAGTGTTGATGCAAGAGAAGAAAGTTGTTGCTTATACCTCTCGCCAGTTGAAGCCCAATGAGAAGAACTACCCCACTCATGATCTTGAGTTGGCGGCAGTTGTGCATGCTCTTTTGACTTGGAGACATCTCTTATTGGGAAGAAAAGTGGACATTTTCACTAACCACAAGAGTCTCAAGTACATCTTCACTCAACCTAATCTCAACCTCCGGCAAACTCGATGGGTCGAAATGATTCAAGAGTATAATCCGAGTATCGAGTATACTCCAGGCAAGGCCAATGTGATTGCTGATGCATTGAGCAGGAAAGCTTACTGCAACAGTCTGATTCTCAAGCCTTATCAACCCGAGCTTTGTGAAGCTTTCCGCAAACTCAACCTGCAAGTTGTTCCTCAAGGTTTCCTCGCCAACCTTCAAGTCTCTCCTACCTTGGAAGAACAGATTCTCCAAGCCCAGCTTCTTGATGCTATGGTGCAAAATGTGAAGATTGGGATTGCCAAGAGTCAACCCAAGTACAAGTGCTACCGCCTTGATGACAAGGATACTCTCTTCTTCGAGGATCGTATTGTCGTGCCCAAAGGTGACCTCCGTAAAGTGATCATGAACGAGGCTCACAATTCTCTCCTCTCCATCCACCATGAGAGCACGAAGATGTATCAGGACCTTAAGCAGGCTTATTGGTGGACTCGAATGAAGCGCGAGATTGCTCAATTCATTAATGAATGTGATGTCTGCAGAAGAGTGAAGGCAGAACACCAAAGGCCAGCGGGTCTCCTCCAACCTCTTGCCATTCCAGAATGGAAGTTTGACCACATTGAAATGGACTTCGTGACTGGGTTTCCAAAGTCCAAGCATGGCAATGATGCTATATTCGTTGTCATCAACAAACTCACTAAAGTGGCTCACTTTCTGCCTATCAAAGAGTCGATCACTACAGCTCAATTGGCGGAACTCTATACCTCTCGTATTGTCTCTCTGCACGGTATTCCATAAGTGATCTCTTCAGACCGTGGCAGCATCTTTACCTCCAAGTTTTGGGATTCTTTTGAGAAGGCCATGGGCACCAACATCCGCTTCAGCACAGCTTTCCATCCTCAAACTAGCGGGCAAGTCGAGCGTGTCAACCAGATTCTTGAAGATATGCTCAGGGCTTGTGTGATCTCCTTCGGCATGAAGTGGGAGGATTGTCTTCCTTACGCTGAATTCTCCTACAACAACAGTTTTCAAGCAAGTTCGGGCAAGGCCCCATTTAAAATTCTGTATGGCAGGAAGTGCCGTACCCCTCTCAACTGGTCCGAAACCGGTGAACGTCAGCTTTTGGGTAATGACTTAATCACAGAGGCAGAGGAAATGTGCAAAGTCATTCGCGATAACCTCAAAGCAGCCCAATCCCGCCAGAAGAGCTACTATGATAGTAAGCACCGTGATTTGGCTTTCGAGATCGGAGATCATGTTTACCTCCGCGTCTCTCCTATGAAAGGTACTCGTCGCTTCGGTATCAAAGGGAAGCTTGCCCCCAGATACGTGGGACCTTTCAAGGTTGTCAGCAAGAGAGGCGATCTCGCCTATCAACTCGAGCTTCCTTCAAACTTTGGAAATGTTCATGACGTGTTCCATGTCTCTCAGCTTCGAAAGTGCTTCAAGACTCTTGAACGCACCGTCAACTTCGAGGACATTGAGCTCCAAGAAGATCTCTCTTATCGTGAGCACCCAGTTGCTATTCTTGAAGAGACTGAACGCAAGACTCGCAACAAGTCAATCAAATTCCTCAAAGTCAAGTGGTCACACCATTCCGACCGTGAAGCTACCTGGGAACGCGAGGATCACCTCCGTTCTGAGTACCCGGCGTTCTTTCAGTCCTAGATCTCGGGACGAGATCCTTTCGTAGTGGTGGAGTGTTGTAACACCCCGGATATGACTTTCCCAATTTGTACTCCATCTCTTGCCGTTTCCGGCTTTAAGTTATTTTATTTTCTCGGGTTCGGGTTTTCGCCTCCGTGTGTTTTTGTCATTGTCATGCATCTCACATCATGTCATCATGTGCATTGCATTTGCATACGTGTTCATCTCTTGCATTCGAGCATTTCCCCGTTGTCCGTTTTGCATTCCGGCACTTCGTTCTACTCCGGTGGTCATTTCTACCTTTCTTTCATGTGTGGGGATTAAACATTTCCGGATTGGACCGAGACTTTCCAAGCGGCCTTGGTTTACTACCGGTAGACCACCTGTCAAGTTTCGTACCATTTGGACTTCGTTTGATGCTCCAACGGTTAGCCGAGGGACCGAAAATGCCTCGTGTGTGTTGCAGCCCAAGACCCCTCCAATTTGGGCCAAAACCCACCAAAAACCTCTCCATCACCTAGAGCGTTCGATCACGATCGCGTGGCCGAAAACCGCACCTCATTTGGACTCTCCTAACTCCTCCTACCTATAAAAAGGTATGTCCCTCAAAAATTCCAGATCCCATCTACCCCTAAACCCTAGCCTCGCCCATCTCCGCCGCCGAACACGTCCGGTTCTCACCGGACGAGTCACCGCCGCCGCCCGCAGCCACTGGCGTGCCGCCACGTGGCCGCCGCCGTCCCGCACCCGCCGCGGCCCGCGGCGGCCCGAGGCCGCCCCCCCCCCCCCCCCCCCCCCCGCCGCCGACCGGGCCCGAGCTGCCTCCCGCGCGCGCCTCCTTCTTCTCCCCTTGCCACGTCGCCCAAGTCCGCCGGCGCCGCCCTGCACTACCGCAGCACCCCGCGCCCGCCGTCCTCCTCCTCAAGCCGGCGCTGCCCGAGCCCAACTCCGGCGCGCCCCCGCGGCCACTCCGACCGCCTTCGGCCGTCCCCGCGCCTATCCACCTCGCCGGAGCTACAGTACCCCGCCAGAGCTCCTCGGTTCGTGCGCCGCCTGGAAACCCTAGTTCTGAGGGTTGACCCTTTTCCCTCTCCTCTCAGTATTGTTTTTGCATTCTTGCTCATGCCGTAACTTTGCATCCGTAGCTCCGTTTTTGGCATATAGCATATCAAAATGTTCATCTCAAAGAGTACATAATTTCATTCCATTGCATCATTTTCATTCGAGTTCATCTTGATGCGCGAAATGCTGTTAGAAGAGGGCTACTTGAGATAATTGTCAGATCTGCTACTTCATTTAGATATTTGCCATTTTTGCCATGATTATTGTGTGCATAATTTGCCCATGAGCTCTACATATGTTTTGTTAAGGATTTTTCCATCTTTCCAGAGGTGCAACCCATGTATTTTTGTGATGTGTGTGGTGACTAGCACAAGCTTGCAAAGTGAGGCACTTGGTAATGCTGATTTCAGGATTTAGCATTTCCACTAAGTCGTTGACCTATTTATTTCATATGGCCATATGTTCATGTTGTTTCCTAGTGATCCGTGCCTCTTCTGAGGATGATCAGTAAGGATGTTTTGTTAATCTTGAAGTGCTCTATCCATCCATGTCTTTGTTTGCAATTATGGAGCAACCTAGCTTGAGTCAATCGACCTCTACTTTTGCTACTTCGTGAATCTGGGCAGATTGTCCATTTGTTAGCGATTTTGCCGATGATGTTGTAGTTGATCCGTGCATGCTATGCTATTATTCTTGCCATGTCTAGCTTGAATTTTGTGTATTCTTGATGGGTGTATGCTTAGCTTGTCATGACTTGCTCCGTAGTGAGTGCATCGAGCTCGTAAACATGCCTAGTTGATATCTGTTTCAGCATGCTCCAGTTTTCACTAAGTCTGAGAACTGATTATGTTTTTGCCATGTTCACATGCTTGCAAGTGTATTTTCTGATCCCTTTTGGCTCAAGGTCAATAAGGGACTTTTCTTAAGATCTTTGAGTAGCTCCATTCCATGCTTTACTTTGCCATGTTCAGGTCCTGTAGCATGTAGTTTTGTTGCTCCGAAGTATGCTACCTGATCTGAAATTCCAGACAAGTGTTAATTTCACTTTGTGAAATCTGTTTGCCATATGCATTTTTGCCATGCTTGTTTGAACCGGTTAATGGATGATTTGGCCGTAGCTCAGTGCTAGACTTTTGTTAAGCATCTTGAATGCATCCCTGCCATGTATTTTGTTGCCATGTTTGGGTGATGTAGCTTGTTCATCTCATTGCATTTAGATGGCTACTTGCTGTAAATCGTAGACCGGTGTCATATTTGAATCGCTTGCCATTTCCAAACCGTAACTCCGATTCCGACGTTCTTTATATCGTTTTCAAGCGATTTTACCTCACCTTTCCAGTTCAACACTTGGATTCCCAAGTTGAGGCCAGGTTCATGCATCCCTTTTCAAATCTTGCATATGCATCCCGCATCGCATCCCGCATCGCATACCATCCTTGCATCATAGTGTTTGGTCCTTGCACGTGGTTGATTGTGTCCTTGTTGCTTGTTTGTCTTGTTTGGGTAGAGCTGGGAGATGAGTTCGCTAACGAGGAGCCCGTTGAGTTTGCTTTTGAGGATCCAGTCAACTCTGACAACTTTGCAGGCAAGATGATCATACCCTCGAAATCACTACTATCTTTGCTCTGCTAGATTGCTCGCTCTTTTGCTATGCCAATGCTACAATGCCTACCACTTGCTTTCAAGCCTCCCAAATTGCCATGTCAAACCTCTAACCCACCATATCCTAGCAAACCGTTGATTATCTATGCTACCGCTTTGCTTAGCCCCTCTTATAGCGTTGCTAGTTGCAGGTGAAGATTGGAGGCCGTTCCTTGTTGGAACATTTATTTACTTGTTGGGATATCATTATATTGCCATGTTATCTTAATGCATCTATATACTTGGTAAAGGGTGGAAGGCTCGGCCTCTCTCCTAGTGTTTTGTTCCACTCTTGCCGCCCTAGTTTCCGTCATATCGGTGTTATGTTCCCGGAGTTTGCGTTCCTTACGCGGTTGGGTTATAATGGGAACCCCTTGATAGTTCGCCTTGATTAAAGCTTTTCCAGCAATGCCCAACCTTGTTTTACCATTTGCCACCTAGCCTCTTTTTCCCTTGGGTTTCCGGAGCACGAGGGTCATCTTAATTTAACCCCCCCCCCCCGGGCCAGTGCTCCTCTGAGTGCTGGTCCAACCGAGCGATGTCCGGGGCTACCAGGGGCAACTCTGGGCTGGCCTACCCGACGTCTGGCTCATCTGAGTGTGCCCTGAGAACGAGATATGTGCAGCTCCTATCGGGATTTGTCGGCACATTCGGGCGGTGTTGCTGGATTAGTTTTAACTTGTCAAAGTGTCTTGAAGAACCAAGATACCGAGTCTGATCGGAACGTCTCGGGAGGAGGTCTATTCCTTCGTTGACCGTGAGAGCTTGTCATGGGCTAAGTTGGGACTCCCCTGCAGGGATTTGAACTTGCGAAAGCCGTGCCCGCGGTTATGGGAAGATGGGAATTTGTTAATGTCCGGTTGTAGATAACTTGAACCTTAAGTTAATTAAAATGAATCAACTGAGTGTGTTACCGTGATGGCCTCTTCTCGGCGGAGTCCGGGAAGTGGACACGGTGTTGGAGTAATGCTTGCGCAGGTTGTTCTCTAGTTTCTCGCTCGCGCTTTGCCTCCTCTTCTCGCTCTCTTTTGCGAACAGGATAGCCACCATATTTGCTAGTCGCTTGCTGCAGCTCCACATATTTACCTTGCCTTACCTATAAGCTTAAATAGTCTTGATCGTGAGGGTGCGAGATTGCTGAGTCCCTGTGGCTCACAGATTACTATTACACCAGATGCAGGGCCTGATGATTCCGCTCCAGGTGACGCGCTCGAGCTCAAGTGGGAGTTCGACGAGGACTCACAACGATACTATGTTTCCTTTCCTGATGATCTGTAGTGGTGCCCAGTTCGGGGTGATCGGGATCGTGTCGCATGTTGGGTTATCTTTTATTTTGGCGCCGTAGTCGGGCCATGAGTGTTTGGATGATGTAATGTTATTTATGTACTTGATTGACGTGGCGAGTGTAAGCCAACTATGTTATCTCCCCTTTTATTATCTAAATATATTACATGGGATGTTGTGAAGATTGCCTAACTTGCGACATATGCCTTCAATGCGATTATGTCTCTAAGTCGTGCCTCGACACGTGGGAGCTATAGTCGCATCGAGGGTGTTACACTTATAGTCCGGATGTGGCCTAGCGACTCCCTTCCCAATAGCTACTTCGGCCTGGTGAAGCGGCTTGTAGATGCCTGCCCACGACTGGAGGTCATAAAGCGGTCCGTCTGCATCGAAGGTGCACACCAGGCCTTTTCCTGTGTGAAGGTGCACTGGGCCAAGATGGACGGCGAGAAGCTGGTGAAGGAGGGGCCGCTGCAGGTCAAGGAGCATCGCCACCCTGAGATGTATTATGAGGGTGTCCTCAAGAGTGCCCATCTTGTGGCGGACGAGTGTGCGAAGGATGTAATTCTTGAATGAACTTGCTCGTGTGATCCTGTATTATGAAAACTTGTTCATATGCTCTATGCAACGCTTGTTTGAATTTGAAATATTACCTTTTGTGCGGTTGTTTGTTAAATTTGAGAGATGGCCAGTCGTCGCCTTTTGCCCCCATGCCACGAGTGTTGGGGTGTTCGGGATAAATCTGAGCACTCTTTTTCCCATTGTTGCGTCCTTCGAGGGAGGTGCTCAGCACAACGAACAAGGCAATCGGACTATATTGCTTTATCACTCTCACTTAGCCATAGAAGTCTACAATTTTAAATTTCGGCGAAGCCCCTAGTATTCGGAAGGCCGAATTCGGGGCTCTATACACGCCTTAAGCCGGACAAAGCCGACTCCTCGCTCTAAGCGGCATAAGTCTTTAGGGACTCGAGACCTCTCGAACAGCGACCAACTCTCGCCTTATCATGACAGTCAGTTTTAGCTTTCTCTACTGAGGTGCTTAGCCCAGATGAACCGGGGCACAATCGCAGTAGTTCTCCCAGTGCTACCCAAACGGAGTCCAAACGGAATGAAACCTTCGAGAACGTGATTTTTCAAACGAACAAGACCCAGGAGACTTGGACCCTATGTCAAGCAACCAACAGGGTGACCACGAGGCAGGGGGGCGCGCCTCCCCCCTAGGCGCGCCCTCCACCCTCGTGGGCCCCCTGTTGCTCCACCGACGTACTTATTCCTCCTATATATACCTACGTACCCCCAAACGATCAGATACGGAGCCAAAACCCTAATTCCTCCACCGTAACTTTCTGTATGCACGAGATCCCATCTTGGCGCCTGTTCCGGAGCTCCACTGGAGAGGGCATCGATCACGGAGGGCTTCTACATCAACACCATCGCCACTCCGATGAAGTGTGAGTAGTTTACCTCAGACCTTCGGGTCCATAGTTATTAGCTAGATGGCTTCTTCTCTCTTTTTGGATCTCATTACAAAGTTCTCCCCCTCTCTTGTGGATATCTATTCGATGTAATCTTCTTTTATGATCAAGTTTGTTGAGACCGATGAATTCTGGGTTTATGATCAAGTTTATCTATGAACAATATTTGAATCTTCTCTGAATTCCTTTATGTATGATTCGCTGTCTTTGCAAGTCTCTTCGAATTATCAGTTTGGTTTGGCCTACTAGATTGATCTTTCTTGCAATGGGAGAAGTGCTTAGCTTTGGGTTCAATCTTGTGGTGTCCTTTCCCAGTGACAGTATGGGCAGCAAGGGAAGTATTGTATTGTTTCCATCGAGGATAACAAGATGGGTTTTTTATCATATTGCATGAATTTATCCCTCTACATCATGTAATCTTGCTTAAGGCGTTACTCTGTTCTTATGAACTTAATACTCTAGATGCATGCTGGGTAACTGTCGATGTGTGGAGTAATAGTAGTAGATGCAGGCAGGAGTCGGTCTACTTGTCTTGGACGTGAGGCCTATATACATGATCATACCGGGATATTCCCATAACTATGCTCAATTCTGTTAATTGCTCAACAGTAATTTGTTCACCCACCGTAAAATTCCTATTCTCTTGAGAGAAGCTACTAGTGAAACCTATGGCCCTTGGATCTATCTTCATCATATAAATCTTCCAATACTTACTTATTTTCATTGCTTTTATTTTACTTTGCATCTTTATCATAAAAATACCAAAAATATTATCTTATCATATCTATCAGATCTCACTCTCGTAAGTGACTATGTAGGGATTGACAACCCCTTATCGCGTTGGTTGTGAGGATTTATTTGTTTTGCGTAGGTGCTAGGGACTCGCGCGTAGCCTCCTACTGGATTGATACCTTGGTTCTCAAAAACTGAGGGAAATACTTACGCTACTTTGTTGCACCACCCTTTCCTCATTAAGAGAAAACCAACGCAAGTGCTCAAGAGGTAGCAAGGAGCCGTTCAATATTTACTGCCTTTATAAGGGGACAAGGATTCCCTCTTCCTATCCTCACACTCTCTCTCTCTGTCTCTGCCTTTCCGATCTCAGGCTCTAGCGCCCAAGTTCTCATCTCGTTTCCACTCAAGCAACCATGTCCGGATCTGGTGGTCAGGGCAAGTAGATGGTCTCCTTCGTCAAGGAGGAGGACATTACTAAGCTCCGGGCGGCAGGATATTTGGCGAAGCAGATCGCCCATCGTCTGCCAGCCGAGGGATAAGTCGTCCCCACGCCGGAGCCCACAGAGAGGGTAGTATTCATCCCCCATTTCTTCCACGGGCTAGAGTTTCCACTCCACCCTTTCATCCGTGGGCTGATGTAATATTACGGGATAGATTTCCATGATCTGTCCCCGAATTCCTTCCTCAACATCTCGGCGTTTATCGCCGTGTGCGAGGCCTTCCTCCGCATCCATCCCCACGTCGGGCTGTGGCTCAAAGTGTTCAATGTGAAGCCGAAGGTGGTGGAGGGCTAGCATGCAGAGTGCGGAGGGGCCATGGTGAGCAAGCTATCCAACGTCTCTTGGCCCAAAGGCACCTTTGTGGAGATAGTAAAGGAATGGCAGAAGTAGTGGTTCTAAATCACAGAACCTCGCGGCACCACCTGGGCCGCAGCTGCTGAATTCCGCTCCAGTGCTCCCATGCGCCTCACCTCCTGGGTCGAGAAGAGTCCGGATTGGTGTTCACCTGACGAGGTGATAGCGCTGCAGACGCGCATTCAAAGCATGGTGACCAAGGATGTCAAGCTCGTTGACGTTATCCAGGTGATGCTAGTCCGCCGGATTCTTCCGTGCCAGCGCTGAAGACGCCCTTTATGGGAGTTCAATTCGAAGAAGCACCAGACCCTGAAAAGGCTCTTCGAGACTTCTCGTGAATGGGCCTGGAAGTTGCTCTTTAAGGGCAATGATAAGCCACCGGCCATGGACTCAGACCGTGGTCACAATAGTAAACACCCCGCCAGCGAGGTATGTTACTTTTCACATATTCCCAACTTAAATGTTTCGAGGATGATGTCTGAGATCTTAGTATTGCTTCCTCAGGACTAGGTGGAGAGGGCGAAGCGGATCCAGTGTCCGGGTCCGTTGCCCGAAGAACCAGTCATCTCGCGCCTTGCGAAGATGCTGGTGCCGGCGCCATGTACAGCGTCGGAGAAGAAGGCCAAGAAGAAGGCCAAGGGGGCCAAGAGTGGCCCCCGCCGCAGGGGCAATTCGGACACGACGTCCGAAGATGACAGGGCCCATTCCACTGTTCCTGAGGACAATGAAGAGGAAGAGGAGGGGGAGGAGTAAAACAACCCTCCTCCAGAGGAGAAGAAGAAGAGGGTGGCCTCGGCACATCTGGAGGCGAAAGCGCCCAAAAAGGGGAAGGGCGCCACAGCGGTCAACACCGCGTGGGACGTTGACAGTAGTCCGGAACGTTGCCCCCGTACTAGGCCCCAGGCCGCATCGTAAGTGACATGGCTTATTTATGCGCACATGCAGCCCTTTCTTTTTATAATTCTAACATGGTTAATCCACACTATTGCAGTCCGGCCCGTGACCTTATCCAGCGATCCTCATCTGGAGGTTCGTTGGCTCCATCGGAGATGGCGAGCATGTCTCCACCGCCTGCTTACTCCCCCGGGGCCAGGGACAACAGCGAAGTGTTATCCTGGAGGACCGCTTCGAAGGGAGGAGCCCAGGACGTTGTCCGGGGGGCGCCACAAGGAGGGACCTCCATTGCCGAACACGTGGGGGGTCCAATCCCCATGGAGACTACAAAGAGGGCCGTATCCAGTTCGGCCCTCAGCCGAGTACGATTCCGGAGACCCATATATCTCCAGAGTCGGGCGAGCAGCCCCCTTTGAAGGAGGGGGTGTGTCGCCTCCACCGGTGGCTCCTGTCCATCCAAGAGCGCCAGATGACCTGATGGGGGTGCTACGAAGCGCATCCGTCATGGACGAGCACCGTATCCTTATGGGTGCGGTGATCGAGAAGGTTCAGTCTGCCAAGAGCAGACTGGATGAAGCCTGCAGTAACCCGTTAACAGTTTTTGAGGTAAGAAAGAGAAAAACCCCGTATAGTCCGTAGCCCCTCAGACGTTGTTCGGTGTTCGGCGAGGAGAACCGGACAGGGGATCAATCCTTAATTATGAGAGGTTGACTGAATATGTATCAATAAGCAGGCGTCCCTGTTGGCCGCGACCTCGAATACTGCCGAGGTCTCCGAGCTGAAGTAGAGGCTGGAGCGGACCGAGAACGAGCTCGGTGAGGTTAAGGTTCGGCTCCAGGAGAAGCAAGGTGAGGAACGACTTGCTATATATTCGGGAAAGGATAAGCACTGTATATTGACAGTGGTATTGTGATATGTGCAGAAGCCGCGACCGAGGTCGAGGCCCTGAGGAAGGCCCTGGGCGAGGCCGAGGAGTAGGCTGTCTAGCAGAAAGTCGCCCGTAAGAAGCTAAAGGCCCGTGTTAAAGAAGTCCACCAGGAGCTCCAGGATGCGGTGAAAAAATGCGAGGCCTTGGAGCATGATGTGTCGGTTCGAGGGACCGAACTCGCCAAGGCTCGTCAGAGCATGGAGACCACACAGAATGAGGCCCAGGCTGCCCTCCAGGAGATCCAGGAGGCCAAGAAGATCACGGTGGGTAAGGCATTTAAGATGCAAAGCAAGTATGCGGAGAAGCAGTAACTTTTATTAACCCGGGTTCGGAGTTCCCCATGGGCTTTTGCGGATTTTCCACACAGTGTATCAGACGCCGCGGAGTTCTATCGAGACGAAGGAGGGGGTTCTTCGGAGAGGCTCTTCTGGTCGCAGTATGCAGCACCAGAGCATCCTGTGTCCTTCACTGATCAGCTGAAATAGTTGGTGGAGCTGCATAGGGTGGCCGAATTAGCCATTAAGGACTTGATAATCCGGTTGTGGCCAGCCGAAGCTATCCCTCGCAGCTATTTCGGACTCGTGAGGCGGATGATGAATGTCTGTCCTCGGCTGGACGTTATCAAGCCCTTCGTCAGTATTGAAGGTACCCGTATAGCCTTTGCTCGCTGCAAGATGTGGTGGGCGAAGATGAACGTTGTTGAATTCCCCAGCGGGCCGCTGGAGGGCAAGGAGCACCACACACCCAAGCGGTATTTCGAGGATGTTGTAGAAGGGTCTCGACTTGTAGCGGCGCAATGTTCGCAGGACATTGTATTTGAATAAATGTATTCATGTTGCCTTTGTCTTGTATTATGGGAACAAAGCCAGTTTTTGTAAAGTAATTTTATTATGCTTTGAATTGTTTCCTCCTGTATGGCCGTGTTGTGTGTAATCTGAGGGTTGGCCAGTCGTCGGCTTCTGCCCTCACATAGATAGTACGGAGGTGTTCGGGATGTAATCTATACAATCTTGATCCAATTACAAGGTTCTTGAAGGAGTTGTTTAGCACAACGAACAAGGCAATCGGACTTTATGGCTTTAATGCTCTCACTTAGCCATAGGAGTTTTATAACAAAGCATGGGCGCAGTCCCTAGTTTAAGCCAGAGTACTGTCAGCATCTGATCGGGAAGTGCCGATTTCTCGCGTAACGCGGAAAAAATCTCCAACAATTTGTAACCCTCGAGTAGCTGACCGGCTATCGACACATCATGACAGTTAGTTTTCGGCTTTCTCTACTGAGGTGCTTGTCTAGTCAAAGCCAGGGCACAATCGCAGTAGTTCTCCCTTTACTACCCTAGCTGATCGAGCGGAACGTAGGGTAGCAAGCACAGGAGCCGGGCAACCCAACTATTGACCAAAGACATGATTTAGATCCAATGCATCTAATGCTAAATTCGGGGTGCCAAACTTATGTATAAGAAGTGTTCGGACTGTGCTGCCGTATTGTGAGGCGACAGGTAGCCCCTGGGGAATATGAAACGTAAAAGAGTGTCGATGCAGAAAATAGGCAGATCGAAATAAAACGAAGTAAGAAGGGAAAACCACACAAACTGGGCCACGAACCATTTTTATTATAACTGGATGGATACGTCAAGGCGTATCTTGTATAGATGATGCGAGAAGTATCCGGCCATTTAACATGTCGGAATCAATAGGGCACAGCGTGCGGGTCCTGAGAAATAAGTATGAATACCGTTAAGAAGAACGTATAAAGGTTACCCTACACACCTGTGTTGCTTGTCTCCGTTGTATTTCAGTCCTTCTAAAGGACATGACATCAGGCCCACGGAAAAAGGTGCTTGAAACAAGAGAAAGAAGTAAAAGTATGTGTGTCCGGGATCGGTCTGGCCGAATTGTAGACCCCGGGTTATCTCGTGCCTCCGTCGATGTCCATGGAATTCTGAGTGCGTAATTGTGTACGCGTGGAATGAATGCCACTACCTCATTGGGGCTGGGACGGAGGCCGAATTGCTAGTCGAGCTCTTAACGAGCTAGGTTGTCCTGTTGCAGTGTAGTCCGGACCCTCTTGATGGTGTCCAGGGGCTCGGCAGCTGGATTATAATGCTGCTTGAGAAGGCCACTCTGTACTTCTGCTGCTAGGGTGGAGGTTTGCTCCTTTGTTCGGGGGAGCGTTCCGTATTGCCATTGACTGTTATGACGCCGCGTGTACCGGGCATCTTGAGCTTGAGATAAGCATAGTGTGGCACTACGTTAAATCTAGCAAATGCGGTTCGTCCGAGCAGTGCATGGTAGCCGTTGCGGAAGGGGACGATATCGAAGATTAACTCTTCGCTTCGGAAGATGTCCGGAGAACCGAAGACCACGTCCAGCGTGATTGAGCCCGTACAGCAGGCCTCTACACCTGGTATGACTCCTTTAAAAGTAGTCTTTGTTGGTTTGATTCGTGATGGATTAATGCCCATCTTCCGTACTGTATCCTGGTACAGAAGGTTGAGGCTGCTTCCACCATCCATCAGGACTCGTATTAGGTGGAATCCGTCGATGATTGGGTCAAGGACCAGTGCGGCCGAACCTCCGTGGCGGATACTAGTCGGATGATCTCGTCGATTGAAGGTGATCAGAAATGACTACCATGGATTGAACTTTGGGGCGAATGGCTCTACCGCGTAGACGTCCCTGAGTGCTCGTTTGCACTCCTTTCTGGGGATGTGCGTGGCATATATCATGTTCACCGTTTTGACTTGGGGGGGGGGGGGATTTCTTCTGTCCCCCGGTGTTTGGCCGCCGGGGCTCTTCATCCTCGTCCTCAATTTGTGATCCCTTTTCTTTGTTTTTGGTATTTAACTTGCCAGCCTGCTTGAAGACCCAACAATCCCTGTTGGTATAATTGGCTTGCTTATCCGGGGTGCCGTGAATTTGGCACGGACGGTCGAGTATGTGGTCCAGGCTGGAGGGTCCTTCGTTGTTTCTTTTGTAGGGTTTCTTCCATTGGCTGGACTTGGACCCACTGAATCCGGCATTGACTGTGGTGTCCTCGGTGTTGTCGCCATTGCTTCCGCGTTTGTGTCTATTGCGCCGGAGCTTGCCGGTGCTATTCTTGGCCTCGGTGGGGCCTGCCTCGCTGGCTGTGTTTTTGCTACGAGCTAGCCAATTGTCCTCTCCTACGCAAAAGCGGGCCATGTGTGCCGTAAGGGCAGCCATTCACTTCAGCTTTCCTTTTTCGAGGTGGCGTGCTAACCATTCGTCATGGATGCTGTGTTTGAAGGCTGCTAGGGCCTCGGCATCCGGATAGTCAACGATCTGGTTCTTTTTGGTTAGGAACCTAGTCCAGAATTTTCTCGCTGATTCTCCGGATTGTTGAACTATGTGGCTTAGGTCATCGACATCTGGTTGCCGGACATAAGTTCCTTGGAAGTGGTCGAGGAAAGCCTCTTCCAAGTCCTCCCAGCTGCCGATGGAGTTCTCAGGTAGGCTATTTAACTAGTGCCGAGCTGGTCCTTTGAGCTTTAATGGGAGGTATTTGATGGCGTGGAGGTCGTCTCCTCGGGCCATATGGATGTGGAGAATGAAGTCCTCGATCCATACTGCAGGATCGGTTATGCCGTCGTATGATTCGATATTGACAGGCTTCAACCCCTCGGGGAATTCATGATCCAGTACTTCATTTGTGAAGCAGAGCGGGTGTGCGGCGCCTCTATATCGGGCCACATCGGGGCGGAGCTCTGATGGAGTCCGTCTGCGGCATTCGGCCCGATCATGGTTAGGTTTGTCACGTCCGAGTAGGTAGCCATCATCGTGCTTCGAGGTACGTCCTCGCGATCCGTAGATCGATCTTGTGCGTCCTTCTCTACTGTCCAGAGTCTGTCGGAGGTCGTACATATGACTCCGGACTCTTTCGTCCCTATTTTGGTGGCGTGGTGTCAGGACCCCAATTCCAAGTCACATCGATCTAGCCGGTAACACCTCATATCACTTTGCGGCCTCACGCACAGTATTCCCACGGGTGTCGCCTTACCATGGCCCGGGACCGTTTGCGCCTTTTGGCTCACGTATATGATAGTGCCGCTAGCATCCATACGACATAGAACCCGTGCCGACATGGCTAGTCGTTAACCCAATGTGGCACTAACTTACGGGGACAGGCATACATGAATCAACATCGAGCATGTCGGTCAGCAGCGTGCGAATCCGGGCTGTAGCACTAGGCTAACAGGACTCCAGTGAACCGGGCTGTAGCAGGCTAGGCAGCACTCCGGATGTGACCGCGTGACATTTCCTCGAAGGGACAGACACAAGAACGAAGTGAATCACATGCTGGTGAGTCTAAGTGTTCCGGTGCAGTAGTGCTGTGCTAGCAGGACTCCGGTGAACCGGGCTGTAGCGGACTGCTATGGCTCATGGAAGCACAAGACTACATTTCCCCATAAGAGAGGCTACCAAGGATGAACAACTAGGTTGTCGGATCCCACACATACCAAGCATTTCAATCATACACACAATATGCTGGATATGTGTAAATACAACATGGCATCACAACATAAATATACGACTCAAGTATTTATTCATTAGGCTCCGAAGAGCTAGATATTACAAGCATGGGTCTCATGACCCAACATTCAGAGCATACAAGTCAAAGCACATGCACAAGCTTAACATGTCTGAGTACAGACTTCTACAAATGGAAAAGGCTGAGAAGCCTGACTATCTACCAGATCCTACCGAGGGCACAAGATCGTAGCTGAGGTATCAAGCTAAACGTCGAAGTCCACGTGGAACTACTAGCGAGACTGAAGTCTCTCTGCAAAACATAAATTAAGCAAACATGAGTACAAATGTACCCAGTAAGACTTACATCAGAACTAACTACATATGCATTGGTAGAAACAAAGGGGTTGGTGGAGTTTAACTGCAGCAAGCCAGCTTTGACTCAGTGGCTAACCTGAACTACTACTACAAATAACTCTTTGAGGTGGCGCACACGAGTCCACATATTCACCATACCAATACACCACTATGGATCCGCTCCCGTCTCCCTACGAGAAGGTCATCCATAGCACTCATGCTTATCTTGCACATTTTAGAGTATCCACTTTCACTTGTCTATGAACTGTACAGGCAACCCAGAAGTCCTTTACTGCGGACACGGCTATTCGAATAGATGATGTTAACCCTGCAAGGGTGTACTTCTTCACACACGCTCTCGCCACTTACCACCATGTACACATCGTGTATTTCGGCAACCTTCAAGCGGAAGCCTGGCGAGGGAGTCGGCCACGACCTGACTAACCACACAAGTCTCTCATCTAGGTTTATCGCCTATTCAGGTTCCATCTGCAAGGAGATCCGGCCGGGCTGTTGCTCAGGGCCCCAAACGATGTGAGCAGGGTTCCCAAGCCCACCATCCTGGTTCCACTTGGTACACCGTGCCACTGTGCCTAGTCTGTCCCAAGCCCGCCTGTACTGGGTGCCACTTGGTAGACTACTAACACTACCTACAAACACCAGAAACTTGTTGTAACTCCTAGACAGAGATCATGTTGATTAATAAGTCGAGAGAGCTTGGAGCGCCCGGAGCCCAATGTGTGGTAGTAACTGTTCATGGATCACAAACATAGAACTCAGTTCCTGAGGGTGGTTTCACCGCTACCTTTACCAAATCGTGTTCACACACTTAGCTCTCAACAGTAGGACATGTTCATAACTTTCCAATTCACCCCCGATGAATCAGACCTGACACAACTCTAAGCAATAGCAGGCATGACAAACAAGCATGAATGAGTAGGCACATCAGGGCTCAAACAAATCCTACTCATCCTAGAGGGTTTCATCTATTTACTGTATGAACATGGCATGTATATGTGATACATGAACATGGCATGTATATGTGATGTTGTTTGTGCTAAAGCCAACAACAACAAGTTCAATGGAGCTCATTTGAATCAAGGATTCAAATGCAACTCCAAACTTAAGCATTTTTAATGCCCTTTATGTGTTTTCATCTATACAGCAGGTTTAGGTTGTTTTGTCATGCATGAAACTAGTACATATGGATAGATTGAATTTTTCTGATAATTTTTCATATATAAATTATTTCGTTCTGAGCTACGGTTGAATTTCTATGATTTTTAGAAGTCTTAACTAATTTCTGGAATTTCTGAACTATTTTAAATATAGAAATTATTTACTGCGTCAGCATGACATAACCATGAGGTCAGTAGGTCAATCGGCGCTAGTCCAGGTCAAACCTGACGTGTGGGGTCAGTCAACTGCCAAGTCAGCACGGTCAACTCTGGCAAGTGGGTCCCGCTGGGTTACAAACTAATCTTAACCAGGAAAATTAGGCCACTGAGTTAAACATGCGGGTCCCACTATCATTGACTCTAGGGGGGGTTAGTTAGGCGCTAATGATGGTGCCATGTCACCAGCCACCTGAGTTGGACGCCGGCGACCAAACCCGATGGTGGAGGATCGCCAGAGTTGCTCGGGATGGCGCTACAGGGGTCGGCTCGACGCGCTGGAGGCACCAGAGGGATGCCCACCCTCGCGCGCATCCAGGGGATCACGCGGGAGGCTGCGGGGGGCCGGAGACGATGACCATGACAACCATGGCGGTGGCTGGAGCTCGGCTTCGTCGGCGGGGCTAGCTGGCGGACGCAAAAGACGGCGGGGTTAGGGGGAGAGTGTGGCGGAGCTCAGAGCAGGCCGGTAGAGCAGCTTAGCGGGCTTGGGGACGCGCTGACGGCGGCGTACGGTCGCCGGAGATCTTCATGGACGAGGGTTAAAGAAGCGAGCGAGGTCGACGGTACGGGGCTCCTGGCATCGTGCGGCTCGGTGATGAGGAAGAGGAAGGCGAGGCAGAGCTCGGGGACGCGGAGAGGGAGCGAGGGAGTGGCTGCGGCCGTGGTGGAGCTCGTCGGTGGCGGTGGCGCGGTTCGGTGAGGTGGGGAACAGCGAGGTGGAGAGAACCAGAGGGGAGAGAGAGCAGCGAGTGAGGGAGGGGAGAGAGGGGTCTCGGGGAGTCTCCGTGGCGCGTCTGAAGGGGTCGGGGCTGCGCGGTTGAAGCAGGAGGTGGAGGCTCGGGCACGGGCTCATTGACACGCCTCTGCCAGTAGGCAGAGGTTGAAGACAACGGTGCCCCTGGTGGGCTGGGCCGCCAAGTGGACTGGCCATGTGGGCTGCCCAGGTGAGTGCCAAGTAAGGTTGCTCTGTTTTATTTTTCTATTATGTTTTTTGTTGTTTAATATTTGCCACTGTTCAAAATTCAAAACAATTTCAAAACAGTGACAAAACCCTTTGAATAATTCTATGTTGCAGAATGGACATTTCCAAATGCACATAAAATGTTTCAAAGATATTTGAAATTATATTCTAGTTATATGAATATAACTCAAATTCAAATAGCTATTGATTTAAATTCAGAGTCCCAAAAATAAATCCTTAAAAATGTTCCTAAATTCTGGTTTGATATATAGCTCTTGCCAAAATTCTCAAACATTGCAAAAGGACATCTTGGAAACAAAGAATGAGATTTCCAGGGTTCTTTGCCCTTCTTTTATTTATGTTTTTGAGGCTTCAACTTTCCTCAATTCCAAGTTTCACAAATTTAGACATGATGCATGCGTGCTCTATGATGCAACTAATATGAGCAATAATCTAGGCTGTGACAACTCACCCCCACTAAAACAAGAATCTCGTCCCGAGATTCAAGGCGTGAGGTAAGAAGACAGCGGGGACACAAAGCTAACAAGATCTACTCGATCCAACTGCACTTCTCATAGATGTTGATCCGCTACATCATATTGATTATGACATCCTTTCCTTCGAGAACTTCATCCAACATGGCGACAAGAGAGCAAGACAAACTCACAAGAATGGATCATCGATCTTAAAGAACACAAGACCAACTCACGGAATGAGACGTAGAAACATTTCTTGAGCTGAGACACAAGACACACATCGGGAGGGAAGGAAGAAACAGATGACGGAGGTTCAATTTGGTAGGCAACAATTCCACGCTGGAGTAGGATGGTGCATGGTCAAAGTAGCGAGGAGATTGATTGCCATGATTCCACAACGGGGCACCTTAGGGGAGGTGACTCGTAAAATTATTACCTTAAGTGGCAAAAATAATTACTTTTGATCCATAGATCATTGAATCTCTTCATACCAGCCTGAGGCGAAATGACAATTGATCGTTTGAAAGAATTCGAGAGGATGACATACTCAGTTTGGAAAGGAAACTACGGTTATAGAACAACTCGGCAAATGGAAGGCCATTCCAGTTGATACCAAGGATATAACCTAGTGACTGAGCGTTCTTTCAAGAACTTGAGCATTTCCATATTCATCAAGGTTTTACCAACATCTATGCCAAGATCCTGATGACCCCTCGTACTACCATGATGAATAACGATGGAGGATGCAGGTGCAGAGGAGGACAACACTTTCTCAGATTTCACCTTAGTGAGGCCAAGGAAACAAAAATCTGGATGATCGACCGAGATACATTTAGCACTCCGCTTCTAATGTTCTCCCTGATGTAACAACTTAATCCAATACCATTCGGTATCTGGAACATCAAGTAAAGGTCTGACTTCGGAAACTCAAGAACCCATAAGGAACAACTTATGGACTAAGTCATACCAACTCCTCATGGAAGAGTGGCCAAATCGCTGACTCAAGATACTACAATAATAGTGCTTCCAGCTAGGTGCGTCCACTTCACTGGAACCTATATCATAGTTCTTGGAAGAGGTTCCAACCATCATATCTGCCTGAGATTCATATTTGGTTGGTAACAGGATAATTCAAACAACGTGTCTGGAAAAGAAAGTTTGCAACACAAAACGACGAGATGATGTTCCGAGATTTTCGGGAGATGAACTACGATAGCAAGCTCCAAAACATGAGCTGGTTCTGCCATGTACATGTGAACACATTGTCCCTGACAAGCATGACCACGTAGTAGTCTTACAACAAAACACTATTGAGTTCTGGCCGGGAACCATCATCGAGGATATTGAAGTCTTGTGCATGATCTAGAATTAACACAACAGACTCCTTTTCCTTGGGCAAATCAATCAGTAGCTTGGTGTGCTAGGGATACATATAGAATGAAGGTTTCAAGTCTGCAAACCACATAATACTTGGCACATGTGCATGACTGACTTGGGATGATTCCAGAGGAAGCAAAAACAATATTTCTCTAATTCATGGCGGCAACTTACACCAAGTGCACGTGAAGTAGAGGAAGTAACTTCTTTCATCCAAACATAGACTTCATGAACGGGACACGAAGAAAATGCTTACACAAGTCTCCAAGACTATCTTGATGTTCAACATGAATCATGGAGAAGATAAAGATGTTGCCGATGGGCTCAACAACAACTCATCTAGGTTTCCATATACATGGAATTCCACAATCTGTGAACAAGGTGATAGCATTGGTCAGACCCAAAAGATATAATGGTGTATGCTCGAGGGATCAACCACGAGTAAGACAACATTATGGATATCATTGGTTTCGATTTGATTTGATGATATCCCACACTCAAATCAAAGTTTCGACAAGACAATAGGTCCAACAACTGATCACGAGGACCAATCGATAAAGATATCATCTTTCTTCAACACACACCACACAAAAGATGTCCCTTGAGATGAACTAGGTTAGGCAAAGCTTTTATCTTCCAACTCTCCAAGTTGTTGTTTAGCTTAACCAACTAGCTCAGGGGTACCCAACACAGGTTCTTGGAAAAGGGTGGTTTATAAGAAAACCAACTTGATCGCGAGCTCAACATAACGGCCAGGGGACAACCTGGTGATACTTCCAAGAAGATGTTCAGAAAATCACGAACCATCGATATGTTATTAAACTCAGGAACAATCTTGCTTCTCAAGGCAAGACGACATGATCATAAGAGCAAGGAATTCAATTCTAACTCAAAGATCGAAGAGTGCACCAGAAATAAGGACAAGGTAGCACGATCAATCCTAGTATAGTGATTCGATAACCAACACGCTAAGAACTATATTAATGTCCACTAACTACCAAGCAACACGGTTGCTAGGAGTATTGATTTCACACATCATGGTTCACTTGTCGGCATTCCGGTTGTGACAACACGGGACCGAAGAATGAATAATGATGGCGAGAAGTATTACTTTGTCAAGAATTCATAAGAGGTGGTGCAATTCTCATGACACTCTTGACGTTAACATGGTAACACTCCAAGGTAGAACAGAACAAAAGCTGGAATTGCAATTTGATCTGCGGAGTACAACTACTTTGACCCAATCCTGGATATGGATGAGGTACTGGAGTTTTTTTCTCCTAGTCAATCTAAATAGGATGGCTTGACGGACCACAAGAATAATAGACATCGATGAACACGAATGCACAAGTAGTCCTGACTATCAATTGATAGATGAGGGTCAGAAAACAACGGAGGAGGAACAACTCGAATGAACATATATCTTTCTGAGTTGTGGATGCATAGTTAGTATGTCGAGCAAAGCTCACCATTTATTCCGGATAACCCATGCAGAAAGGTAGAACTGGCAGATTCACATTATAGAATGGAGGACTCATCGAGAGCACTTTGGTTGTTATCTTTTGGTTCAAAAGAATTTCCACCAACGATGGTTCGTGGTATTAGGAAGAATGATATGCCACAGACCTCGAAGACTATCACAAGGTTACTAATATCCTAAAGGAACTAGCAAACACTATCAACATGAAGTAAGTAGGGTGAATCTCGGGCTCAAGAACCCAGAAATAGAATGCCTACTAACTAAATGGCATCACGGGATGCTTTCGAGAATGATGGCCAAAATCATCACACTGGGAACACAAAACATGGCTAGATTACTAGGTGATCCTCTAAGACACCTATGGTCATAGTAATAGCTCCAACATATATGTTGAGACAACAGAGTACCTCAACACACTGGTTAGTGCGGTTAATCTTGCCCAAAGGGACAGCGGGAACAGGAAGAATGGATTTGCAAATGCATTAGACTATTTAGAAACCTGGGATAACTCAGACAGCATAACGGCTATAAATGCTCAAGAAGATTTGAGACATCCTGCAAAAGTGGGGGCATAACCACTCAAATCACAATATCAAGGTTCCGAGACCAACAGTCAACACACGGAGGTAGTAGGAACAGAACTGGGTTTGAATCCATCAATCCTATAAGTCTACGGATTAGTAACACGTGAACCTGATAGAAAGAAGAGAAAGCCTAGTTCCTTAATCCCCGTGCAAAAGAAGAGGTTAACTCAGATCAGAAGGGCATGAGGTAAAGAAGTAAAAAGAGCCTTAGGTTCCCATCCACAATCAATTCCCTTACATAACTAAAGAATTTCTAGACTCAACTTTGGTCAGTTTGGCTTGGTAATCCTATAGGCAGTCAAGCTCTGATACCAAAGCTGTCAGGACCTCAATTCCAAGTCACATCGATCTAGCCGGTAACACCTCATATCACTTTGCAGCCTCAAACACGGTATTCGCACGGTGTCGCCTTACCATGGCCCAGGACCATTTGCGCCTTTTGGCTCATGTATATGATAGTGTCGCTAGCATCCATATGGCAGAGAACCCGGGCCGACATGACTAGTCATGAACCCAAAGTGGCACTAACTTACGGGGACAGGCATACATGAATCAACATCGAGCATGTCGGTCAGCAGCGTGCGAATCCGGGATGTAGCACTGGGCTAACAGGACTCCGGTGAATCGGGCTGTAGCAGGCTAGGCAGGACTCTGGATGTCACCGCATGACATTTCCCCGAAGGGACAGACACATGAACGAAGTGAATCACATGCTGGCCAGTCTATGTGTTCCGGAGTAGTAGGGCTGGGCTAGCAGGAATCCGGTGAACCGGGCTGTAGCAGACTTCTATGGCTCATGGAAGCACAAGACTACATTTTCCCATAAGAGAGGCTACCAAGGATGAACAACTAGGTTGTCGGATCCCACACATAGCAAGCATTTCAATCATACACACAATATGCTCGATATGTGTAAATATAACATGGCATCACAACATAAATCTATGACTCAAGTATTTATTCATTAGGCTCCGAAGAGCTAGATATTACAAGCATGGGTCTCATGATCCAACATTCAGAGCATACAAGTCAAAGCACATGCGGAGGCTTAACATGTCTGAGTACAGACTTCTACAAATGGAAAAGGATGAGAAGCCTGACTATCTACCAGATCCTGCCGAGGGCACAAGATCATAGCTGAGTATCAAGCTAAACATCGAAGTCCATGTGGAACTACTAGCGAGACTGAAGTCCCTCTACAAAACATAAATTAACCAAACGCGAGTACAAATGTAGCTAGCCAGACTTACATCAGAACTAACTACATATGCATTGGTGCAACAAAGGGGGTGGTGGAGTTTAACTGCAGCAAGCCAGCTTTGACTCAGTGGCTAACCTGAACTACTACTGCAAATAACTCTTTGAGGTGGTGCACACGAGTCCACATACTCACCAAACCAATACACCACTATGGATCTGCTCCCGTCTCCCTACGAGAAGGTCATCCATAGCACTCACGCTTATCTTGCGCATTTTAGAGTATTCACTTTCACTTGTCTATGAACTGTACAGGCAACCCAGAAGTCCTTTACCGCGAACATGGCTATTCGAATAGATGATGTTAACCCTGCAGGGGTGTACTTCTTCACACACGCTCTCGCCACTTACCACCATGTACACATCGTGTATCTCGGCAACCTTCAAGCGGAAGCCTCGCGAGGGAGTCGGCCACGACCTGACTAACCGCACAAGTCTCTCGTCCAGGTTTATCGCCTATTCGGGTTCCATCCGCAAGGAGATCCGGCTAGGGTGTCGCTCACGGCCCCAAACGATGTGAGCAGGGTTCCCAAGCCCACCATCCAGGTGCCACTTGGTACACCGTGCCACTATGCCTAGTCTGTCCCAAGCCCACCTATACCGGGTGCCACTTGGTAGACTACTAACACTACCTACAAACACCAGAAACTAGTTGCAACTCCTGGACAGAGATCAGGTTGATTAATAAGTCGAGAGAGCTTGGAGCGCCTGGAGCCCAATGTGTGGTAGTTGTTCATGGATCACAAACACAGAACTCAGTTCCTGAGGGCGGTTTCAATGATACAACCCACCATGTACTCCTACATGGCCTCTCACCGCTACCTTTACCAAATTGTGTTCACACACTTAGCCCTCAACAGTAGGACATGTTCACAACTTTCCAATTCACCCCCGATGAATCAGACCTGACACAACTCTAAGGAATAGCAGGCATGATAAACAAGCATGAATGAGTAGGAACATCAGGGCTCAAACAAATCATACTCATGCTAGTGGGTTTCATCTATTTACTGTGGCAATGATAGGTCATGCAGAGGAAAGGGGTTCAACTACCGCAGCATGTAACAGTTGAATCGCTGTTGTCCTAATGTAGTAAAAGAGAGCAGGGGCGAGAGAATGGGATTGTATCGGAATGAAGAAGGGGGTTTTGCTTGCTTGGCACTTCTGAATATAGCATTGGGTCTTCATCAGTGTCAACGATCACAGCATCGGAACAACGTCTACCGAGGGGGAACAACACCGGCAAACAGAGAATAAACACAATCTATGCAATGCACAATATGATGCATGAACATGGCATGTATATGTGATGTTGTTTGTGCTAAAGCCAACAACAACAAGTTCAATGGAGCTCATTTGAATCAAGGATTCAAATGCAACTCCAAACTTAAGCATTTTTAATGCCCTTTATGTGTTTCCATCTATACAACAGGTTTAGGTTGGTTTGTCATTTATGAAACTAGTACAGATGGATAGATTGAATTTTTCTGATAATTTTTCATATATAAATTATTTCATTTTGAACTACGGTTGAATTTCTATTATTTTTAAAAGTTTTAACTAATTTCTGGAATTTCTGAATTATTTTAAATACAGAAATTATTTACTGCGTCAGCATGACATAACCATGAGGTCAGCAGGTCAATCGGCGCTAGTCCAGGTCAAACCTGACGTGTGGGGTCAGTCAACTGCCAAGTCAGCACGGTCAACTCTGGCAAGTGGGTCCTGCTGGGTTATAAACTAATCTTAACCAGGAAAATTAGGCCACTGAGTTAAACATGCGGGTCCCACTGTCAGTGACTCTAGGCGGGGTTAGTTAGGCGCTAATGACAGTGCCACGTCACCAGCCACCGGAGTTGGACACCGGCAACCAAACCCGACGGCGGAGGATCGCCTGGAGTTGCTCGGGACGGTGCTACAGGTGTCGGGTCAACGCGCTGGAGGCACCAGAGGGATGCCCATCCTTGCGCGCATCTAGGGGATCACGTGGGAGGATGCGGGGTGGCCGAAGACGATGACCACGGCAACCATGGCGGTGGCCGGAGCTCGGCTTCGTTGGCGGGGCTAGCTGGCGGATGCAAAAGACAGCTGGGTTAGGGGGAGAGTGTGGTGGACCTCACGGTGGGCCGGTAGAGCAGCTTAGCGGGCTCGAGGACGCGCTGACGGCGGCATATGATCGCCGGAGATCTTCACGGCCGAGGGTTGAAGAAGCGGGTGAGGATGACGATACGGGGCTCCCGGCGTCGTGCGGCTCAGCGATGAGGAAGAGGACGGCGAGGCGGAGCTTGGGGACATGGAGAGGGAGCGAGGCAGTGGCTGCGGCCGTGGTGGAGCTCGTCGGTGGCGGCTGCTCGGTTCGGTGAGGTGGGGAACAACGAGGGGGAGAGAACCAGAGGAGGGGAGAGAGAGCAACGAGTGAGGGAGGGGAGAGAGGGCTCTCGAGGCATCTCCGTGGCATGTCTGGAGGGGTCGGGGCTGCGCAGCTGAAGCAGGAGGTGGAGGCTCGGGCACGGGCTCGTTGACACGCCTCTGCCAGTAGGCAGAGGTTGAAGACAACTGTGCCCCTGGTGGGCTGGGCCGCCAAGTGGACTGGCCATGTGGGCTGCCCAGGTGAGTGCCAGGTAAGGTTGCTATGTTTTATTTTTCTGTTGTTTAATATTCTGCCACTGTTCAAAATTCAAAACAATTTCAAAACAGTGACAAAACCCTTTGAATAATTTTATGTTGCAGAATGGACATTTCCAAATGCACATAAAATGTTTCAAAGATATTTGAAATTATATTCTAGTTATATGAATATAACTCAAATTCAAATAGCTATTGATTTAAATTCAGAGTCCCAAAAATAAATACTTAAAATGTTCCTAAATTCTGGTTTGATATATAGCTCTTGCCAAAATTCTCAAACATTGCAAAAGGACATCTTGGAAACAAAGAATGAGATTTCCAGGGTTCTTTGCCCTTCTTTTATTTAAGTTTTTGAGGCTTCCACTTTCCTCAATTCCAAGTTTCAGAAATTTAGACATGCTGCATGAGTGCTCTATGATGCAACTAATACGAGCAATAATCTAGGGCTATGACAGGTGGTGGGGCGTTCTGCTGTTGGGCCTGAGTTGCCGCTTTATCCCAATCGTGGGGAGGCCGTTCGGCCGCCCTGTCCCGACCACGTGGTGGTTGGTCCGCATTACGCGAGGGAGATATGCACTCCGGCGCCTCCTCATCGAATAGAGGTAGCAGTCTGCGTTTCGGGTACCTCTTGGCTAGGCGGTTGAGGCCGTATTCCTTGGATATCAGGACATCGGTCCATGTTTCGACGGGTAGGTCTTGCTCAGCTTGAAGCTGTTGTTGTTTCTTTTCCAGGCTCCTTGTAGTGGCTATGAGCTGAAGCTTGTAGAGCTCCTGCTCGAGAGGATCCTCAACACGATGAAGTCTTCATTGCCAAGTCTTGTCTCCTCCTTGGAGGGTGGACGGTAACTATCATCCTCCGAGTCATCTTGTATGGCCTGTTTATCAGGGTTTTCTTACCTGATGTCGTGTTCCTGTTCGGATCTAGCCCCGACAGGGTCTTCACTGTTTTCGACATCACCCGGAGTACTATTTTCTCTGGTGCTAGTGTTGCTGTCCTTTGAGCGGCCGGGCTTGGGGCGGCGTATGGGCCACCGACGCTTGGACTGTGTCTCAGAGGTTTTATTCGCATCTGGTTCTTCTTTATCGTCGCCAGATCCTTTAGGTGTATCAACCATGTACACGTCGTACGAAGAGGTAGTCGTCCAATGTCCAGTGAATGGCGGGTCTTGGCCTTCCTCCTTGTCGGCATCGTCGTCCATACCATCGATGTCTTCAGAGCCATAGTCAAGCACGTCGGTTAAGTCATCGACGGTGGCTATGAAGTGGGTGGCGGGTGGGAATCAAAATTCCTCGTCATCCTTCTTTAGCTCGAACCGGACATAGTTTGGCTGTGAGTCCTTCTCCAAGGACAAATTCTTTAAAGATTTTAGCACATCACCCAAAGGCAAGTGCTGGAAAATGTCAGTGGCGCTGAACTCGAGGATCGATAACCGATCTGGCTCGGTGTCCACGGGCGTACACGGTACGGAACTTATAGCCGGAGATGAGTCTGAAGTTCCATTAAAGCAAATATTGCAGGGCGTCGATTCCATGTGGGCTCCAACACCGCGGACTCTGCGGCCTCAAATGGCTCGATCTGCTTTGGCTCTCAGGTCGTTGCAGCCCCAGGAACCATCTCTTGGGTGTGATCCGATAACAGATTTAAGTCTCATTCATCGGGATGAGGGGGAGCCATCACCGCGGTCTCAAATCCCTCGAAGATCAAGTCTCCACGGATATCCGTGACATAGTTCATGCTTCCGAATCTGACCTGATGGCCAGGGGCGTAGCTGTCGATCTGCTCCAGATGGCCAAGCGAGTTGGCCCGTAGTACAAAACCGCCGAATACGAAGATTTGTCTGGGGAGGAAGGTACCTCCTTGGATAGCGTCATTATTGACGAGTGAAGGGGCCATCGAACCTTTTGTCGACGGCACAGTGGAACTCTCAATGAAAGCACCAATGTCAGTGTCAAAACTGGCGGATCTCGGGTAGGGGGTCCCGAACTGTGCGTCTTGGATAGTTGGTAATAGGAGGCGGGGGACACGATGTTTACCCAGGTTCGGGCCCTCTCTATGGAGGTAATACCCTACTTCTTTCTTGATTGATCTTGATGAATATGAGTATTACAAGGGTTGATCTACCACGAGATCGTAATGGCTAAACCCTAGAAGTCTAGCCTATGTGGGTATGGTAATGAGTATATGTGGTGTCCTTTCTGGACTATCCCCTTCTATTTATATAGACACCAAGGGTATCTAGGATTTACATGGAGTCGGTTACATAAGAAGGAATCTTCGGTCGCCAAGCTTGCCTTCCACGCCAAGTAGAGTCCAATCAAGACACGGTGTAGTCATCTGCCTTCATGTCTTCACAGCCCATCTATCCGACCCATGGATAAAAGGCCGGACGCCCGAGGACCCCTTTGTCCAGGACTCCCTCACGGAGGGCGCCCTCGCGATCCACTTCGAGTACGACGGCGCCTCTGTGCTGCTCTTCAAGGTCTTCGACCAGGAGGGCCGCCGCCTGGAGTGCTGCCCTGAAGGAGGTCACCAGGTCAGCACAACGGCAGGTGCTAGGCCTGCCGCAGGCCTCGCCTGCAGCTCCACCAGCGAAAGTGGCAACTCCTAGTGGTCCAGCGACTCGCCCGAGCTCGTGGAGTCTCCAGAGACGAGTGAGGACAGCTACGTGCCCCCGAGCTCCCGCCTAGCCCGAAGTAGAGCTGCAGCGTCAGGCCGCCGCCGACGCTGATCTGGATGAGGTTGGCGCCATCCTTGGGTGGCCCACTTCAACTTCAACGTGAGGATCATGAGACCCGTGCCAAATGTCGGATCATGGATTCCGGCAAAACCCTCAAGGTTCAAACACTGGGGTGCACGTGAAGATCTCCCCCCTACGTATCCACGTCCTAACTCAGCTAAGATCTTATGAACTAACTTGACGAACTCACAACACAAAGGACACAAGATTTATACTGGTTCGGGCCACTATTGTGGTGTAATACCCTACTCCATTGTGGTGTTGTCAATTGCCTGCTGGGCTAAGGATGACAGTACAAGGGGAAGAACAGCCTCCTGGGGAGAGGTGTTCTTGTGCTTGGTGGATGTGGTTGTGGGGATAAACTAGTTCTAGTCATAGATGAGGTCGCCCCTAGCAACGGTGGTGGCAAGTTCAATTTATAGTGTCCTTGGTCCTCTTCCCAAATATTGAGCGGGAAGGGATCCCACAACGGCCAATTTGTAGGGGGACATCTAGAAGAAGCTATCCTAACAAAAGCAGTCTTCGCTTGCCAAAGGCTCTGGTGGTGACGCTGTCTTGGGCTCCACCGTGACCTTCATCCTGCCGTCCTACTGGTCTTGGTCTCGTTGCACCAATACGGAAACCTTTGCTTGATGTCTCGGTATTCCACGCCTGCGCTTGCTCCCTTAGCAGCAAAGGGGAAACAAGGACACTATGCGTGCTGGCACCCTCCTGGCCTTGATCGTCATGGCTCACGTCGCTGGAACCTCGCGAGGTTTGCTTTACCTTGAACTCTCCGACCCTCGCGAGCCGTCCTGCTGAGGCCGCTCCTGAGGAGGTCTTGTGTCATCCTCCTCGCGAGGGTCTTGAGTGCTTGCTGATGAAGATGGGCCATACGGGCCCACTCGCAGAGCCACGCCGTGGGCCGCAGGCAGGCATGTCTGGGGACCCCCTTTCCCAGAACGCCGACAGTAGCCCCCGGGCGCAAGGCGCGCTCGGGCTTGGCTTTGAGGCGAAGCCCAAGGCCAAGTGCGGAGCGCCGCCGACACCAATAGCCTGCGGTCTTGGTCAATGCGTGGCGGTTGATTGGACGTGGGCATCTCCTGGTATAGGGGAAAACCATCATTTACCTGTGATCATGGGGGGTGTTGGTTGGACTTCTCCTGGTATAAATGGGAGGGGGCCGGAGCCCCCGTCGCCCATCTTTCCTCTACCTCTCCCGCTTCTTCTCCATCGAGATGCCGCCGAGGGGCCTTCGTGAGCTTTTGCTGCAACACGCCGACTGCGGTGCCCCAGCGACCGGAGCGGAGATTGGAGCCGTTGCCTCCGGGAAGATCTTCATGACCCGAGGCTGGGGCGAGATTGCCCGGGTTTGCCACTCGCAGGGCGCTCTCACGATCCACTTCGAGGACAGGCGGGCGCCAGACGGGCGCCAGCGCGCACAGTGTTCTTGTTTCCTCTTCAGTGTTAAGGAAGCAGGCACATGCGTGGAGTACCGAGGCATCAAGCAAAGGTTTCCATATTGGTGCAACGAGACCAAGACCAGCAGGACTGCAGGACGGAGGTCACCGTGGAGCCCAAGACGACATCACCACCAGAGCCTTTGGCAGGCGAAGACCGCTTTTGTCGGGATAGCTTGTACTAGCTATCCCCCTTCAAATTTGCCGTTGTGGGATCCCTTCCCGGTCAATATTTGGGAAGAGGACCAAGGCCACTATAAATAGGACTAGCCACCACCGTAGCTAGGGGGGCGACCTCATCTTAGACTAGAACTAGTTCATCCCCACAACCACATCCACCAAGCACAAGAACACCTCTCCTCAGGAAGCAGTTCTTCCCCTTGTACTGTTCATCCTCAGCTTGAGAGGCAATCCACCACCACCACACTGGATTAGGGTATTAAACCACAATAGTGGCCCCAACCAGTATAAATCTTGTGTCCTTTGTCTTGTGAGTTCATCGAGTTAGTCCGTAAGATCTTAGCCGAGTTAGGACGTGGATCGGTAGGGGGGAGATCTTCACGCGCACCCAGTGTTCAAACCTTGAGGGTTTTGCCGGAACCCATGATCCTTCCTGGCATGCCAAATGTCGGATCACGGCTTTCGGCAAAACCCACAAGGTTCGAACACTGGGGTGCGCGCGAAGATCTCCCCCTATCGATCCGCGTCCTAACTCAGCTAATATCTCAAGGGCTAACTTAACGAACTAGCAGCACAAGGGACACAAGATTTATACTGGTTCGGCCCACCATTTTGGTGTAATACCCTACTCCACTGTGGTGGTGGTGGATTGCCTCTCAGGCTGAGGATGAATAGTACAAGGGGGAGAACCGCCTTCGGAGGAGAGGTGTTCTTGTGCTTGGTGGATGTGGTTGTTGGGATGAACTAGTTCTAGTCTAAGATGAGGTCTCCCCCTAGCTACGGTGGTGGGTAGTTATATTTATAGTGGGCTTGGTCCTCTTCCCAAATATTGAACGGGAAGGGATCCCATAACGGCCAATTCAAAGGAGGACAGCTAGTACAAGCTATCCTGACAAAAGTAGTCTTCACCTACCAAAGGCTCTGGTGGTGACACCGTCTTGGGCTCCATGATGACCTTTGTCCTGCCATCCTACTGTTCTTGGTCTTGTTGCACCAATATGGAAACCTTTTCTTGACGCCTCGGTACTCCGTGCCTGCACTTGCTCCCTTAGCACCAAAGGGGAAACAAGGACACAGTGCATGCTAGCGCCCGCCTGGCCTTTGTCGTCATGGCTCACGCCACTGGAACCTCGCGAGGTTTGCCTCGCCTTGACCTCTCTACCCCTTGCAAGACGGCCTCGTGAGGCCGCTCCTGAGGAAGACTTGTGTCGTCCGCCTCACAAGGCTTGGCCCCTCGCGAGGGTCTTGAGTGCTTGCTAGTGAAGATGGGTCGTACGGGCCCGCTCGCAGAGCCACACCGTGGGCTACAGGCGGGCAAGTCTGGGGACCCCCGTTCCCAGAACACCGACAATTGCCCCCGAGCCCAAGGCGCGCTCGGGCTTGGCTTCGAGGCAAAGCCAAAGGCCAGGTGCGGAGCCCCGCGGGCCCCAATAGCCTGCGGCCTTGGTCGATGCATGGCGGTTGATTGGACATGGGCATCTCCGCTTCCCCACGCCGCCTCGGCAACTTCCTGACTGGACAAGTCCCTGCGACATGCAAGGAAAACCATCATTACCTGACGAGTCTTGTATCCCTTGTGCTGCGAGTTCGTTAAGTTAGCCCTTGAGATCTTAGCTGTGTTAGGACGTGGATCGGTAGGAGGGAGATCTTCACATGCACCCCAATGTTCAGACCTTGAGGGTTTTACCGGAACCCGTGAGCCGACATTTGGCGCATGGGGTAGGGGCCGCGCGAGGCGGATGACGAGGGTTCGCGATGACGAACCCAATTGTTATGGTGAGGCCGCTCCTGAGGAGGTCTTGTGTCATCCGCCTCGCGAGGCTTGGCCCTTGCCTTGAACTCTCCACCCCTACCATGGCGCAGCCAGGGAGCAAACATTTGGTGTTCTTTGTGCGCACGACGATGTTGCAACATAGCATAGGAACGACAAAAACAACATAACAATTGATATCATAGTTCGATACATGCCCCTCCGGGGCCCATTCTGGTTTCTTTGTGACGCAGGAAAGAAAAGAAGAACAAAATAAAAGCGGCACCTACAGCGGTCCACGAGAGCAGGCCCTAGCGCCTTCCTAAGCTCAGCCAGACCCCTCCTCGCGCTTCATGGAGGCGCGACGACGAGACGACCCGCCACCGTCTTTGAAGCGGGCATGATGATGTGGCGGCTTGTCGTATCCGCCACTACTGGAGCCGTCGCTTGGGGAAGAGCTGCCATACCCGGACAAGACACAGTCGGCACCAAGGGCGGGTTTGCCCTCATCCTCGTCGCGGCCATCGCCAAGATTGGGCACCTCCTCGCCGTCGTTCACCTCGGGGCAGCACCGGGTGCGGCGACCATCTTCCCCAAACACCCTCACATAGAGGGTCGCATCGCCATCATACTTGAAGTGGAGGGTGCACTGCCTACCTAGGCCACGCGCGCGGCCGAACGTCTGCCAACCGCGGGCCAGAGCTATATTGCCCACGGCGGAGACCTCGACCGCGACCCAGGAAGCCCTACTGCAGCAGCTGTCTGCCTGTAGCCAAAGCCCGCCTAGACCTGAGCCCGGCAGCTCATCGGCGAAGAAGCGCAGGAGCTGAAGCCAGTTGCTGGCCGGGTTCTCCGACCAGACGAAGAACTCCGGCAGCATCTCCGCCGAGTGGAAGCGCGGCCGGGGAGGCCGCGCGACCACCGCACGTCTCTCTTCATCAACGAGATCGCCACGACCGGAGCGACCCCTGCCCCGCGAAGCGGCACCACCATGGCTACGCAGGGCTGCAACGGGGGTCGCTGTGTGCTTGAGGGGACGGCCACGTCCATGCTTGGGAACCGAAGAGCCGGGCCCCTCGCGAGGGGCCTTCCCCTTCTCCGTGGCAGTGAACCTCCTCGAGGGCGCCATTGGTAGCAGGAGTGGAGCAAGGAAGGAGAAGACGCGGAAGAGGTAGAAGAAAGATGGGCGACGGGGACTCCGCCCCCTCCCATTTATACCAGGAGAAGGCCAACCAGCACCCCCCATGATCACTGGTAATGATGGTTTTCCATTCACGTCGTAGGGACATGTCAAGTCGGGCAGTTGCCGAGGTAGCGTGGGGAAGCGGAGATGCCCATGTCCAATCAACCGTTACACGTCGACCCAGGCCTCAGGCTATTGGGACCCACGACACTTCGCCCTTGACCCTTGGCTTCGCCTCAAAGCCAAGCCCGAGCGTGCCTTGGTCCCGGGGGCTACTGTTAGCATTCTGGCAATGGGGGTCCCCAGACTTGCCTGCATGCGCCCACGGCGTGGCTCTGTGAGCGGGCCCGTATGGCCCATCTTCACCAGCAAGCACTCAAGACCCTCGCGAGGAGCCAAGCCTCTCGAGGAGGACAACACAAGACCTCCTTAGGAGCGGACTCACCAGGTCCGCTCATGAGGGGCGGAGAGTTCAAGCCGAGGCAAACCTCGCTAGGTTCCAGTGACGTGAGCCATGACGACCAAGGCCAGGCGTGCGCCAGGTGGGCGCCAGCACGCAAAGTGTCCTTGTTTCCCCTTTGGTGCTAAGGGAGCAAGCATGGGCACAGAGTACCAAGACGTCAAGCAAAGGTTTCCATATTGGTGCAACGAGACCAAGACCAGCAGGACGACAGGATGGAGGTCACCGTGGAGCCTAAGACGGCGTTACCACTAGAGCCTTTGGCAGGCGAAGACTGCTTTTGTCAGGATAGCTTGTACTAGTTGTCCCCCTTCGAATTGGCCGTTGTGGGATCCCTTCCCGCTCAATATTTTGGAAGAGGACCAAGGCCACTATAAATAGAACTAGCCACCACCGTAGCTAGGGGGCGACTTCATCTTAGACTAGAACTAGTTCGTCCCCACAATCACATCCACCATGCACAAGAACACCTCTCCTCAGGAAGCTATTCTTCCCCTTGTACTAATCATCCTTAGCCCAAGAGGCAATCCACCACACCACACTGGAGTAGGGTATTACACCACAACGGTGGCCCGAACCAGTATAAATCTTGTGTCATTTGTGTTGCGAGTTCGTCAAGTTAGTCCATAAGATCTTAGCCGAGCTAGGACGTGGATCGGTTGGGGGGAGATCTTCGCGTGCACCCCAGTGTTTGAACCTTGAGGGTTTTGCCGGAACCCGAGATCCGACATTTGGCGCGCCAGGTAGGGGATCACCAAGCCTGGCGTCTCGCGAGGAACCATACCACAGCAGAACTAGTTCATCCCCACAACCACATCCACCAAGCATATCTATTTGAAGAAGGCAGATATTACGTTCACGTGTTCAACCTTGAACCCATATCTACCTGGCGCGGATATTTGCGCCAACGAACTCCTTCACCACCATAGGCGCAGTCACGCCAAGGTCTTTGAGCCACCTCAACCTAAGCCAGATGGGGACAAGGCGTGGACTCGCGAGCCTCCGGTGGCACCAACCGGAGTTAGGAATGGCGGGCGCTGATGGAGAGGAGAGCAGGGGGCTGAGCACTCCGGCATCAACAAACACCCACCGTGTACAAAACTCACTCGTACATGGTGGAAGTTCGAAGTCGTCGGCCGTCACCGCCACGGCTTGAAAGATCAGGCATCCGGACCTCTACCGGGGATCAATCAGGTGCAACGAGAATAAGTGGCGGAGAAGAGCCACGGAAGGAGCAATGCCTACCATGGCCTCGCAAACAAAGGGAGTAAACATTTGGAGCATGCCTATCGTGACCCGACATTTGGAGCCCGTAATCCAAGAAGGAAATTCATTGGATTCACCATCAGGCACCGTCCAAAGACCAACCATTATCCCTGCGCTGGGCCTAGATCCAGGGCAGGCCACCTCATCCGAAGATGGGAGTTTTAAACCCACCGGACCCTCTTCAACTACGGAACCCTTTGCCAGAGATCCAGGGGCGACCATATCGTCGGCAAGCGTGGAATAAATCATGACTCCCTCTATCATCGGAGAACCGAACTCACCCCTGGAGGCTAGCTCCAAACTATCAAGGACTGCACCCATTGAGCATGGCTAGGTGTCACATACCATGCCCAGCTCGACGGGACCTCAGTTCCTTGTCCAGCCTTCGCTCTTAAACGAGGCCCTGGTCTTAATGCGATCTCTCGCTATTATGGAAATGTCACCTCTGAACTACGCCCAGCCCGAACTAGGGGTTGAGAGCAGGGAATTTTACATCCCACCCACCACCCACTTAATAGCCACTTTCGAGGACTTGACCGACATGCTAGATTACGCGTCCGAAGGCATCGAAGGTATGGACGACGATGCCGGAGACGAACCAGCCCGGAATCCACGCATGACCTGGCATTGGACGGCCACCTCCACATACGATGTGTATATGGTGGATACACCTAAAAAGGACGACAACGATGATGGTGGTAAGGACCCAATTGAGAACAAGCCTACCAAGGCACCACCAAAACGTCGACGCCAGCGGCGTCGCTGAAAGTCGCGCCGTGAAAAGGAAAGTAATACCGACACCGGAGACAATGACACTCCGGAGAATGCCGAAGACTCTGACACCCCCATCGAGCCCGCCATAGAGTGGGATGATCAGGAAGATGGACAAGTCAATCCAGATGAACTTGTCGAGAACGAGGATTCGGAAGATAGTAACTATATACCAACTGCCGAAGAGGAAGTTAGCCTCGGCGACGAAGAATTCATAGTTCTAGAGGACCCTCGAATAGGAACGCTTCAAGCGATAACTCATCGCAACTGCGAGGAGCCTAAAAATGAAACAACAAAGGCTTCAGGCCGAACATGATACACTCAATGACAGGTGGACCCAGGTTCTAGCCACCGAAGCGCCCAACAAAGAGTTATCCGAAGCGCCGGCTACTACCACAATTCGACGGCGAGGCCCTTGAGCCAATATTGTCAAGATATGATCGTGCTAATGAACCATCCCTTGTAGCGGAGGTACAGAGCGGCCTCGTCAAGCCAAACACTTCATCGGCTATCAAGCCTCTAGACATTGTTAAATGAGTCTGGCCCACCCTACAAAACGACAGCTGGGTCAATCCAGTGCTGGACTAGTAGTTCCGCCTCCATCAATCGCCCTATCTAACAGCGGCATATGTACTGCGTGTGCATAACTACGCACTTAAAATACCTTGGGCAACGATGGAGGCACATTGCAGACGAGGTTCAGAGTGCGGCTTGACCCTATTCGGACCTTGAACATTTTTCCTCCCTTTTTTTTCTTTTTTTTCTTCTTTCTCCTCTCATATCACAGGTTAGTTAACACCTAATAACTTCATGGTCATATAAGGGCCCTTTTCTAGGCCCCTTTTTCTTAAAGATCGTCGATTGCTCCTCTCAAAGGATCTCGCACCAAGGCGAAAAGCGGCGCAGATGTGTGTTTCAGGGTGACCAGGGGATCTTCAAGACTACCTTTCTCTTTTAGGCCCTCTATATAGCTCTCCCTTGTTCACAAATTCTCGGCATGTAAAATAGCCTTGATGTTTATGGCATTATCTGTAATAGCACGTTTTGACGTATCAATCAGATCATAAGGGAAACAGTTTTTTACCAACCCTTGTTCTGTATTGGTTTATTTCACAATCTGTATTCCCCTTTGTGCCAGGGCCTCTATTCGGCCACATATATTTTTCAAAAAAAGAAGTCCGAACAATTCTATAGTACACTTCGGCGTCCCGAACATTGCATTATATGCATCGGCTCCGAATCATGTCTTTGGTCAATAGTTGGGTTGCCCGGCTCCTGTGGTTACTACCTTATGTTCCACTTGTTCAACTAGGGTAGTAAAGGGAGAACTACTGTGATTGTGTTTCTGGTTCACCTGGTCAAGCACCTCAGTAGAGAAAGCCGAAAACTGACTAGAGCTGGTAAGCGATTCGGCGACCTACTACAAATCTCTTGCGATTTCTTCAATATTATACGAAGGACTGGCCTTCGTCCAGTCACGTTCCTAAGCCATCCCAATTCGGATAGCTGCATACGCACCAGAGGCTAGTTCCTAGTCCCATTTTCAAACTCCTATGGCTAAGTGAAAGTGATAAAGCTACATAGTCTGATTGCCTAGATCACTGCGCAGACACCTCCTTTACGGACCAAGACATTGGGTCAAGTGTGATCGTACGCTATTCTGAACACCCGCGTAGCATCTACGTGTGGGCTGAAGCAGATGATTGGTAAATTCTCAAAATTAAAAATGGCCGCACAAGAGGAAAGTAATTTCCGATTAAAGTCATAAATATATTACAAAGCCTTGGTTCACAAAACAAGGTCTGGACAACCCGGATACATCTACTCGAACTTGATATCCTTTTAGCATTGGCCCTCCACTATTCGGGCACCCTCCAGGACATTATCGAAATATCTCTCCGGCTTACGGTGGTCCTTGCCTTCGGGTGGGCCCTCGGTCGCCACGACGGTGGCCTTCATATTTGCCAAATGCATCTTGACATAGGCAAAGGTCATATGCGCACCCTCTATGCACGCCGAGCGCTTTACAACTTCGACTCGGGGCAGGGCGTCGGCGAGTCGCTTCAGCAGGCCGAAATAGCTGCTAGGAATGGGTTCGGTTGGCCACAGCCAGACTATGATGTCCTTCATGGCCAAGCCGGACATCCTATGCAGCTCCGCCAGCTGCATCATCTGGTTGTTCAATAGCGTCGGATGCTCCGGCGCCAAATAGTGTGACTAGAAGAGCTTCTTCGTCATGTTTCCCTCTTGGGCCCAGAAAAACTACGCGGCGTCAGTGGCGCTCTTCGGAAGATCCACAAAGGCGCCTGGAGAACTCCATAGTCAGGTGAGCAAGGCATATTTCTAACTGCCAAATTTACTCTGCAAAAGAAAGGGCTTACCAGCCGCTATCTGTTCGGCCTGCCGGATCTCCTCGCGAGCCGCCCAAGACTCGGTCCGTGCCTCCTTGGCCTCTTGGAGTGCCTTGGCGAGATTGATCGCTACAACTTGTCGGTCACCCTCTCCTCATACTAGCGGCGGGCAACCTGCTCGGCCTTCAAATCCGTAGCCGCTTGATCAGCGGCCGCTTTGCTTGACCTCGCCTGCGCTCTGGCTTACGCAACGGCGCTCTTGAGGGTCTCGACCTCAGCCGCGCTACCTGGAATCATATTCATGGTAGCGCATGAGCTTAAACTCCGCATTTGAATATCACTTCAGGCACGTAAAAAAATCTTTTAAAACATACCTTGTGCCTCATCGAACCTCTTGTTAATGCGGTCGATATTATCATCAGCCAGCTTCAGCTTCTGCTTGTGTTCGGAAACTTCAGCGGCCTGTGCAGTCGCCGCCAACAGGGAAGTCTATTTACCAATAGAGAAGTATGTTACCTCCTGCAATTATTACTTGATCCTCTGTTCGGCCATTTTTCAAAACCAAACAGGGTCTTAGGGGCTACTATCTATACACATGCATATTTTTCATATGAAAAACGGCTAAGAATATTACATCACATACCTTGAAACCTGTTAGCAGGCTGCTGAAGGCTTTGTTCAGCCCGCTCTTGGCGGACTGAGCCTTCTCAAGCACCACACCCATCAGGGTGCGGTGCTCCTCCATGATGGAAGCATGTCGCAGTGCCTCCACCAGAGTGTTCGGCACCTCCGGATTAGTGGAGGTCGCTGCCGGAGTTGGCTCTCCCCCTCCTTTGAAGGGGGTTGCTCGCTTGATTCTGGAGCCACATGGGTCTCCGGAATGGTGTTCGGCTAGGGGACGGACTGGTCAGGGCCCCCGTCGTTAGTCTCCATGGGGGTTGCACCCCGCATGTTCTCGGCAGCCGAGGCATTACCCTCTGGCATCGTCTCGGTGGCCTGCTGCACCTCTCCGTCGCCCGAAGAGGTCCTTAGGGACAACACCTTCGTGTTATCCATGGTGGTTGGTGGAGAGGCTCGTGGAGGTGTCTCGCTCTCCACCATATCTGGTGCCAAAGAGTTCCCCTCAGATGATGATGCTTGGGGGAGGTCGCATGCCGGATTGAAACACACAATATAAAATGTTATATTACAATCATAAAAGACCGTATATCTGTAAAGTATCCTTTGGCACTTACGATGTGGCCAAGGGCTTTTCTCTGGAGCGCCTCTTGGGGGTGTGTTCAGCATCCGTGGCTGAACCATCCGAGAGGGTTATCTTCCCCTTCTTGAATGCCTCCGCCTCCGGGTCTACAGAGGCGGCCCTTTTCTTCATCCTGCCATTAAGGGGGGAATTGCTTTCTACCTCCTTCTCTTCATCTTCATCTCCCTCGTGGAAGGAGAGAGCTTCAGTATCTCTGGACACTGCGTCCGAAGTACATTTACGATGGAGGCCACCCATGGCCTTATTTCTTTTCTTCTTGGCCTTCTTTTCCGGTGCCTGTTATGGTGCCGGGACTGGCATCCTTGTTATCAGAGGAATGGCTGGGTCTTTAGGAAGAGGAGCCGGACACTTGATCCGCTCCGCCCTGGTTGTCAAGCCCTGAATGAGGGAATGAACCACTCAGTATACCCTTTGATTTGTGAACTGAAGTTATGTTCGAAAACAAAATAGTTACCGGAGTGGCCGGATTCGCGCTGTCGAGGCCGATATCATCGGTCTTCTCCAGCCACGTCTTCTGGGCCTTGAAGAGCAGCTTCCAAATCTCTTCGTGCATTGTTCTGAAGAATCACTGCAGTGTCCGCGGCCCTTCCGAATTGAACTCCCACATATGGAGAGGCCGGTGCTGGCAGGGGATGGTCCAGCGGAAAAGCATCACATAAATCACGTCAGTGAGACTCGTGTTTTTGCCTATCATATTCTTGATGCGCTTTTGCAGCATCATCACTTCGTCGGTCGACCCCGAGTCCAGACCCTAGTTGGTCCATGTTGCGAGCCGCATAGGTGGTCCGGATCTAAAGTCGGGAGTGGCCGCCCATCCGGCGCCGCGAGGTTCGGTGATGTACAACCACTCCTGCTGTCATACCTTGACGGTCTCCATGAAGGATCCTTTGGGCCAGGTAGTGTTGGGGAGCTTGCTCACCATGGCACCACCGCAGTCCGCGTGCTGCCCGTCGACTACCTTCGGCTTCACGTTGAAGAACTTGAGCGATAGGCCAAAGTGTGGGGGATGCGGAGAAGCGCCTCACACACGACGATAAACACCGAGATGTGGAGGAAAGAATTTGGGGCTAGATCATAGAAATCTTTCCTGTAATAGAACATGAGGTCACGGACAAAGGGGTGGAGGGGAAACACTGGTCCAAGAAGGAAGTGGGGGATAAAAACCACTCTTTCGCTGGGCTTCGTAGTGGGGATGACTTGCTTTTTGGCAGGGAGCCTGTGCGCAACTTTAACGCTCCGGACAGACCCACTGGTGGTCATTACTCCTAATGGGATCTAGACTGAACCCATAGATCAATACTAGTCTTTTCTACGCACTTTGTCCTCACTCATGTGCACCCGGGAGCAACTTCTCAGTCGTTCACCCATCCTAAAATGAATCCAAGCTAAGCACGCTTAACATGGGGGAGCTTGCTCACCATGGCACCGCCATAGTCCGCGTGCTGCCCGTCGACCACCTTCGGCCTCACATTGAAGACCTTGAGCCATAGGCCGAAGAGTGGGGGGATGCGGAGAAGCGCCTTGCAAATTACGATAAGCGCCGAGATGTGGAGGAAAGAATTTGGGGCTAGATCATGGAAATCTAGCCCGTAATAGAACATGAGGTCGCGGACAAAGGGGTGGAGGGGAAACCCTAGTCCACGGAGGAAGTGGGGGATAACAACCACTCTTTTGCCGGGCTCCGGAGTAGGGATGACTTGCTTTTTGGTAGGGAGCCTGTGCGCAACTATAACGCCCCGGACACACCCACCGGTGGTCGTTACTCGTGGCGGGATCTAGACTGGCCCCACAGATCAATACTAGCCTTTTCTGCGCACTTGGCACTCACTCGTGCGCACCCAGGAGCAACTTCCTGGTCGGTCACCCATTGTAAAATTAATCCAAGCTGAGCACACTTTACTTTGGAGTTCTATTCAAATGGGCTTCCAGAAAAAAGGAATTCCTTGTTGATATGTGTAGTCTATCATCCCTATTAAGCCAGGCTATCACATACACCCCCACTCAGCGGAACCGACGTCCTCGTCGGGCCACAGGAATGTTCCCTCTTGGCAGATACGTCTGTGCTTCCAGTCCGGCACATGTGACATGCCGTGTGCCACGACGGGTCACAAACATCATGCACAACATGACCGCGCACTTGTCCGCAAACATCCACGTAACCGTGAGGGTCGACTCTGATACCAACTTGTAACGCCCCGGACACACCCGCTGGTGGTCGTTATTCCTGGCGGGATCTAGACCAGCCCCACAGAGCAATACTAGTTTTTTCTGCAAACTTTGTCCTCACTCGTGCGCACCGGGGAGTAACTTCCCAGTCGGTCACCCATCTTGAAATTAGTCCAAGCTGTGTACGCTTAACTTTGGAGTTATGTCCTAATGAGCTTCTGGAAAAGGAATTCCTTATTGATATGAGTAGTATATCCTCCCTATTAAGCCAGGCTATGACAGCAACGTCCGTAGTCAGCTACCCCGCCTCCCGGAGCTCCTTGATGTCCTTCTCCGTGATGGAGGAGGGCATCCACTTGCCCTATGATCCGGATCCGGACATGGCCGGAGAGGTTGGTGGTGGTGGGAAAGATCGAAGCTTGGGAGCTGGAGCTCGAGGATGGAAAGTAGATGAAGGAAGAAGGTGTGGGGTAAAAAGAAGGGATCTTTATCCACTTATATAGGCGGTGAATATCAAGCACCCCCTCCCCATCATGCCTTAAAACTCGCCGGTTACCAAGGGGTCGTGCGAATAGCACGGCTGGATTACCCAAACCCGTATTGATGAGGAACCCGCAATGAGCGGACACGATCTCTTCTTTGACAAGACGTGTCAATAGAGGCCGCGCCTCGAAAAGTGAAGCGGGAGGCCAAACAATGGTTCGGAATGATAAAGAGACCATACATGGCGTTTCACCGAAAAAAGTTGTTAGTTGACAAACCTTACTTCGATTAAGTATTTTGCCTTCATGGTTGAGGGTTGTGACTATTATACAGAGCCGGATACATCTCTTTTATTCAGAAGATTGCTTTGAAGTATTCGGAGGAACAACCCTCCTTGCAATGCCGAAGACAGCCTGTGCATCGAACATATCGTCATTGAAGACTGGTTCAGGGGCTACTGAGGGAGTCCTGGATTAAGGGGTCCTCAAGTGTCCGGCTCGTGTGTTATGGGCCGGACTGATGGTCCGTGAAGATACAAGGTAGAAGGCCTTCCCCCGTGTCCGGATGGGACTCTCCTTTGCGGGGATGGCAAGATTGGCATCCGGATGTATAGTTTCCTTCTTCTGTAAGACGACTCTGTACAACACTAGGCCCCTCCGGTGTTTACATAAACCAGAGGGTTTAGTCCATAGAGGCTATCAAAATTCATATTGGATAGACATCTAGGATTTAGCCATTACGATTTTCAAGGTAGATCAACTCTTGTAACCCCTATACTCGTAAAATACAATCAAGCATGACTTAGGGTTTTACCTCCATTAAGAGGGCCCGAACCTGGGTAAACATCGTGTTCCGTATGTACCCTGTTACCTTTGATCCTCAGGCGCACAGTTCGGGACCCCCTACCCGAGATCATTCAGTTTTGACGCTGACAATGGCCTCGGTGACTAGGGAAGGACCCAATTGCAAATAGTGTATTTCGACATGTTGAACCGCTTAAATACGATGGAAGACTGCAGAAATATAAATGGCGGGTTACATAAAAAGTATTAACTCGTCATCACAGTCATAGGAATAAGACAGTATAATAGTAAGTCGCCCTAAAGAGTGAATCGAGTTATCTATAGATGCAGTTTCTCAAAATTGGGGAGTTACAAATATGTTGGTAAGCCGCCCGAGATACATGGGCGGGTTAGCTATGTTCGGGTTGCTGAATTTTTTGCTAAGTATAGAACAAACAAGTTTCAGACTAGAACATCTAAGCTTATGGATCTACGGGAAGTTCAAAGAATAAAAATAATTGCTAAACCTAATGGTGGTGACGGAAGTACTGATGAACTACTCATAGATTTTGAAGGAAGCAAGGTCTACAAACTATTACCGCAATATTTCTATGGCCTTCTTTGAGTGAATACAAGATCTACACAGTATATTATGGAGAAGAATGGACGAACTCTGCCATACTGAAAAGCCGCTGAAGACCTGGCTGCGGTGGCCAAGAGCATAGAAAAGCCGCTGAACACCGGTGCAGGCGGAGCGGCATTGTAGCCCCAGGCGAGGCGGATGCTGAAGGTCGACGGGCGCGGCGGAGCTCCAGTCGTGGGGGTTTCGAGAGGAAGAAGAAGAAGTGGAGGATATGAGGTAAAATGAGAAAGGGGACCCCCATGCATATTATAATGGGAAGGTATTATTAAAGGGCAGGTGCAAAAATCGAGGAGGCGCAATAACTTATGGAACAATAAGACGCCTCGGTTTTCGGGATAAGTGGATTTGCACAAGATTCATTATGACTTCATGAGAGATTTCCTAAAATTGTGGAGATGACATCATATTTTCATATGGCGGCTTATGAAGTTTTTCAAACCCAACGGGAAGACTCGCCATACTTAAGGATTGAAGATTGACATGAACAAGTTTAAATCAATCTAGGGCCTAATGTTGGGGATACAACCCAATGGTATAAACCGCCCTGAAAGGGCCGGGTCAAGTCATTGTCGATGTGACACCCCGGCTCAGAGTAACCGGAACGCCCCGTATTCCATCCCAGAGATGGAAGAGAAGTCTTCTGGTATACGGCACTGCTTAGCATAGAACAAATGAGCTCTTTATTACAATCTATAGGGGTACAGGGATATTACATCGGCACGATGACACTACGCCTGTCATGGTTGCTCCATGCAAGCAGTAGAACAACACGAAGCAGCAGAATAATTCTAGCAGCGTAACAACAATGACGGTGATGAACTCCACTCTGTAGGTACTCTGACTGGAACGCTTATCCTAGCTCGCAAAAAGGCATCCACGACAAACAAGCAATAAAATCCGGGATGACACACCAGGTCAATACATTGAATGTACTTGCAAGCTCACAGCAACCAAGAGCAATCAAGACAGACAACAACATGGAAATTAGAGGTTAACAAAGATTAACATGATACTATCAGATCAACATGGCATGTACAACATGATACAGCTAGAACAATACGAGCATGGCATGAACATATGAACATAATGATACTAGCATGCAACATGATAAAGCTATCATGCACCAACTTACTCTACTCGGGTTACCTCATAACCATCACATGCATAAGCTTACCATCACGGACATCATACAATCATCTTAGGATCCAATCAAGCTTGGTATTACAATACGGTAGTAATCATTAATGACCACAAGGAGCTTGACCTTAACCCTTGACTCTCGCATAACACCACAAATATCCAATAGCTCAGTATCCTCGATACCATGGTGATCATCTCACGATCACAATCAACCTCTTTCTCATCATCGAACCAGGGTTGTTATTAAGCACATTATTATTATTACTGTTGACCCATAGTGTGACCAACTATGAACTGGGCCCTTATCCATGGGCGCGGCTATCGATAGACTACACACACACTTTGCAGAGGTAGCGCACTTTACCCACACCACGGAACCCATGGTCTCACGCTCCCATACGGGTGGACCAACGGCATTCCGACAAAACTGCTATACTGCCATGACACTCTCATGGGCGCTCCGACTAACTCCCCTCTGGGCTAAGTTATGGGTGGCCTCGTTCCTACCAAAGGCATTACCAGCCAACGCCGTGGAAAAACATAATGGTCCCAAACGGGGACAAGGATCCGTGTAACAACAACAGACACAGAAGGTTCATGTCCACCTACCTGATCAGGGTAGCGCGCACCCATAACCTTCCCTTGTTGGCAAAAGAAGTTGAATTTTTGTATGAGGCAATGATATGGACATGAAAAGGTGTCCAAATAGTTTGTGTTCAATTGGGCAAAGGAAGATGGCACTTGCTTCACAAAGTGCCATTTAGGGAAGAATAGGAAAGGAATTAATTGACCATGATCTTGGAACATGTCAATGAAGTATCTTGACATATTTGAGCAAAATAGGACCCAAACAATTTATGATAATTATTTGGGAATTTTAGCAGAGACAGAAATATAGGTTGCTTCACAACCTAGGGAAAATGGGATTATTCCTTTGATAGAAAAGGAATATTACCAAGGTAATGAATGTTAGGGTTTGGTGCAAGATGGAAATGGCAAGGTCTAGGAAAGGTTCTGAGGATGACAAGCCACTCTGGAAAGGAAGAACAATTTATCTTCTCCAGTTTCCAGATGACATAGCCACAGAAAAAGAAAACTCAAGCAAAAATCTCAGAAAATCAATAGAACAAGAAAGGGCCAATAATCAGGCTGTGACAAACCTTCCCCCCTTAAAGAATTCTCGTCCTCGAGATTTGGTTGCTCAGGGAACATGTATGAATATATCTCACTTAAGGAAACCGTTTCCAACTCGGATATCCCTTTTCCTTTATTGATTATTCCCCATTGAATTATATTTAACGAGACTGCCGGGCTCTGGGGTGGTTTGCTTCACTTTATCCACATTCTAACAGAGCTTACCTTACATGTTCATGCTCATACTGGCTCCAATTCTTTTCATATCTACTGACTTATCTGAGTGTGATAGATTATCATGACTGAAACATATGCCCGTTTCACAAGTCCAAGAGTGATTTACAATGGATGTGTCATTGAGCATTGACAACCTTCCATGAAGTCCAGAACAGATCCTTCTGGTGGACACCCAATCTTTTTCTCCTTGCATTGGGTTCCTCAATTAACTATAGGTTCATCGGGTTCAAAACAGTGAGGTAGTTCATAACCATTCCCTTGACGGATTCTGATTTCTCGCAGAGTTTCTGAATCATCTTGTCTGGCTCCACTTCCTTGAGTGTTAGAATCGTACAAAATATTTGACTGTCTCCTGTTGTGGCCAGCATAAAAGGGTACGGCCTTATATGATAGTACCGGCAAATTGATTGATGTTCGTTCTGGCAGAAGAAATTGGGTTCACGACAGGCTACCTTTTGATGATCCTCATAAGTGAGGGCACATACCTCAAGACCGTTACTCATCATCCTGATTACTCATTTTGTCGTCACATCCATTGGAATAGTAAGAGGTGTGATCCTTTACCATGGTTGCCAGTGTCAAACTGTTGAATGGCCCCTTGGTCTGGTTTGACAGACCCAGATATTCAATATTGACAAGTCTGAGAACATATTGTTGGCTAAGCGGGTTGTCTGGATATGGGGTCCTTACCAAAATTAAGCAGGTCCCTTAGGTGAATATTCATGGTGATCGATGCTGACTCAGACTGTCCAGGGTATCTACACCATGTGGTACATACAAAACTTTTTGTACCTGCATCATCGGTCTTGCTCCTTCATTATTGTTTTCTTGGTCTGGATCCTTTGCTAAAAGAGTGGGGTGATATTGCTTCTTCATGTGACCATAGGTTCTATCAGGTGCAATATTCTGATAGGCGTACCCTTATCCTCATCTCCTGACATGGTAATATTGTTTAAATGGCAGGTTCATCGTCTCTCGAGTTTTAACCGTAGGGAAATGATCATCCGAACCCTTGCAAGAAATCGGCAGATATATCAATAGCCACCAGAACGGTCTTTACAACTCATATCTGGGACATCACTGAAATAACTCAACCACGACTCAAGACGGCCGAAAATCAGCTCAGAGCAGGAGATCGTGTTGATAAGAAGAAAGTGGCAATTCCCTAAGACGCCAAAAAGCAGCTCAGAGCAAATGGCCACTGTCACAAAAAGAAACTCAAAGTTGTACGAGACGGCCGGAAAGCAGCTTAGAACTCGCGACAGTTGTTGAGTAGAGAAATATAAAGTCGACATCCACCCCGATCGACCAAAAACAGCTCAGAACACAGGCGTGCTGCCGTTACCAGAGAAAAGTGGACAAGGGCTCATCAAGATCATATTCCAGGTTCACATGTACATGTACAGGGCTCAGTGTTGTCGCCAATCTTCATAGTCCTTTGTCACACTGAGGTGTATAACTGACTTCCTTCTTTTAACAATCCTCATGTGATTGTCAGATCCTTGTTTGAGTGACTTGCAAGACCATGGCAACATGCTTCACAATATATATATATATATATGAGAATTTGATTTCCGAGGTAGACTAGTGTTCTGACTGATTCTTTCTTCTTCCCTAACTGTTGCGGATCTGATTCTTGGGACGCACTGCCATAAGCTGTCAAATCACAGTGCAATATCTTGCACCAATATCGTAATTGAGGACGATTGGATGGCTGATGCTGGAAGCCATCGAGAGTATCTTGTTGAGGAAGACTAGGTATCGTGCTTCCGAAGCTTCCCCCCTTAAAGACTTGCTGGGGAAGGACTCAGTACCGTTTGCTGGAAGCTTTTGCGATTGCTTACTGAGGAAGACAGAGTATTTTGCACGGGAAGTCATCCATATATCTTACCGCGGAGATAGAGGAATCTTGCATTGCAAGCTTTTCTAGCAGCTTTCGAGGGAAGACTGGGTTGCTTCCACCAGAAGCTTCTCATTGTGGTACACGGACTAATTATCACATAACATCTTAATATTTCTGATGTTGATTACTTGCATGAAACGGGGTTTGCTGGACTATCCTCCTTACTGAGTATTGAATACGTGGAACATTCTCGCTTTCTTCCAGGTATATCATGTTCCAAAATCATCCTCAACAAAGAATCAGACCTTGCATCTGAACCATACCTTTGACCGATGATATACTGTCGATCAGTACTGCTATGATGAGTGCTCACTGAGGGAGACTTGATTATCCGTAATGTTGTGAGGAGTGCATGCTAATGCAAACTTGATTATCAGCATCACAATCAGATATTTCTCATTTCACTGCAGTCGGCTAAGAATTCCTTTCTGTTAAGATGAGTTTCCAAATACCTGCATTCCTTATTGATTCTTCGGGTCCAATGTCGGTTGACGAGCAAATTTAATAAGGGGAAAATATGTAACACCAAAGGCCCAAAGAAAGAACTAAAAGAAATGATGAAAACAAAAGCACACAAGAACAGAAATAATAATATAAATAATATTAATCAAGCAACATCACATATTACTACTATTCACAACAATAATATGCGTGCACACCTAAGCACACAAATCTCACGGAAATTCCGGTATTACGGTCTAATATGCTATGGCGGTGTGCACGAAAGTGAATCCACGTGTGGAAAGAGTTGGTGTAACCAAGGATATACCAAGCGCTGGCTGAACACCGGTTGCAACTGGACATATACGAGGACGGACATGGTGATCATGTAGCGAGACACAATGTTGCGACCACGTTATCATCAAGCGTATGAAAGGGAACCGTACACGTCCAAAGAATGGGATGACCATGTAGGATAGAGGCAGAAAGCTGGTCTTGCTGGTATTTCCCTTTTCTGATGACTAGGATCAGTAAGGGTTGCCAAAAGGACGAGATGGAGGGCACAACTTGGGATAGAAACATGTCTATCACCAAAACAGTATGGGTGGATGGTGGAAAGATAATGATGCCATACCTGAGCATAACTCCTGCAAATGGTGTCTGGAACACTTGGTACCATGGCATCAGTCTGCTGGGACAGAGGTGACGCCAAACACCAAAGAGCGGGTATGCAAAGAGGAAGGGTGCGGGCAGTGGATCAAAACCGATACCACCTACACTCATAAGATCACTATCAGCGACCCGATAATAATCTATATGCAAGCTATGCGACAAACAAATGCAGCAATCAAATGCAACAAACCAACCAGACTCTATACTACCGCATTGTAATGCTCGCGCCGGCTAGGGCATCCTACAACCAGACCTGCTCTGATACCGAGCGTGTGACACCCCGGCTCAAAGAAACTGTAAGGTCCAGTATTCCAGCCTAGAGATCAAGGAGAAGTCCTCTGGAATACGGCATTGCTTAGCATAGACCAAATCAGCTCTTTATTACAATCTATAGGTGTACAAGGATATTACATTGGCACGGCGACACTACGCCTGCCACGGTTGCTCCATGCACGTAGTAGCACAACACGAAGCAGTAGAATAATTCTAGCAGCGGAACAATGACGATGGTGATGAACTCCACTCCGTAGGGATTCTGACTGGAACGCTTATCCTAGCTCACAAACAAGGTATCCACGGCAGACAAGCAATCAAATCCGGCATGATCGACAAGCTGGCATGAGACACCAGGTCAGTACATTGAATGTACTTGCAAGCTCACAGTAACCAAGAGCAATCAATACAGAAAACAGCATGGCAACTACAGGTTAACAAAGATTAACATGATACTATCAGATCAACATGGCATGTACAACATGATACAGCTAGAACAATACGAGCATGGCATGAAGATATGAACATGATGATAATAGCATACAACATGATAACGCTATGCTTGGGTTACCTCATAACCATAGCATGAAACATGATGATACTAGCATGCAACGTGAAGATATGAACATGATGATAGTAGCATGCAACATGATGATACTAGCATGCAACATGAAGATATCAACATGATGATACTAGCATGCAACATGAAGATATGAACTTACTCTGCTTGGGTTACCTCATAACCATCACATGCATAAATCTTATCATCACAGACATCATACGATCATCTCAGGATCCAATCAAGCTTGGTATTAAAATACTATAGTAATCATTAATGACCAGAAGGAGCTTGACCTTAACCCTTGACTTTCGCATAACACCACAAATATCCAACGACTCCATATCCTCGATACCATGGTGATCATCTCACGATCACAATCAACATCTTTCTCATCATCGAAGCAGGGTTGTTATTAAGCACATTAGTATTATTACTATTGACCCACAGTGTGAACAACTACGAAGTGGGCCCTTATCTTGGGGCGTGGCTATCGATAGATTACATACACACACTCTGCAGAGGTAGCGCACTTTACCCACAGCATGGAACCCATGGTCTCACACTCCCATACAGGTGGACCAACGGCATTCCGACAAAACCGCTCTAGTACCATGACACTCTCCCGGCCACTCCGACTAACTCCCTGCTGGGCTAAGTTATGGGTGACCCTGTGCCTACCAAAGGCATCAACAGCCACCGTCGTGGCAAAACATAAACAGTCCTAAACGGGGATAAGACCATACAACAACAAGGGGCACCCAAGGTTCATGTATGCCTACCTGATTAGGGTAGCGCGCGCCCATAACCCCCCTCGTTGGAGGCACCGGCGAGAGGCATGACAATAGACCACATTAGGGCCTTCCCATAAAAGGCAAATGTGGTTGCACTGGTCAGCTCGATATGGTGGCACCATGACTCAGCCAAAAGTTGTTCAAGTTCATTTAAGTCCGGTTAAAATTGAATGCAATAAGCTGAGCCCTATTAAAATAACATGATGCGACTACAATGCACGAGCATGATATCAAGATAAGCATGGAGGGGCAACCTAATCATTGAGAATAACCACAATGAAACATTCAACCAAATGATCATGGCAAACTGACAAGCATAACATTACACATGAGCATATCATGACCACTAGCATCATAAATAAATACCATGAAAGAACTTAACCAGAATTCTACTAAGTAAGCATATAACCAACTAGATGCAAAGTAACATGCAGAATCTCGGTACTCGGCAGCAGACGGCAGTCATGCACCAAAGAACATGACCAACACCAACATGTACTACTACAAAGCATGACATATGACAAAAATCCTAGTAACTAGTACATGATAACCAGGTGCATAAAAATATAGCATGAAAGTGAACACAAATCCATAAGCATCACCGAAATAACGATAACCATATCAAAACAAGCAGACATTTATTAAATATTCAATTTCAAAACCATGACTACTGCATGGCCATCATGCAAGTGCGTGTTATGGCTTGCCAGGTGATGACGAAACCACCAGGGAGAAGTGTGGGAAGCTCGCGGAACGAATCACTGGAAAAGTTTCTCTCTCGAAAGGGGCTGATTAGGGGCAAGGGTAAAATGGTAATTACCAGTATGTCAAACCATAGTGAAAATGACATGAACATAACAGGCTCGACGAGACAAAGAACTGGGCTTTGCAATCACCTCAATTGGAGTTACGAGCAAAAAGTTATGAAGTGTTTTACGCCAGGGACCTATCTGCAATAAAAATATTTTCAAACAGGGCCTGGATAGAAAAATGAAAAGTGTAATAAGAGAAATACGCTTTCACTAAAATGAAAACATACTCTGCCCAAACCGTGTCCACTTAACTGACGTGGCAGTGGCGGGGCCGGGCTCTGAGTGGCTTAAAGGTCGGACCCACCTTACCTTCTCTCTCCTCCCACTCCACCTCCTTCTTCTTCCAATGGATCCCTCGTGTAGAACAGAGGAGAGCAGAGGAGGGGCTCGGCCGGTGCTGGCCCTGCTACCTCTGGCCACCTCCGGCCAGGGCCATGGCACCGGTGGCCTTGAGGTGGTGCGCCGCACCCATCCAGGCGAGGAGCATGCGACGGGGAAGGCCGCAGCCGCGCCAACTCATGGCGACAGAGGACTCGGGCGGTGGAGGTTGATCTTGGGGGCGAGGGAATGGGCGCCTCCGACAACGAGTTGAGGGCAGGGTGAGGACCTAGGCTGAACGGGGAGGCGACTGATGGTGGTGGAAGAGAGAACGGAGCACTGGCTCGCCGGACTTGAAGATGACAGAGGCGGCGGCCATGGCGGTGATGGTGGTCAGGGAGAGGCTCTCTAGCTTGGGGAAGAAGTGGGGTGGGGTCCTGGGAGCGAGGGGAGGCCGATGGAGATGAAAGGAGAGGCTTGGGTGGCCTTATATATGCGGGGACGAAGGGGCCGAGTTGGCAGTCGCCGCAGACACGTGGCCGGAGCCGCAGACGCGTGTGCGGTCGAGCTCAGTTGACGGACGGCAACGGGGAGCAACAGGGGAGATTTCACGGGGGCAGAGAGGGCCGAAGGGCACGAGGAGGAAGACACCGAGCGCCATTAAAGCCCGATCGGCACTATGCGCTCGTGGGCGCGCGGCGCCGAGCGCTGACGAGGAAGCGGACGGAGGGGGTGTGAGGTCAGGGAGGAAGAGGACGGCATGAGCGAGTTGTTGGACACGCTCACGCACGCGAAGACGACGAGAGGAGGAGTGGCCGGAGCTAGAAGACATCCCTGGATGCGGCCAACGACAGCAGTAGCGTGCGCATGGCATGCCAAAACCCGTGATCACCGCGTGCGCTAGTGCCCACAGTGCCACACGGTCGCAAATGTTCTCTGGCGTGGAATCCCTCCTAGGTAGGTTGCAACTGAGGTGATAGCTTGGTTAAAGACGTAGTGGTTGGGTTGGAATTAAGCTCTGAAGTTTATTATTGCAAACTAGAGCATGATGCTGTGATCAACAGAATGAGGTTAAGATGCAAAATAGATGTCATGGAGATTTAGCATAGGATGGACTATAATCCTGTGAATTATGAGATGATTTGGACCAATATTTAATATAGTTGCTTTACAACTACTTAATCTGGTCTAGAATCAAAAATAGGAAGAAGCACTCACTAGGAGTGATGAATTGGGCTGAAAATGGACATGGTAGGGTTATTTGGTCATATGAGAGCGCCATAAAAATTTCATGCCATTTGGCCAAGACAAAATGGTACTTCCTTCATACAACACTTCTATGGACAGAAATTTAGGAACATTCCTGAGACAAAATGGCTCGATGAAATGAGCCAAATTCTTGTGGAGAAAAGTTATATGGGAAGGAGAAGGTCCTGGAAAATTTTCAGTATTAATGGAGCAAGATAAATGTACTTGCTTCACTAACTGAAAAATTTGGACAGAAACAAAGATTTGAAGTTGTGCTCACATGGATGATTGTATGGAGCTTAAAATTGGAGGAGTGGGATTACATGAGCACATGAAGGAGTGTGCAAAATTTCGACTCATTTTGATAACCCTAGATAGTACTTCCTTCACAATGGCCTCTGCCTGACAGAAACTTTAAAAAATTCCTAAGGAATATGTACTAGGAAAATGTAGTTGAAATTTGGCAGAAGCAATGATATGGACCTGAAAAGGTGTCCAAAAAGTTTGGGGTCAATTGGGAAAAGGAAGATGGCACTTGCTTCACAAAGTGCCATTTAGGGCAGAATAGGAAAGGAATTAATTGAGCATGATGTTGGAACATTTCAATGAAGGGTCTTGACATATTTGAGCAAGATAGGACCCAAGCAATTCATGAGAATTATTTGGGAATTTTAGGAGAGACAGAAATATAGGTTGCGTCACAACCTGGGGCAAATAGGATTATTCCTTTAATAGAAAAGGAATATTCCCAAGGAAATGAATGCTAGGATTTGGTCCAAGATGGAAATGTCAAGGTCTAGGAAAGGTTCTGAGGATGACAAGCCATTCTGGAAAGGAAGAAGAGTTTATCTTCTCCAGTTTCCAGACCACATAGCCACGGAAAAAGAGAACTCAAGCAAAAATCTTAGAAAATCAAAAGAAGAAGAAAGGACCAAAAATTAGGTTGTAACAGTCGACTCCTGGAGTTAGGCCTCAGATGGGCCAGGACGATTAAGACACAAGACCAGAAGAGCAGCTTACAGGATGGGCCGGCTTAGGGCCCGAAGCTAGAAGGCGGCGAGAGGCCCGGAGGTGTAAGCCGCCATGAAGTGTCTTGTCGTAGAAGGCAAGGCGGCATAGAGTTAGGCTCGGTCACGGATCATAACCCGACCCAGACTCTTGTAAGACAGAGGCCTCAACTTGTATATAAAGGCGAGTCCCCAGCAGAGAATAGATTAAGTCACAATCAATCGAGGGAGAGGTCCAGCGAGTTCGCTCCTTTGTAATCGATACTCAAGCAATAAGTAGAAAAGCAGGAGTAGGCTTTTACCTCCACCATGAGGGGCCAAACCTGGGTAAACCTATGTCTCTCGTCCCGCTCAACCTCGGCAAGCTAATCACCTAGTTGCGATGGCCTCACAACTAAGTCCTCACACTAGGAGATTTGTTCTGACAAAACCACGACAAGAGTGGTGGCGGAGGAATCACCCTCGGTGGACCAGGACCGATTGGCTACACTATAGAGATATCATCAGGAGTGTGGTACGAGGTATCACCCTCGGCACTTGATAGTAGCCCTACAGAGTCGTGCAACTAAGGGGTATGCGGTGATGTGTCGGTCTCTGGACCTCAATCACGCTGATCGAGTCATTGGTCATCAAGCCGGGGCACCTGGGATAAGGTGGGGGATCACTGATGGATCACTATCTAACCTATACTAAGCAGTTCAGGATAAGCCGGTAGGTAACAATAGCAAGTTACAAAAGCAACCTATGCATTAGAATTGGAGCAATCAATTAAAGTAGAAAAATCTAATGCAAGCATGAGAGAGAATGGAATGGGCGATATCGGAATGATCAAGGGGGGTTTTCTTGTCTAGAAGCTCTGCTGAAAGGGAAGAGGGGTCGTCGATGATGTAGTCGATCACAATGGCACCAGCAGCGGTCTCGGGTTCTACTGGAGAAGAAGAGGAGGAAGAAACAGTAAATACAAAGCACACAGATGCATCACTAAGCATGGATGATAGGCGATGCTAGCGGTGTTCTAACGCAGTGCTACACGATACCGGCCAAGGGGGAAAACATCCGGGAATATTTTCCCAAAGTTTGGCATTTTTGGGCAGATGAAACGAATGGGGACGGTTCCATGTTCTCTATGATAGATGCACGTGATAGATGAACAAATTGCATATTCGGATTCGTCACGTTTTTCTGAGCAACTTTCATGTATAAAACTTTCTCATTCAAGTTACGTATTATTTTATATTAATTTTCAAAGTTTTAATCAATTCCTGAAATTATTATTAAATCTAGAATAGAGTTATTGCATTAGCATGATGGCAGTAGTCAACGGAGCATTGATTGGTCAGACTGACAGCCAGGGCCCATCTATCATTCACTTAGTGATACGTCCATTTTGCATCATGCTTTTTATTGATATTTATTTCATTATGTGCTGTTATTACACATCATGGTACAATACTTATGCCTTTTCTCCCTTATTTTACAAGGTTTACATGAAGATGGAGAATGGTGGCAGCTGGAATTCTGGAATGGAAAAGGAGCAAATATGAGAGACCTATTATGCACAACTCCAAAAGTCCTGAAACTTCACGGAGAATTATTTTGGAATATATAAAAAATATTGGGCGAAGAAAGCACCTGAGAGGACCCACCAGGCATCCACAAGGGTGGGGGCACGCCCTACCCCATGGGTGCGCCCCCTGCCTTGGAGCCTACCTGGCAGGCCCCCGGTGCCCATCTTTTGCTATATTAAGGGTTTTTACCTAGAAAAAAAATCAAGAGGAAGCTTTCGGGACGAAGCGCCGCCGTCTCGAGGCAGAACTTGGGTAGAACCACTCTAGGGCTCCGGCGGAGCTGTTCTGCCGGGGAAACTTCCCTCCCGGAGGTGGAAATAGAAGCCATTGTCATCACCAACAATCCTTTCATCAAGAGGGGGTCAATCTCCATCAACATCTTCACCAGCAGAATCTCCTCTCAAACCCTAGCTCATCTCTTGTATCTGATCTTTGTCTCAAAACCTCATATTGCTACCTGTGGGTTGCTAGTAGTGTTGATTACTCCTTCTAGTTGATGCTAGTTGGTTTATTCGGTGGAAGATCATATGTTCAGATCCTTAATGATAATTAATACTCCTATTGTTATGAACATGAATATGCTTTGTGATTACTTACGTTTGTTCCTGGGGACATGGGAGAAGTCTTGTTATAAGTAATTATGTGAATATGGTATTTGTTTGATATTTCATGAGATGTATGTTGTCTCTCCTCTAGTGGTGTTATGTGAACATCGAGTACATGACACCTCACCATGATTTGGGTTCAGTGGAAGGCATGGGGAAGTAATAAGTAGATGATGCGTTGCTAGAGTGACAGAAGCTTAAACCCTAGTTTACGCGTTGCTTCATAAGGGGCTGATTCGGATCCATATATTTCATGCTATGGTTAGATTTATCTTAATTCTTCTTTCGTAGTTGCAAATGCTTCCGAGAGGGGTTAATCATAAGTGGGAGGCTTGTCCAAGGAAGGACAACAACCAAGCACCGGTCCACCCACATATCAAATTATCAAAGTAACGAACTCGAATTATATGAGCATGATGAAAACTAGTGTAACGTCCCGGATGTAACAATCCATGATTGTAACTCAAACTCTTGCCATTTCTGGCAACATTATATGTTATATCCATCGTGGCTGGGTTTTGTCCTCATTTTGCATTTTGTTCATGTCATGCATGTCATCTCATGTCATCATGTGCATCTCATTTGCATTCATGTTCGTCTCATGCATCCAGTCATATTTCCCGTTGTCCGTTTCGGAATCCGACACTCACACATGCACCCGTTGCACCTCTCGGATATCGCTTCGTGAGCGGGAGAAAAACTTTCTCGGAATGGATCGAGATTTGTCGAGTGGCCTTGGTACATCACCAGTAGGCCGCCTGTCAAATTTCGTTTCATTTGGAGGTCGTTTGATGCCCCAACGGTTAACCGTGTAACCGCCGAAACCCCTCTCTCTTTGCAGCCCAACACCCCTCCACAACAGCCCACTAACCCATCTAAACCACCTCCATTTTCTCCGTCGTTGGATCACGATCGTGTGGGCGAAAACCGCACCTCAATAGCCCTCTCCTAGCTCCCAGAATCTATAAATAGGCCTCCCCCTACGAAATTCACGGGTGAAACCCTAGGAAACTCCTCCGCGCCGCCGTACACGGCCGCCGCCCCGGACGAATCCGGAAGCGCCACATGTCACCACCGCCTCCCACCGTCGCGCGGGCCCGCGAGCCCGAGGCCGGCCCGCCCGGGCTCGAGATCCATCGGCCACCGCCGCTCGCCTATCGGCCCCGCCCGGCCGGGCTGCCGCCTCCGCCCGCCGGCGTGCCCCCGCCCGATGCCCCCGTCCGCCGCTGGTGCCTCGCCGCGCCGCCATCCCGCGCCCCCGCCGCACCTCCACCACCGCCACGTTGCCGGCCGCCGCCTCGTCGTCATCTCCTGCGAGATCCGGCAGGATCGGGACAAGATCCACCAAGCTGTCCAACCAAACGTGGGCGCCGTCCCTGGATCCCTCCGTCCCGGAATCTCCTCGTCCCGTTGACTTTCGCGAGGTGAAAATTCATCTAAGTCCCCAAATCTGCTATATTATGTGTGCCCCTTCATCATGCCATAACTCCGTGATCGTAGCTCCGTTTCATGCATATGATATATCAAAATGTTAATCTCGTGATGATCTACATTCTAGTGTCATTTGCATGCATGTTACTATCATATTGATGCCCTAATCATCATTGTGAAAGTGCTAAATGATGTTATCTGCTGGAAACTATCTTAACTTGCTGATTTGTCTTTTTCATAGCATTTTGTATGTTTATCTTTTGAGCATCATGTCAACATGTTTTAGGAGCATCTTCATGCCATCTTTACAGTGGTGCAATCCTCATATTTTTATTTTCCCTATGGTTACTATCACAAGCATGCCAAGTAGGCCACTCGATGTTGCTAATTTTAGTGACTTAGTTTTTCTGCAAAGTCTTTGCCTGTTACATTAGGTTGCCATGTTAAATTGTTGCCACAAGAGTATCCATGCTTATTTTGATGAGGCTCGGTAAGGGTCTTTTGAAGTTATTTCTATGCTCTATCCATCCATGCTTTTCGTTGTAATTATGGAGTGCTTTAGCTTTTCTTTACTGTGCTCTCTTTTGCCAAATAATATTGCTAACAGTTTGTTAACAGGAAGTTCTTTTTTGCCATGTGTTTTGCTAGTGATCCAAGTAGACTATGACCATGCTCTTGCCATGTTTAGCTTCATAAATGTCTATTCTTACTGTTGGTTGCTTTTTTCTGCCATGAAAATCTTTGTGGTAATTGGTACGAGCTTGCAAATTTGCTATCATGAATCTGTTTCTACGATGCCATGTTTTTCTACTAAGTCTGAATCTGTTCATATCACTTGCCATGTTTGCATTGATGCTACCATCTTTTCTGTGGATCTTCGGCTCAAGTTCAGTAAGGGAGTTTTGTTCATTGCCTTTAGCACTAGCATGCCATGCTCAAGTTTGCCATGATGTGTTCCTGTAGCATGTAGTTTACTAGCTCTAAACATTGCTACCTGATGCTGTTTATATCATGTTCAGTATTTTCACCAAGTCTGCTAACTGTTGTCATTTGCATTTTTGCCATGCTACTTTACACTTGTTCTCGTGAGGTCTAGCATCAGCTCAGTGTTCATGATTTGTAGAGCTTCACCTCTACTTTTCTGCCATGTGTTTTGTTTGTATGTTTGAGTGCTGTAGCATATTTTCATGATGCATCTTAAGTGTTATGTTGTTGTTAAGCGCAGTTTTGCTTTGTTCTTGTTTTGCTCGTCATTTGCAAACCATGCATCCGTTTCTGGTGATCTTCATATTGATTTCAACCACAATCCCCTAATCTATCCATTGGCATGCTTGGTTTGCCGAGTTGGTGCCACATTCATATTTTCCCTTTCGGAGTACCCATATGCATTGCACATCATATATTGCATCCCATGCCATGTCTTGAATTATGTTGCTTGTGCATTGCACCGTGATTGATTGATGTTCCCTTGCTTGTGTTCTTGCTTTGGGTAGAGCCGGGAGACGAGTTCGTGAGCGAGGATCCTGTTGAGTACGTTTACGGGGAGATAGCTTTCGACAACCCTGAGAACTTTGCAGGAAAGATGATCATTACCCCCGATATCACTTCTATCTTCGCTTGCTAGTTGTTCGCTCCATCGCTATGTCGCGCTACCTACCACTTGTTTATCAAGCCTCCCATATTAACATGTCAAGCCTCTAACAACCTTCCTAGCAAACCATTGTTTCGCTATGTTACCACTTTTGCTCAGCCTCTCTTATAGCATTGCTAGTTGCAGGTGTAGTGCAGGTTGTTCCATGTTGGAACATTGATATGTTGGGATATCACAATATCTCTTATTTAATTAATGCATCTATATACTTGGTAAAGGGTGGAAGGCTTGGCCTTTTGCTCGGTGTTTTGTTCCACTCTTGCTGCCTTAGTTTCCGTCATACCGGTCTTATGTTCCTTGATTTTGCGTCCCTTACATGGTGAGGGTTTATGGGCCCCTCTTGGCAGTTCACTTTGAATAAAACTCTTCCAGCAAGGCCTAACATTGGTTTTACCATTTGCCTAACAACAACTAAAATTTGCATAGGGAGTAATTAAACCGAGGACTTAATCAACCCCCCCCCCCCGAGCCAGTGCTCCTCCTGAGTGTCGGTCTGAGCTGGGCAACCTGCAGGGCCACCACGAGGAATCTCGAGGATAGGTTGTACTCGTAGCTTGATCCATTCGATTGTGGCCTGAGATGAGATACGCACGGCTGCTATCTGGGTGTCGGCATGTCGGGAGGTCTTGCTGGACTTATTTTACCATTGCCAAAATGTCTTGTGCACCGGGATTCCGAGTCTGATCGAAGGGTCCCGTGATTAAGGATTGACTCTGCGGATCGTGAGCTCTTCATGTGCTAAGTTGGGACACTCCTGCAGGGTTTAAACTTTCGAGAGCCGTGCCCGCGGTTATGTGGCAGATGGGAATTTTTTAATATCCTGTTGTAGAGAACTTGGCACTTGACTTATTACAATACACCAACCGTGTGTGTAACCCTGATGGTCTCTTTTCGACGAGGTTCAGGAAGTGAACATGGTTGGGTTATGTTCGAACATAAGTAGTTCAGGATAACTTCTAGCTTTGCGTCCGTTGCGTAGTTTCTCATCTTACTCTTGTACTCATATATTAGCCACCATATTTGCTTAGTGCTTGCTGCAACTCCACCTGATAACCACATCCCACCTTTAAGCTTAAATCATCTTGATCTCTTAGGTTTTGAGATTGCTGAGTCCTCATGACTCATAGATACTACAAAAACAGTTGCAGGTGCCGATGATACCAATGCAGGTGATGCCACCGACCTCAAGTGGGAGTTCGATGAAGACCTTGGTCGTTACTATGTTTCCTTTCCGAATGATTAGTAGTGGTGCCCAGAAGGGACGATCGGGACTTAGCATGGGGGTTGTCTTCCTTTAATTTGGATCAGTCCGTAGTCGGACCTTGTGTGTACTCTGATTGATGTATGAATAATTTGATCATTGTGTGACATGGTGATTGTAAGCCAACTATTTATTTCCTTGTTCATTTACACGGGCTTGTGTGAAGATGACCCTTCTTGCGATCATACCAAAATGCGGTTATGCCTCTAAGTCGTGCCTCGACACGTGGGAGATATAGCCGCATCTTGGGCGTTACAACTAGCTTGACAATAATTCCCATGTGTCCTCGGGAGCGCTTTGCTTTATATTAGAATTCGTCCAGGCTTGTCCTTTGCTACAAAAAGGATTGGTCCACCTTTATGCACCTTAGTTACTTTTGTTACTTGTTACTCGTTACGAATTATCTTATCATCCAACTATTTGTTACCAATAATTTCAATCCTCGCAGAGAATACCTTGCTGAAAACCGCTTGTCATTTCCTTCTGCTCCTCATTGGGTTCGACACTCTTACTTATCAAAAGGGCTATGATCGATCCCCTATACTTGTGGGTCATCAAGACTCTTTGTTGCACCGTTTCCAGGGTGTGAAGCGCCTTTGGTAAGTGGAATTTGTTAAGGAAACATTTATACAGTGTGCTAAATTTACTGTGACTTGTTAGTATGGAAAATAATCCTTTGAGGGGTTTGTTTGGGGTATCTTTGATGACCCACAAGTATAGGGGATAAATTGTAGCTCTTTTCGATAAGTAAGAGTGTCGAACCCAACGAGGAGCATAAGGAAATGACAAGTGGTTTTCAGCAAGGTAAAGTCTGCAAGTGCTGAAATTGTAAGTAAAAGAGTAGTTTGATAGCAAGGTAATTTGTAATGAGAAAGTAACAATAGTAGTAAAAAAGTGCAGCAAGGTAGCCCAATCCTTTTGAGGCAAAGGACATGCCAAAACTGTCTCTTATGATAAGCAAAACATTCTTGAGGGTACATAGGATTTTCGTCTAGTCACTTTCATCATGTTGGCTTAATTCGTGTTCGGTACTTTGATAATTTGATATGTGGGTGAACCGGTGCTTACATTATATTCTTACTTGAACAAACTGCATACTTATAATTAACCCTCCTGCAACCATCTGCAACTATGCAAAAAGTAATAAGAATAAATTCTAACCATAGCATTAATCTTTTGGATCCAGTCGGTCCCTTACGGAATAGCTCATAAACTGGGGTTTAAGCTTCTGTCACTCTCGCAACCCATCATCTAATTGCTACTCCACAATGCATTCCCTTAGGCCCAAATATGATGAAGGGTCATGTAGTCGACGTTCACATGACAACACTAAGGGAATCACAACATACATACTATCAAAATATCGAACACATATCAAGTTCACATGATTACTTCCAACATGATTTCTCTCGTGACCTCAAGAACATATAATCTTCCACTAAATAAACCATATAGTAATCAACTACAATATGTAATCAACACTACTAGTCACCCACAAGAACCAATCTATAGTTTCGGTAACAAGATTGGACACAAGAGATGAACTAGGATTTGAGAGGAGATGGTGTTGTTGAAAATGTTGATGGAGATTAGCCTCCCCAAGATGGGAGAGTTGTTGGTGATGATGATGATGATGATTTCCCCATCCAGGAGGGAAGTTCCCCTGGCGGAATCGCTCCGCCGAAGGGCAAAAGTGCTCCTGCCCAAGTTCCGCCTCGAGACGGTGGTGCTCCATCCCGAAAGTCCTCTCCTGATATTTTCTAGGTCAAAATGTATTATATACCATAAGATGGGCACTGGTGGTGGGCCTGGGTGAGCACAACCCACCAGGGCACGCTTGGGCTCCCTGGCATGCCCAGGTGGGTTGTGCCCACCTGGTGGGCCCCCTTTGGTAGTTATTTGCTCCAATATTCTTAATATATTCGATAAAAAATCTCCTTGGAGTTTCAGCTTGTTTGGAGTTGTGCAGAATAGGTGACCTGATGTAGCTTTTCCAGGTCCAGATTTTCAGCTGCCGGAATTCTCCCTCTTTGTGTATACCTTGCATATTATGAGAGAAAGGGCATTAGAATTACTCCAAAAAGCATTATTATGGATAAAAACATCATAAATAACAATAAGAAAACATGATGCAAAATGTACGTATCAACTCCCCCAAGCTTAAACCTCGCTTGTCCTCAAGGGAAAAAACGAAATCAAAAAACATGTCCAAATGCTTAGATAGAGAGGTGTCGATAAAAACAAAATACGGATATAGAAGCATCATGTTCATTATTATAACAGCAACAAACTTAAACATAAGACTCATATCATAGAACTTTTATTATAGACTTCTCATGAACAATTGTCAATTTATCACACTGTTGAAGTATAAAGCAAAAACTCTATTAGAAACCAAAAACTATGTTCTCAGTCAACTTTGCAAGTACAATTCATCATCTTTTCAGGAAAGGTCATGTACTGGAGCCTTTAGGCAAGTCCACGTACTCAACCATCATATAGTATTCTATGATTGTTGACACTCATCGCGTACACATGAGCAAAGCGTTTCAACCGGACACATAGAAAGATAGGGGCTTATAGTTTCGCTTCCCAACGTATTCACCTCAAGGGTGATGTCAACAATAATAATTCATGCTATCTATATTCAACTAGACATATGTGCCGAGATCTTTCCTCGCCACATGATGCTTGCCAAAGGAGAAAAATAAGAAGGGGTAGGAGGAAAACTTTGACTCTTTGCATAAAAGTAAAAACATAAAAGTAAAAGATAGGCCCTTCGCATAGGAAAGCAGTGGTTTCCACGCGCTTATTTGTTTGTATGCCCAACCCCTTAGTGCAAAAGAACGTCACGTTGCATTGCCCCTTGTGATAGCGACCTTTATTATGCAGTCTGTCGGTTTTATTCTTCACCATCAGAAGTTCGTGCAACGCTCAATTTTCTCTTACACTAAATGATCTCACACTTTTAGAAGCAATTTTATTGCCTTTTTGCACCGATGACAACTTACTTGAGGGATCTTGCTCAATCCCTAGGTAGGTATTGTGGACACTTGAAAATAAGATTTGGGTTTAAGGGTTTTTGGATGCACAAGTAGTATCTCTACTTAGTGCAGAATTTTTGGCTAGCAATGATAGGGCAAGCACCACACGTTAAAGGATCCATGACAATATGACTTCTGTGTGAATATAAACAAACATAAACCATTAAGTTGTCTTCCTTGTCCAACGTCAACAATTTTGGCATATAATATTTTGATGACGGCTCACAAAAGATTTCTAGGATAGTATATTTATATGTGAATCTTCTCTTCCCTTATTAATTCTTTCATGAGTTGCATCATTGACTAATGCCATGTTTGTCAATCTCTAATAAAATTTTCTACTTATACTTTTCCTTATGTGGTGGCATCACCTACCATAAGATTAGCATATGATATTTTTCATTTATTTCCTTTCTTTTATTTACTTCCTTTCTTTCATTTACTTCCTTTCTTTTATTTATTTCCTTTCTTTTAATTCCAACATGAAAATAAAGAATGCAAAAACTCAAACTAAACTTTATTATATGTCTCGCACATGATTGAAAGGATAGATCAATAGCAAACTCTTGAAAAGAAAGGATCAAACTAAACTTTTATTGATCTAAAGCAAAATATCAAACTAAAATAAGCAAAGGCAAAAAGATAGTAGGATGATATGATACCAGGGCACCTACCCCACGCTTGGCGGATGCCAAGGGGAGTGCCCATACCCAATACCTAATTCTCTTTTGGTGATGAAGAAGAAGGTGGTGGTGATGAAGAAGGGATCTTGTCCTCGAGTTTCCATGGCAGAGGTCAACCATCATATGTGGAAGAGTGAGTCTCACGGGTACTGCAACCGGTAGCCAAACTCATACCTTTAAACCTTGCTTCATATTCATAGACTTCGTTTTGGAGATCGTAAATTTGGCTTTGGAGGAAGTTGATTTGCTCGTTGAGGGTGAAGACGATGTCCTTCATGGGCTTGCCATCCACCTTGAGATCACGGGGAAGGTCCACGATCATGAGGTGATTGGCATTGAGTCCACGCTCCACCATCCCCTCGCCCGAAAGAAATCTTGTTCCATAGCTTCAAGTCTGGCCTCCACGGTTCCCATTGAGGGAGTCCTGGATTAAGGGGTCCTCGGGCGTCCGGCCTGTTAGCCATGGGACAGACTGATGGGCTGTGAAGATACAAAGACCGAAGACTGCACCCGTTTTCGGATGGGACTCTCCTTGGCATGGAAGGCAAGTTTGGCAACCGAATATGTAGATTCCTTTCTTTGTAACCGACCTTGTATAACCCTAGATCTCCCCGGTGTCTATATAAACCGGAGGACTTAGTCCGGAGAGGAGGATATTCACTACCATAGTCATACAACCTAGAACTCCAGGGTTTAGCCATTACCATCTTGAGGTAGATCAACTCTTGTAATACTCGTATTCATCAATATCAATCAAGCAGGACATAGGGTATTACCTCCATAGAGAGGGCCCGAACCTGGGTCAACATCGTGTTCCCTGTCTCCTGTTACCATCGACCATAGACGCACAGTTCGGGACCACCTACCCGAGATCCGCTGGCTTTGACACCGACATTGGTGCTTTCATTGAGAGTTCCACTGTGCCGTCGACGAAAGGTTCTATGGCCCCTTCAATCATCGATAGTGACGCTGTTCAAGGAGAAACCTTCCTCCCCGGACAGATTTTCGTGTTCGGCGGCTTCGCACTGCGGGCCAACTCGTTTGGCCACCTGGAGCAGATTGAGAGCTATGCCCCTGGCCATCAGGTCAGGTTTGGGAGCTTGAACTATGTTGCGGACATCCTTGGAGACTTGATCTTCGCCGGATTTGAGACCGCGGCTACCGCTCTTGGCCACCCCAAGAGACATGACCTAAATCTGTCATCGGACGGCATCCAGGAAACAGCTCCGTAACCGCTCTGGCCTCAAATCTGGAGCAGACTGCGCCATCCAAAGACCAGAGGCTCAACCTTGCCATGGAGGACACAGATTCCCCGGCATTGGAGACGCACATAGACTTGATCTCTTACGATACTTGTGCCACCGGAACTCCGGACTCACCTCCGGCCGTAAGTTCCGAGCCATGTGAGCGCCCGGACGCCAAACTGGATCGTTCATCGATCATCGAATTCAGCGCCGCAGACATCTTCCAACACTCGCCTTTGGGAGACGTGCTGAACTCATTAAAAACATGTCCTTGATGAAGGACTCACAGCCGAATTATATCCGGTCCGAACTAGGGGCTGATGGTGGAGAATTTTGCTTCCCACCCGCCACCCACTTCATAGCCACGGTCGAGGATTTGACCGACACACTTGATTACGACTCCGAGGACATCGCCGGTATGAACGATGATGCCGGAGAAGAAGAGGCCCAGAACCCACCGTTCACCGGACACTGGACAGCCACTTCCTTGTATGATGTATAAATGGTGGATGCACCAACGGAGAACATCGATGACGACAAGGAAGATCCAGCTGAGGATAAACCTTCCGGAATACAATCCAAGTTCCAGCATCAGTAGCGCCGCTCTAAGTCACGCCGCAGTAAAGACAGCAACACAGGCACAGGAGAAGATAACACTTCAGAAGGTGCCGAAGACAATGAAGACCCCGTTGAAACAGCTAATGAACAAGATGAACAAGAAGATGGGCAGAATTGACATATCAATCTTCACCCCGACCGGAAGAGTAAAGAGTTGCCCCTCAACCTACTGCACCTACTGAAAATAATTATTATGAAATTCCTTCGGATATGATAGAGAAACTGCTAGCTAATCCTTATGCAGGAGTCAAAACATTACACTCTGATATGCATCTAATCTATGTCGCTGAAGTTTGGGGAATATTTAAGCTTGCATGTTTTCCCGAGGATGAAGTCAAGAAGAAGGTCTTCTCTTTATATTTTAAGGAGAAGGCATTGATATGGTATAGGCTATGCGACGATATTGGGACTTGGAACTACAATCGATTGAAATTCGAATTTCATCAGAAGTTTTATCCTATGCATCTAATTCATCATGATCGGAATTACATACATATTTTTTGGCCTCGTGAAGGAGAAAGTATCGCTCAAGCTTGGTGGAGGCTTAAGTCAATGTTATATTTATGCCCCGATCATGAGCTCTCAAGATAAATTATCATTCATAACTTTTATGCTTGGATTTCTCGTAATAATCAATCCATGCTCGATACTTATTGTACTGGTTCTTTTATGAAGAAGGGTATTGAATTCATATACTTGTTCTGTTATACTTTCTCGTATCTGCTGGGGGAACTTCCCTCTCGGAGGGGGAAATCATGCTCGATACTTCCTGTACTGGAACTTTTATGAACAAGCGATTCCACCGGGGGAACTTCCCTCTGGGGGGGGGGATCATCATCGTCATCATCACCAACAAATCTCCCATCTTGGCGAGGGCAATCTCCATCAACATCTTCAACGGCACCATGTCATCTCAAACCCTAGTTAATCTCTCGTGTTCAATCTTGTTACCGGAACTATAGATTGGTGCTTGTGGGTGACTAGTAGTTTTGATTACATCTTGTAGTTGATTACTATATGGTTTATTCGGTGGAAGATTATACATTCAGATCCAATATGCAATTTAATACCCCTCTGATCTTGAGCATGATTATCATTTGTGAGTAGTTACTTTTGTTCTTGAGTTCACGGAGAAATCATGTTGCAAGTAATCATGTGAACTTGATATGTGTTCGATATTTTGATAGTATGTATGTTGTGATTCCCTTAGTGGTGTCATGTGAACGTCGACTACATGACACTTCACCATATTTGGGCCGAAGGGTATGCATTGTGGAGTAGCAATTACATGATGGGTTGCGAGAGTGACAGAAGCTTAAACCCCAATTTATACGCTATTCCATAAGGGACTGATTGGATCCAAAAGTTTAATGCTATGGTTAGAATTTATTCTTAATATTTTTCTCATAGTTGCGGATGCTTGCGGAAGCAATAATCATAAGTAGGAGATTTGTTCAAGTAAGAAAAGCACCTAAGCACCGGTCCACCCACATATCAAATTATCAAAGTATCGAACACGAATTAAGCCAACATGATGAAAGTGACTAGATGAAAATCCCGTGTACCCTCAAGAATGCTTTGCTTATCATAAGAGACCGCTTTCGCATGTCCTTTGCCTCAAAAGGATTGGGCTACCTTGCTACACTTTTGTTAGTACTACTGTTACTTGATCGTTATAAATTACCTTGCTATCAGACTACTCTTCTACTTAGAATTTCAGCACTTGCACACATTACCTTCTGAAAACCACTTGTCATTTCCTTCTACTCCTCGTTGGGTTCAACACTCTTACTTATCTAAAACAGCTACTCGATCCCCTATACTTGTGGGTCATCAAGCCTATTTTTTGGTGCCGTTGCCGGGGATTGAAGCGCCTTTGGTAAGTGGAATTTGGTAAGGAAACATTTATATAGTATGCTGAAATTTACTGTCTCTTGTTACTATGGAAAACAATCCTTTGAGGGGTTTGTTCAGGGTATATTCACCTCGACCGGAACCACAATTAGCTACCCCTCAACCTACTTCACCTACTAAAAATATTGAATATGAAATTCCTTTAGGTATGATAGAACAACTTCTTGCTAATCCTTATGCAGGAGATGGAACCGAACATCCTGATATGCACTTGATATATGTAGAACAAATTTGTGGATTGTTCAAGCTTCCAGGTTTTCCTAGAGATGAAGTTATGAAAAAGGTTTTCCCTTTATCTTTGAAGGGAAAAGCATTGTCATGGTATAGGCTATGCGATGATATTGGATCTTGGAATTGGAATCGATTGAAATTGGAGTTCCACCAAAAAAATTATCCTATGTATCTAGTTCATCGTGATCGGAATTATATATATAATTTTGGCCTCGTGAAGAAGAAAGTATCGCTCTAGCTTGGGGGAGGCTTAAGTTAATGTTACATTTATGCCCCAATCATGAGCTCTCAAGAGAAATTATTACCCAGAACTTTTATGCTTGGCTTTCTCATAATGATCGATCCAAGCTCGAAACATCTTGTATTGGTTCCTATATGAAGAGGGACATTGAATTCAAATGGGATTTATTCGAAAGAATTAAATGCAACTCTGAAGATTGGGAACTCGACGAAGGTAAGGAGTCAGGTATAAAGCTTAAGTTCGATTGTGTTAAATCTTAATGGATACTGATGCTTTTCATGATTTTAGCACTAAATATGGAGTTGACTGTGAAATAGTAGCTTCTTTTTGTGAATTATTTACTACTCATGTTGATCTCCCTAAGGAGAAGTGGTTTAAATATCATCCTCCCATTGAAGTGAAAGTAGTAGAACCTATTAAAGTTGAATAAGAAACTATTACTTATAATGTTGATCCTATCATTCCTACTGCTTATATTGAGAAACCACCTTTTCCTGTTAGGATAAAGGATCATGCTAAAGCTTCAACTATGGTTCGTAAAAGTTATACTAGAACACCTACAACCCCTGAAAAAATTAAAGTTGAACCTAGTATTGCTATGGTTAAGGATCTTTTGGTTGATAATATTTATGGGCATGTTATTTATTTCTGTGATGAAGCTGCTAGAATTGCCAAACCCGATGATAAAGATAAACATAGAACAGTTGTTGGCATGCCTGTTGTTTCTGTTAAAATAGGAGATCATTGTTCTCATGGCTTATGTGATCTGGGTTCTAGTGTGAGTGCAATTCCTTTTACTTTACATTAAGAAATTATTAATGATATTGCAACTGCTGAGATAGAAGTTATTGATGTTACTATTAAGCGTGCCAATAGAGATACTATATCACCAATTGGGATTGTTACGGATGTTGAATTATTGTGTGGGAAAATAAAATACCCTACTAATTTTCTTGTTCTTGGTTCTCCACAAGATGATTTTTGTCCCATTATATTTGGTAGACATTTCTTGAATACTGTTAATGCTAAGATAACTGCGAGAAAGATATTATTACTGTCGGTTTTGGGGATGTGTCTCATGTTTTTAATTTCTCTAAATTTCATAGAAAACCCCATGATAAATAATTGCCTAGTAAGGATGAAATTATTGGTCTTGCCTCTATTGTCGTGCCTCCTACTGATCCTTTAGAACAATATTTACTAGATCATGAAAATGATATGTTTATGAATGAAATAAACGAATTAGATGAAATTTTCTTTAATCAAGGGCCTATTTTGAAACACAATTTGCCTATCGAAATTCTTGGGGATCCTCCTCCACCCAAGGGTGAGCCCTTGTTTGAGCTTAAACAATTACGTGATACTTTGAAATATGCTTATCTTGATGAAAAGAAGATATATCATGTTATTAGTGCTAACCTTTCAGAGCATGAAGAAAGGAGATTATTGAAAACTTTGAAGAAGCATCGTGCCGCTATTGGATATACTCTTGATGATCTTAAGGGTATTAGTCCCACTCTATGTCAGCAAACAATTAATATGGAGCCTGATGCTAAAACAGTTGTTGATCATCAACGACGGTTAAATCCAAAAATGAAAGGAGTGATAAGAAATAAAATACTAAAGCTTTTGGAGGCAGGTATAATTTATCATATTGTTGATAGTAGATGGGTAAGTCCCGTTCATTGTGTCCCTAAGAAGGCAGGTGTTATTGTTGTTCCTAATGATAAGAATGAATTGATTCCACAAAGAATTGTTACGGGTTATAGAATGGTAATTGATTTTCGCAAATTGAACAAAGCTACAAGAAAAGATCATTACCCTCTACCTTTTATTGATCAAATGCTAGATATATTGTCCAAACTTACACATTTTTTCTTTCTAGATGGTTATTCTGGTTTCTGTCAAATACCTGTGTCCAAGGAGCATCAAGAAGAATCCAATTTTACTTGCCCTTTCGGTACTTTTGCTTATAGACGTATGCCTTTTGGTTGATGCAATGCACCTGTTAAATTTCTAAGATGTATGCCTGCGATATTCTCTCACTTTTGTGAAAAGATTGTTGACGATTTCACGGATGATTTCTCCGTTTACGGAACTTCTTTTGATGATTTCTTAAGCAAGCTTGATAGAGTTTTGCAGAGATGTGAAGAAGCTAATCTTGTTTTGAATTGGGAGAAGTGCCACTTGATGGTTAATGAAGGTATTGTCTTGGGGCATAAAATTTCTGAAACAGGTATTGAAGTTAATAAAGCTAAAGTAGATGTTATTGAAAAGATGTTGTGCCCTAAAGATGTCAAAGGTATAAGAAGTTTCCTTGGTCATGTTGGTTTCTACTAGCACAAATGCCCGTGCGTTGCAACGGAAAAGCATACCAGTTCCTATGGAGCATGGTTGATGAGGTCGAGGAACTATGTCAAGTGACAACGGTTGCTCATGAAAAAATAAATAGACACATGATTTGAGGATCAAAGCATGAAACTTAGAACATTGGTTATGATCCAGAGTAAAAAGATTATGGAAACTTTTGAGCCTATGTGTTACAACGGTAGAGAAAAATTGGCTCGTACTAAGATTTATTGAGAATTATTTACATCCACAATTCATGGACAATTTATCTTTATCAAGATATGTAGAACACATGAATGAAATTTTTTCTACAATCATTTTGTTGTATGATTTTGAGGGGTTTTATTTTGTAAAAACAGATAGAAAAAATTAGACGTATATTATGAGAACTTTAAATATATAAATATTTAAATTAAAATTCTCATATTCGTTGTTCAAACCTTAATTTTAACCTAATTGCTGTCTACATTTGTAGAAATAAAAATATGAACTAAATACTAATGAAATATATATAGATTTGTTGTAGGATTTCTCTCAATTTGCTGACTGTCTCCCATCCCGGTAAGTGTTCATACCACCACGTGTCATGTATTTGTTTTGACATAAATATTTCACATGTGTGATCATTTCTCCTTTTTCTTTCTTGCGGTTTTTTTCTCAATTTTGTCACCTAAGGTTCATATTATCCGAGTCTTTCTTAGTCCACGTGAAAAGGAATGAGCGTCTGTGTGCTAGACAGAAATCAAGTGAGGTGATCCTAAAATAGTCAATTTGAGGTAATAGAAATCAATTAGGAGACTCATAGTGCTTGTGTTGTGCTTCTCCGGTATTGGTTTTTTCTGTTGGATGTTTGTCTGCTGCTGATTATATAAGAAACCATATTGCATTTGGTACACATGCATGTGGCAGAGTTGTATATACATACTTTCTTAGTGAACTATATACATCTATTAATGGTGTGCGTCTCCGGAGGTCAACTTATATGTTGTTTGCTTCTTCAACTAATCTGTTATCTGTAACTGTTATTTTCAAAACAAAATGAAAATTAATAGTATTTTAGACTAACTTCACGTCAGTTTTGATCCACTAATCTCGGCAGGTCCCTCACAAAGAAAATGTAGTATCATGCACGCACTACACTACTTGCATGCAATAGGAAAAACTGCTAATGAACATCCATGTGCAGGTTCATGGCTAACATCCGCGCGGCTCCCCCGCAAACAAAAACATCCGCGCGGCTCATCGCACTTCAAAAAGCACGCTGCCCACCTAGCCCGCCAGCGCTCGCGCATGTCGCCCACCATGCCACAACACCCGTGAACGTCACCTACATTGCCGCTACACCCGTGCCTGTCGCCACTGGTGGTGATTAGCCGGATCGCTCTGTCCGTCCCGGGCTTCGCCATTGCTTGTCGGTCCCTGAAAACATGACTGGTGGTCGGTCCTGTCCTATCTGGACCACCGGTAGCCATTCCAAAAGGTGGCTCGGTGAGGGACCAAAATGGTCCGGTCGGTGTCCACCCTACACCGGCTTGATAAAGTGAAGAGCGTGTGTCTTCACTCCAAGCTCCTCATCCTTGTCTTCGGTGGCTTCCGCGTGGTGGAGTGTTTCGCTCGAGGTTCAAGTTGGTGAAGCAACTCCAGCGTAACCGTGCATGGCCGGGCATCGTCGTCCGAAGTCGTGGAATGTGGACGTAGCTGGTAGTGGGGAGCGTCATTGGTGCACAATGGGCGGCTATGCTGGAGATCTTAACGTGGACACAACGACCCTACGACGATGGCGCCGATGGTTTGCTGCATCTTTACAATTTCTGGGGTCTTGTGTGACAGCTCTATTCATCATCATCGTGTTGTGCTTGCATGCATAATCTCACTGTTTAGAAGGATTAGACACGCCTCCATCGTCAGCTGAGTGGTCCACTGGGTACACGTGCACCTCTGACGAGCCCGATGGCCTACTCTTCAGCCTTTACGTTTATGTGTTGCTCGCTCCTGGTCGCCCCCTTGGAGCACCCGCCCATCCTCTTTTGTCTCCAGGTGTTCACGCCAAATGCAATCGCCTCTGGTTGTTCTTACCTTGGTGCGTTTTATGCCCTTTCTCTTAACCTCCCCTTGCTGTGTACTTCAATTGTGTGTTTTTGTGTGTGTGTGTGCTTGTGTGCAGGTCGGACTCCCATAAACTATTAAAAAAAGGAATCTTCGTAGATGAGTACGTGCTGGGTTGTGTACGTGCCCTATATCTGAAGTAAGGTTATGTAAATCTATTTTTAAATCTCAGTCGTCTATCTTTAGCATTAAGACAAAATCAACGGATATAAAGGGATGACCTATGGAGAACTATGAAATCTTCTGTCCTTTAATATTAGGTATAGATAGGAGGTTTATTAAAGACATCTCTAAAATTTCTAGGCCTCTCACTAATCTATTGCAAAAAGATGTTCCTTTTTGTTTTTGATGATGATTGTGTAGAAGCATTTGAAATATTAAGAAAGCCTTTATTTCTGCACCTATTGTTCAAGCACCTAATTGAAATTTACCCTTTGAAATTATGTGTGATGCTAGTGATTATGCTGTTGGTGTTGTTCTAGGACAAAGAGTTGATAAGAAATTGAATGTTATTCATTATGCTAGTAAAACTTTAGATAGTGACCATAGAAATTATGCTACTACTAAAAAAGAATTTGTCGGATTCAGGATTCTGCAGACCCTTGAGAGGTACGAAAACTTGGTGCATGCGAAGAACTCGTCTTCCCGAACCTGCCTACTCGCTGATCTCACGGCCTAGCTCGACGAACCCAATGGACAAGAGACACATCAGTTTACCCAGGTTTGGGCCACCTTGCAGTGTAAAACCCTACTCCTCCTTTGTGGTGGATTGGCCTCAAGGGGCTGAGGATCAACTAGTACAGAGGAGAACAACCTCCGGAGGAGAGGCGTTCTTGAGCTCGATGAGCTGGTGGGTGTGAGGATGGTCTGAATGATTCGTCCCCCTCTATGGTGGTGGCTAAGTCCTATTTATAGTGGCCTTGGTCCTCTTCCCAAATGTATGGCAGGAAGGTATCCCACAACGGCCAAATTCAAAGCGAGACAATTGTCGATGTCCTGGGACCGAGGGTGCCATACTTGCCAGCCTACGGCCCATGTCATGGCTCCATCGACGGCCTGGTATGGCCCAGCTTCAACAACAACACAAGACCTTCTCGAGGGGCCAAGCCTCGTGAGGCGGACGGCACCAAGACCTCCCTGGGGGGCAGCCTCATCTGGCACGCTCTGGTGGAGCGGAGATATCTATGCAAGGTGCACCTTGCGAAGTTCACATGACGTGAGCCGTTATGACCAAGGCCAGGTGGGAGCTAGCGGGCGCAGTGTACCAGTTTCCTCTTGGGTGCTAAGGAGGCAAGCGTAGGCGCGGGGTCCCGAGGAATCAAGCAAAGGTTTCCATATCGGTGCAACAAGACCAAGACCGCCAGGACGGCGGGACGTAGGTCATCACGGAGCCCACCGCAACGTCACCACCAGAGGCTTTCGCAGGCGAAGACAACTTTTGTCAGGATAACTTGTACTAGTTGTCTCCCTATAAATTTGGCTGTTGTGGGATCCCGTCCCACCTAAATTTGGGAAGTGGACCAAGGCCACTATAAATAGGACTTAGCCACCATCATAGAAGGGGATGAGATCCATTCCACCCTAACCAGCTGACTAGATCATCGAGCGCAAGAACACCTCACCTCCTGAGGCTATTCTACCACTCTACTAGTTCATCGTCAGCCCCTCGAGACAATCCACCACAAAGCTGGAGTAGGGTATTACACCGCAAGGTGGCCCGAACCAGGATAAACTGATGTGTCTCTTGTCCCTTTGGTTCATCGTGCTAGGCCTTGGAATCATTGAGCAGGCAGACTCGGGAGGATGAGGTCTTCACACGCACCCCAGAGTTCGAACCTCTCAAGGGTCTGTGGAACCCCGAATCTGACATTTGGTGCGCCAGGTAGGGGTGCGTCGAAGCTTCACCTCTCCGTCAGCTTCGCTGCTCCGTCCACACTTCGCTTCGCCGACCAGCTCCCATGGCAAGCGCCGCTCCTCCTACCGGGCTGACGAGCGTGCACGGAGGCACCGCCGGCCTCCGGGCTTACACCCCCGCCTTGCGGCAGGTCCAGTGGCCGCCCAAGTTCAGGCCGGAAATGCCGCCACGTTACAACAGCGTGGCAGATCTGGCAGGTTTCCTCTAGGCCTACGAGGAGGCCATTTGGGCGGCCGACAGCAACGACAAGGTTGTGGCCAACTGGTTTCCCATGGCCCTCACTGGCAGATCACGCTCCTAGCTTCTCAGCCTGCCAGGATCTTCTGTGGCCTCCTGGGAGGAGCTGCGCGGCCTCTTCGTCGCGCGCTTCACGACACTGGTGCCACATGCCGTCGCAGCCCTCCTCGGTGGTTCGCAGGCGCCGCCCTCAGACTGCCACGTCAAGCAGTTCTTCCGCCAAGTGGGTGCCACCTGCGTGCAACGGGGAGATCCTCCAGGGTGAGCGGCGCCTAGAGAAAACCTCACCTTCGACTCAAGGGACCACCCCATGACCACTGCGGGCGCAGGCGTGCTCCCGATGCTTTGCACCCCCACCATCTGCAATGTGGCGGTAATGAAGACTCTCATCAATGACAGAACCGGCCTCAACGTGCTCTCTGTGGAAGATTTCAGCCTGCTTCATGTGGCACATGGTCGGCTGCGCCCCACCAAGCCATTCTTCGGGATTGTCGACGGCTCCACCAGCCCCCTAGGGTAGATCCGCCTCCCCGTCACCTTCGGCATCCGCGACAACTATCGCGCCGAGCTCATCGACTTCGACATTGCCCGCATCGGCCTCCCGTACAACGCCATCCTCGGATACCCGGCCCTGGCCAAGTTCATGGTAGCAACTCACCCCACCTCGAACCTCATGAAGATGCCCGAGAGCAGTGGTGTCCTAATAGTGGTTGGAGACACAAAGGAGGCCCTGATGACCCTCAAGCTCGCCCTCAAAGCCGCGGCAGCAGCGCGCACGGCAGATGAAGGGGCCTCCGAGGTCCTGAGGGTTGCGCCGACAAAAAAGGAGCAGCTGTTCTCTCAACACCGGGCTGAGATGAAGTAGGTGCCGTGACAAAGATGGGGCATCAGGAGCCAGCTTCACCATGGGTGCCAGACTCGCCCCAAACCAAGAAAAGGCACTGGTCGATTTCTTGCGCATGAGCAAGCAGGTGTTTGCATGGGAGCCCAAGGACCTGGTTGGAGTCCCAAGATGGGTGATCGAGCATCACCTGAGGGTGTGCCCCAATGTGCGCCTAGTGAAGCAGAGGACGCGGCGGCAGTCCATGGAGAAGCAGTCGTTCATCGTCCAAGAAACCCGCAAGTTGCAAGATGCTGGTGTCATTCGGGAGGTGCGGTACCTAGAATGGTTGGCAAACCCGGTCATCGTCCCCAAGAAAGGCGGGAAGGAATGCATGTGCGTCGTAACCAACCACAACAAGGCATGCCCTCAAGATGGCGGTACAGGACGTCAAGAAGTTGGCCTTCCTGACCCCGTGCGGGGTGTACTGCTACACCTGCATGCCCTTTGGGCTGTGTAACGCTGCAGCAACCTTCCAGCGGCAGACTCTTAAGGAAATGCACATCGCTCTGGGCCAACAGCCCGGGAGCAACGCTAAGGCCTACGTCGATGACATAGTGGTGAAGTCTCTGGAGGAAAGTACCCTCATCAAGGACCTGGAAGAGACGTTCGCCAGCCTGCGCAAGGTAGACCTGCAGCTCAACCGGGAGAAATGTGTGTTTGGCATCCCCTCCTGCAAGCTGTTGGGCTTCCTGGTGTCACACAGGGGAATCGAGGCAAACCCGGAGAAGGTCAAGGCAATATAAAGGATGAGTCCACCACAGACTCTTAAGGAAATGCAAAAGCTGGCGGGTTGTGTGACCTCCCTAGGGTGCTTCATCTCCAAGCTGGAGTTCGGCACAACCATGGTCGTCAAGGGTGCCGCGCTCGCCGACTTTGTGGTGGAATGGACTGACGCCCCAGGACCTGGAGCAGGCGAGCATAGGTCCCCCTCACCAGGGAGCGAAGCACCAGATGGCTGGGTCATGTACTTTGACGGCACCTTTGCACGTCAGGGCACGGGGGCTGGAGCCGTGCTCATCTCGCCCACTCCAAACAAGCTCTACTACGTTGTGCAGCTCTATTTCCAACACAGCGAAAAGGTCTACAACAACATCATGGAGTACGAAGGCTTGATTGCCGGCCTCAAGGTCGCGGACGCTTTGGGCGTAAGGCACCTCACTATCAATGGCGACTCCCAGCTCCTTATCAACTTCTCCAACGAAGTCTACGAGCCAAAGGATGAACACATGGAGGCATACCTGGCGGAGGTACGCAAAATTGAGAAACAATTCTTGGGCCTGGAGCTGCAGCATGTGCTTCGCGGCACGAACAAGGAGGTCAAAAATATCGCCAAGATAGCATCCAATCCCCAACCTCAGGAGCCCGGTGTCTTCGAGGAGCGGCTCTTCAAGCCTTCAGCAACCCCTCCGGCTCCGGATCCAACACTACTTCAGGAGGAGCTCCCCCCAGCACCAACCTCGGGAGCCCCCACCTGCGGCCTGACCTCGGGAGCATGCCTGCTCCTGGCGCTCGAGCCTCAGGAGGGGTGCTGGACCAAAGAATTCAAGGCGTACCTACTTCAGGGAACCTTGCTGCAGAAGGAGGAAGACGCGGAGCGCGTTGCTCGGCAGGCCAAAACCTACTACATTCAGGATGGTGAGCTCTACCGAAAATGACCAAACGATGTTTCCTTGCGATGCATCTCCAGGGAACAGGGGTGCGAGCTGTTAGCCGACATACACGGCGGGGACTACATGCATCACTCGTCATCATGCACCCTCGTGGTCATGGCATTCCGTAGCGGATTCTACTGGCCCAAAGCACTCAATGACGCGACCAAGCTGGTGAAATCCTGCGAAGCATGCCAGTTCCACACCAAGCAAATCCACCAGCCTACACAAGGCCTCCAGACCATTCTGCTCTCGTGGCCATTCGCAGTTTGGGGGCAGGACATCTTGGTTCCGTTCCCATGAGCGCCCGGGGGCTACCGCTACCTCTACGTCGCCATCGACAAGTTCAACAAGTGGGCGGAGGTGGAAGCCGTCCGCACCATCCCCGCCGGCTCAGCAGTCAAGTTCATCAAGGCCTTGTGAGGCACTTTGGGGTCCTTAATCATATCATCACTGACAATGGATCGTATTTCACTAGTAACCTCTTCAAAACATATTGTGCTAACCTTGGAACGTAGATATGCTACGCCTCAGTGGCACACCCCAGGAGCAACGGCCAAGCTGAGTGCGCCAACATGGAGGTCCTGCGAGGCCTCAAGACAAGAACCTTGAAGAAGAAGATCGAGGCCTGGGGCATGGGCTGGCTCGACGAGCTCCAGTCCGTGCTGTGGTCCATCCGCACCACCGCCACCAAGCCGACGGGCGAGACTCCATTCTTCCTCGTCTATGGAGCCGAAGCGGTTCTCCCTCACAAGGTCAAGCATTGCTCCAGGTGGGTCTTGGCGTTTGACAAGGCATGCCAGGGCGCCACACGGGAGATGGACCTCATGCTGGGGGAGGAACGTCGCCGTCAAGCCTCGCTCCGGGCGGCAAGGTACCAGCAGGTGCTGCGGCGGTACCACTGCCGCAACATCCGCTCTGAGGCGGGTACTCTCCGGGGAAGGGCTGCACAAGCTGGGTGATCTCGTTCTGAGGCGGGTACTCTACGGGGAAGGGCTGCACAAGCTCTCACCCATGTGGGAGGGCCCATTTAGGATTGTCGCGTGTCCGGGCCTAGCACCGCATGCCTGGAGACACAAGACGGGATCCCCATCCAGAACGCCTGGAACATCCAGCACCTCCGGAAGTTCTACCCATGAAGCAAGGCCCAGTGCCCATGAAGGTCTCCGCTCATGACACTCTCACGTAATTATGAGTGGTGATGTACATGCCCCAGAGTCTCCGAAGAGCTGTCCTCGGGCCTCGGGGGCTCCCTTCCACATCCTAGTGGTAGCACTTAGCTCCACGCTGGTGAGAATACTAGTCTAGGTGCTGGACGCGATTGTTCATTTGCATGCTTTCTATAGTTGGTTTGCCCCCCTTTATTTTAATGAAATTTGGAGTATTTTATTTTTGTTTGCCAAGTTGGATTTCCCCTTCGCCTTCTCTCTTGCCCTTCAATCTTGCCCCAGGAGTTCAATACACACCCCCTGGGCCCAAAATGGTTACATTCTTGATGCAGGAAAAAGAGTAAAACAAAAGCAGCGTCATAGCAATCTGCAGACGCAGGCCCCTAGTGGCACCCCAAACCTAGCCGGATCCTTCTTCGCGCTTCACGGGGGCGCGACGACGGGACGATTCACTGCCGCCTCCAAAGCGGGCGCGGCGGCTGGTCATGGCCACTGCTGCTGGAGCTATCACTGGAGGATGAGCCACCGTAGTGGAACAAGACACAACCGCTCCCGAGGGCAGGCTCGCCCCCATCCTCGTCGTGACTGTCCCCGAGGCCAAGCACCTCCTCACCATCGTTCGCCTCGGGGCAGCACCCGGCGCGACGACCATCTTCCCCAAACACCCTCACGTAGAGGGTCGATTCACCGTCGTACTTGAAGTGGAGGGTGCAACGTTGACCCAAGCCGCATGCGCGGGCGAACGTCTGCCAACCGCGGGCCAGGGCTATGTTGCCCGTGGCGGAAGTTGCGACTGCAACCCAAGAGGCCTTGCTGCAGCAACCATCCACCTTCAGCCAGAGTCCACCTGGACCGGAGGCCGGCAACTCGTTGGCGAAGAAGCGCAGAAGTTGGAAGCTAGGGGGGGAGCGAGGAAGAAGAAGCAGCAAGCGAGGAAGAGATGGGGGGGGGGGGGGGGGTCGCGCCACCAAAGCACGCCTTCCCTCGTTAGCTGGATCATCGTGGCTGGGACGACCTGCTCCGCGTGCCGTGGCGCCACTCCGAAAGTGGGCCGCGACAGGGGACGCGGTGTGCTTGCGCGGACGGCCACGTCCGCGCTTGGGTGCCAGCGAGCCGTGTCCCTCGCGAGGGTCCTTTCCCTTCTAAGTGGAAGAGAACTTCCTTCGTGGCACCATTGGTGGCATAGCGAGCAACAAAGCAAGGAAGAAGAAGTAACAAGCGAGGAAGAGATGGGAGACGGGGGCTCCGCCCCCCTCCCCATTTATAGCGAAAGAAGGCCAACCGGCACCTCCCATGACCGCAGGTAATGATGATTTCCCTTGCATGTCGCAGGGACTCGTCAAGTCGTGCAGTCACCAAGGCAGCATGGGGAAGCGGAGACGCCCACGACCAATCAACTGCCACGCCTCAACCAAGGCCGCAAGCTTTGGGGGCCCGCGGTGCTCCGTGCTTGGCCCTTGGCTTCGCCGCGAAGCCAAGCCCGAGAGCACCTTGGGCCCGGGGGCTACTTTCGGCGTCCTGGGAACGGGGGTCCCCAGACTTGCCTACCTGCAGCCCGCTGCGTGGCTGAGCCAGTAGGCCGTACGGCCCATCTTCACCAACAAGGCACCCAAGACCCTCCCGAGGGGCCGAGCCTCGCGAGGCGGACGACATGAGACCTCCTCTGGAGCAGCCTAGTTAGGCAGGCTCACGAGGAGCGGAGATATCAAGGCGAGGTGAACCTCATGAGGCTCTCGTGACGTGATCCATGACGATCGACACCAGGCGGGCGCTAGCTCGCGCAGCGTCCTTGTTTCCTCTTTGATGCAAAGGAAACTATCGAAGGTGAGGAGTACCGATGCATCAGGCAAAGGTTGCCATTTTTGTGCAACAAGACCAAGACCAGAAGGATGGCAAGACGGAGGTCATCGTGGAGCCGAAGACGGCGTCACCACCAGGGCCTTTCGCAGGCGCAGACCACCTTTTGTCAGGATGGCTTGTACTAGTTGTCCCCCTTCGAATTAGCCCGTCGTTGTTGGCTCCCTTCCCGCTCCATATTTGGGAAGAGGACCAGGGCATCTATAAGTAGGGCTAGCCACCACCATAGAAAGGGGAGGTGAGGACGAGAGGACGGCATCTTAGATCACTCTCTCAGCCACACAAGTTAGCCACGCACAAGAACACCTCAACCTCAGGAGGCTGTTTTTCCCAATGTATTGTTCATCATCAGTCCAAGAGACAATCCACCACCACCACACTGGAGTAGGGTGTTACAACACAACGGTGGCCCGAACCAGTATAAATCTTGTGTCTTTCTGTGTTGCGAGTTCGTCGAGTTCGTCCGCAAGATCTTAGCGAGCTAGGGCATAGATCGGTAGGAGGAAAAGACTTTGCGCGCACCCCAGTGTTCGAACCATAAGAGTTAGCTGGAACCCCACATCCGAAAAATCTGATTCTAATAGATGCAGATGATGCATGCCACATGGACAGACCCACGCAGCCTGGAGAGGATGTAGCCCGAGGGGCACTCCCAGCTCGAATGACTAGAAGATGCAAAAAGGATACATGCCGCAAGGACAGGCCCATGCGATCTGGGGATAATGCAGCCCGTGGGGTGCCACCAACTGAATAAACAGGAAAATGTCACATGGCACCATTGCTGAAGAGGAGTTGAAGTAGCTTAAGACGCGTGCTGAAGAAGTCGCACCTCACGAGCCAGTATGGTCCTGAGCCTCGGGGGGCTCCGGAGGCCCAGGGGGCACATGAAGAACCGTCGCCATCTCCTCCATGACCGGCTGGTGCCTGGTCTCCTGAGCCGCCATGACACTCCGCAGGTGGCACTGGACTATAACAGCCATATTCGGTGAGCCAAAAGGCATGCGAATGTAGCTGTGAGGGGGGGCCCTCGCACCAACCAACACGGGATGGCCAGTAGAGCTACTGAGATGTGACCTTGTTGAGCCCTAGGATGTTGACACAGACACATAGCTCGCTGTCCTTGCCAGGACAAGGAGCCATGCCGGTTGGCAGGCAACAATCACCACACATGTCTCTTCCCTCTTGAAGCTCCTTGGTTACCTTGGTGATGAACTCCTGAGCACCTAGCATCCTGAGCCTTGTGCCCTCGTGGGGGAAACGCACGCTGAAGCATGCCTCCACATGGAAACGCACGCTAAGTCAGAGGCCCTTCATAAGAGAGCCCCCGAGCCCAGCCTGTGGGGGGCGCCGGGCGCGCCTTCCTATGCGAGGGAGGGAGGCACCCCATCCATGGGCGCAGGTCCTGAGGTGGTGCCGCTGGATGCCTCGCTCCCTAAGGTTCCTGGTGGGGCAGCTGCTTCTTCTTCTTGGGGATCCGAGCCTCGGGAGGGTAGATGGTGCCTTCATCATCGGGGTTCTCGACAGCTGGAGCCTGGAAGGCGAGCTCGAGGTAGCACAATGTGTCCTTCTCCTCGCAAGCGACTGAGGTGACGTCGCGGATCCATGGTATCTTGAGGACATTGTAACCATGATGAGTCACTTCCATGAACATGTCCAAGGCCGGGTATCCAAGGTTGGCATTGTATGGAAGACAGATGTGGGTGACAACGAAGTCGATGAGCCCTGTGCGGTAGTTGTCACGCTGGCCAAAGGTGACAGGGAGGCGGATCTGCCCTATCGGAGTGGTGGAGCCGTCGATGACTTCTAAGAAGGGTTTGGTGGGTGGCAGCTGGTCATAGGGCACCTGGAGTCGGTCGAACGTTCTGATAGATAGAACATTGAGCCCACTACCATCGATGAGGGTTTTGGTGACGAGGACGTTGCTGATGACGGGTGAGCAGAGCGTCGGGCGGGCGCCGGCGGTTGGTGCGCACTTGAGCTTGTCGACGAGCTCAATGTGATGGTGCACTAGGACCACCAGAGTGGACATGTAGCCTTGAGCTTCGGAAGGGCCGCATTCACCTCGCTGGTGAACTGCTTGAAGATGCGATGAGAGGCTAGGGCCTGAGCGCCGCCCAAGATGCAGGCTATGGCACGAGGTTCCTGGAAGCCCCCAGCCCCCTCATCATGGTGGTGGTCATCGTTCTGTCTTGGCGCTGGTGGCAGCGGAGGGAGGCCAGCGTTTCCCTGATGACGATCCTAATGAGGTTGATCCCTCAAGGCGCCCTCGCGAGGTTGGGCCTGCCACCGCTCCTCACGAGGCTGGTCGTGCCACTCCTGGCAGGGGCCACGGTCGTCCCAGCATCCTACGCCTTGGTCTCCTCCGTGGTCATAGCCACGATCGCTGCGCTCGGGGCAATGACCGAGGCGCCCGTCACGGATGACCCTGAGCTCCTGACAGTTGGTGGTGTTGTGGCTGTGCACATTCTGGAAGAGGCAGAATGGACGACTGCTCTTGGATGACTCCGGGTGGTCACAGCCGCGCTTCATCTCTGGTTCAGCCGCGAGCATGGCCGCCCCCTTGCACTTCATGTCCTTGGCCTTGGCTTTCTTGTCCTCCAGGTCGGTCTCTGGTAGCTCAAGGAGGGAGAGGCGTCCTTCCTCATCTGTCGCGCACTTGGCTGCCATGTTGAACATCTCCAGAGCTGTGCACAGGTCCTCATGTGTGGCGAGCTCTTCCTTCATCTTGACATCGCGGACACCATCAGTGAACGCAGAGATGATGGCCTCGTACGACACCTTGGGGATATTGAGACGAACATTGTTGAAGCACTGGATGTACTTCTGCAGGGTCTCCCCTAGGTGCTACTTGATGCGCCGCATGTCTCCTACGACAGGCGGTCGAGAGTGCCCTGGAAGTTGGCGATGAAACGCTCGCGCATCTCACTCCAGGAGGAGATCGATCCAACGGGAAGGTTCAGGAGCCAAGAACGTGCCCCATCCTTTAGGGACATGGGGAACTAGTTCAGCATAACCTTCTCGTCGCCGTTTGCTGCCTCGATGCTCAGCTCATAGAGCTACAAGAACTCAGCAGGGTCGGGGGTGCCGTCGTAGCGTGGAGGTAGGTTGGGCTTGAACTTCCCTAGCCACACGACGTTGCGTAGCTCTGTGGTGAAGGCGCGGCAGCCCGCGGTGGTCACGAGTGCTCGTCATGGGGGTGGAGCTTGATCTTGGGGCTCGAGCACCACCATGGAAGGTGGCGCACGGTACTGACGTGGCGGTGCTGGGAGTGCACGCGCCCCCTCTTGCGGCCGCTGGACCACTTGGCAGCTTTCTCCTACCTGCGTGGGTGACCTGCACGGTGGGTCGTGCCTCGGGGCCTCGCGCCTTGGCTTGATGATGACATCTTGACGGGGAGTTGGGGGAGGCGCTCCGTGGGCTACGTCACCCGCAGCGGGCGGCTGGCGAGGCAGCGGGAGAGACGTGGAATGAGAACCCCCGGTGGCGCTGATGAGCTCGGCGATGCGGTCCAACCAATCTTTGTATAGGTCGTCGACTAGGCGATAGCGCAGGAGCTCGCGTCCCATGAGCAACACGGCCTGCGCGTTCTCCGGGACGTGACAAGCGTGAGACGACCAAACGGCTAGGGTCAGCGACGGGGTGGCGGTGCGCCCATCATGCTGCAGAGAGGGGCACAATGACGAAGCTTGTTGATCATGCCCCGCCGAGCCGGTGGCGGCGTTGGTGGCAGGAGACGGGGAACAATGGGGAGGCCCGCTAGCAGGCGTCGTCTGGGCGACGCGAGTGGCGAGGGCGGCCTGACGCTCAGCACGGGCTCTACGGGCGTCGGCCATGGAAGTGATGGAGCGGTGGCGAATCGGTCAGCGGAAGAGAGGCTACAACACACCCCTACCCGGCGCGCCAAATGTCAGATTCAGGGTTCCGCAGACCATTGATAGGTTCAAACACTAGGGTGCGTGCGAAGAACTCATTTTCCCCAACCTTCCTGCTCGCTGATCTCACGGCCTAGCTCGACAAACCCAACAGACAAGACACGCAACAGTTTACCCAGGTTCGGGCCACCTTGCAGTGTAAAACCCTACTACTCCTTTGTGGTGGATTAGTCTTGAGGGGCTGAGGATGAACTTGTACAGTGGAGAACAACCTCCGGAGGAGAGGTGTTCTTGAGCTCGATGAGCTAGTGGGTGTGAGGATGGTCTGAATGATCCGTCCCCCTCTATGGTGGTGGCTAAGTCCTATTTATAGTGGCCTTGGTCCTCTTCCCAAATGTAAGGCAGGAAGGGATCCCACAACGGCCAAATTCAAAGGGAGGCAACTAGTACAAGTTATCCTGATAAAAATAGTCTTTGTCTACAAAAGCAACTGCTGGTGACGCCGCGGTGGGCTCCGCGATGACCTCCGTCATGCCGTCCTGGCGGTCTCGGTTTTGTTGCATCGGAACGGAAACCTTTAGCTGATCCCTCGGGATTCCGTGCTTGCGGTTGCCTCCTTAGCACCAAAGAGGAAACTGGTACATTGCGCCTGCTGACGCCCACCTAGCCTTGGTCATCATGGGTCACGTCATACGAACCTCTCGAGGTGCGCCTTGCATTGATATCGCCGCTCCTCGGGAGCCAGCCTAGGGAGGCCGTTCCCCAGGGAGGTCTTGTTGTCGTCCGCCTCGCAAGGCTTTGACCCTCATGAGGGCCTTGAGTTGTCGATGCTGAAGCTGGGCCGTACTTGGCCGCTGACAGAGCCACATCGTGGGCCGCAGGCAGGCAAGTCTGGGTACCCCCGTTGCAAGAACACCGACAGAATTCTTAGCAGTTGTTTTTGCTTGTGATAAGTTCAGATCTTATATTGTTGATTCTAAAGTAACTGTTCACACTGATCATGCTGCTATTAAATAAATTATGGAACAGAAAAATGCTAAACCTAGACTTATTTGATGGGTTCTCTTACTACAAGAATTTGATTTGCATACTATTGATAGAAAGGGAGCCGAGAACCCCGTTGTTGACAACTTATCTAGGTTAGAAAATGTTCTTGAAGACCCACTGCCTATTGATGACAGCTTTCCTGATGATCAATTATCTGTCATAAATGCTTCTCGTAATACTCCATGGTATGCCGACTATGCTAATTACATTGTTGCTAAATTTATACCACCTAGTTTCACATACCAGCAAAAGAAAAAGTTTTTCTATGATTTAAGAAATTATTTTTGGGATGACCCACACCTTTATAAAGGAGTAGATGGTATTATTAGATGTTGTGTACCTGAGCATGAACAGGAACAGATACTACGCAAGTGCCACTTTGAGGCCTACGGAGGACACCATGCTGGAGATAGAACTGCACACAAGGTATTGCAATCTAGTTTTTATTGTCCTACGCTCTTCAAGGATGCTCGTAAGAATGTCTTGTCTTGTGGTGAATGTCAAAGAATTGGTAATATTAGTAGACATCAGGAAATGCCTATGAATTATTCACTTGTTATTGAACCATTTGATGTTTGGGGTTTTGATTATATGGGACCTTTTCCTTCCTCTAATGGGTATACACATATTTTAGTTGCTTTTGATTGCGTTACTAAGTGGGTAGAAGCTATTCCAACTAGTAGTGTTGATCATAACACTTCTATTAAGATGCTTAAAGAAGTTATTTTTCTGAGGTTTGGAGTCCCTAGATATTTGATGACTAATGGTGGTTCACATTTTATTCATTGTGCTTTCCGTAAATTGCTTGCTGAGTATGATGTTAATCATAGAATTGCATCTCCTTATCACCCTCAGTGTAGTGGTCAGGTAGAATTGAGCAATAGAGAAATTAAATTGATCTTGCAAAAGACTGTTAATAGATCTAGAAAGAATTGGTCTAAGAAACTTGATGATGCTTTGTGGGCTTATAGGACTGTTTATAAGAACCCTATGGGTATGTCTCCATATAAAATGGTTTATGGAAAAGCATGTCACTTACCTCTTGAACTAGAGCATAAAGCTTATTGGGCGATCAAAGAGCTCAACTATGATTTCAGACATGTCGGTGAGAAGAGGTCATTTGACATAAGCTCGCTTGATGAATGGATAACCCAAGCCTATGAGAATGCCAAGTTGTTTAAAGGAAAGGTTAAAAGATGGCATGACAAAAGGACACAAATGCGTGAGTTTAATGTAGGTGATCATGTTTTTCTATACAACTCTCGTTTAAGATTTTTTTGTAGGAAAGCTTCTCTCTAAATGGGAAGGTCCTTAAATTATCGAGGAGGTTTACCGTTTCTGTGCCATTAAGATCAACAATGCCGAAGGCACTAACCCGAAGGTGGTAAACTGTCAAAGAATCAAACATTATATTTCATGTACTCCCATAAATGTTGAGACAAATATAATTAATACCATATCACCGGAGGAGTACATAAGGGATACTTTCTGGAATGTTTCAGACTCCGAAAGGGAATAGGTGTGTGGTATGGTAAGTAAACCGACTCCAAAAAGTTTCCAATGGAAATTTTTCTCAATTTTGGAATATTTAATAAATTAGGAAAATCAAAAGTAGTCCGAAGAGAGCACGAGGAGGCGGCAAGGCAGGAGGGCACGCCCTAACCCCCTGAGCGCACCCCCACCCTTGTGGCCACCTCGTGCACCCTCCGGACACCGTTTTCTTGCACAATACTTCTTTTTGTCGGTAAAACTTTATTATATAATCTCCCGAAGGTTTTGTCCACTGTACCATGACAAAATCCCCTGTTCTTGTTTCGAGTTGTTTTTCTGACAGATCGAGAACACCATGACGCCTCCAAGCGCCCCCAAGGACAAGTTTTTCGAGAAGGTCATCAACCCCTACCTTGCAGAGTTTCTACAACACCCTCAAACCATTGAGATGCGTGAGGGGGTGCTGCACATCCGCAATGTTGAAGGGCCAAAGAAGACCGGAAGCATGGAGGCAAGGCTCAAAGCAATGGAGTAGCAAGTTTTCAAGTGTGAAGGGGGTGGTGGAACATGGACTCGACACCAATCACTTGATGATCACGGAATATACCAATAAACACAAGCTAGATTCCAAGGACATTGGGGAGGCCATCTTCAAGCTTCCCGAGAAAATCGAGCACCTCCAAGCCTAGATTTATGACCTACAAAACCAAAACTGTGAGTATGAATACAGATTAAAGAAGATGAGTTTGGCTGTAGATTTGAGGATCCTGGAGACTCGTTCATCCTTCTATGATGGTGACTGGTGAGCCTATGCCCTGGAAGATGGACGACAAGCCTACAACATCAACGACTTCATCATCACCACCTCCGAAGAAAGAGATCTAAATATATGGGTATGGGCATTCCCCTTGGCTAGTGCCAAGCTTGGGGGAGGTGCCCTGGTATCGTATCACCATCACATCTTTACCTTTATCGTTTTTATTAATTTGAGCCTTTTGGTTATATCTTGATCTAGTAGAATAAAGTTTTTACTATATCTAGCTTGAGTTTTGTTTTGATCTCTATCTATGTAATCGAGTCCGAGAGGTATATATAATAAAGAGTAGTTTTGAGTTGAGGGCTTTTTTCTTGCTATGATCTTGAGGATATAAGAATAAGAGAAAGCATAGAAAGAAATAAAAAGATCATGTAGTGATCTTATGGAGAATAATGACTTCACATATAAGAAGTATGATGAATAAAATTTGTTGGAAGTTGACAAACATAGTTTTGGTCATTGTTGCAATTAATAGGAAGTAATAAAGAAAGAGAGGCTTCACATATAAATATACTATCTTGGACATCTTTTGTAATTGTGAGCACTCATTAAAATATGACATGCTAGAAATTTGATGTTGGACAAGGAAGACAACATAATGGGTTATGTTCTCTTATATCCGAATAGTAGTTATATTATCATGGATACTCCAACATGTTGAGCTTGCGTTTTTCTCTCTTATGCTAGCCAAATCCTTTGCACCAAGTAGAGATACTACATGTGCTTCCAAACATCCCTTAAACTAATTTTGCCATGAGAGTCCACCATACCTACCTATGGATTGAGTAAGATACTTCAAGTAAGTTGTCATCGGTGCAAGCAATAAAAATTGCTCTCTAAATATGTTGATCTATTAGTGTGAAGGAAATAAGCTTTATACAAACTTGTGATATGGAAGAAATAAAAGCGACGGACTCCTTAATAAAGTTTTGTTTCGCCCCGATCGCCCCGACTGGGCTCCACTACTGATCAACTGGAAACGGAACAACATAAAGGACAATATCTTCATCGAGCTCCTCCTTGAGCTTTGTTGCGGCACCTGCAAACTGGTTTTGGAAGTATCTGTGAGTCACGGGGACTCAGCAATCTCACACCCTCGCGATCAAGACTATTTAAGTTTATGGGTAAGGTAAAGGTATGAGGTGGAGCTGCAGCAAGTGACTAGCATATATGGTGGCTATCTTACGCAAATGAGAGCGAGAAGAGAAGGCAAAGCACGATCGAGAAACTATGATCAAGAAGTGATCCTAGAACAACCTACGTCAAACATAACTCCAACACCGTGTTCACTTCCCGGACTCCGTCGGAAAGAGACCATCACGGTTACACACGCGGTTGATGTGTTTTAATTAAGGTCAACTTTAGGTTTTCTACAACCGGACATTAAAAATTCCCATCTGCCCATAACCGCGGGCACGGCTTTCGAAAGTTCAAAACCCTGCAGGGGTGTCCCAACTTAGCCCATCACAAGCTCTCACGGTCAACGAAGGATATTCCTTCTAGCGGGAAGACCCGATCAGACTCGGAATCCCGGTTACAAGACATTTAGACAATGGTAAAACAAGTCTAGCAAGACCACCTGATGCGCCGACATCCCGATAGGAGCTGCACATATCTTGTTCTCAGGGCAACACCGGATAAGCAATCCGTACAACTAAAACCAGCCCTCGAGTTTCCCCGAGGTGGCGCTGCAAGGGTCTCTAATTTGGACCAACACTTGGACAAGCACTGGCCCGGGGGGGTTAAAATAATGATGACCCTCAGGAGCGCGACTCCCAAGGGAAAAAGAGGCTAGGTGGCAGAAGGTAAAACCAATGTTGGGCATTGCTGGAAGAGTTTTATTCAAGGCGAACTGTCAAGGGGTTCCCATTATAACCCAACCGCGTAAGGAACGCAAAATCCGGGAACATAACACCGATATGACAGAAACTAGGGCGGCAAGAGTGGAACAAAACACCAGGCATAAGGCCGAGCCTTCCACCCTTTACTAACTATATAGATGCATTAATTAAGTAAGAGATATTGTGATATCCCAACAAGTAAACATGTCCCAACAAGGAACAACATCTCGATGTTCCAACAAGGAACAAACTTCAATCTTCACCTGCAACTAACAACGCTATAAGAGGGGCTGAGCAAAGCGGTAACATAGCCAAACAATGGTTTGCTAGGACAAGGTGGGTTAGAGGCTTGGCTCAACAATATGGGAGGCATGATAAGCATGTGGTAGGTATCGCAGCATAGGCATAGCAAAAGAGCGAGCAACTAGCAAGCAAAGATAGAAGTGATTTCGAGGGTATGGTCATCTTGCCTGAGATCCCGCAACGAAGAAGAACGAGTCCGGGAAGAAGTCAAATGGACGGAACTGGCGAACCCGGATGGATGCAAGTTTTGAAAACATGATGATGCAATGCACATGATGACATGATAAGATGCAACACGCAAGCAAATGACATGGAAACGACGGCGAATAACTGGACGACAACTGGCACATCGGTCTCGGGGCGTTACAACACTCCACCACTACGAGAGGATCTCGTCCCAAGATCTAGAATGGCACCGGAGTGAAAAACGGAAGAGAAAGAGAAGAGGTAAGACTAAGTTGCTTCTTCGACAAACGAGTGAGACCAAAGAGCCTTGAAAGGTTAAGCCATTTCCGAGAATAGAATAAACGGAGATGAACGAAGTTGAAGACACTCCGTTATGAAAGAGGAAAAGAAAGAACAACTTCGGGCAGCACTCTGATTGAAAGGAAATGGAATTGAATAAGAACTTGATAAGATGAGAAGATACTTGATGAAAACACAAAATACTGCCTCCGTAACTATTGAATGAATGGAACAAGGGGTAAGAAAGATCTCGGACAGCACTCCGGTTTAAAAGAGATGAAAAACTTGATAAAATAAAGAGCTTGAGCAAAGGGACACAATACTTCGGTTAAAAGGATAAGAACGATCAAAACATGGTCCCGACAAAGCAAGAAGGTGGGTTGAGGAGAGCAACATCACAATGCCTTCGGAACGGAGGAATAGAAGATAGATAATTGAAATAGGAGAAATGAGGAGAAAATGCCAACTTCTGCGAAAAAGAGCTTGAGAAGGCATCCTTAGGAGAAGGGTCGAACAGAGTTGTTGGAAAGCCAACAACGAAAAGAATAAGCTTGATATGGACTTATGAAAGACATCCCCAAAACTATGAGGAGAAATTCCACCACTAACGAAACTAAAAGATTTGGGTTGATATGAACACGGAGACGAGAAACTATTTCACCGGGAGGATAGATGAAGAACTTGGATCATATATTATCACCATTAATAGCATTAATCCTTAGGGAAAGCTTTAGGTGAAATATAACCCAAGATAACTCCAATGAAGAGGTTGATGGATTTAAAATACCTCATTCTTAACAACAAGTGCATCATGAAACATGAACTCAAAACATCAAGAATGACATAATACCACCTCCAATAATATGGTAAAAAGAATTGCACTCCGGATTGCACGAAGAAGAATACTTGAGCTCCTTAGAAAAGAGTGTTGATGAAAAACTTGGAGAAGTAATTAAATCCTTGATGAACCATCATGTAGAACCTTCATGAAGAACTCCGGTAACAAAAGGATAACGAGAAAAAAGAGAAGTTGAAAAACACAAGGTGAAGCCTTGCGATGATTTAGATGGATCTCCGTGGTGATATAATTGCGAGAGGTAGGAACTCCGGGAAAAAGATAAGATGAACAATTGAGATCAAGAATTTTGATGAGCCTCCGGAATAGGGAATTAATCATTTGGATGTAACAAGAATAAGAATTTCATTATGCTTATCCTTCACAAATTAAATTGATGACAAACAACGGGTTTGGCATACTACTTATTCTCGTTGAAAAGATTAAGAGAGGTATAAATCAAACTTGAGAAGGTCTTCAACGAACCACTGGTATAATTGAAATCACGAATGAATTGGTATGATAACGAAAGAGAAGCACTCTTGAACGAACCACCGTAAAAATTGAAAATGAACAATGAAAAATATAAAGAAACACCAGGTAGAATTATCAAATGAACGAAGGTGCTTGAGGGAATTTAGATCCATGAGAACGAAGAGATCACGAGCTGATTAGAGAAAACTTGAATGATGCACCGGTAAGATTTGGAGAAAGAGAGCTGAAAGCTGAGAATGAATAAATCTAGATGATGGACTCCGGATGAAGAAACTGAACAGAATCTTGAATTGCTCCGGATAGGTGAAAAGAATTCCCACAATCAAAAACAATTATGAGAGGATGGCAAAGAATGGAGCAAGATTTAAAAGAAACTCTTCTTCAGTCTTCAACTGCAGAGAATGACGATGATAAAGACCACCATGGATTGTTGAGATACTCTGGGATGAAGACTAGAAAGGTTGAACAAACAATGAAAAGAATTTGAAAGATCTTGGATAAAGGCACTTGACTGATGAAAAATTCATTCTTACGTCAAAACTTCGAAAAGAATTTGAGGATATCTCCAGACAAATAAGAAGAGTCAGGTAAGATCCTGGGAAAAGACCTGTGGGTTAGGGCCCACTCAAAAGAAACACCGTTGAATGATTTGAAGGAGAGATTGCACCGGTTGAATTAAATGACTTGAAAAAGATAACATCCTCGAAAGAGTTTGAACGAATGCAGAGTGGAAACACGAATCTCCGAGATATCTTGAGCACTCCGGAACAATTGAATAGCGAGAAGTGGATGAATATGAGGAGCACCGGCAAGATAAAGTATTTGAAACGAGGAAAGAATATGATCAACAAAGTTTGAATTGGATCCACCGGAGAAGAAAAAAGAATGAATAATGATGAGCTAGTAGAACATCTTCATGGAAACCATCGGGTAAGAACATTGACGGAAAAGGAATGAAGAGGCCTCGCATCAATAAGATGGATACTTGATTAAGATATCTGAGTCCTTGAAGAAAAGGGTGGGTGGGCGGGAAAAACAAAGGCAACTAGGAGACGGATGAAACAGACACCGTTGAGAAAACTTAGAATTGATCTTGCGGATGTTGAAATGGACGGATCCACTTGAAGAGAAATACGCCGGTTGAAAAGGATTGTCATGATAATCTTGATTATCAAGAAGGATTAGTATTCACATAGAAATATGAGAACACCATTTAGAGAAGGTATGGAATCAACATTTGACTTCGAAGCAACTCAAATACCACAACTCAAAACAAACAAAGGATTGGCTTGCCGAGTAAGCCGGAACAAACATATGATAGAGATTTCGTCCAAAGTTTTCATGGTGGGGCCTACACGGGCTCGATCGTACAACACCATCATGTACAAGACAGTGCACATGACATACGAAGCGTCCCCGAGTCGGCATAGCCAAGGACTCTTAAAGACACAACGAGACCACTGTAAAACCAACCGTGGATAGGCGGACCACTAGACGTCGAACCCCAATTTCATATCGTACATCTGTCGGAAAGATATCCTAAGAGCTACTTAAATTCCCACTTATAAACTCCCGAAATTTTCCGGTTATGCAATCAGGTGTTGGGGATACAGGGGAAGCATAATATCTCACCCAAAACTACACAAATCCTACATCCAGCTGTATCCATCCTTCAACACATAACCAAGAAACCTTCGAAAATCGTCTACCTCAACCTTCAAAAAGCATCCGTTATATGAGTTATGGCAATACTCCCGAACTCCCGCCCCAGTACTGGGTGGCGTCGAGGTTATCTCACCAACAACTGCATAAAAGATATTTTCTATGTCGGCAAAACTAAACTCAGGTATTCCAGAACTGCAACGATAAAATTGTGATGTCAACACCTCGGAGCTCAACTCCCCAGGACACTGCCATAACCCCTAAATGACAGGAGGCACCAAGAACAATGTTCTCGTCACAAATCGATCGGAACGACTCCAAGATACCTGCGTGATCCTAAGAGAAATTTAGTGAAATTTGAGAAGAGAAGAGTCAAAACTCTACATCAGGATGCCTCACCAGAGCGACGAAGGAGACTGGGGAGTAAAAAGAATTCCTAAACTCTCCGATATATAATTCCTAAATGACTCAAAACATTTTTCTAGACTCAACAACGGCTGCTAAAAACGATCAAGCAGTGGGGGCTCCTAAGGTCGGGGAAGGCTCTGATACCAACTTGTAACGCCCTCGATGCGGCTATATCTCCCACGTGTCGAAGCACGACTTAGAGGCATAACCGCATTGAAAGCAATGTCGCAAGTGAGGTAATCTTCACACAACCCATGTAATACATAAGGGAAAAAGATACATAGTTGGCCTACAATCGCCACTTCACACAATTACATGAATAAAGCATTACATAAAACAGATACAATCAAGGTCCGACTATGGAACCAAAATAAAAGAAGACTACCCCAAAAGCTACACAGATCCCCGATCGTCCCGACTGGGCTCCACTACTGATCAACTGGAAACGGAACAACATAAAGGACAAGATCTTCATCGAGCTTCTCCTTGAGCTTGGTTGCGTCACCTGCTCGGTAACATCGGCACCTGCAAACTGGTTTTGGAAGTATCTGTGAGTCACGGGGACTCAGCAATCTCACACCCTCACGATCAAGACTATTTAAGCTTATGGGTAAGGTAAAGGTATGAGGTGGAGCTGCAGCAAGCGACTAGCATATATGGTGGCGAACATACGCAAATGAGAGCGAGAAGAGAAGGCAAAGCACGATCGAGAAACTATGATCAAGAAGTGATCCTAGAACAACCTACGTCAAACATAACTCCAACACCGTGTTCACTTCCCGGACTCCGTCGGAAAGAGACCATCACGGTTACACACGCGGTTGATGTGTTTTAATTAAGGTCAACTTTAGGTTTTCTACAACCGGACGTTAACAAATACCCATCTGCCCATAACCGTAGGCACGGCTTTCGAAAGTTCAAAACCCTGCAGGGGTGTCCCAACTTAGCCCATCACAAGCTCTCACGATCAACGAAGGATACTCCGGTTAGATTCGGAATGTCGGTTACAAGACATTTTGACAATGGTAAAACAAGTCCAGCAAGACCACCCGATGCGCCGACATCCCGATAGGAGCTGCACATATCTCGTTCTCAGGGCAACACCGGATAAGCAATCCATACAACTAAAACCAGCCCTCGAGTTTCCCTGAGGTGGCGCTGCAAGGGGCTCTAGTTTGGACCAACACTTGGACAAGCACTGGCCCGGGGGGGTTAAAATAATGATGACCCTCAGGAGCGCGACACCCAAGGGAAAAAGAGGATAGGTGGCAGAAGGTAAAACCAATGTTGGGCATTGCTGGAAGAGTTTTATTCAAGGCGAACTGTCAAGGGGTTCCCATTATAACCCAACCGCGTAAGGAACGCAAAATCCAGGAACATAACACCGATATGACGGAAACTAGGGTGGCAAGAGTGGAACAAAACACCAGGCATAAGGCCGAGCCTTCCACCCTTTACCAAGTATATAGATGCATTAATTAAATAAGAGATATTGTGATATACCAACAAGTAAACATGTCCCAACAAGGAACAAGATCTCCATGTTCCAACAAGGAACAAACTTCAATCTTCACCTGCAACTAACAACGCTATAAGAGGGGCTGAGCAAAGCGGTAACATCGCCAAACAATGGTTTGCTAGGACAAGGTGGGTTAGAGCCTTGGCTCAACAATATGGGAGGCATGATAAGCAAGTGGTAGGTATCGCAGCATAGGCATAGCAAAAGAGCAAGCAACTAGCAAGCAAAGATAGAAGTGATTTCGAGGGTATGGTCATCTTGCCTGAGATCCCGCAAGGAAGAAGAATGAGTCCAGGAAGAAGACAAATGGATGGAACTGGCGAACCCGGACGGATGCATGTTTTGAAAACATGATGATGCAATGCACATGATGACATGATAAGATGCGACACGCAAGCAAATGACATGGCAACGACGGCGAATAACTGAACGACAACTGGCACATCGGTCTCGGGGCATTACAATCTTCCTCCAACACATAATATGTATATATATCCACTCAGACGTAGGTTTTCATAAAGTATTATTGTTGACATTACCCTTGAGGTAAAAGGTTGGGAGGCGAAACTATAAGCCCCTATCTTTCTCTATGTCCGATTGAAGCTTTGAACCCATAAGTATCGCGTGAGTGTTAGCAATTGTGAAATACTAAATGATAGTTGAGTATGTGAACTTGTTGAAAAGCTCTTGTATTGACTCTTTCCAAAGTTATGATAAATTGCAATTGCTTCAATGACTGAGATCATAGTTTGTTAGTCTTCAATGAAGTTTCTGATTCATACTTTACCTTGTGAACTAATTGTTACTTTATAATAAGAAATTATATGACAATATATGTTGTTATTCTAAAGATGATCATGATGCCCTCATGTCCGTATTTTATTTTATCGACACCTCAATCTCTAAACATGTGGACATATTTTTCGATTTTGGCTTTCGCTTGAGGACAAGCAAGGTCTAAGCTTGGGGGAGTTGATACGTCCATTTTGCATCATGCTTTTATATTGATATTTATTGTATTATGGGATGCTATTACACATTATGGTACAATACTTATGCCTTTTCTCCCTTATTTTACAAGGTTTACATGCAGAGGGAGAATGTTGGCAGCTGGAATTCTGGACTAGAAAAGGAGCAAATCTGAGAGACCTATTCTGCACAACTCCAAAAGTCCCGAAACTTCAAGGAGAATTATTTTGGAATATATATAAAATATTGGGCGAAGAAAGCACCTGAGGGGACCCACCAGGCATCCACAAGGGTGGGGGCGCGCCCCCCAGCCTTGCCGCCTACATGGCAGGCCCCCGGTGCCCTTCTTTTGCTATATGAAGGGTTTTTAACTAGAAAAAATCAAGAGGAAGCTTTCGGGATGAAACGCTGCTGTGTCGAGGCGGAACTTGGGCAGAACCACTCTAGGGATCTGGTGGAGCTGTTTTGCCGAGGCAACTTCCCTCCCAAAGGGGGAAATCAAAGGCATCATCATCACCAACGATCCTCTCATCGAGAGGGGGTCAATATCCATCAACATCTTCAGCAGCACCATCTCCTGCCAAACCCTAGTTCATCTCTTGTATCTGATCTTTGTCTCAAAACCTCAGATTGGTACATGTGGGTTGCTAGTAGTGTTGATTACTCCTTGTAGTTGATGCTAGTTGGTTTATTTGGTGGAAGATCATATGTTCAGATCCTTAATGATAATTAATACTCCTCTGATTATGAACATTAATATGCTTTGTGAGTAGTTATGTTTGTGAGTAGTCTTGTTATAAGTAATCATGTGAATTTGGTATTCGTTCGGTATTTTGATGAGATGTATGTTGTCTCTCCTCTAATGGTGTTATGTGAACCTTGTGATTTGGGCCTAATGGAAGGCACTGGGAAGTAATAAGTATATGATGGGTTGCTAGAGTGACAGAGGCTTATACCCTAGTTTATCCGTTGCTTCGTAAGGGGCTGATTTGGATCCATATGTTTCATGCTATGGTTAGATTTATCTTAATTCTTCTTTCGTAGTTGCGGATGCTTGCGAGAGGGGTTAATCATAAGTGGGAGGCTGGTCCATGGAAGGACAGCACCCAGCCACCGGTCCACCGACATATCAAATTATCAAAGTAACGAACTCAAATCATATGAGCATGATGAAAACTAGCTTCACAATAGTTCCCATGTATCCTCGGGAGCACTTTGCTTTATGTAAGAGTTCGTCCAGGCTTCTCCTTTTCTACAAAAAGGATTGGGCCACCGGCAACTTAGTTACATTTGTTACTTGTTAGTCGTTACGAATTATCTTATCACACAACTATCTATTACCAATAATTTCAGTGCTCGCAGGGAATACCTTGCAGAAAACCGCTTATCATTTCCTTCTGCTCCTCGTTGGGTTCCACACTCTTACTTATGAAAAGGACTACGATGGATCCCCTATACTTGTGGGTCATCACTTAGCTAATTAACAGATTTAAGTTAAGTAATCTAGTTAATTAGATTAATTAAGTTAATTAATTACCTACTTAACTAATTAATTAATTAATTGTTAGTATTATTTTTATTTATATATTATTTATCTCTTTTTTGTCCCCAGGGGGCGGGCCCCACGTGTCTGTGGGGCGAGGTCGCAGCGGGGAAGGGGCGGCAGAGCCGTGCATGGGGCGGTGAGGTGAGCAGTGAAAGCGACACGACAAGCAAACCCCGCGAGGCCAGGCGGGCGGCGCATGCCCGCCGTGGTGGCTGGAGTGGGGCTAGTGGCGGGGCAAGTCGGGCGTGGGTGCAGGCTGCGTTGACTTTGGGGAGGCAGTGCATGCTACAGGGAGGCAGCAGCAGCGGGGGTTGCAGCGGGGCATTAGGGTGTGACATGGCGGCTGGGTGGCTGCAGCGACAACGGAGCGGGGCTATGGCAGCCAGAGTGTCCGGAGGTGCACAACAGGCAGCATGCAGGTGGTAGCTAGTAGGCGGCGGCGCTAGTAGCACTAGCGGCAGCACGTAGTAGTAGGGGGTAGCAGCGGCCAGAAGCAACGCAGCCGCAAGCGGGCGAGGCAGACGTGCGGCGCAGGCGACCCGGGGTGACGGGTGCACAGACGTCGAGCGGTGACCGCGGAGAGTGGGAAGGGAGGGGAACAGAGGTGCTCACAGATGCCGCGCAGGGGGTGTTCGGCGAGGCTCGATGGAGCCATTGGGAAGGCGACGACGACGAGGAGGCGCGACGGCGACAGTGAGGTGGCGCCAGCGTCGTGAACGGGCAAAACAACCCACGCCACAAAAAGTTTCACTCGCAAATTAAATAGTTTGATATTTTATAAATTATAAAAGGCATTTTATTAATTGATATTGCCACTATTTAATTTATCTTAGTGTATTTAAACCTTTTATAAAAAAATGTGGTTCCTTGACCAATATTACCTATGAATTATTTGCCACTGTTTGTACATTTTAGTTTCGACAATTGAAAACTTTGCTTATTTGACTTTATTTTAAATTTGAATTTGATCTTGTTTGAATAAACATGGGATTTAGGAATAGTAAAAGCGATGACATGGCAGCATTAGCAGGGGATTACTGTAGCTTAATTATCCGGGCGTTACACTAACTTACGAGTACAAAGAGTAAGAGGAGTAAACTACGCATCACAGTCACAAACTTGTAATGATCAAGAAGTGATCTTGAAGTACCTACGGGTCAAACAAAACACCACTGTGTTATCTTCATGAACTCCCTCGAAAAGATACAGTCACGGTTACGCACACATTGGGTGCATTTTACTTCAGATTTAGTTCAAGTTATCTACAACCGGATATTATAAATTTCCAAGTCACCACATAACTGCGGGCATGGATTCCGAAAAGGTTTAACCCTGCAGGGGTGCTCCAAGTGGTCCATTAAAAATTACAATGTGCATCCGATGGAACATCATCCCACCATGAAGAGCACCATGTTTACGATAAGGAATTTTGATGGACCTGCCTCTCCTCAAAGGTAAAAGCTAAACCAACAAAACCTCCCGGTGTACCGTCAAATCTAGATAGGAGTCATGCATATCTCGTTCCCAGGGCACACCAGATGGGCAAGACGTTGGGTTGGCTGAGACCCTGTGTAGTGCCCAAGATGCGATTCTATCCCGATCACGTGATGATTTCATGATTGGGGCACAACCGCATTTCAAGTGCATAGCAAGGAGGATATAATTACAACATACCATGTACTGAATAGATGAGAACACCAGATAAAGGTTTACACTCGCCACAAGCTACAACATGAATACATCAATTCTCCAATACATAGCAATCATCATACAAAAGAGCGGGATCTGACTACGGATGAAATCAAACAAAAAGGAAGAACGACATACACCCTGCTAATCCCAGGCTCCCGACCCGGAACCTATCCCTTGATCAAGGAATAAGAAGCAGAAGAACTCCAAAACAAGCAAGCGTCGCTCTCATGTTAGCGTAGTACATGCACCGGCACCTGTTGTTGTTGTAATCTGTGAGCCACGAGGACTCAGCAATCCCACTACCATGGGTATCAAGACTAGCAAGGCTTAATGGGTATGGAATGGATAAGTGGTGAGGTTGCAGCAAGCACTAAGCATTGTATGGTGGCTAACTTATGAGTACAAGAATAAGAAGAGAAACTACGCATAACGGTCGCAAACTAGCAAAGATCAAGAAGTGATCCTGAACTATTTACGAGTGAAACATAACCCCACTGTGTTCCCTTCTCGAACTCACACGAAACAATAAGGTCACAGTTACGCACGCGGTTGGTGTATTCTATTTGAAGTTTAGTGTCAAGTACTCTACAAGTAGCTAATATAAATTTCTAATCTTCCACATAACTGCAGGAACGGCTCTCGAAAAGATTAAACCCTGCATGGGTGTCCCGACTTAGTCCATCACAAACTCTCACGACCCACAGTGGAAAACCTCCATCTCGGGACAACACAATCAAGCTCGGAATCCCGGTGCACAAGACATTTCGACAATGGTAAAGTAAAACCAGCAAGACCTCCCGACATGCCAACACCTCGATTGGAGCTGCACGTATCTAGAAATCAGGTCACGATCAGATGAGCACAACATACAGCAACTGAGACCCGAGTTGCCTCGGGAGAAGACGCAAAAGACTCTATTTTGGACCAACACTCGTGAGGAGCACTGGCCCGGGTTGTTCATTAATTATCCTTAGGTGCTAGCCGATCCTATGCAAGTTTTAGTTATTATTAGGAAAATGGTAAAACCAAAGTTGGGCCTTGCTGGAAGAGTTTTATTCAAAGCGATCTGTCAAGGGGGGCCCATAAACCCCGACGTGTTAGGAACGCAAAATAAAGGAACAAAATACCAATATGACGAAAACTAGGGCAGCGAGAGTGGAACAAAACACTAAGTAAAAGGCTAAGCCTTCCACCCTTTACCAAGTATATAGATGCATTAATTAAATAAGAGATATAGTGATATCCCATGATATCCATGTCCCAACATGGAACAACCTGCAACTAGCAACGCTATAAGAGGGGCTGAGCAAAGTGGAAACATAGCCAAACAATGTTTGCGGGGATGGTGGAAAGGTTAGAGGTTGTATCATGGCAAATTGGGAGGCTTGACAAACAAGTGGTAGATAGAGCACCATAGCAATAGCATCAAGACAACTAGTAAAGAAAAGATAATAGTGATATCCATGGTAAAGGTCATCTTGCCTGAAATACCGCTACGAAGAAGACCGAATCCATGAAGAAGACAAATGGGCGTAGTCAAATGAAGCCTCACATTCGCAGCGTAATCGGAACTATCGACAAGAACCACAACCGGAAAGAAGCAAACAATATGGTACACAGACATCACATAGACATGGCATGATGCTCAACCAAGTATGATGGATGTACGGTTTAATAAGTCATGGCATGGCAAAGTGCAACAATAAAATACAACAAATTAAGTGGAGCTCAATATGCAACGAGTTTCATATCGACGAAACACCACATCCAATTATTTTGTTCACCCTCGTTTAAGCTACTCAACAATATTAAATGTTGGTTAACATGGCAAGAGGTGAAGTATAAGTAAACTACCCATTTAGGCAAGTTTAAATGAGGCCAGAACAACAAACAACAATTCTGGAAAATCCCCGTGAGCAAATTTCGAATTTGGTAATGTTCTTCCCTTGCTATACACAATTTTAGAGTTGGTAAACATGCAAAGTAATGCCACCATGTTAACCTATACATAAAGTTTATTTAATTCAGAGCTACGGTTATTTAGTTATGAAATGAACCATTTTAACAAGTTATTTATGAAAACTAAATGCAAACATCAATTTAAACATTTGTAACATGGATGAAAAATGGATATTGTGAAAGTACATGACATATATAGTTTGTTTAGTTCCGATGCACGGTTTGTGACGTATGACATGCATGAAACTTAGGGGGTTTGCTGAAAAGCTAGCATTCTCTGGATAATTAGCAAATTTGCAGAAGCAAAAAAATATATACAGGCCAAATCTAAACAGTGCACTGGGCGGCTGGGCTGCTCACCTAGATGGGCTCGGCCTAGGTCGGTGGAGGAGGTAGCAGGCCGGCTTGGAGCAGTTGCTGGTGGCCAGGAGGCGAAGGAGCCAGGCAGGACGCAGTCAACGTGCTCAAGGCAGGGGTCGCGGGCGCGTCTCGTCCTCCTGCTCGAAGTAGAGGAGGCATCACCCTCTGCTTGACAGGAAGCAGCGGCGGCAGCGTGGGACTTGACATGAGGGAGAAGCGGGACTTGGCATGGAGGAGGCTGGCATCCCTGGCGCGTCAGTGGGGTGGTGCAAGTGACGGCAGGGAGGCGGATCAAGCGAGGAAGTGTCTTGGCGGCGTCAGGCTTGAGGAGCAACGCCGGGCAGGCAGAGGAGGAGTGGTGCCGAGGCTTGGCGAACTGCTGCAGCGACGAGGCATCGAGATGAGGTAGGCAGGGCGACGAAGACCTTGGCACGTGTAACGCCCAAAATGCGATTCTATCCCAATCACGTGATGAATTCATGATTAGGGCACAACCACATACCATGTATTAAATAGATGAGAATACAAGATAATGGCTTACACTCGCCACAAGCTACAACATGAATACATGGATACATCAATATATAGCAATCATCCTACATAAGAGCAGGATCTGACTACGGAAGAAATCAAACGAAAAAGAAGTGCGACATCCACCCTGCTAATCCCAGGCTCCCGTCCCGGAACCTATCCCTTGAACAAAGAAGAAGAAGAAGAAGTAGAAGAACTCCAAAACAAGCAAGCGTCGCTCTCATGTTAGCGCATTACCTGTACCTGCACCTATTGTTATTGTAATCTGTGAGCCACGAGGACTCAGCAATCCCATTACCATGGGTATCAAGACCAGCAAAGCTTAATGGGTATGGAATGGATAAGTGGTGAGGTTGCAACAACACTAAGCATTGCATGGTGGATAATTTACGAGTACAAGAGTAAGAAGAGTAACTACGCATAACGGTCGCAAACTAGTAATGATCAATAAGTGATCTTGTAACTACTTACAAATGAAACATAACCCCACTGTGTTCTTTTCCCAAACTTGCTCGAAAAGAGACAGTCATGGCTACACACGCGGTTTGTGTATTTTATTTTGGATCTGGTGTCAAGTTCTCTACAACCGGATATTGTAAATTTCCAGTCTGCCACATAACCACGGGCACAGCTCTCGAAAAGATTAAACCCTGCAGGTGTGTCCCAACTTAGTCCATCACCAACTCTCATGATCCGTTTAGGTAAATCTCCATGTTGGGACAACCCGATCAAGCTCGGAATCCCGGTGCGCAAGACATTTCGACAATGGTAAAACAAAACCAGCAAGAGCTGCTGACACGCCGACACCTTGAATGTAGCCGTGTGTATCTCGTCTTGAATAAGCATAAACATGGCATGTTGCACAGCCAAGTATGATGCATGTCCATTTTAATGAGTCATGACATTGCAAAGTGCAATGAACAATACTACAAACTAAGTGGAGCTCAATATGCAACGAGTTGCACATTGATGAAACACCATATTCAATTATTTAGTTCACTCTCATATATGTACCCAAAAATATTAAATGTTGTTAAACATGGAAATAGGTGAAGCATGAGCAAACTACCTATCTAGGCAAGTTAAATGAGGCCAGAAACAACAAACAACAATTCCAGAAAATACTCGTATGCAATTTACGAATTTACTATTGTTCTGCAATAAACCACATTTTAGGGTTGTTGAACATGCAAAGTAATGCCACCAGGTTAATCTATGCATTTTCTACCCCATTTACATATAAGGTTTATTTAATTTGGAGCTACGGTTATTAAGATATGAAATAGAACATTTTAGCATGTCACTTATGCAAATTAATTCAAATAGTACATTCAAACATTCTTAACATGGATGAAAGTTGCAAATTATGAAACTAGATGAAATTCTAATCACTTTACATATATAAGGTTTTACATGTGATGCACGGTTTGTGAGATATTAATGCATGAACATGGAGGTTTTTTTGCAAATCTGTAAACCTGGAATAATAGCTAAATTCATCGAGAGGAAAAATACATTACGTGAGCCAAAACTGGCTAGCCCAACAATGCATATGCAAGGGCTGGGCGGCTGCTCACATTGGGCCAACAGGTCGGCGGGGAAGCAGAGCGTTGGGCCTTGGTCAATAGGCAAAGGGGAGGCGGCCCAGGCGCATGTGGACATGTTCAATGAGCGAGAACCGGGATGAGGCGCGATGCAGAGGACGGGTAGACCAGGAGGTTCTGGCAGTGGGGTCGGCATGAACCAGCCACAATGGGCGGATCAGGCGGCGGATTGAAGGTGATCCGACAACGGGGGTGACGAATGGGCGGCGACCATGGCAGTTCTCTATGAGAGAAAGACAGATGTGAGAGGAGGAAGGGGAAGGGCGTGCTATGACTTGGCCAATAAGGCAGCCGGTGGTTGAGCGAGGCAGCGGGGCTGTGGGGTGGCCTGGAGGTCAAGGTCACCGGCGGACTGGCACGCCAGAGCGGCTTGGTGATGAGGCCATTGTTGCCGGTAGCGGCGCGGTGACGAGGCCATGGTTGCCATCATCGGCCCGACAAGTCTCTGTTTGTGGGCATCCATGGTGGCACGACCAAGCTCCTGCGGCTGCTGTTCCAAGAGGGAAAGAGAGCTCAAAGAGGGAGAGAGAGATAGGTGGTGACGCGGGGAGGCAGAGGAGGATCGGTAGGGAGCATGTCTTGGGGTCTGGTCATCAGCGGCTGACAGGAACAACGACGCCTTGGTGCTTGGGGATGAGCTTGCCTCGATCTAGATTGGGGGCCTGCTGCAGGGCACGAGGCACTGGGGAGACTAGGACGTAAGGGAGGCTGTTGGAACGATGATCTGACGACCAGTGATGGTGGAGGCTGCAGGATTGGATGCATGGTGGGTGCGAGGTGGAGGCAGGATGATGCCGAGGTGGATCTGGTCTGGCGGCGGGGTGCGGGAATTGTTGGGAGTTGTTCTAGGGTTTGTCCAAATAGGTATGTGGGTGAACTATAAATATAGCAAGGAGGGGATTTTGGATCATCTGATTTAGATCGGGCTGTCGAGATAGGCTAGGAGAGTCCAAATGAAAACCCAAAGATGTTTGGGGATGTTTGAGATTGATCTGGACCCAAAGGTCATTACTGAGCGGCTCGGTTTCAGGGAAGTTTCAGACGCGCACGCAAGGGAGATTTTTGCAGTGTGCAGAGAGGCTCAAACGGTCAGACAACAAAAGAACGGTTTGTGTCGAAAGGGACAACGGAAGCAACGGGCAGAAGTGGGAACTATGAACGGTTGCATGTTTAGAAAAATGATGGCAACAGAGTGCCAATGCAGTGTGAATGATGGGATGAGGAATGCAGCAAACAAATAAAATACACATCGACAATGAAATAACTAGAAGGCATCTGGAGCGTCAGTCTTGAGTCATTACAACTCTCCCCCACTTACAAGAGATCTCACCCTGAGATCTAGCGATAAAAATAGAGAGAAAGGTAAAACTAAGTTGCTTCTTTGATAAACGAGGGAAACCACGAACCTTGCGAGGTTGAACAACTTGAAAGAAAGAATGCAATGGAGATGAATGAGATTTCAAACAGTACGTTGGACAAGAGGAACAAGGAATACGATGAGAACGAAGAGCTTAAGTTACAAGATAGACATGGAAACCACTCCGGTTAAAACAAGATGGAGAAGGAATAAGAATGAAAGAATTCGGACAACACTCTAACTGAAAAGACTAGAAAAAACAAGATGATACTTCGAAGAGTGCAACAACATGATGCCTCCAGAACAACTGAAAGAAGGAAATGAAAGGACCGAATAAGAGAACACCATCTTCTACCGCAAATGAATTTGAAAGAGAATCCTTAAAAAGAAGGATTGAACGGAGTTGTTGGAAAATCAACAACGAAAAGAATAAACTTGTTGTGGGATTATGGAAAACATCTCAAAAATTGAGGTGAAATTCTGCCACTAACGGAAACAATTGATTGCTTGAGAGGAATGAAGGATGCAAAACTCTACTTCAAATATAAGGGAGAATGTAGTGCACTTCGAAATGTCAGAAGAATACTTGAGCTCCTCGAACAAGGATCTTGATGAACACTCCAATACAAATTGCATCCTTAACGTAACACCATGAAGAATCTCCTGGAAGAATCTGGATATAAAAGGATGATGGAAAAGAAGCAAAGATTGAAAGAACAATAATTGAAAGCTTGCAATGCTTTAGATGGAGCTTTGTGTCGATATAACCGTGAAGCGTTGCAACTCCAAAAAGAAAGATGAATCACATGGAATTGAGAATTTACTCATCATGAACAATCTCCGCAAGAAAGGAATAAATTAGCTTGATGAAATAAGAATAAGAATTATCTCATGCTTACCCTTCATCATCTTAATTGATGACAAGCAATGGATAGGCATGCTACATATTCTTCTTGAAAAGAGATATAGCACAAACTTGGGAAGGTCTTCCATGAACCACTAGTAGGATTTGGAAAGAACGAACTAATTGATACAAGAACAAAGGAAGATGAATCTCCAATGAAACACCGTACGAAATGAACACGAATGAAAAAAAAAGATTACCTTGCCGGTAAGGATTAGAAACGCACAAAGATACTTGAGGAAATTTAAATGCATGAGAGCGAAGAGATCACGAGCTGAATAGGAACACTTGAACAAAGCACTAGAAGAATATGAAGATGAATGAAGAGACATGAATTGTGAAGAATTAATGAAATGAAGTTGAAAGATGAGAGCGAAGAAATCTTTTTGAAATGATGGCCTTCGGATGATCGATAACAAAACAACTTATGAAATGCTTCGGATGGGTATGAAACTAATTCTCACAAGTGAAAACAATTATGAGGATGGCTGGTTCTGAGGACTCTGAGGACACGAGCGCGCTTCTTGGGTCGTTGGGCAGTTGTGCTGACGGTGGCTTCAGTAAGGGCAGGATGTGGTGCACGTGTAGTTCCAGCCAAAGGATACACACGAGTGACTGCTTCAACTCCTTCAATGTTCTGAGAAAAACTTTGATGCTCCGCATTCTGAAGACATAGAGGTTGCTTGGCAGGCTCAGGATAGATGGCTTCAATAGACATATCCACATCAGGCAAAAAGATCCGATGATTGCGAGCAAATGGCTGATATGAGATAGCGGAGTGAAGTTTGATCAGCCGCATTACCCATGGGGCATAGAACTTCAAGCCAAAAAGATCAGAGCCTGATGCAGCAAGTTGGCGAATGAAGAAGTCCTGGGCATTGAAGCATTTGCCATGAAGAATATAGAAGACCAAAGTCTTCATTGCACCTTCCAGCTTGGCATGTGGAGAGTGTCCTTTGATGGGCCAGAGAGTTCGCCTTATGATGTGATAAATAGTCCTTGGTAGATACTCTAGGTCTTCAACAAAGAACTCTTTGGTATATGCAGCATCTTGGGGCAATGGCTTCATCATACTGAGCATCTGACTCATGTTAGGTTCAGGCTTCTGAAAGATGCTCTCCATAGCTTCACTGTGAAGTTGACAGCCAGATTCATAGAGATCGCCAGGAGTGGGTAGACCAGTGAGCTCAATGATGTCAAAGGCTTTGGCTTCGTGATGAACGTTTCCTGTCATCCACTCCAGGACCCAGGTCTTCGGATCTCTGTTGTACCCGCGGATGTGAAGTGTGGCATATAATTGGAGCAGCAACTCTTCATTCCAATGCTCTTGATCGGTTGCGAACGGCAGCAATCCAACCTCTTTCAAGCAATCCAGAGCTTCTTCCAGACAGGGCAGACCAGCTATTGCTTCAATATCAAGACGCTTGTGTGGGAAGATGCGACCTTGATTGTATAGAATGCAGGAGTAATAGCTTCGCTGCGGATAGCTCCAGAACCGATCAGATGATATTCTTTCCCTTGAGTAGGGGTTCCTGGAGCTATTGAAGAATGTGTTGTCTGCTTTGAAGCCATTGACATTGAAGGATCCAGGTGCTGATGCAGGACCTGGAAACCTGGGCAATCTTGGGATTGGCTTCTGTACCTGAGGCCTGTGCTCAACATGATAGTCGAACTAAGGACCGGCAGCAGGCACAGGAACAGAAGCAATGGGATCAGTGGCTTCGCCGACTTCTGGTGCTTGGGTTGGTGAAGGCTCCACATTAGGTTCAGCCATGACAGCGTCAGTGGCTTCATTGGTGTTGGTGGTGGCAGCCTCAAGATTTTCAACCTCCACTTAACGAGCTGGAGGGTCGGTCACAGTCACGTTCTCCTCGAGAACAGCTTCTTGGTGGGATAGGGGAGTAGCAGCTTATGGGGCTTCTTCTTCATCGGCTGATGCAGCCGGAATGTCTTCAGCAGCTTTAGCTTCAGACTTAGAGACTGGAGGTCTTGGTCCTTTGCGAAGCCTGCGCAACGCTGGCGACGCCTGTGGAGTTGGAGTTGGCTGGGCCTCAAAGTCTTCTTCCTCTTGTCGGCGATCAGCCAATGAAGCATCCTGAGCAATTGGCGTCAGAGGACGACCAATGATGATGAGTTCGCTGTGCGTTAGCACAGGCGATGATACCTGTTGGTGCTCGAGCTGAGGAAGGACTGCATCATCTTCAACATGGTCATGGTGACCAATGTCTTCAACAGCGACGGGATCAGCTGCTGGAAAGTCTTCAACTTCATGAGCCTCTGTGAAAGCAGGCTCATGGACAGTCAGTTGACGTTCTTGCGGTTCAGCGTCAGGGTGAACCATTGAGATGAGTTCAACAATCAAGGGCTCTGTGGGAGCAGCACGTTCCTTCTTGGTCATCCTCTTCTTCTTGGAGGGGGCAGTAGCAGAGGCTTCAGGATGTTTCCTCTTCCTAGCTTCAGCCTCAGCAGCCCTCGTCTTCTTCAGCTCTGAAGTGGTTGACTGGGCCTTTGGCTTCGAGCCAGTCATGCTAGTTGGGAAGACAATGGGATCTGCTTCCTACCTTGGTGCGTTGGGTTCGGCCACAATGTGCTTCTTCTTCTGCTTAGCAGCCATCCTGGGATCAATGCCCGGACGCCCAAGGGCCTTGCGCTTCTCAGCCTCGTTGTAGCCTTGCACACACTTGTCAGCCAGGCTCTTCATGCGCTCCCAAGAACCCCGAGCTTCTGCATGTTTCTTGAGAAAGGCTTCTTTGAGCTCGTGCAGCATAATCTTGAAGTTTTTCACCTCTTGTACGCTGAGCTTGGCCATATGCTTCTTGAACTGAGCCTTTTCATAGTCAATCTTTTGCTTCAGTTCGATGATGCGCTGAGCGAGAGCTAGCTCTGATGCAATGGCGCCATGGAAGGCGACACTGAGGCCAATGGGTAGTTGCAGATCTTTGAAGCTGATGTTGGGCGTGTCAAATCACTCATCAATGAAGTTGTGGATGATTGTCACGTTAAAGAGAGGCAGATCATTGAAGATTTCTGCTTCTTTGCTCTTGATGAGTTGCTCAAGAGCGTCATCTGCAAGATCTTCATCATTGGACAGATCAATGGCATCATTGCGCAGAATGGTAGCAGCTGTCAGCTCTTAGCCGGTGTGTGGCAGAGGCATCTTGACATTCTAGGGCTTGGAGATGCGTGACAAATCTTCAGACTGCACACTGTCTTCAGGAGGTGCAGTTGCCAATGGCTTCGCTCGTGAGATTTTTGGTGCAGAGGCAGGCTTTGAAGCTTTAGGCTGCTTCAACTTCTTTGGCTTCGGCACTGCAGGCGCTTCATCTGATTTAGCATCATCTGCAGGCTCATTCACGGCTGTCCCTTGAACCACGATGTGAGTGATGAGACCTTCCAAGTTGTAGAAGGGCCCAAGAAGATTGGGTTCAGCTTCACGAGTTCCATTGGCACGGGGAGCAGAGGGACCAGGGTTGAAGTCTAGTCCTAAAGACTTCTTGTTCTGCTTCACTAAGTTCTGGGCAAACTAGAAATTGCGCTTAAACAGATTGTTGTCACGACACCATAGCAGTGACGATGGGTCAGCATCCGTAGGCTGTGGTCCACGGACCATGCAGGGATAGAAGACTTGTTCAATGGCTTCATCTCTAGTCCTGGGTTGAAGATTTTTGTAGAGGATGTCTCCCCATGGTCGCTTGATTGCATTCTTTTCAGCATATTCCTTTGTCACAAATCTGTACTTGAAGCACTGTTCTGCCCAATAGCGTCGAATCCATTGGATTCGTGTCTTGCGCTGATTGTAATCCTCTTCAGGATCTGTCTTGTATAGCTCTGAGAGGTCATCGGGCAAATCTCTTGATGTTTCTCCTCGACGCTTTCTGCCACCCTTCCTTGCTGATTTCGCTGAAGCCATGAACTTTAAACTGAAAGTCTTCAATACGTTCAAAGGCTTCAAAGGTTTTCGCTTGCTCGACAAACAGGAACTGGCTTCAGGAGAATTTATGTGATGCTATAAGTATTCTGCAAATGAATGCAAACTATGAGAACCAAGGGATTCTCCCACGGACATGTACCTGTGACAGCATTAAGGTGCGAGGGAAGGGGAAGAGGTCATATGCATTCTCAGAAGATTTTGAAGATAAATCAGTTTAGAAGACATTGACCTCATTGTGCGAAGACATTCACTCATAGATAAGGAGATGGTTCCAGATTTGTACGAATCCATGGATCAGTACAAGTGAGGAATCTAACTACTTTGTGAAATACAAGTGAATATACTAGGCATATTATGAGATGCAGTATGTAAGAGATCCAACTTGTGTGAATAGAAACTGCTTGTGGTAGAAAGTGACGAAGCTATAGGATCAAGGGGGCTGTAAAAAGGAAGTTTTATTTACCACGCGAAGAATTGCTAGATGGAGTGGAAGAGGAGGCCGAGCAGTTCGATCGTCCGTGCCCTAACTTGGCGACGGAGGACACCTACGGCGACGGCAGAGAAGACGATGTCCGCGGTCTATGTGCAGACGGCGTCGAAGAGGTAGCGGCAGTGAAGCGCTTCGTCGCCGGCGTCGTCGAGAGTTAGCGGTGGCGCTAGGGTTCTGTAAGTGCATCTAGTGCCACCCCTAGTTGGTTTTGGAGTATTGACGAAAAACCTAGTTGAGGGACTAATGTGTTTGTGAGAATTGCAGGATAACACAGGTAGAAGTCCCTCATTGATTCGGTTTTCCTACCAGAGATGACCCCTAAAAATGTATGAAGACATTGAAGTCAAAGGTGGTATATGAAGATATTCACATTGAAGACTATGACAAGAGAAGACACCACATGAAGCCTATGGAGCTCGAAGACATAGATCTTTCGTAGTTCTCTTTCTTCTGTGTTGAGTCATAGGAACCACCGTACTGTTAAGTGGGGTCCAAGAGAACCAGTCAGAATGACTGAAGTGATGCTTAAACAAAACCTATGTCTTCGAGTGAAGACTATGAGAGCGAATCTTGTCCAGAGTCGGACAAGTCATCTTTGCTTGTAGCCCAAGTAAAGTTGCCGTGTGAGTTTGAAATCTGACCATTGGAACACGTGTCAGTTCCTTAGTGACCCAGGGTCATTTCGGACAGATCACGTTGGGTTGCCAAGTGGCTATAAATAGCCCACCCCCTACAACCATAAACGTTTGGCTGCTCAGATTTAGACTACGGCTTTTGTCGTTTGAGAGCAACCCACCTCGAAGCCTTTGAGAGAGAATTCCTTGCGAGGATAAAGCCCTAACCACCCAGAGCCAAAGAGAATTAGGCATCACTTAAGTCTTCTTGTCTATGTGATCTGAAGACTTATTACACTTGAGGATTGTGCATCCTCCAGCCGGTTAGGCGTCGTGTTCTGAGGATCCAAGAGACATTGTGGATTGCCGGTGAATGAAGTCTATGAAGGTTTGGGAGTCTACCTTGAAGACTTACCAGAGTGATTGGGCGAGGTCTATGTGACCTTAGCTCAAGGGGAATACGGTGAGGACTGGGTGTCCTGAGCTGCGTGTTCAGGACTTGGTGTCCGGGACTGTGTGTCCTAGGGTTTAAATAACTAGCCGCCCTTACCAGACGTACAGTTTTCACAGCAACTGGAACTGGTCCAACAAATCATTTTCTTCAGCGAGTCACTGGTTTCATCTTCCCTTCCCTTTACTTATTGTTACTCCTTGTGAAGTTATTGTATGTTCGCACTATCTTTTGTCTTCACTGAGTGACTGTGTGTTCTATGTGGCTTCACAATATCTTCCTACCTGATCCTTACTACATTGCTGCTATTAGTCATTGTGTTTTCACTCTATTGAATACTTGACTATGGCTTGCGTAGTGTAGTCTACCTTCCGCTGCAGGGTAATAGGTTTATTTCTATCGATTGTCTTCATAACTTCCACGTTTTGAAGACTTTCATAAAAATCGCCTATTCACCCCCCCTCTAGTCGATATAACGCACTTTCAATTGGTATCAGAGCAAGGTGCTCCCTTGTTCTATGTGATTCGGTTTAACCACCTGGAGTTTTAGCTATGTCGACTGCAGGGATAATTAAAGTCTCCGTTGCGTGCCCCGTCTTCGATGGAACTGAATATCCCTACTGGAAGAATAAGATGCGCATGCATCTTGAAGCCATTGACGTCGACCTATGGTATGTCGTCAAGAACGGTGTTCCCAAGGCTGGAGAAGGTGTCACTGCTGCTGATGTCAAGAAGTTTGTTCAACTGGACTCTACTGCCAAGAATATCATCTATGGTCATCTGACCAAAGGACAGTATGGCTGTGTGAGTGCTTTGGAAACATCTAAGCTAGTCTGGGACTGGCTCTCCAAGGTCAATGAAGGCGTCTCAACCCAGAGAGATCAGAGAATCAGTGTCCTTCGCAACCTCTTCAACCACTTCAAGCGAAATGACAATGAGAATGTCCATCTCACATTTGACCGACCCACTGACATCACAAATGAGCTTCAAGCCCTCGGCGCTACTGATATCACCAAGCATGAAGTCGTCAAGACAATACTGAGATCACTTGACAGTTCGTTTGACACCCTAGCCCTGATGATTCAAGAACGTCCTGATTTCAAGACACTCGAGCCGTCTGACATACTTGAGAGGCTCAACACACATGAGTTTCAGCTTTCTGAGAAAAGAGATATCTATGGTCCAAACAATGGGCGAACTCGTGCCTTGAAGGCAAAAGCTGCCTCCTCATCTGAAGAAGAATCTGACAGCAGTTCTGATGATCCTAAAGACATTGGAAGGGAACTTGCTATGCTTGTCAAGAAGTTCCAAAAATTCACCAAGAAGAAAGGCTTCAGAAAGTCTTACCGATCAAGCTCAAGGAATGATGAAGCTTCTGCTCATGACCACAAGAAGAAAACATGTCACAAGTCCAAGAAACCTGGCCACTTCATCTCTGAGTGTCCACAGTGGGACAATGAGAACAAAAAGAAGAAGAAGAGCAAGGAATATGACTCTGACGAAAAGAAGAAGAAGAAATACTCAAAGTCTTCTTCCAAGTCTTCCTCAAAGTCTTCATCACACAAGAAGATCTCATCTGGCAAGGCACGTGCATTTGTTGGCAAGGAAATAGATTCAGAGGAGGAGTCCGCTTCTAAGGAGGCGGAGGTGTAGTCTGAGGCGTCACAAGTCTGGCTACAGCATACGTTGCTAAGTCCATCTTCAACACTGAAGACAATGACTTCATCACCAACACCGATGCAAATGACAAGGACTACTCTGCTTCTACCTACTGCTTCATGGCACGTGGTGCCAAGGTAAACACACGCACTACTCACTATCAAACATCTAGTGACGATGACTCTGATTGCAGTTCAAAACCTAGCTACAAAACACTTGCTAAAATTGCAACTGAACAACATAAAGCTATGGAACATATTCAAAAACTGTTAGACAGAAGCGATGATCTGTTAGGTGCTGAAATGACTCGATCTGAATCCTTAATTGAAGACATAAAAAATCTTCATGTTAAGTATGAGGAACTTGAAAGTCGTCATGAAACTCTCTCAACAACTCATGAAAAGCTTTCCTATGATTATCTTCAAAGGAAACAAGATCTTGAGAAATTGAGAGCGGCTCATGAAGATCTTCAAAAGGAAAACGAGTCACTTCGCGCCAAACAAATCAGTTCCGCTCAGGAATGATTTGAACCACCATTTCTTAAATGCATTGAGCGTGATAATGCTACTTCTGTTGCTGAATGTTCTACTGCTACTACTGTTGCAATATCTTCAACTGTTGATGTGGTAACTAACCCCTCTGCTGAGGATACCACTGCTATTGCTGATGAGAATGCTAGGTTGAAGACATTGCTTGAAACAGGGATGTACAAAAGTCTTAAAGGGCATCAGACACTATGTGATGTCCTCAAAAAGCAGATTCTGAACCGAAACCCGAGGAAAGAGGGTGTTGGGTTCGTAAGGAAAATGAATGCTGATGGCTCTTACTGGAAACCTAGGCAGTACCCCAAAACCACGTGGGTTGCTGCAAAGGAACCTTCAGCAGATCCATCCAATCTATCTGGCTTCACTTGTGCTAACCCCATTATCATTGATGAATCCCTTGATGCAAACTATAAACTATTTAAGAATCAGAAGGGTGAAGTGTTTGCCAGGTACATTGGTACTAACTGCAGGAATGGACCGCCTATGAAGAAGATCTGGGTTCCGAAAAGGTGTCTAGAGAATCTTCCTGTGAATGTCATCATGACACCTCACGTGAAGAAGACAAACCTCAGACCAAAGGCTTCATACGGTCCAAAGGCTTCATACAGACAGAGGACTCACCTGAGTCGCACTAACGCAAATATTTTGCAGGGAAACCATACTCAGGCATATGAATATGAGAGCGGTTCATCAAACCGCCATGTTCATAAGACCAAGAACTATTATGCTTATTCTTATGAGTACTATTGTCCGCCTGCAAGACTGTTTGCTAGGGCTCCAAAGCCAAAGTTCTCAGATGCTGCACTTAGACTTATTGCTTCTAAGCCACCCTTGAAGATGTGGGTGGCTAAGAAATCTTAACTCTCTTTTGCAGGGAAAGGTCTCTAGCAGAAAACCAAAATTGTCTGATGCTATTGCTGGGGACCTTAAACATCTTGTAGGGCGCAACATTAAATGCCCGAATGGTCTTACTATGTACTTCATTCCTGAATTGCTTGCTACTCTCCCTATCAGTCCTAATCTAGATCTAAGCTTTCATAACCCACTGGTTCGTCAAATGGTTTTGCTTCACAATGCTCTTCGTGAAGCCTATCCCCCTAACTGCACTGTAGGGTACGACACCAGCGTCTTCAGAATGGATTATTGATAGTGGGTGTACAAATCACATGACTGGCAAAAGAAGCCTTCTTATGGACACAACCTTACGTCCATCCGACAAGAGTCACATCACATTTGCTGACACTAGTAAAAGTAAGGTATTGGGTCTAGGTAGAGTTGCAATCTCAAAGGATCAACACATGGATAAAGTCATGCTTGTTGAATCCCTTGGCTTCAACTTAATGTTTGTCTCAATGCTTTGTGATTTGAACATGATCGTAATATTTGGAAAATATCGTTGCCTTGTACTAATGGAATCTGACAAGTCTCTAGTATTTGAAGGGTATCGAAAAGATGATTTGTACGTGGTAGATTTCTCAGCAGGACCACAGCTTGCCGTATGTCTTCTAGCAAAAGCTTCAGAATGCTGGCTCTGGCATCAGAGGCTAGGGCATGCTGGCATGAGGAACTTCCACACCCTTGCAAAGAAGAAGCATGTCATAGGCATCGAGGGCGTCAAGTTCAAGAAAGATCACTTATGCAGTGCCTGTGAACCAGGGAAGATGACGAGGGCCAAACATCCCTCGAAGACAATCATGACAACCACTCGACCCTTCGAACTGCTCCACAAGGATCTTTTTGGTCCCACTCATTACTCAACTCTTACTACTACTGCTTGTCTCTATGGCTTTCTCATTGTTGATGATTATTCTAGATATACTTGGGTGCACATAATCCTTTACAAGACTGAAGTGCAGGATGTCTTCAGACGCTTCGCCAATCGAGCAATGAACAACTATGGCGCCAAGATAAAGCATATCAGAAGTGACAATGGCACTGAATTCAAGAACACTGGCCTTGATACATATCTTGATACCTTGGGCATCACACATGAATTCTCAGCCCCATACACGCCACAGCAGAATGGGGTCGTCGAACGCAAGAACAAAACACTCATTGAGATGGCCAGAACGATGCTAGATGAATACAAGACTCCAAGAAAGTTCTGGCCTGAAGCCATTGATACTGCATGCCATACAATCAATCGTGTTTATCTTCACAAGATTCTGAACAAGACATCTTATGAGCTCCTTACTGGCAAGAAGCCAAATGTCAGTTACTTCGGAGTATTTGGCGCCAGGTGCTGGATCAAGGACCCACATCACACCTCAAAGTTTGCACCAAAAGCACATGAGGGTTTTATGCTTGGATATGGAAAGGATTCGCACTCCTACAGAGTCTTCAATCTCTTTCATTACACAGTGGTTGAAACAATGGATGTGCGGTTCGATGAGACCAACGGTTCACAAAGAGAGCAACTGCCAAATGTGCTAGATGAAGTTCCATCCATTGAATCAATCAAGCTAATGGGAACTGGAGAAATTATACCTTATGAAGCTCATCCTGAAGAAGAACTTATCTTCTCAGCACCTGATCAACATGAAGACTGTCGGTGTACTAGAGTAGGGGTAGCCTAGTATCCCGAACTTGTGCACGGGTAGTCGCAGCATCTCGCGGAAAGGCTTGCCGGGTGACCACCAAGGTCCTCCGTGGTTCCTTTGGAGCCATTCAAGAACAAAGTATCTAAGCTAAGGAGACAAGACCCCGGCAAGAGGAGCTTGCCGGGAAGGCCAACCAAGGCACCTCAAGACCCCGGCAAGAGGAGCTTGCCGGGAAGGCCAACCAAGGCATCTCAAGGAACTTGCCGCGACGCGTCACACGTCCCGGCAAGGCCCGGTGAGCGACAGGCTCCCGGGCACGACAAGACAACAACCGCGGCAAGGCGCTTGCTGCGGCAAGACACCACTGTGCCCGCGCTCCAGCACATCCACCAACGTGTCGCTCTGGGACCCTTCCAGGCGTACGTGGCGGGAGGCTGTGCAGCTTGCGGTGCGCGGTGGCAAGCGGCGCTGACAAGATCGCCATCGTGGCGAGCGGTCGCGCCCTTGACGGTCCCTTTTTGCACTGTTTAGGCAACGCAGACGGGCATTTAATGCCCTTTTCCCCTGCCGTCAGGGTTAGGTATGATACACTGTAGCAGGTAGCTATACCTACCGTAACACCTTTCCATTTTTACCCTTTGCCTCCGTTGCCACCTGTCGGTGACCCCTTGAGCATATAAAAGGAGGCCCATGTGCAACGTAGAGGGGGGTTCGAAAGACACTCACACTCGGTCTCGTTAGCTACTGGTGTGTACTGTAGCACTCCGCGCTCCCGAGCAAGAAATCAATACAAACCACAAAGCAGGAGTAGGGTTTTACGCATCCGTGCGGCCCGAACCTGGGTAAACTGCTCGCGTGTTTCGCCTCGATCCGCTCTTCGTGCGACCTCCGCCCCCGCCGAACCGAAAGGGACTCGGCCCGCCGGTCCCATAGGTGTTCGTGGATCAGTCCCCCGACATCTTTGGCGCGCCAGGGAGGAGTTGGAGACGAAGGTGGCGCGGTTGGAGGCCGATCTCTCTGAGAAGGGCAAGGAGCTCAGCTCCGCCAAGAACTACAATGCAGATCTTGTGTCGAAGCTGTCCGCTTTGACCAAGACGCTGGACGGCGCCAAGAAGCAGGAGGCGGCCTTGAAGGAGGAAATCAAGGCCGACAAGGCGCTGCTAGAGAGTGTTGCCGCCACCCAAAACGCCTTCAGGGAGACTATGGAGCACTGGACGGAAAGTCTTGTGAATGCTGCCACAGACATTGACAGGGAGTTGGCGCAGCTGGGGATGGAAGATCTCGGGTATCCCTCCGACGAGAACCTCCAACCCAGCGCCAAGCTCGTCTTGTTCTTCAAGGGCGTGGCGACGGCCCTTCAGTGGCTCCGGGAGAGGGTCCCAAAGCAGCTGGCCGACGAGTCGCGCAAGATCTGCGTGGGAGCTCTTCAGAAAGTGTTGGTGAAGGTGGCCTTCCGCAATCCGGGCCTCAACCTCACCAACGTCCTCAAGACCCTGCCGCCGGATGCCTATCTGGAGGCGCTCAAGGCCCTTGTCACACCCATTGTGGACAAGGTGAGCGGGATCAAGAGGATCGAGGGCGATCGCGTAGACTAGGCCGCCCATTTCTTGTTTCTTGTCGCTGTTTGTCATGTTTATGAAAACAATCTATTAGAGCCGCGACAAGCTATCTTTGTAATATAACTCTATCCTGGGTAATGATTGCAATGTTATTCCCTTTACTTGATTCCTCCCTTTGTATGTTTTTACCCTACGCTTTTCGGGAACTTGCCGGTGTGGGCACCTTAGCCGCGAGCGCTGAGTGCGGAACGTCAGCAGCCTGCTGGCGGTGCCGCTACCGACAAGAAACCTTGTCGCAACTAGTTGCAGCTCACTTAAGTTGTTGAGCGGACTCGAAACAAAGTAAGGGCGCAACTAGCTACGAGTTGGTTCCTCCGCGCACAAGTTTTCCATACAAAGTGCGGTCGTTCAAGGGAGATAACTTAAAATTTAAAAAATCCGATTGCTCAAACTTTGGCAACTTAGCTTTTCTGTTGTTTGCTTCCCGGCAAGGCAAAACTTCCTTGAACGACGCCTGGCCATACCACTATCTTCTCCTTTCCCCCCCCGGCAAATTTGTGGGCGAGGGAACCTTTCTTTCCTTGAGAAAAAGAAAGAAGAGAAAATGAAGATATGGAGCCTTACGGCTCGTTATTGCTTACCGGGGAGTAGGTGCTGCACAAAGTGTCAGATAACACATGCAAAAAATAGAAAGCATGAAATTGACAAAATGTGCGGAGCACATGAGCTTTACTTATGCACGGGGTCTGTGCCCGGCTTTGTACAAAGGATTACATGCAACAGCGGCAAGACTTGTACAAAAGGTGGTTGCCGGAACTGGTTCCGGCAACCGCGCCTTACGGGTAAAACTTACGAAGATGCTCAATATTCCAGGAGTTGCTCACCAGAATGGCATCTTCGGTCTCAAGGCGGACAGTGCCAGGCCTAGTGACTCGTTTCACCCGGTAAGGGCCTTCCCACTTCGGCGTCAACTTGTTGGAATTCTTGGCGGACTGAACACGCCGAAGAACAAGGTCGCCTTCCTCGAGACTTCTGGCGTTGACTTTGCGGCTATGGTAGCGGCGCAAAGCTTGCTAGTAGCGAGCAGCTCGCACAGCAGCCTGAAGACGGTCTTCCTCAAGGAGCAGTGCGTCATCTTGTCGCAGCTGCTCTTGCTCAAGCTCATCATAAGCGAGCACTCGAGGTGACCCGTATACGAGTTCCGTGGGGAGAACTGCCTCTGCTCCATAGACTAGAGCGAAAGGTGTCTGGCCAGTGGCTCAATTTGGCGTCATCCTGATCGACCAAAGAACCACCGGCAGCTCCTCGATCCAGTTTCTTCCGCACTTGTGCAGCCTGTCGAAAGTTCTGGTCTTGAGCCCGCGCAGCACTTCAGCATTTGCCCTCTCCGCTTGACCATTGCTTCTCGGGTGAGCAACAGAAGCGAAGCAGACCTGGGCGCCAAGATCTTGGACGCACTGCATGAAGGTGCGGCTCGTGAATTGTGTACCGTTGTCGGTGATTATCCTGTTAGGGATCCCGAAGCGGCAAACAATCGACCTGAAGAACTTGACTGCTGACTGTGCTGTCACCTTCCTCACTGATTCCACTTCCGGCCACTTTGTGAACTTGTCGACTGCGACATACAAGTACTCAAAGCCCCCAACTTCTCGGGGAAAGGGGCCGAGGATGTCGAGCCCCCAGACCGAAAATGGCCAGGATAAAGGGATCGTCTGGAGAGCATGAGCTGGTTGGTGTATCTGCTTGGAATGGAACTGGCACGCTTCACACTTGGTTACTTGTGCAGTTGCATCCTGGAGGGCTGTCGGCCAAAAGAAACCTGGCCGGAATGCTTTGCCGACAAGTGCTCTTGCGCCAATGTGGTGACCACATATGCCTCCATGTATCTCTGCCAACAGCTTTTGTCTGTCTTCCCGGTGAATACACTTCAATTTCACACCGTTGAGTCTTCTTCTGTACAGTGTCTCGTCGACAAACTGGTACATACTTGACTGCCGGGCTACTCTTTCTACTTCTTCTTGGTCTTCGGGAAGTTCTCCTGTCTGAAGGAAACGGACAATCTGCTGTGCCCATGCTGGAGCTTGTGGCTCGACAACAAGGACTAAAGGCAAATCTGCTGCTGCGGGAACATCCGCTTCTACGGCGAGAACCTGAGGCTCTGCCGGAGCTTGACGTTCCCCTGCAAGCTTGCCGGAGCAAAACTTGTCGGGAGCTTCTGCTTCAACGGAACAAAACCTAGGGTTTGCCGGAGCAGACTGCTCCTCAGCGCTCTTGGCGTTGATCTTGGGGACCTTCTTGGTGGCGGCTTCGGGAAGCTCTGCCGGCAAATAGTCACCAGAAACCAACTTCCTCTTCTTGTTCTGTCCAGTTGATGGCGTTACGGACTGCTGAGTTAGCTTGAGCACAAAGATCCCTGGTTCCACAGGTAACTTAAGTGCGGCGCACTTTGATAGGCTATCAGCAATGACGTTCTGAGCTCTTGGAACATGCTCCATCTGTAGGCCGTCAAAGTGCTCTTCTAGCTTTCTCACTTCGTCGACGTAGGCTTCCATCAACGGACTCTGATAGCTCTTGTTTACTTGGTGGACGACAAGCTGTGAGTCACCCCTGACAATGAGCTTCTTGATCCCAAGGTCTGCCGCGATCCTGAGACCGGCAAGCAAGCCTTCATACTCTGCAGTATTGTTTGTTGCTTACTCCTTGGGAAAGTGCATCTGGACTACGTACTTGAGGTGCTCTCCGGCGGGTGCGACAAGCAGCACGCCAGCGCGGGCGCCTTGCAGCGAAAAGGCACCATCAAAGTACATCAGCCACTCTTTGCTTGCTTCATCGACGGGGATGCTCGTCTCTGGAATTTCTTCATCTGGTGTTGGCGTCCATTCTGCTATGAATTCTGCCAATGCTCTGCTCTGGATAGTTGAAGTGCTCTCAAACTTGAGGTCAAAGCTTGATAGTTCCAGTGCCCACTCAACAATCCTGCCTGTCGCTTCTGGATTCTGTAATATCCTCTTTAGCGGAAAGCGAGTGAAAACTGTGATCTCATGTGCTTGGAAGTAATGGCGCAGCTTTCTCGAGGCCATAAGAAGGCCGAAAAGCAATTTCTGCACGCCAGAGTACCTTGACCTAGCCCCCTACAGAAGGGAACTGACAAAGTAAACTCGGCGCTGCACCATTTTCTTCTGTGTCTCCTCGTGCATCTGCGCAGATCCATCTTTGTCGGGACCAGAGCTTGTCGGGGAAGCCCCCTGCTTGTCGCTAGATGCGCCTGTCGTGGTTGCTGGCTCGTCATCTGCCTCCCTCTCTGCCACTAACGCAGCACTAACCACTTGATTGGTTGCCGCTATATACAGCAGCAACTTCTCTTGTGGCTTAGGTGTGACAAGTATTGGAGGGGAGGATAGGTATCTCTTCAAGTCTTGCAGCGCAGCCTCCGCTTCCGGAGTCCATTTCATTGGACCTGCCTTTTTCAATAATTTGAAAAATGGCAGGGCGCGCTCAGCAGACCTAGAGATAAACCTGCTGAGAGCAGCCACGCAACCGGCCAGTCTTTGCACATCCTTGACGCGCTTTGGTGCTTTAATTTGCTCAATGGCCTTGATCTTGTCGGGATTGGCTTCAATTCCCCGCTGAGACACGAAGAACCCGAGAAGCTTGCCGGAGGGGACTCCAAACACACACTTCTCTGGGTTGAGCTTGAGGCTGATTTTGCACAGATTTGCAAAGGTCTCATCTAAATCTTGGATCAGAGTTGCCTTGTCTTTGCTCTTGACCACTATGTCATCCATATAGGCTTCCACATTTCTGTGTATTTGCGGCTCAAGGGCGACATGGACTACTCTTGCAAATGTTGAGCCAGCATTTTTTAATCTGAAAGGCATCCGTACGAAACAGTACGTGCCACATGGAGTAATGAATGCGGTCTTCTCCTCATCCTCTTCTGCCATGAAGATCTGATGGTATCCTGAGTATGCGTCAAGAAATGAAAGCAAATCACATCCGGCTGTGGAGTCAACAATCTGGTCAATGCGCGGCAAAGGAAATGGGTCTTTGGGACAAGCTTTGTTAACATCGGTAAAATCGATACAAAGTCTCCATTTCCCGTTTGCCTTGCGCACGACTACAAGATTGGCCAACCACGTAGGATGGAGCACTCCTCTGACAAGGCCTGCTGCTTCCAACTTCTTGATCTCTTCTGCAATGAATTCTTAGCGCTCCACTGCTTGCTTCCTGACCTTCTGCTTGACGGGCCGCGCATGAGGACAAACGGCAAGATGGTGCTCAATTACTTTCCTGGGAACACCGGCGATGTCAGACGGTTGCCACGCAAACACGTCGACATTCGCCCGCAGGGAAGCAATGAGCGCGCTTTCCTATTTAGGGTCAAGAGTGGCACTGATGGTGAAGGTACCACCAGTGCCGCCCTCCTTGGCGGACACCTCCACGCAAACCACAAAGATGTCGGGGGACTGATCCACGAACACCTATGGGACTGGCGGGCCGAGTCCCTTTCGGTTCGGCAGGGGCGGAGGTCGCACGAAGAGCGGATCGAGGCGAAACACGCGAGCAGTTTACCCAGGTTCGGGCCGCACGGATGTGTAAAACCCTACTCCTGCTTTGTGGTTTGTATTGATTTCTTGCTCGGGAGCGCGGAGTGCTACAGTACACACCAGCAGCTAACGAGACCGAGTGTGAGTGTCTTTCGAACCCCCCTCTACGTTGCACATGGGCCTCCTTTTATATGCTCAAGGGGTCACCGACAGGTGGCAACAGAGGCAAAGGGTAAAAATGGAAAGGTGTTACGGTAGGTACAGCTACCTGCTACAGTGTATCATACCTAACCCTGACGGCAGGGGACAAGGGCATTAAATGCCCGTCTGCGTCGCCTAAACAGTGCAAAAAGGGACCGTCAGGGGCGCCACCGCTCGCCACGATGGCGATCTTGTCAGCGCCGCTTGCCACCGCGCACCGCAAGCTGCACAGCCTCCCGCCACGTACGCCTGGAAGGGTCCCAGAGCGACACGTTGGTGGATGTGCTGGAGCGCGGGCACAGTGGTGTCTTGCCGCGCCAAGCGCCTTGCCGCGGTTGTTGTCTTGTCGCGCCCGGGAGCTTGTCGCTCACCGGGCCTTGCCCGGACGTGCGACGCGTCGCGGCAAGTTCCTTGAGATGCCTTGGTTGGCCTTCCCGGCAAGCTCCTCTTGCCGGGGTCTTGAGGTGCCTTGGTTGGCCTTCCCGGCAAGCTCTTCTTGCCGGGGTCTTGTCTCCTTAGCTTAGATACTTTGTTCTTGAATGGCTCCAAAGGAACCACGGAGGACCTTGGCGGTCACCCGGCAAGCCTTGCCGCGGGATGCTGCGACTGCCCGTGCACAAGTTCGGGATACTAGGCTACCCCTACTCTAGTACACCGACAGGAGCCCCTGGGCCTCGGCCATACACGGTGCCGAGCGCTGTTGGGCCAGGCCCATAATAGGGCACGGGCACGCGCGGCCTAGGTTACGCCGTATGTCACTCCGTATCCACCGCGCCCTCCCCGAACGGCACGCGTTGAATGCGGCGTTGTGGGAGAGATCGTCGGTGGTATCTTTATTCAGAACTGCGAAACATCCGCCCCCTCCCTCTTTATAAGCAGGGGAAACAGGGGCAGTTCGCCCATTCGCCCGTTGCTGTTCCAATCTCAGAAATCTCCGCCGCTCTCTCGTCTTCCCAAAGCCGAAAGAGAGCAGCGCTCCGCCCCCCATCGCCACCAGCTCCACCAACGCCATCGACCTCCTCCACCACCTCCGCCATGGCTCCAAAAGCTGACAAGGGGAAGGGTGTGAAGTTGACCGAGGTGCAGCGGCTTGCGGCGCTGCGGAAGGAGCGAGCAGTCTTCCCCCCCAAGCTTGCCGCGAAGGAGCTGAGGGAGAACTACTACCTCTTCTGGTCGACGGAGACGCGAGCGCACCCGCGCACGAAGGTACTCCCCGCCGCCGCTTGGAAGAAGGCCCCAAATGGATACCCCTTCTTCGCATTGTTCTTCTACTGCGGGCTCTGCCCGCCTTTCTCTGAATTCTTCTGCGACATCATGAATACCTACGGATTCCACCTCCTTGACTTCACCCCCAACGCCGTTCTGACCATGGCAGTTTTCGCACATCTCTGCGAAAACTTTGTCGGAGTCCATCCCAGCGTAGCCCTCTTTCGCCATTTCTTCATACCCCGAGTAGAAAGAGGAGAGCCTCTATCCGGCGGAATCGCCTGGATCTCAAGGGCCGGCAAGAAGGAGACTTATCTGGAGGGAGAATTCCGTGGCAAGTGGGAGGAGTGGAGGGCAGACTGGTGCTGGATTGACGAGGAGAACCCGCAGCCATTCACCACCCGGCGCCAAACCCCAGTAGCACGCGGCAGCGATTGGAGTGACGTTGCCCGGGAGGACGACAGGCTGAAGATTGCTGTCACCCGGATCCTGCGCCTCAGGCTTGCCGGGATCACTGTAGGCGCTGTTGGTGCAGATTTCCTTCACCGCTGCATCGCCCCCTGCAGGAACGGGGGAGGCCCACTTGGGAGTTCAAGAATGCGGCAGACATCATGAGGCTGCGGCCGGGCCTCAACTTCAGCTTCACAGTTCTGGAGCTCAACACGATGCTTCAGGAGCTCTTCAAGTATGACCCCCAACATCCCGAAGTGTTCAGGTTGCCAGGGGGTGTCGTTCCGCTGTGCAACAATTCCGCGCTTGACCGCATCCGTGCAATGATGCCGCTGTGCGACTCGCATGGAATTGTGCCAACTTGGCAGGAGCCTGCAGACGATGTCGTGCAGCATTTCTTCGATGACTTGGTAGAAGTGGCGATCTGCCCCGACGAGAAGGACAGCCTCACCCGTGACACCACCGATGCGGAGATGGCACTCATCGCCACTAGGCTGGAAGAGGCGGCGGCAGCCGCAGCCGCGGGCGAGTTCGGATTCACTGTGGAGGAGGCAGATGCAGCACAGGCGGGAAGCCGTGCCGAGCGAGGGGAGCCTGCCGGCGAGAAAGAGCTTGCCGGACAGGGCACCGGGTCGAGCGAGCCCGCCAAGGACACGAGCGGCTCGTTGGAGATCGACTCGTCTTCCACCTCATCTTCAGACAACTCGCCGCAAGCAGAGCCTCCATCTCCACCAAGAAGGCGTCTCCGCAAGGCCGTGGGATGTGGCGGAGCGGCAAGCGAGTCCACAGCCGCCGCGCCGCGCGACACGCTCCACCGCGGCAAAGACAATGCTCAGCCTGAAGACATTCCTTCTAACAACGACAATGATCAGCAAGAGCAAAATCTTCACCATGTACATCCTCGTGTTGCCAATGAAGTGCAGATTGAAAGAATAATTGATAGCATCAATGCACCCGGTCCACTCACTCGTTCAAGGGCAACTCAGCTAGCAAATTTCTATGGGCACTTCGCATTTGTCTCAATAACATAACCCAAGAAAGTTGAAGAAGCCTTCATGGAACCTGAATGGATTCAAGCTATGCAAGACGAGCTTCAACAGTTTGGGCTGAATAATGTATGGGAACTGGTCAAGCGTCCCGATCCTCGGAAGCACAACATAATAGGCACCAAATGGATATACCGCCAACAAGCAAGATGAGCATGGTCAAGTTGTCAGAAACAAAGCTCATCTCGTTGCTCAAGGATATACTCAAGTGGAAGGCATTGACTTTGATTTGCTCATGTGGCTAGACTTGAAGCCATACGCATACTGCTGGCCTATGCAAATCATCACAACATACTTGTTTATCAAATGGATGTGAAGAGCGCCTTCCTCAATGGCAAGACTGAAGAAGAACTGTATGTTGCACAACCTCCTGGCTTTGAAGATCCAAAACATCCTGACATGGTATACAAGCTCAACAAGGCACTATATGGCCTCAAACAAGCCCCTCGGGCCTGGTATGACATACTCAAATACTTCCTGAAGAGCAAAGGCTTCATACCTGGTTCTCTCGACCCCACTCTCTTCACGAAGACATATGATGGTGAACTGTTTGTGTGCCAAATATATGTGGATGACATTATCTTCGGCTGCACCAATCAGAAGTACAGTGAAGAGTTTGGATATATGATGCAAGAGCAATATCAAATGTCTATGATGGGAGAGCTGAAGTTCTTTCTCGGTCTTCGAATACGACAGCAATGCAACGACATCTTCATATCTCAAGAGAAGTATCTCAAAGATTGCCTGAAGAAGTTCGGTATGCAAGACTGCAAAGGCTTCACGACGCCAATGCCAGCCAAGCATCATCTGGGTCCTGACGACAATGGTAAAGAGTTCGATCAAAAGGTATACCGCTCCATGATTGGTTATTTACTTTATCTATGTGCATCTAGGCCAGATATTATGCTTAGTGTTTGCATGTGTGCTCGATTTCAAGCGGCACCAAAGGAGTCGCATCACTTAGCTATGAAGCGAATTCTTCGATATTTGGCTCACACCCCAACTCTAGGATTATGGTATCCAAAGGGCTCAGAGTTTGATCTGGTTGGATTCTCAGATGCTGATTATGCTGGTGACAAAGTTGATCGCAAGTCTACATCAGGCACATGTCACTTTCTGGGACGATCACTTGTATGTTGGCCTTCAAAGAAGCAGAACTATGTATTTCTCTCCACTGCTGAATCTGAATACATTGCTGCTGGATCTTGCCGCGCTCAGCTTCTGTGGATGAAGCAAATGCTCAAAGACTATGGCATTCATCTGAAGCAAGTGCCACTCTACTGCGACAACGAAAGTGCCATCAAGATTGCCAACAACCCAGTTCAGCACTCGAAGACAAAGCACATTGAAATTCGTCATCACTTTCTCAGAGATCATGTTGTGAAGGAAGATATTGATATCATACACGTCAACACTGAAGAGCAATTGGCAGATATCTTCACCAAGCCCTTGGATGAGAAGAGATTTTGCAAGTTACAGTGTGAGCTAAATATCCTGGAATCCTCAAATGTCCTATGATCAGGCACACATCCTAATCCTTATGCATATTTGTGACTTAGATGTGCAACACACGAATTAAAGTATATCTTCAATCAATGAAGAAATACATTCTAAGTGTGAATACATTAATGTGGAATTTGACTTCAGAGCGCCACAATAATTGTGCGCCGTGTCTGGGTCTAATACTTCCTATACGGTGGGTAACGCCACCACCAAATGTTCTATTTCGAAGTGTTTCACTCATGGCGTTACCTTGCTATGACTTCACATTTGGTTTGGCTTCAATCTCAACATGTCTTCATGATTATCTTCACTATGTTGATTATATAGATATATATATATACTAGGGTTATGTCCTCTATAGCATTCACTTATAGCTATGTCTTCTTGTTGAATCTTTTGAACTAAGTGAATGTGATCGGACCCTAACCTCTCTATGCTTTCTATCTCAAATTCTATCTCTCCAAATCATATGCATTCTATTGAAACAGTCGAATGTCTTCCCTGCGTCTTTGTCAGCAGAAGATACAGAGACAACCATTAAGTCCGTTTTCAATGCTCATTCCTCCACATGAAACCCGGAGAAGTAGGAACGACCACCCGACAATCCAGGCGTGCGTCGGACGTGGAACAAACCCCAAAATTCTGCATAATGGCCACGTGTTCCTCAGATGCGAATCGCTAGGGGCACCTGTGTCATAACGCAGTGCCGCCCCTGTACCTATAAATACACACTTCACGACGGTCATTATCTCTTCTTCCACTCTCGCACGAACCCTAGCGCCACCGCTAGCCCTCTCCGACGCCGGTGACGAAGCACTTCACTGCCGGAACCTCTCCGACGCCGTCTTCACGCCGACCGCGGACATCGTCCTCTCCGCCGTCGCCGTAGGTGTCCTCCGTCGCCAAGTTAGGGCACGGAAGATCGAACTGCTTGGCCTCATCTTCCACTCCGTCTAGCAGTTCTTAGTGTGGCAAATAAAACTTCCTTTTTACGGCACCGCTGATCCTATGGCTTTGTCACTTTCTACCACAAGCAGTTTCTATTCACACAAGTTAGATCTCTCTCATACTACATCTCATAACATGCCTAGTATATTCACTTATGCTTCACAAAGTAGTTAGATTCCTCACTTGTACTGATCTCTAGATTCGTACAAATCTGGAACCAACTCCTTATCTATGAGTGAATGTCTTCACACGATGAGGTCAATGTCTTCTAAACTGATTTATATTCAAAATCTTCTGAGAATGCATATGACCTCTTCCACTTCCCTCGCACCTTAATGCTGTCACAGGTACATGTCCCTGGGAGAATCCCTTGGTTCTCATAGTCTGCATTCATTTGCCGAATTCTTATAGCATCATATAAATTCACCCAAAGCAAGTTCCTATTTGTCCAGCAAGCGAAAATCTTTGAAGCCTTTGAACGTGTTGAAGCCTTTCAGTTTAAAGTTCATCGCTTCAGAGAAATCAGCAAGGAAGGGTGGCAGAAAGCGTCGTGGAGAAACATCTAGAGATCTGTCAGATGACCTCTCAGAACTGTAGAAGACAGATCCTGAAGAGGATTACAATCAACGCAAGACCCGAATCCAATGGATTCGAAGATATTGGGCAGAACAATGGTTCAAATACCGATTTGTAACCCATGAATATGCTGAGAAAAATGCCATCAAGAGACCGTGGGGAGACATCCTATACAAGAATCTTCAACCCAGGTCCAGAGATGAAGCCATTGAACAAGGCTTCTATCCCTGCATGGTCCGTGGGCCACAGCCTGTTGATGCACACCCATCATCACTACTATGGTGTCGTGACGACACTCTGTTCAAGCGCAACTTCCAGTTTTCCCAGAACTCAGCGAAGCAAAACAAGAAGACATTGGGACTAGACTTCAACCCTGGTCCCTCAGCTCCAAGGGCTGATGGCACACGAGATGCAGAACCCAATGTCATCGGTCCTTTCTACAACCTTGAAGGCCTCATCACCCATATCTTGGTTCAAGGGACAGCCGTGAATGAGCCTGCAGATGACGTTGAATCAGATGAAGCGCCTGCAGCGCCGAAGCCAAAGAAGCTGAAGCAGCCAAAAGCTTCGAAGCCGGCCTCTGCAGCAAAAATCTCACGGGCGAAGCCACGGGCAACTGCACCTCCTAAAGACAGTGTGCAGTCCGAAGATTTATCACGCATCTCCAAGCCCCATAAGGTCAAGATGCCTCTACCACACACCGGCCAAGAGCTAACAGCTGCTGCCATTCTGCACAATGATGCCATTGATCTGTCAAGTGTTGAAGATCTTGCAGATGACGCTCTTGAGCAACTCATCAAGAGCAAAGAAGAGGCAGAAATCTTCAATGATCTATCTCTCTTTGATGTGACAATCATCCACAACTTCATTGATGAGTGGTTTGACACGCCAAACATCAGCTTCGAAGATCTGCAGCTACCCATTGGCCTCAGTGTCGCCTTCCATGGCGCCATTGCTTCGGAGTTAGCTATCGCCCAGTGCATTGTTGAACTGAAGCAAAAGATTGACTATGAAAAGGCTCAGTTCAAGAAGCATATGGCCAAGCTCAGCGTGCAAGAGGTGAAGAACTTCAAGATTATGCTGCACGAGCTCAAGGAAGCCTTTCTCAAGAAACGTGCAGAAGCTCAAGGTTCTCGTGAGCGCATGAAGGTTCTGGCTGACAAATGTGTGCAGGCCTACAATGAGGCTGAGAAGCGCAAGGCCCTTGGGCGTCCTGGCATCGACCCCAGGATGGCAGCAAAGAAGATGAAGAAGCCCGCTACGGCTGAACCTGACGCACCAAGGCAGGAAGCAGATCCCATTGTCTTCCCAACTAGAATGACTGGCTCGAAGCCAAAAAGCCGGTCAACCGCTTCAGAGCTCAAGAAGACGAGGATTGCCGAGGCTGAAGCAGGAAGAGGAAACATCCTGAACCCTCTCCTATTGCCCCCTCCAATAAGAAGAGGAAGACCAAGAAAGATCGGGCTGCTCCCATAGAGCCTTTGATAATTGAACCCATTTCCATGGTTCGTCCTGACGCTGAACGCTAACTGACAATCCATGAGCCTGCTTTCACAGAGGCTCATGAAGCTGAAGACTTTCCAGTAGCTGATCCCATCGCTGCTGAAGACATTGGTCACCATAACCATGTAGAAGATGGTGCAGTCCTTCCTCAGCTCGAGCACAGCGAACTCATCAGCATTGGGCATCCTATGACGCCAATCGCTTAGGATGCTTCATGGGCTGATCGCCCACAAGAGGAAGAAGACTTTGAGGCCTGGCCAACTCCAACTACACAGGCATCGCCTGCGTTGCGCAGGCTTCGCAAAGGACCAAGGCCTCTAGTCTCTGCGTCTGAAGCTGAATCTGCTGAAGACATTCCGGCTGCATCAGCCGATGAAGAAGAAACCCCAAGCACTGCTACACCCCCGTCTCACCAAGAAGCTGTTCTCGAGGAGAACGTGACTGTGACCGACCCTCCAGCTCATCAAGTGGAGGTTGAACATCTTGAGGCTGCCACCACCAACACCACTGAAGCGACTGACGCTGTCATGGCTGAAGCTAATGTGGAGCCCTCACCAACAAAAGCACCAGAAGTCAGCGAAGCCACTGATCCCGCCACTTTTATTCCTGAGTCTGCTGCCGGTCCCCAGTTCGACTATCATGTTGAGCACAGGACTCAGGTACAGAATCCAATCCCAAGATTGCCAAGGTTCCCAGGTCCTGCATCAGCACCTGGCTCCTTCAATATCAATGGCTTCAGAGCAGACAACACATTCTTCAATAGCTCCAGGAACCCCTACTCAAGGGAAAGGATATCATCTGATTGGTTCTGGAGCTATCCGCAGCGAAGCTATTACTCTTGCATTCTATACAATCAAGGTCGCATCTTCCCCCACAAGCGTCTTGACATTGATGATATAGCTGGTCTGCCCTGTCTAGAAGAAGCTCTGGACTACTTCAAAGAAGTTGGATTGCTGCCGTTCGTCACTGACCAAGAGCATTGGAATGAAGAGTTACTGCTCCAATTCTATGCCACACTTCACATCCGCGGGTATAGCAGAGATCCGAAGACTTGGGTCCTGGAGTGGATGACAGGAAACATTCATCATGAAGCCAAAGCCTTTGACATCATTGAGCTCACTGGTTTGCCCACTCCTGGCGATCTCTATGAGCATGGCTGTCAGCTTCATAGTGAAGCTATTGAGAGCATCTTTCAGAAGACTGAACCTAATATGAGTCAGATGCTCAGTATGATGAAGCCATTGCCCCAAGATGCTGCTTATCCCACGGAGTTCTTCGTTGAAGACCTTGAGTATCTGCCAAGAACCATTTATCACATCATAAGGCGAACTCTCTAGCCAATCAAAGGACATTCTCCCATTGCCAAGCTGGAAGGTGCAATGAAGATTTTGGTCTTCTACATTCTTCATGGAAAATGCTTCAATACATAGGATTTCTTCATTCGCCAACTTGCTGCATCTGGCTCTGATCTATTTGGTTTGAAGTTCTACGCCCCTTGGGTGATGCGGCTGATCAAACTTCACTCCGCTATCTCATATCAGCCCTCGGCCCGCAACCATCGGATCTTTTTGCCTGATGTGGATATGTCTATTGAAGCCATCTATCCTGAGCCTGCCAAGGAACCTCTTTGTCCTCAGAATGCAGAGCATCAAAGTTTCAGTCAGAACATTGAAGGCGTGGAAGCCGTAACTCGTGTGTATCCTTTGGCTGGCACTACACATGCACCGCATCCTGCTCTCACTTAGGCCACAGACAGTACAACTGCTCCATGACCCAAGAAGCGCACTCGTGTTCTCAACGACCGAGAGCTTCTTGTGGCTCTTCATCAGAAACAGGATAGGCATCATGACTGGCTGAAGCGTCAGATGCAAAGCCTCTTTGTGGATGTTAATCGCATTAGAAATCTTGCCACCAAGAATGCTTTTGTTGCCCATGAAACCTCTGGCCACACATGGAAAGGGATAACGCTGATGTGTTTTGAAGATGATCTTCAAGAGGATGGCTTCACTGAGCGATTCAAGTTTGACTCCACACCTCCTCGAAGGGCAGTGCTGCGACGAACTCCATCCCTTGAAGACTCTGAGTTCTCTTCCTCTGCTGCAACTGTGACTGCCAGAGTGATCGAGGATGAAGACGATGCTACTTCACCGCCACCTCCTTGAGCACGCTTCGACTCTGCTCCAAGCTCTTCAGCACCGCCAAACACCACCAACGACCCTGCTGCTTCACCTACTCCTCATGGGAACAAGTAGATGCTCTATGTCTTCAAACCTTTTTGGTCCTTACTGACAAAAGGGGGAGAAGCATATGAGGTTGATAGTCTTCAAGTGGGTCCATATGGGTGGGTGCTTTATATTTTGCTTCGTGCTTACAACTCTCGTTTTGCTACATTTGGTTCTTTGAGTTGTAACACTTAAACTCGATGGACATCTGCTACTTATCTGCCACCTTGTGTTGCGATGATAAATTCCGCATGTGCGACGATAAATTCCGCACTTACATCATTCTGCAGACGTCCATTTTCCATTATGCATGCCATTATCTTCATATACTTTCACATGCATAGTGGATTTTCATCATAAGTTGAAGTGGATCTCCACAAGTACAACCTGCCATGTGCATTTGCATTCCAAAAGAAAATTACTTATATGCACATCTTCAGGGGAGCCCTTGCAACTTATGAAGACAATTCCTTATCCTTTACAACTTCACAGATTATATTCCCCGTTGAAAACTTCAACTAGTTTGTCATCAATCACCAAAAAGGGGGAGATTGTAAGTGCATCTAGTGCCACCCCTAGTTGGTTTTGGAGTATTGACGACAAACCTAGTTGAGGGACTAATGTGTTTGTGAGAATTGCAGGATAACACAGGTAGAAGTCCCTCATTGATTCGGTTTTCCTACCAGAGATGACCCCTAAAAATGTATGAAGATATTGAAGTCAAAGGTGGTATATGAAGATATTCACATTGAAGACTATGACAAGAGAAGACACCACATGAAGCCTATGGAGCTCGAAGACTTAGATCTTTCGTAGTTCTCTTTCTTCTGTGTTGAGTCATAGGAACCACCGTGCTGTTAAGTGGGGTCCAAGAGAACCAGTCAGAATGACTGAAGTGATGCTTAAACAAAACCTATGTCTTCGAGTGAAGACTATGAGAGCGAATCTTGTCCAGAGTCGGACAAGTTAGCTTTGCTTGTAGCCCAAGTAAAGTTGCCATGTGAGTTTGAAATCTGACCGTTGGAACACGTGTCAGTTCCTTAGTGACCCAGGGTCATTTCGGACAAATCAGGTCGGGTTGCCAAGTGGCTATAAATAGCCCACCCCCTACAACCATAAACGGTTGGCTGCTCAGATTTAGAGTACGGCTTTTGTCGTTTGAAAGCAACCCACCTCGAAGCCTTTGAGAGATAATTCCTTGCGAGGATAAAGCCCTAACCACCCAGAGCCAAAGAGAATTAGCCATCACTTAAGTCTTCTTGTCTGTGTGATCTGAAGACTTATTACACTTGAGGACTGTGCATCCTCCAGCCGGTTAGGCGTCGTGTTCTGAGCATCCAAGAGACATTGTGGATTGCCGGTGAACGAAGTCTGTGAAGGTTTGGGAGTCTACCTTGAAGACTTACCAGAGTGATTGGGCGAGGTCTGTGTGACCTTAGCTCAAGGGGAATATGGTGAGGACTGGGTGTCCTGAGCTGCGTGTTCAGGACTGGGCGTCCGGGACTGTGTGTCCTAAGGTTTAAATACCTAGCCGCCCTAACCAGACGTATAGTTGTCACAACAACTAGAACTGGTCCAACAAATCATTGTCTTCAGTGAGTCACTGGTTTCATCTTCCCTTCGAGGACACACAGACCTAGTTCCAGTTGCTGTGACAACTGTACGTCTGGTTAGGGCGGCTAGGTATTTAAGCCTGAGGACACACAGTCCCGGACACCCAGTCCTGAACACGCAGCTCAGGACACCCAGTCCTCACCGTATTCCCCTTGAGCTAAGGTCACACAGACCTCGCCCAATCACTCTGGTAAGTCTTCAAGGTAGACTCCCAAACCTTCACAGACTTTGTTCACCGGCAATCCACAATGTCTCTTGGATGCTCAGAACGCGACGCTTAACCGGCTGGAGGATTCACAGTCCTCAAGTGTAATAAGTCTTCAGATCACACAGACAAGAAAACTTAAGTGATGCCTAACACTCGTTGTCTCTGGGTGGTTAGGGCTTTATCCTCGCAAGGAATTCTCTCTCAAAGGCTTCGAGGTGGGTTGCTCTCAAACGACAAAAGCCGTACTCTAACTCTGAGCAGCCAACCGTTTATGGTTGTAGGGGGTGGGCTATTTATAGCCACTAGGCAACCCGACCTGATTTGTCCGAAATGACCCTGGGTCACTAAGGAACTGACATGTGTTCCAATGGTCAGATTTCAAACTCACACGGCAACTTTACTTGGGCTACAAGCAAAGCTGACTTGTCCGACTCTGGACAAGATTCGCTCTCATAGTCTTCACTCGAACACATAGGTTTTGGTTAAGCATCACTTCAGTCATTCTGACTGGTTCTCTTGGACCCCACTTAACAGTACGGTGGTTCCTATGACTCAACAGAGAAGAAAAAGAACTACGAAAGATCTAAGTCTTCGAGCTTCATAGGCTTCATGTGAAGTCTTCTCTTGTCATAGTCTTCAATGAGAATATCTTCATAAACCACCTTTTACATCAATGTCTTCATACATTTTTAGGGGTCATCTCTGGTAGGAAAACCAAATCAATGAGGGACTTCTACCTGTGTTATCCTGCAATTCTCACAAACACATTAGTCCCTCAACTAGGTTTGTCGTCAATACTCCAAAACGAACTAGGGGTGGCACTAGATGCACTTACAGATATCATTACAAGATACCATGTACTGAATAGATGAGAATACAAGATAAAGTCTTACACTCGCCATAAGCTACAGCATGAATACATAGGTACATCAATATAGAGCAATCAACATGCAGAAGAGTAGGATATGACTCCGGATGAAATCAAATGAAAAAGAAGAGCGACATCCACCCTGCTTATCCAAGAGTCCCTACCCGGAACGTATCCCTTGAACTAAGAAGAAGAAGCAGAAGAACTCCAAAACAAGCAAGCTTAGCTCTCACGTCAAATCATCACATTACCTGTACCTGCACCTATTGTTGTAGTAATATGTGAGCCACAAGGACTCAGCAATCCCATTACCATCGGTATCAATACTAGCAAATCTTAATGGGTATAAAATGGATAAGTGGTGAGGTTTCAGCAGCACTAAGCATTGCATGGTGGCTAACTTACGAGTACAAGAGTAGGAAGAGTAACTACGCATAACGGTCGAAAATTAGTAATGATCAATAAGTGATCCTGAACTACTTATGAATCAAACATAACCCACCATGTTCTCTTCCCGAACTTTCTCGAAAAGAGACAATCACAGTTACACACGCGCTTGGTGTATTGTATCTTGGATCTAGTGTCAAGTTCTCTACAACCAGATGTTGTAAATTTCTAATCTGCCACATAATCGCGAGCACGGCTCTCAAAAATATTAAACCCTCCAGCAGTGTCCCAACTTAGTCCATCACAAACTCTCATGATCCACGGAGGTAAATCTCCATCTCGGGTCAACCCAATCAAGCGCGGAATCCCGGTGCACAAAATCATTCGACAATGGTAAAACAATGTTAGCAAGACCTCCCGACGTGCCAACACCCTGATAAGAGTCGTGCATATCTCGTCTCAGGCCATGATCGGATGAGCTAAGCTTACGGTCGCTGAGACCCAAGTTTCCAAGGGGGCGCCACAAGGTGCTCTAGTTTGGATAAACAATCATGAGGAGCACTGGCTCGGGTTATTGATTAAGGGTCCTCGGTTGCTAGCCGGTCCCTATGCAAGTTTTAGTTGTTATTAGGCAAATGGTAAAACCAAAGTTGGGCCTAGTTGCAAGAGTTTTATTCAAAGTGAAGTGTCAAGGGTTTTCCATAAACCCCGACCGTGTTAGGAACGCAAATCAAGGAATATAACATCGGTATGATGAAAACTAGGGCGGCAAGAGTGGAACAAAACACCAAGGAAAAGGCTAAGACTTCCACCCTTTACCAACTATATAGATGCATTAATTAAATAAGAGAGATTGTGATATTCCATGATATCCATGTCCCAACATGGAACAACCTACAACTAGCAACACTATAAGAGGGGTTGAGCAAGCGGTAACTATCGACAACGTATCCGCAACTGTCGACAAGAACCACAATCGGAAAGAAGCAAACAACATAGTAAACAAACAAGCATAAACATGGCATGATGCACAGCCAAGTATGACGCATGTCCATTTTAATGAGTCATGACATGGCAAAGTGCAACAAACAATACTACAAATTAATTGGAGCTCAATATGCAACGAGTTGCATATAGATGAAACACCGCATTCAATTATTTAGTTCACTCTCGTTTATGTACCGAACAATATTAAATATTTTTAAACTTGGCAAGAGCTGAAACATGAGCAAACTAGCTATCTAGGCATGTTAAATGAGGCCGGAAAAAACAAACAATTCTGGAAAATCATCATATGCAATTTACGAATTTACTACTGTTTTGCACTAAACCACATTTTAGAGTTGTTAAATATGCAAAGTAATGCCACCATGTTAATCTAGGCATTTTTCTACCCCATTTACATATAAAGTTTATTTAATTCGTAGCTACGGTTATTAAGATATGAAATATACCATTTTAGCATGTCATTTGTGGGTATTAATTCAAATAGCATATTTAAACATTCTTAACATGGATGAAAGTTGCAAATTATGAAACTAGATAAAATTCTAATCATTTTACAAATATAAGGTTTTTACATGTGATGCACGGTTTGTGAGATATTAATGCATGAACATGGACTTTTTTTTTGCAAATTTGTAAACCTGGAATTATAGCTAAATTTGTCTAGAGGAAAAAAAACATTACACGGGCCGAAACAGGCTAGCCCAGCAGTGCACAGGCAAGGGCTCGGCGGCTGCTCACATTGGGCCAATAGGCCGGCGGGGAAGTGGAGTGCTGGGCCTTGGTCAACAGGCGAAGGGGAGGTGGCCCACACGCGTGGAGTGGATGCGGTCAACGAGCGAGGAGCGTGACGAGGCGCGATGCAGAGGACGGGCAGAGCAGCAGGTTCTGGCGATGGGGTCGTAGGAACCGGCCGGAACGGGCTGGATCCGACGGCAGATTGAAGGAGATCCGGCAGCGGGGGCGACGAACGGGCGGTGGCCATGGCAGTTCTCTGCGAGAGAATGAGAGATGTGAGAGGAGGAGAAGGGAACAAGAGGAAGGGGAAGGGCGTGCTGTAACCTAGCCGATGAGACAGCCGGCGGTGGAACGACGAAGCGGGGCGTCGGGGTGGCTTGGAGGTTGAGGTCATCGGCGGGCTGGCTCGCCAGAGCGGAGCAGTGATGAGGCCATGGTTACCGGCGGCGGCGAGGCAAGTCTATGTTTGTGGGCGTCCATGGTGGCACAAGAGAGCTCCTGCGGCTGCTGTTCCAAGAGAGAAAGAGAGGTCAGGGAGGGAGAGAGCGAAAGGTGGTGAAGCAAGGAGGCAGAGGTGGACCGGCGGGGCTCAACTATTGGGGTCTGGTTGTCGGCGGCAGACGGGAACGAAGGTGCCTTGATGTCTACTACACAACTTATTCTTGTTGACTCGTGTTAGGCCTGCAAGCGCAAAGTTTTGTAGGACAGTAGCAATTTTCCCTCAAGTAGATGACATAAGGTTTATCAATCCATGAGAGGTGTAGGATGAAGATGGTCTCTCTCAAACAACCCTGCAACGAAATAATAAAAAGTCTCTTGTGTCCCCAAGACACCAAATACAATGGTAAATTTTATAGGTGCACTAGATCGGCGAAGAGATGGTGATAAAAGTGTAGTATTGATAGTAGATATTGATTTTTGTAATAGGAACAATAAAAAAAAGCAAGGTAGCAATTGATAAAACGGATCACAAACGGTATTGCAATGCTTGAAAATGAGGCCTACGGTTCGTAGTTTCACTTAGTGCAATCTCTCAACAATGTTAACATAATTGGGTCATATAACCAGCCCTCAACGTGCGATGAAGAAGAAATTTTTTGTAGGACATGAAACCACCTCAAAGCTATTCTTTCCGATCAATCTATCCTAGAGTTCGTACTAAAATAACACAACCTATTCTTTCCGGTTGTCGGGGAAAACAGATAGGGGTATGTATTTTCCCCTGACTTGTGCATGGACAAGCCAAGGACTTGCCGAGGTACGAGGAACCAAGAGCTTCGGAAGACCAACATGCAAATCAGAGGGACCAAGATCAAGCCAGAGAAGCAAGACACCATCAGGAGAAGGGTCTCCTTTGCCGGGCAGGCGAGCTCGGCAAGGCCCAAGACGTCCGAAAGAAGACGCCCAAGACGTCCCGGCAGGGCCTGCCAGGACACACGGAAGCAAAACTACCTCCCCACCTACTCCGCCACGACCCACGTTGTCAATCTGTGTGGTGTCAAGCCGCAAAGTGACTAAGTGGCAGCCATTCTCCAAATGGCAGCCTCTCCCTATAGGAAATACCTACAGATGACACATGTCCTGCGACGTGTCAAGCGAGCAGGCGTGGAGCTGGCAAGACAGCCCGGCAAGGCTTGTCGGGGCAACAAACGATGTGACGTTGAGCAGTGCATTTAGTGCACCTTGTCAGCCTGCAGAGTTATGTATAATAGCACTGTTTGCTATCTTATCAGTGCATAATGACTACTTTGCCATTGTGGTAACCCCTTGATCTATAAAAGGAGGCCCATGGCAACCGTACAAATGGTTAGAAGGTTGGATAACTCACACCCCTATACGCACGTAGCCATTGCCGCCCTGAGGCAACCCCTGCCGGGCAAGTGTACTATGCTCCACCACCACCTTTCCATCATCAATCCACCAAAGCAGGAGTAGGGTTTTATGCCTCGCGGCGGCCCGAACCTGGCTAAATATGCCTGCGTGATCTCTGCCGTGCTTCCCCACGCTCCTCTGCTCTTTGTGCAACATGATGCCCCCTGCCGAACTAGCAAGGGGCCTTCTTGTCCCATAGGTGGCCATGGTTTCCCATTACATATTTGGCGCGCCAGGTAGGGGGACCGCTTGCGCAAACCTGAAGGCGTGTGCAGCATGCTCTATTCGTGGTCGTTCGCTCAAAGCTTCTGGCGTTTGCAGCGCCCTCGAAGACACAGAAACTAAGCGGGGTCATCCCCACGCCACATTACTTGCCTTCGCGCCTCGCGGCAACCACGGCTACAATGTAGATCACCGCTGGAGATAATATGCTCGCATCGGCGGCCCATATGGCATACCTGCCATTCGGGCGCCGTCCGGGGAAAGGGGACAAGACGTGCTGGCGCGAGCTCCCTCATCCCCGTCCCTTCCCTTCATTAGCAGTTGAGCCTCTTTAGCCCTGGGGTCATCAATGTCGATGATTAGCGCGCGACGCTCGGTCTACTATATCCCCCATTTCGAGAAATCCTGAGTAAGGCGCTGGTATGAATCCATTGGTTGATGCCTCGGCAAGCGCGCCTCAGCGAGCCTGACTGCATTGGCATGATCCATGCAACGGCGGCCGCCTAGCTAACTTGAAGAAAAAGGGGAGGAAAAGGGGGCAGTGGATCCTGGCGCTGTACCCCGAGGCCTGCCAGCCGCACGAGACACGTGTCGGTCCCTATTGGGAACTAAGAAACTGCCCGATTGGCTTCCACTCCCCCGGGCGTCACGAGCGCGCCAAGAGCACGCGGCCAGGCAGAGGAGAAAGAAGCCTAAAACGAAAGCTAAGTCTACATTATCGCTTCTCATTGATGCAACTTTGGATTTTCGCGATTGTTTATCCCTTGACTATAGTGAGAGTTAGTATCGTGAAAACCCTCATGCGATGGAACCTTGTTAGTTTCTTTGATCGCTCCATCGTGTTGTACCAAGCCATGCTCACAGGTTGAGAGGCTGCGTCGAGAGCTACCTAGGAAAAACCTGCTGAGACGCATCCACGTCAAAATGACTGTTAACGGCCAGACCCTTAACACAATCGCGGCAATATGATACCGTCAGGCATCCAGAGCAGATATACGGTTGGATCATATGAACACGAATGTATAAAGCTCAAAGGGACAAACACACATTTAAAGATTTAACAAAAGATATCAGTTCCATGCAAACACTACCGGCAAAGGGACTAAACACAAAAGTATGTGTCATGTTTCATTATAGGGCAACGCGGGAGCAACAGCGGCCCGGTATTGGTCTAGGCACTAGGTGAAGCTGTTTAGACATGAAGGACCCTGTTGGCCTAGGGAGCAGCTTTCTCCTTGGCGACTGCGATATTAGCGCCCGCTAGCAGCTTCTTGAATCCATCATCAAGATCGAGGTCTGGATGGCGGCATGAAATATTGCTCAAGACCATGAAGAGGGTATCGCGGGCAAGCCTCCGGGACTTGGTCGCGAAGCGCTCGGCCCTTCCCTCCTCATGCACCTTCAGCTTATTGATCAGCTCGTTGAAGAAGACTACCAGCTTGATGCTTGGGACCTGCTGCCTGCTGGCCAAGAAGACGGGGCCATCGATACCCATCACTGCAGCTTGGGCGCCGAGCTGCTCGGCGGTGTCGATCATGCTCTTGATCCAGAAGTCAACCTGCTCAGACTAATTCTTTAGCTTGTTCTCTAGATCTTGTCGGAGAAGCTTGGCGGTGTCCAAATCATTGGTCAGTAGCTATTGGTGGGGCTCCCTGGACTCTGCCATGCTTTCCAAGGTGCCGACCCTGGCCTTCAGGTCCCTAATGGTGCCATTGGCATTGTCAAGGCTCTGGGTCTTTGAGGAGAGCTGTGATTGGGCATCAGTCAAGAGGACCCCCGCCTGCTGTGCTTCTTCCTTGAGTGTCTCCACCTCCTTGATGCTCCCGGCAAAGCCCTCATTCAACTTAACCAAATGCCGGTTGAGATCAATTTTGGCGGTGGATGCGGCAGCCAGATCTTTAGTGAGCTTCTTCAGCTGAGTGGAAAAATTAGTGGCAAGGGTATCCAGGCAGCTTTATGCTTGTCCTTCAATTCCTTGGTGCGTTGCTACACGAGAGCCTCCAGATCTTCATCCTTGGCATGGAGAGTGGCTTCGAGTTTCTCCTCCCAGAGGGAGATGTCTTGCTCTATGGCATCCAGAGATGCCTTGCGGTCCGCCAGGTGCACCTCACGGGCAATGACATCCTCCCTCGTCATTAGGAGCGTTTCTTGCTGCCTCGGGAACACCTTCATTAGCTTGCCGTTCCATTCGCACAGCTCCAAGCATTTGTCCTTCAGCTTCTGGTCCACCCTGCTGGTGGACTCGCGCCGCTCCTTGAGCTCATGCCACTTTTGATTGTGTCGGGCCTGCATCTACTTCATGCCCACCACCATAAACTCCATGAAACACAAATTCATTGAGATGGCGGCTGAGTCGTCGACCTCTCCAGCTCCCAGGTACAACATGTTACGCCCTCGATGCGGCTATATCTCCCACGTGTCTAAGCACGACTTAGAGGCATAACCGCATTGAAAGCAATGTCGCAAGTGAGGTAATCTTCACACAACCCATGTAATACATAAGGGAAAAAGGTACATAGTTGGCTTACAATCGCCACTTCACAGAATTACATGAATAAAGCATTACAACATCCAAATACAATCAAGGTCCGACTACGGAACCAAAATAAAGAGCAACCCCAAATGCGACAAGGTCCCCAGATAGACCCCAACTGGGCTCCACTACTGATCAACTAGAAACGAAACAAGACAAAGGACAAGATCTTCATCGAGCTCCTCCTTGAGCTTGGTTGCATCAACTGCTCGGTAACATCAGCACCTGCAACTGGTTTTAGAAGTATCTGTGAGTCACGGGGACTCAGCAATCTCACACCCTCGCGATCAAGACTATTTAAGCTTATGGGTAAGGCAAAGGTATGAGGTGGAGCTGCAGCAAGCGACTAGCATATATGGTGGCGAACATACGCAAAAAGAGCGAGAAGAGAAGGCAAGGCACGATAGATAAAACTATGATCAAGAAGTGATCCTAGAACAACCTACGTCAAACATAACTCCAACACCGTGTTCACTTCCCGGACCCCGCCGAGAAGAGACCATCACGGTAACACACACGGTTGATGTATTTTAATTAACGTCAACTTCAGGTTTTCTACAACCGGACATTAACAAATTCCCATCTACCCATAACCGCGGGCACGGCATTCGAAAGTTCAAAAACTATGAAGGGGTGTCCCAACTTAGCCCATCACAAGCTCTCATGGTCAACGAAGGATATTCCCTCTAGCGGGAAGACCCGATCAGGCTCGGAATCCCGGTTAAAAGACATCCTCGACAATGGTAAAACAAGTCCAGCAAGACCGCCCGATGCGCCGACATCCTGATAGGAGCTACACATATCTTGTTCTCAGGGCAACACCGGATGAACACTACGTATAGCTAAAACAAGCCCTCAAGTTTCCGCGAGGTGGCGCCGCAAGTGGCTCTAGTTTGGACCAACACTTAGACAAGCACTGGCCCGGGGGGTTAAATAAAGATGACCCTTGGGATGCACGACTCCCAAGGGAAAAAGGCTAGGTGGCGAATGGTAAAACCAAGGTAGGGCCTTGCTGGAGGAGTTTTATTCAAAGCGAACTATCAAGGTGTTCCCATTATAACCCAACCGCGTAAGGAACGCAAAATCCAGGAACATAACACCGATATGACAGAAACTAGGGTGGCAAGAGTGGAACAAAACAACAGGCATAAGGCCGAGCCTTCCACCCTTTACCAAGTATATAGATGTATTAATTAAATAAGAGATATTGTGATATCCCAAAAAGTAAACATATTCCAACAAGGAACAACATCTCCATGTTCCAACAAGGAACAAACTTCAATCTTCTCCTGCAACTAACAACGCTATAAGAGGGGCTGAGCAAAGAGGTAACATAGCCAAACAACGGTTTGCTAGGACAAGGTGGGTTAGAGGCTTGGTTCAACAATATGGGTGGCCTGATAAGCAAGTGCTAGGTATCGCAGCATAGGCATAGCAAAAGAGCGAGCAACTAAGCAAGCAAATATGGAAGTGATTTCGAGGGTATGGTCATCTTGCCTGAAATCCCGCAAGGAAGAAGAACGAGTCCATGAAGAAGATAAACGAGCGTAGTCGAACGGATCCTGACACACACGACGTTATCGGAACCAACCTGAAGAAGCAACAGCGGAAAGAAGCAAACAACATAGTAAACAACCAACACATCAACATGGCATGATGCATAATTGAGTATGATGCATGTCCGGTTTAATGAAGCATGGCATGGAAAAGTGCACAAACAATACTACAAATTAAGTGGAGCTCATTATGCAACGGAGTTACATATTGAAGAAAACACCACATGACTTATTTAGTTCTCTCTCGTTTATGTACCCAACAATATTAAATGTTGTTAGCATGGCAAGAGGGTGAAGCAAATGAAAACTACCTAACTAGGCAAGTTTAAATGAGGCCGGAACAACAAGCAACAAGTCCGGAAAAATCCTCATGTGCATATTTTTCTTGTGGTACTGATCTGCCCTAAACACAATTTTAGAGTTATTAAACATGCAAAGTAAAGCCACCATGTTAAACTAGGCATTTTTCTACCCCATTTACATATAAAGTTTATTAAATTCCGAGTTACAGTTATTTAGTTATGAAATAAATCATTTTAGCATGGCATAGGAGCAAATTTTAACAAACATCATTTTAAACATTTTAAACATATATGAAAGTTGCATATTATTAAACTAGATGAAAATCTAAGCAAGTTTCATATTAAGTTTATTTTAATCCGATGCACGGTTATTTACTTGTGGGCAAATTAAAATAATGGCATCCTCCTGTAATTATGCATGCATTGGGCCAAGCCCATCTGAGCCCATTGGGCCAAGCCCATCTGAGCCTGGAGGCGCATGGCGCGGTGCGGGCAGGCCGCGAAGGAGGCTGGGCCTTCCTGGCGCTGGCTGGGCCTGCGGTCAACGCATCGAGCGAGGCGGGTGAGCTTCTCTCGTATCTGAAGAAAAGCGAAAATCGGCAGCGACAGGTTCAGGGCGACCGGATTCTGGGGCGAAGGGAAGCAGACTGGCGATGGGTCGCGGCGCCGAGGGACTTGGCGCGGTTGAGGACGACGGCGTTGGGGAAGAACTCAAGGGAGGTGGCTGCAAAACGATGGCACTTGGTCCCGGAGCAGCGGGACGGCGGCCATCCATGGCAACGGGCAGGCGAGACCCACGCAGCGAAGACGCCGAGTGGACGAGGCGCTGCTACGCTGGTGGAGTCGATGGAGCACGGAGGGGGTCCCTGGTGGTGGTGGTGGTCTGGAGATGGGACTCGGTGACCTGCGGAGTTTCAGCCGGCGATGGAGATGCTCTGGCTAGTGGCGCGGGGCGACGGGGATCGAACAGAGGAGGCCGACCATGGCGTCCTGGGACTTGGGCGGCTCGACTGCGGTGGAGAACGCAAAGGGGCGGCGCTCGGAGGAGACCAGGGACGCAGCGAGGTCCTCACTCACTGTCTCGAGCGCATGGACGAGGATGGCCGGGGCGCTGCTGGAAGCGAGACTTGGCGCTGGCGACGGAGACGAACGTGGCGCAGCTGGAGCGTCGTCCTCTTCCTGCAGAAGAAGAAAAGGGAGGCCAGCGGGGTCCTGGACTGCGACGTGGTGGTGAGATCCGGGCGCGGGGGGTTTCATTCCCGGCGCCGGAGTGGAGGCAGGGTGCACCGGCGACATGAGGAGTGCTTGGGCGCTGCGCTGCTGCTACTGGTTGGAGGAGAAGCAGAGGAGGAGCTTCGGGGAAGGAGTAGGTGGATCTCAAGGAAAAACAGGAGGAGTGGATCTGGTTGGTTGGCCGAGAAAACGAGGAGGATGCGGCGGCGACCGAGGGTATGGATCCCGAGGGGGATTTGGAGTGTGGCGGCGGCTGAGGGCGACAAAAGACCTAGATTTTAGGGTTACTGCCTAGGGGATTGGTCTATATATAGTAAGTAGATTTTTGGATAGGGGCATTTGGTCCCTCTGATCTTAATCGGACGGGCGGGAAAAATAGGTTAGGTAGCCCAAAGGGAAAAACGGAGACGTTTTGTAGATGTTCGGGGATGTTTTGAGTCCAACGGTGACAACTGTCAGGGTCGGGTCCGGAACAAATTCCGGACGCGCGCGCGAGGGGAGGGCCGCAGGCATAACCGAGAGAGATTAAGTTGGGCCCGGCGGTAGGCAGTGGGCTGTGCAGAGAGCCTTGGGCTGAGAGAAGAGAAGAGAGAGGCCCGGCGACTGTTTTCGGAGACCGAAAACGTCCGACGTTAGACCGGCTATACTGCCGCTATAGTTATCCGTTGGGGCGTCAAACAGACTCCGAATGCAATGCGATGAAACTTGGCAGGCGACCTAGTAACAACATAACAACACCGTATGGCAACTTTCATCCCATTCCGAGAACATTTTCCGGCCACTTACAAAATAATATTTCAGACAAGCCGCGGGCGCGTGCAAGTGTGTCTCGGCTCAGAACGGACAACGGACGTAACGAGGAGACCGAGACGGATGCAAGTTTTGGAAACATGATGATGACATGGCAAGATGCAACACGCAAGCAAATGACAAGGCAACAACAGCGAATAACTAGAGGACACCTGGCACATGAGTCTCGGGGCGTCACAACACTCCACCACTACGAGAGGATCTCGACCCGAGATCCTAGCGATGGCACCAGAGGGACAAGGAAGAGGAGGAGAAGAGGTAAACCAAATTGCTTCTTTGACAATTAAGTGAAACCAAAGAACCTTGTGAGGTTGAACAAATTCGAGAAAAGAATACAACGAAGGTGAACAAAGTTGAAACCACCGTTAGGGAAGAGGAACAAGGAACCTTACTAGACCCTTGTAGGTTGAAAGACATGAAAAGTGTTACGATGGACAATAGGTACCTGCAAGCACTCCGATTGAAACGAGATGTACAGGAACGATAAGGATCAAATACGACAACACTCCGGTTGGACATGGAAGGTAAAGAATATAAACTTTGCGAAACGGAAGCACTTGGATGAGACTCCGGTTAGAAGAGGAAAGATAAAAATGACACTCTGGTTAAAACAAGATAGAGAAGGAAAAAGAATGATATAATTTGGGCATCATTCCGACTGAAAATGGAAGGAATTAACAAGAACTTGACAAGATGAGAGGATACTTGATGAAATAAACAACACACTACCTCCGTAACTATTGAAAGAATGACACAATGGGTAAGAACGATTTCAGACGGCACTCCGGTTGAGAATGGAGGTAAAACTTGATAAGATGAGAGAGCTCGAATGAAAACACGACACTCCCGTTGAATGGATAAGCAAAAGGAAAGAACATGATCTTCACAATACGAGATGATGAGTGAGGAGAGCATCATTCAATGCCTCCAGAAGAAATGAAAGAATGCAATGAAAAGAACGGGTAAGAAAACAACATGTTCTACCTCAAATAAATTTGAGAGAGCATCCTTAAAAAGAAGGATTGAACGGAGTTGTTGGGAAAACCAGCAACGAAAGAGTAAGCTTGTTGTGGGCTTAAGGAAAACATCTCGAGAACTTGAGGTGAAAACCTGCCACAAACGAAATCAATTGCTTGCTTGGGAGCGACTGAGAGATGAAAAGATCTTTCATCGTGAGACTAGGAGGAAACTTGGATCATCGATAAACACCATTAATAGCAACATTCCTTAGGTAAGGTTTTAGGTGAAATATAACCCAATATAACTCGAATGAAGAGATTGATGGATTTAAAATACCTCATTCTTGATAACTTGTGAATCATGAAACATGAACTCAAATTATCAAGAATGACATAACACCACCTCAAAAGATAATGTAGAAAGAATTGCACTTCATTATGCAAGATGAAGAATACTTGAGCTCCTTTGAAAAGAATCTCGATGAATACTTCGAGAAGGAATTAAATCCTTGATAAACCACCATGTAGAGCCTCCGTGAAGAACTCCGGTAATAAAAGAATGATCAAACGAAATGAAGGATGAAAAGAATAAGGTTGAAGCCTTGCAATGATAAGATGGATCTTCATGATGATGAAAGCTTGGAACTCCGGGAAAAAGAAAAAATGAACCAATTGAAACCGAGAATTTGATGAACCTCCAAAATAATTGAATTTACTTGATGAAACAAGAATAAGAATTACATTATTCTTATCCTTCACCAATTTAAATTTATGACAAGCAACGGATTTGGCATACTACTTATTCTCGTAGAAAGGATTAAGATAGATATAGCGTAATCTTGAGAAGGTCTTCGACGAACCACTGGTAGGGTTGAAACAACGAATAAATTGATATGATAACGAAGGAAGAGAAGTCTTGAATGAACCACCGTAAGAATTAAAATGACCAAGGAAAAGATAAGGACAACACTGGGAAGAATTAGCAAATGAACGAAGAAGCTTGAGAGAATTTAGATACATGAGAACAAAGCGATCATGAGCTGATAAGATAATACTTGAATGATGCACCGGTAAGATTTGGAGAATGATAGTTGAAAGCTGAGAATGAATAAATCTTATGAAATGATGGGCTTCAGAGAATCAAACATAAAAGACTCTTGAATTGCTCCAGAAGGATGAAAATAATTTCCACGATCAAAAATAATTATGAGAGGATGGCCTCAAACTAGAATCATGAATCTCTGAGAGAACGGACAAGATATGGAGGAAAAACTCTTCTTCGGTCTTCAAAATCGGAGAATGACGACGAGAAACAACACCAAGAATTGTTGAGGCACTCTGGAATGAAGAATGGAAAAGGTTGAGCCAATGATGAAAAGAATTTAACCGATCTTGGAGAAAGGCATTTGACTGATGATAAATCATTCTTACGTCAAACTTTGAGATGAATATGAGAATAACTCCGGAAATTAGAAGAGTCAGGTAAGATCCTGGGGAAAAGACCTGTGGGTTAGGGCCCACTCAAAAGATACACCGTAGAACAATTTAAAAGAGAGAATGCACCGGTTGAATTAAATGGCTAGAATGAGATAACAACATCGAAATAGGTTGAACGGATCTTGAATGACAAGACGAGCCTTTTGAGAAAGCTTGAGCACACCGGAACAAATGAATAGCGAGAAGTGAATTATTATGAGGTGCACCGGTATGAGAAGGCATTGAAATGAGGAAAGGGTAAGATCAACAAAGCTTGACTTGAAACCACAGGAGAAGATAAAAGAAACGAAGAATGATGAACTAGAAGCTCCGTTAGTATCTTCATGAGAATCACCGGATAAGAACATTGAAGGAAAAGAATGGAGGGGCTTCACATCAATAAGATGGATACTCGATTAAGAAATCTGAGTCCTTCAAGAAAAACAAGGGAGGGAGGGCGGGAAAAACAAAGGCAACTTGGAGATGGATGAAACAAACAACATTGTGAAGAACTGATAATTGATCTTGCGAATGTTGAAGTGATCGGATCCACTTGAGGAGAGACACACCGGTAGAACAAGATTGTCATAACAATCTCGATTATCGAGAAGGATTAGTATTCACATCAGAGTATGAGAACACCATTTGGGGAAGGTATGGAATCAACACTTGACATTGAAGCAACTCGAATACCACAACTCCAAACAAAAACAAAGGATTGGCTTGCAGAATAAGCCGGAACAAACATATGATAGAGATTTTGTATGAAGTTTTCGTGGTGGGGCCTACACGGGCTCGATCGTATAGCACCATCATGTACAAGGCAGTGCACATGACATACGAAGCATCCCCGAGTCGGCATAGCCAAGGACTCTTTAAGACACAACGAGACCACTGTAAAACCAACCATGAATAGGCGGACCACTAGACGTCGAACCCCAAATTCATATCCTATATCCGTCGGAAAGTTATCCTAAGAGCTACTTGAATTCCCACTTATAAACTCCCGAAATTTTCCGGTTATGCAATCAGGTGTTGGGGATACAGGGGAAGCATAATATCTCACCCAAAACTAGCAAATCCTACATCCAGCTGTATCCATCCTTCAACACATAACCAAGAAACCTTCAGAAATCGTTTACCTCAACCTTCGAAAAGCATCTGTTATACGAGTTATGGAAATACTCCTGAACTCCTGCCCCAGTACTGGGTGGCATCGAGGTTATCTCACCAACAACTACATAAAAGAGATTTTCGATGTCGGCGAAACTAAACTCAGGTATTCCAGAACTGGAACGATAAAATTGTGATGACAACACCTCAGAGATCAACTCCCCCGGACACCGCCACAACCCCTAAATGACAGGAGGCACCAAGAACAATGGTCTCGTCACAGAATCATCGGAACGATTCCAAGATACCCGCGTGATCCTAAATTCTTTTAGTGAAATTTGAGAAGAGAAGAGTCAAAACTCTACGTCAGGATTCCTCACCAGAGCAATGAAGGGACTAAGGAGTAAAAAGAATTCCTAACTCTCTGATATATAATCCTAAATGACTCAAAATATTTTTAGACTCAATAACGCCAGTGATTCAATCAAGCAGGGGGATCCTAAGGTCGGGGAAGGCTCTGATACCAACTTGTTACACCCTCGATGCGGCTATATCCCCCACGTGTCGAAGCACGACTTAGAGGCATAACCGCATTGAAAGCAATGTCGCAAGTCAAGTAATCTTCACACAACCCATGTAATACATAAGGGAAAAAGGTACATAGTTGGCTTACAATCGCCACTTCACAGAATTACATGAATAAAGCATTACAACATCCAAATACAATCAAGGTCCGACTACGGAACCAAAATAAAGAGCAACCCCAAATGCGACAAGGTCCCCCGATAGACCCCAACTGGGCTCCACTACTGATCAACTAGAAACGAAACAAGACAAAGGACAAGATCTTCATCGAGCTCCTCCTTGAGCTTGGTTGCGTCACCTTCTCGGTAACATCGGCACCTGCAAACTGGTTTTGGAAGTATCTGTGAGTCACAGGGACTCAGTAATCTCACACCCTCGCGATCAAGACTATTTAAGCTTATGGGTAAGGAAAAGGTATGAGGCGGAGCTGCAGCAAGCGACTAGCATATATGGTGGAGAACATACGCAAAAGAGAGCGAGAAGAGAAGGCAAGGCACGATCGATAAAACTATGATCAAGAAGTCATCATAGAACAACCTATGTCAAACATAACTCCAACACCGTGTTCACTTCCTAGACCCCGCCGAGAAGAGACCATCACGGTAACACACGCGGTTGATGTATTTTAATTAAGGTCAACTTCAGGTTTTCTACAACCGGACATTAACAAATTCCCATCTGCCCATAACCGCGGGCACGGCTTTCGAAAGTTCAAAAACCCTGCAGGGGTGTCCCAACTTAGCCCATCACAAGCTCTCATGGTCAACGAAGGATATTCCTTCTAGCGGGAAGACCCGATCAGGCTCAGAATCCCGGTTACAAGACATCCTCGACAATGGTAAAACAAGTCCAGGAAGACCGCCCGATGCGCCGACATCCTGATAGGAGCTGCACATATCTCGTTCTCAGGGCAATACCGGATGAACACTACATACAGCTAAAACTAGCCCTCAAGTTTCCGCGAGGTGGCGCCGCAAGTGGCTCTAGTTTGGACCAACACTTAGACAAGCACTGGACCGAGGGGTTAAATAAAGATGACCCTCGGGATGCGCGACTCCCAAGGGAAAAAGTCTAGGTGGCGAATGGTAAAACCAAGGTAGGGCCTTGCTGGAGGAGTTTTATTCAAAGCGAACTATCAAGGGGTTCCCATTATAACCCAATCGCGTAAGGAACGCAAAATCCGGGAACATAACACCGATATGACGGAAACTAGGGCGGCAAGAGTGGAACAAAACACCAGGCATAAGGCCGATCCTTCCACCCTTTACCAAGTATATAGATGCATTAATTAAATAAGAGATATTGTGATATCCCAACAAGTAAACATATTCCAACAAGGAACAACATCTCCATGTTCCAACAAGGAACAAACTTCAATCTTCACCTGCAACTAACAACGCTATAAGAGGGGCTGAGCAAAGCGGTAACATAGCCCAACAACGGTTTGCTAGCACAAGGTGGGTTAGAGGCTTGGTTCAACAATATGGGTGGCATGATAAGCAAGTGGTAGGTATCGCAGCATAGGCATAGCAAAAGAGCAAGCAACTAAGCAAGCAAAGATAGAAGTGATTTCGAGGGTATGGTCATCTTGCCTGAAATCCCACAAGGAAGAAGAACGAGTCCATGAAGAATATAAACGGATGTAGTCGAATGGATCCTCACACACACGACGTTATCGAAACCAACCCGAAGAAGCAACACCGGAAAGAAGCAAACAACATAGTAAACAACCAACACATCAACATGGCATGATGCACAATCGAGTATGATGCATGTTCGGTTTAATGAAGCATGGCATGGCAAAGTGCACAAACAATACTACAAATTAAGTGGAGCTCATTATGCAACGGAGTTACATATTGAAGAAAACACCACATGACTTATTTAGTTCTCTCTCGTTTATGTACCCAACAAGATTAAATGTTGTTAGCATGGCAAGAGGGTGAAGCAAATGAAAACTACCTAACTAGGCAAGTTTAAATTAGGCCGGAACAACAAGCAACAAGTCCGGAAAAATCCTCATGTGCATATTTTGGTTGTGGTACTGATCTGCCCTAAACACAATTTAGAGTTATTAAACATGCAAAGTAAAGCCACCATGTTAAACTAGGCAAAATTCTAAGTTTGAGCGTGAGGGGCACGTGTATTGCCAGCCAAGGGATAAACACGCGAGACTGCCTGAACGCCTTCAATGGGCTGGGTGAAGCTTTGACGATCAGCATTATGAAGATAAATGGGATCCTTAGCAGGCTCTGGGTGCAAGAGGGTGAAGCAAATGAAAACTACCTATCTAGTCAAGTTTAAATGAGGCCGGAAGCAACAAGCAACAAGTCCGGAAAAACCTCATGTGCATATTTTACGGTTTGGTACTGTTCTCCTAAAACACAATTTTAGAATTATTAAACATGCAAAAGTAAAGCCACCATGTTAAACTAGGCATTTCTACCCCATTTACATATAAAGTTTATTAAATTCCGAGTTACGGTTATTTAGTTATGAAATAAATCATTTTAGCATGGCATAGGAGCAAATTTAAACAAACAGCATTTTAAACATTTTAAACATAGATGAAAGTTTCATATTATTAAACTAGATGAAAATCTAAGCAAGTTTCATATTAAGTTTGTTTTAATCTGATGCACGGTTATTTACTTGTGAGTAAATTAAAATAATGGCATCCTCCTGTAATTATGGATGCATTGGAAAGAAAAAAACGCACAGACTGGAAAAAAAAGCTACACGGGCTGAAACTGGATCTGGCAAGGGTTGCTCACATTGGGCCAAGCCCATCTGAGCCTGGAGGCGCATGGCGTGGTGCGGGCAGGCCACGAAGGAGGCTGGGCCCTCCTGGCGCTGGCTGGGCCTGTGGTCAACGCATCGAGCGAGGCGGGTGAGCTTCTCTCGTATCTGAAGAAAAGCGAAAATCGGCAGCGACAGGTTCAGGGCGACCGGATTCTGGGGCGAAAGGAAGCAGACTGGCGATGGGTCGCAGCGCTGAGGGACTTGCGCGGTTGAGGACGACGGCGTTGGGGAAGAACTCAAGGGAGGTGGCTGCAAAACGATGGCACTTGGTCCCGGAGCAGCGGGACAGCGGCCATCCATGGCAACGGGCAGGGGAGACCCACGCAGCGAAGATGCCGAGTGGACGAGGCGCTGCTGCGCTGGTGGGGTCAATGGAGCACGGAGGGGGTCCCTGGTGGTGGTGGTCCGGAGATGGGACTCGGTGACCGGCGGAGTTTTAGCCGGCGATGGAGATGCTCTGGCTAGTGGCGCGGGGCGACGGGGATCGAACAGAGGAGGCCGACCATGGCGTCCTAGGACTTGGGCGGCTCGACCGCGGTGGAGAACGCAAAGGGGCGGCGCTCGGAGGAGACCATGAACATAGCGAGGTCCTCACTCGCTGTCTCGAGCACATGGACGAGGACGGCCGGGGCGCTGCTGGCGGCGGGAATTGGCACTGGCGACGCAGACGAACGTGGCGCGACTGGAGCATCATCCTCTTCCCGCAGAAGAAGAAAAGGGAGGCCAGCGGGGTTCTGGATGGCGACGTGGTGGTGAGATCCGGGCGCGGGGGGTTTCATTCCCGGCGCCGGAGTGGAGGCAGGGTGCACCGGCGAGGTGAGGAATGCTTGGGCGCTGCGCTGCTGCTACTGGTTTGAGGAGAAGCAGAGGAGGAGCTTCGGGGAAGGAGTAGGTGGGTCTCAAGGGAAAACAGGAGGAGTGGATCTGGTTGGTTGGCCGAGAAAACGAGGAGGATGCGGCGGCGACAGAGGGGATGGATCCCGAGGGGGATTTGGAGTGTGGCGGCGGCTGAGGGGGACAAAAGACCTAGATTTTAGGGTTACTGCCTAGGGGATTGGTCTATATATAGTAATTGGATTTTTGGATAGGGGCATTTGGTGTAACACCCCGGATGTGACTTTCCCAATTTGTACTCCAACTCTTGCCGTTTCCGGCGTTAAGTTATTTTATTTTCTCGGGTTCGGGTTTTTGTCTCCGTGTGTTGTTATCGTTGTCATGCATCTCATATCATGTCATCATGTGCATTGCATTTGCATACGTGTTCATCTCATGCATTCGAGCATTTTCCCCGTTGTCCGTTTTGCATTCCGGCGCTTCGTTCTCCTCCGGTGGTCATTTCTACCTTTCTTTCGTGTGTGGGGATTAAATATTTCTGGATTGGACCGAGACATGCCAAGCGGCCTTGGTTTACTACCGGTAGACCGCCTGTCAAGTTTCATACCATTTGGACTTCGATTGATACTCCAACGATTAACCGAGGGTCCGAGAAGGCCTCGTTTGTGTTGCAGCCCAACACCCCTCCAAGTTGGCCCAAAACCCACCTAAACCCTCTCCATCATCTAGAGCGTTCGATCATGATCGCGTGGCCGAAAACCGCACCTCATTTGGACTCTCCTAGCTCCTCCTATGCCTATTTAAAGACCCCTCCGAAATTCTCTTTCTTCCTCTCCTGAAACCCTAGTCGTCTTCCACCTCTCGCCGCCGGACACGTCTGATTCGGGCCGGACATGTCCAACTTGCCCCGCCGCCGCCACATTGGCGCGCCCGCCGTCCGCGCCGCCAGGCCCGCCGGGACCCGAGGCCGGCCCCCGCGGCGCGTCTCCGCGTCGCCCCTCCCCGCGGGAGTCCCCGCGCCCGACCCCGCCGCCTTGAGGCGTCGCGCCGCCGCACATCGCCCGGCCGGCCGCCGCCCATCTCCTCGCCGGCGACCACCGCCTCCGTCGCCAGGTCGCCGCCCGCCGCGCTCGGAGCCCCAAGTCCTCGCCACCGCGCCGCCCCGGTCCGGATCCAGCGGATCCCGCCCGATCCGGCCACCTCCATCTACTCCGGCGAGCTCCGGGTCAACTCCGGCGAGATCCGCCGCCGCCTCGGTTCGCGCATCGGACGAACCCTAGATCTAGGGTTGACCTTTTCCCTTCCTCCCTCATATTTTTTTGCATACTTTGCCATGCCGTAACTTTGCATCCGTAGCTCCGTTTTTGGCATATAGCATATCAAAATGTTCGTCTCAGAGAGTACATCATTTCATTCCATTGCAACATTTTCATTTGAGTTCATCTTGATGCCCAAAATGATTTTAGAAGAGTTCTACTTGAGTTAATTGTCAGATCTGCTACTCCATTTAGATATTTGTCATTTTTGCCATGATTATTGTGTGCATGATATGTCCATGAGCTCTACATATGTTTTATTAAGGGTTTTGCCATCTTTCCAAAGGTGCAACCCATGTATTTTTTTGTGATGTGTGTGGTGACTAGCACGAGCTTGCAAAGTGAGGCACTTGGTAATGCTGATTTCAGGGACTTGGCTTTTCCACCAAGTCCTTGATCTGTTTATCTCATGTTGCCATATGTTCATGTCGTTTCCTAGTGATCCGTGCCTCTTTTGAGGATGATCAGTAAGGATGTTTTGTTAATATTGTAGCGCTCTATCCATTCATGTCTTTGTTTGCAATTATGGAGCAACCTATATTGAGTCAATCGTGCTCTACTTTTGCTACTTCGTGAATCTGGGCAGATTGTCTACTTGTTAGCGATTTTGCTGATGATGTTGTAGTTGATCCGTGCATGCTATGCTATTGTTCTTGCCATGTCTAGGTTTCATTTTGTGTATTCTTGATGGGTGTATGCTTAGCTTGTCATTACTTGCTCCGTAGTGAGTGCATCGAGCTCGTAAACATGCCTAGTTGATATCTGTTTCCGCATGCTCCAATTTTCACTAAGTCTGATCTGATTATGTTTTTGCCATGTTCACATGCTTGCAATTGTATTTTTTGATCCCTTTTGGCTCAAGGTCACTAAGGGAATTTTGTTAAGCTCTTTGAATAGCTCCATGCCATGCTTTACTTTGCCATGTTCAGGTCCTGTAGCATGTAGTTTTGTTGCTCCGAGGAGTGCTACCTGATCTGAAATTCCAGACAAGTGTTAATTTCACTAAGTCTGAAATCTGTTTGCCATATGCATTTTTTCCATGCTTGTTTAAACCTATTAATGGATGAATTGGCCATATCTCAGTGCCAGAATTTTGTTAAGCATCATGAATGCATCCCTGCCATGTATTTTTATGCCATTTTTGGGTGCTGTAGCTTGTTCATCTCTTTGCACTTAGATGGCTACTTGCTGTAAATCACAGAACGTGGTCATATTTGAATCGCTTGCCATTTCCAAACCGTAACTCTGATTCCGGCGTTCTTTATATCGTTTTCAAGCGATTTAATCTCATCTTTCCAGTGGAACACTTGGATTCCCAAGTTGAGGCCAGGTTCATGCTTTCCTTGTCAAATCTTGCCTATGCATCCCGCATCGCATCCCGCATAGCATACCATCCTTGCATCATATTGTTTGAGCTTTGCACGTGGTTGATTGTGTCCTTGTTGCTTGTTTGTCTTGTTTGGGTAGAGCCGGGAGACGAGTTCGCTAACGAGGAGCCCGTTGAGTTTGCTTTCGAGGATCCAGTCAACTCTGACAACTTTGCAGGTAAGATGATCATACTCTCGAAATCACTACTATCTTTGCTTTGCTAGATTGCTCGCTCTTTTGCTATGCCAATGCTACGATGCCTACCACTTGCTTTCAAGCCTCCCAAATTGCCATGTCAAACCTCTAACCCACCATGTCCTAGCAAACCGTTGATTGGCTATGTTACCGCTTTGCTCAGCCCCTCTTATAGCGTTGCTAGTTGCAGGTGAAGATTGGAGGCCGTTCCTTGTTGGAACATTTATTTACTTGTTGGGATATCATTATATTGCCATGTTATATTAATGCATCTATATACTTGGTAAAGGGTGGAAGGCTCGGCCTCTCGCCTAGTGTTTTGTTCCACTCTTGCCGCCCTAGTTTCCGTCATATCGGTGTTATGTTCCCGGATTTTGCGTTCCTTACGCGGTTGGGTTATAATGGGAACCCCTTGATAGTTCACCTTGATTAAAGCTTTTCCAGCAATGTCCAACCTTGGTTTTACCATTTGCCACCTAGCCTCTTTTTCCCTTGGGTTTCTGGAGCCCAAGGGTCATCTTATTTAAACCCCCCCGGGCCAGTGCTCCTCTGAGTGTTGGTCCGACTGAGCTGCCTGCGGGGCCACCTCGGGGAAACTTGAGGGTTGGTTTTACTCGTAGCTAGTCTCATCTGAGTATGCCCTAAGAACGAGATATGTGCAGCTCCTATCGGGATTTGTCGGCACATTCGGGTGGTGTTTTCTGGTCTTGTTTTAACCTGTGGAAGTGTCTTGAAGAACCGAGGTACCGAGTCTGATCGGAACATCTCGGGAGGAGGTCTATTCCTTCGTTGCCCGTGAGAGCTTGTAATGGGCTAAGTTGGGACTCCCCTGCAGGGATTTGAACTTTGGAAAGCCGTGCCCGCGGTTATGGGCAGATGGGAATTTGTTAATGTCCGGTTTTAGATAACTTGAACCTTAACTTAATTAAAATGAATCAACCGAGTGTGTTACCGTGATGGCCTCTTCTCGGCGGAGTCCGGGAAGTGGACACGGTGTTGGAGTAATGCTTGCGCAGGTTGCTCTCTAGTTTCTCGCTCGCGCTTTGCCTCCTCTTCTCGCTCTCTTTTGCGAACAGGATAGCCACCATATATGCTAGTCGCTTGCTGCAGCTACACATATTTTTACCTTGCCATACCTATTAAGCTTAAATAGTCTTGATCGCGAGGGTGCGACAATCCTGAGTCCCTATGGCTCACAGATTACTATTACACCAGATGTAGGGCCTGATGATTCCGCTCCAGGTGACGCGCTTGAGCTCAAGTGGGAGTTCGACGAGGACTCTCAATGTTACTATGTTTCCTTTCCTGATGATCAGTAGTGGTGCCCAGTTGGGGGTGATCGGGACCGTGTCGCATGTTGGGTTATCTTTTATTTTGGCGCCGTAGTCGGGCCATGAGTGTTTGAATGGTGTAGTGTTATTTATGTACTTGATTGACGTGGCAAGTGTAAGCCAACTATGTTATCTCCCCTTTTATTATCTATATTACATGGGATGTTGTGAAGATTCCCTAACTTGCAACATATGCCTTCAATGCGATTATGCCTCTAAGTCGTGCCTCGACACGTGGGAGATATAGTCGCATCGAGGGTGTTACATTTTGTCCCTCCGATTTTAATTGGATGGACGGGAAAAATAGGTTAGGTAGCCCAAAGAGAAAAACGGAGACGTTTTGTAGATATTCGGGGATGTTTTGAGTCCAACGGTGACAACTGTCCGGGTCGGGTCCGGGACAAATTCCGGACGCGCGCGCGAGGGGAGGGCCGCGGGCATAACCGAGAGAGATTAAGTTGGGCCCGGCGGTAGGCAATGGGCTTTGCAGAAAGCCTTGGGCTGAGAGAAGAGAAGAGAGAGGCCCGGCGACTGTTTTTGGAGACCGAAAACGTCCGACGTTAGACCGGCTATATTGCCGCTATAGTTATCCGTTGGGGCGCCAAACGGACTCCGAATGTGATGAAACTTGGCAGGCGACCTACTAACAACATAACAACACCGCATGCCAACTTTCATCCCATTCCGAGAACATTTTCTGGCCACTGACAAAATAATATTTTGGACATGCCGCGGGCGCGTGCAAGTGTGTCTGGGCTCAGAACGGACAACGGATGTAACGAGGAGACAGAGACGGATGCAAGTTTTGAAAACATGATGATGCAATGCAGATGATGACATGTCAAGATGCAACACTCAAGCAAATGACAAGGCAACAACAGCAAATAACTGGAGGACACCTGGCACATCAGTCTCGGGGCGTCACACAACAGTGCCAGGAGGCACTGAAGCTCTTCATCGAGCTCTGCTGCCGTCTTCGAAGAGGCCCGATCTTGGGCCGCTCACTGGTGGCCTCTCGGGAGGCCCGATCTTGGGCCGCTGTGGAGGCCCGGGAAGCTGACCAGCGGCGAGAGGCGGCGGAGGAGCAGGCTCGGGAGCTCCTTGCCTGGTGCCACTCACTGGAGGAGCAAGTGGAGCTGCACGAGGCAGCCCTCGCGTCGATGAAGGTGGCCTCTGGCGTCCCAGCAGAGGTCCAGAAGCGTGAGGAGGCGCTGACACTGGAAGCCGCCGAACGTACCCGCGAGTATGAGCGTCTGGAGACGAGGGAGCGCTTGGTGACGCAGGCGGAGGATGATGTCGCTGCACGGGAAGCCCGTGTCCTGGAGCAGGTCGGACGTCGGGTGGCGATGGCGCGCTTGGACCTCGAGCGCGAGTCCGAGGAGAGGCTGGGGTTGATCCGGGCCGAGGCTGAAGGTAGGACTGCTGCCTTGATGGCCAAGCTGGAGGAAGCGACGTGGCGGGCCGATGCTCTTCGGGACGCTCTTGAAGTAGCGCAAGGGGAGTCAACCACCTCCCAGGCCGAGGTGCTCCTTCTTCGCCATCGGGTGGAGGAGGCTGAAGCCGTCGCGCGCCCGAATGCAGACGAGATACGTCAGCGGCGGATCCTGGAGCATGAGAATGGCCCCATGCTCACCACGTTCTAGGGGAGAGCCAACACAACCTTGGGCAACTTCTGCGAGGCGGCTGTTGGCGAGCAGCACGCAGTCAACTACGCCGGCAACCTTCAGTTCTTCACCGATGTGGTGACGCAGCTGGAGGCACGATCGGTCAGGGCCGAGAGGTTGGTGGAGGAGAGGAGCCGCGCCCTGCTCGGACGAGCCTTTTTTCGCGTCTTCAGCCATCTCCGGAACATGGATCCCCACTTCGATTTCGTTGCCGCCATCGCCCCAGTCCCCCAGGCCGTCCGAGACGACCTGGCGTACTGGGTGGAAGACAATGTGGATGCTCTTGTCAGGGCCTTCGCTTCAGACGATGACGGCGTGATTGTGGCTGCCGACGAGGGCGGTGTGGTGAACGGCCCTGAGGCCACTGGCGGCGACGCAGACAGCGATGGCGAGTCCAGCGACGCCAGCAAAGGTTCGGGTGGTGCTCCTGAGGATGCATTGGGGGATTTATCCGACTGATCAGGCATCATTCCTGTTTCCTTACCCTGCATGAATAGAACTCAGGTTTTGGCCTGATGGCTGTGAGAGCATTTTGGGAGGGGGAGCCCCTCATGTAAAACTTGTGTTCATCGTATTAGTAGATGTTACATTGCACATGCGCCCGCGCCAAGTGGTTGGCTAAGCGACGCACTGGTTGGCTAGTTTACCTTCATCCCATGCGGGCCCTCAGGTAGCCTGTGGGAGGCTGTGGTGTCCCGAGTGTTCCCTGATCGAATCCGTAGGATCTGCAGTAAAAAACCCTCCTGAGAGGACGCGGCGGCGGCAGTCTGGGCTGCGCGCAAGCTAGGCCAGACCCGGCTCGCGAGGGGCTCACGAGGGGAGGCAGCTGAGGCGAAGTGGTAATCAAAACGCGAGAAATTTCTCGAACGAGACTAAGCACCCCTTCCCCGAACACACGCAAATCTCAAATTCGAATCCAACTTGAATCCAGTGGGGGAAAGTGACAACCAAAGGGAAAAGCAACAAAAGCAGACAAAAGGCCGCGTCCGGCACCTAATCTAGTCTTGGACGTCTTCTCACCAGCGCGGAGCTAAGTGCTGCCATTGGGCGTGAGAGGGAGCCCCAGGGCCTGAGGTCGGCACCCCTGAGACTCCGGGGCGTGTACAGCCCCACTCATTATTACGTGAGAGTGTCACGGGGTGCCGAGCTTCACAGGCACTGGGCCTTCTTCACAGGTACCGGCCTTGCTTCATATCGCCAGATGACGGCCCTGCCTTGCGCCACACTCTAGTGCCATCAACGACGACCAGAAACCAGGACGCCGCCGATGGGGTAGAGCGGTCGCTAGCGGTTCCCCCGACGACCATGGGTCCTCTGCCAGGGGCAGGCCCTGAGGCACCTCCCAGCAGAGGGCCTACCTCCTGAGAACACCTTGCTCCGAACGCCGCGGTGGTGATGTCGGATCTCGGCCCCTCTCCTGCAGCCCCCTGCGCCTTCCTCCCGAGGGGTAGGAGACTGTGGGAGCGGGGCAGCTGCTCGTTGTGGCGACCTGCACCTCCTGCGATCCATGATTAGCGTATGCCTGCTCCTGAGGAATTAGCGGTACCCGATAATCGTTGCCTCCAGCATGGCCAGTGGGACCGTCCCGGGGCTCCTGGAAGGGCTCAGCTTCTGGCGTCTCGTCCCCCTAGCTTGGGCTGAGGAGCGAGCCTTGTTCGCCCTCGTGAGGGTGTCCTTGGTCCATCATGAGGGATATGTATTCTTCTGGCGCTGACATCCCGAAGGCCATGCCGTAGTGCTCCGCGTGCCACGTAGTCCTGCTTGACGTGCCCACCGTGGGGTGGTAGCACGGCTGTCCACTGGGGCTGTGGGTCGCGTCGAGTCCTTCTTCTTCGCAGACCGGGAGCGGGGGCAGCGCCGCCGCCGGTCCGGTGCCAATAGCTTCGCCGGCGTTGGGGTAGCCTTGGAGCCCGCAGGCGCGCGCGGAGCCCCCGCGCGGGCCGCCCTGGGCTTGAGATGGGAGCTGGGTGCAGAAGGGGTGAGCCCCCGAGGCGGCGAAGCCCAGGAGCTCTGCCACCCGCTCCAGCAGCACGTCATGGCCGCCCTCAAGCAGCCTGCACTGCAGCAGCTCTCGGGCCACCGTGAGTGCGGCCCTCGAGTTTGCCTGCTCCCGGTGGGTGTACGGTGTCGTGGTCGCGGTGTGATTGGAGGCCCTTGCTGCCGACCGCGCCTGCCGCGGTGTGAGAGATGTCGAAGCCTGTCCGCGTCGCCCGTGGCCCGCAGCGCCCTGCGGACCGCGAGCTGCCTGGGGCACGGGGTCGCCCGAGGCGAGCGGCTCTGCGCGGGCGGTCCACGCCCCCATGGATCAGGGTTGCCCGCCTGGTCGCCGGACATGGTGATGACGACGTGACAGGACATGAAGCGGTAGAAGGTGGATTCCGGCGCACCCCTACCTGGCGCGCCAAATGTCGGATTTCGGGTTCTGGCAGACCCTTGAGGTTCGAACACTGGGGTGCGCGCGGAGATTTCGCCTTCTACCTACCTGCACCCCTCCGCCTCGCTAAGATCTAAGCTATAGAAAGAACAGCACAAGAGACACAGGGTTTATACTCGTTCAGGACACCGTTGTGGTGTAATACCCTACTCCAGTGTGTAGTGTGGTGGATTGCCTCTTGGGCTATTGATGATGAGCAATACAAGGAAGAACAGCCTCGCGAGGGTCTGTTCTTGGCTGGGGGGATGAACTGTTAGGCGGAGTTCAGTCGCCCTTCTCTCTCTCTCTCTCTCTCTCTCTCTCTGTGATGCTACTCGATCCGATCCTGGCGGGTTTCTCTCTTGGCTTCTAGATTCTCCCTTCTTCATTTCCCCTCTACCCTGGGGGTGGCTAGTCCTATTTATAGGCAAAGGCCCTGGGCCTCTTCCCAAATATCGAGTGGGAAGGGCGCCAACAATTGGCCATTTGAAGGGGAACATCTGGTACACTTATCCTAACTAAAGTTGGTCCTCGCCTGCCAAAGGCTCTGGTGGTGATGCTGGCTTGGGCTCCACAATGACTTCCTCCTTGCCGTTGGACTGGTCTTGGTCTCGTTGCACCGAAACGGGTGCCTTTGCTTGATGCTCTCGCCTGCGCTTGCTCCCTTTGCACCAAAGAGGAAAGGAGGACACTGCGCGACCGGTGCCCGCCTGGCGCCTTTGGTCGTCATGGCTTGCGTCACGGGCACCTCGTGAGGTACCCCGCCTTGATCTCTCCGCCTCCTCGCGAGCCAGCATGATGAGGCCGTGCCTGAGGAAGCTCCGTGTCGTCCGCCCCGCGAGGCTTGGCCCCTCGGGAGGGTCTTGGGTCTGTGTTGATGAAGATGGGCCGCACTGGGCCCCCTTTTGAGCCACACCGCAGGCCGCAGGCAGGCAAGTCTGGGAACCCCCATTCCTAGAACGCCGACAATGTGATCATCTTTGTCGCTCATGATGATACCATTTGACTGTTTGCTCTCAACGAGAAGGGCTAGTTGGATGCCATCTCTCAGATTACAGTTGTTTGTGAATATCAAGACGTCTTTCCAGAAGAGCTTCCAGGAATGCCTCCTCACTGGCCAGTTGAATTCCTCATCGATCTTGAGCCTGGCACGGAACCTGTTTGCAAACGTCTTTACAAGCTTGGACCGCAAGAGTTGAAGAGCTGAAGAAACAACTCGATGAACAAGAGCGTATGGGTCTAATCCGACCAAGTTCTTCTCCTTGGGTTGTGGTGTTCTTTTTGTCAAGAAGAAGGATGGCACGGACCGACTTTGTGTTGACTTCCGTCCATTGAACAAGAAGACCATAAAGAACAAGTACCCACTTCCCAACATCAATGAGCTATTCGAACAACTCAAAGGTGCTCAAGTATTCTCCAAGTTTGACCTCCGTATGGGCTATCATCAGATTCGCATTCGTGAACAAGATATCCTCGAGACAGCATTCGGAACAAGCTATGGTTCTTATGAATACACTGTCATGTCTTTCGGCCTTATCAACGCTCCTCCAACGTTCTCTCGCATGATGAACTTCATCTTAACACAAATGACTTCGTCTTGGTCTATATTGATGACATTTTGGTCTTTTCCAAGAACAAGGAGGAGCATGCCAAGCACTTGAGATTGGTGCTGGACAAACTCAGAGAACATCAGTTCTATGCGAAGTTTTCAAAGTGCGAGTTTTGGCTCGATGAGGTTCTCTACCTTGCGCATATCATCTCCGCCAAGGGCATAGCTGTTATTCCGGAGAAGGTGTCTGCAATTGTTAATTGGGAACCGCCTCAGAATGTGAAGCAAGTCCGCAGCTTCCTTGGGCTCGCAAGCTATTGTTGAAGATTCGTTGAGAATTTCTGTAAGATCGTGAAGCCTCTTTCCAACCTCCTCCAGAAGCATGTGAAGTATATCTGGATGCCTGATTGTGACATCGCTTTCAATACCCTCAAAGAGAAGTAAGTAACAACTCTAGTTCTGACTCCTCCTGATGAATCCAAACCATTTGAGGTTTTCTGTGATGCTTCCCTGCAAGGTCTCGGTGTTGTGTTAATGCAAGAGAAGAAAGTTGTGGCCTATACCTCTTGCCAGTTGAAGCCCAACGAAAAGAACTACCCCACTCATGACCTTGAGTTGGCGGCAGTTGTCCATGCTCTTCTAACATGGAGACATCTCTTGTTGGGAAGAAAAGTGGACATCTTCACTGATCATAAGAATCTCAAGTACATCTTCACTCAGCCCAACCTCAACCTTAGGCAGACTCGTTGGGTCGAGATGATTCAAGAGTATAATCCGAGTATTGAATATAATCCAGGCAAGGCCAATGTAATTGCTGACGCTTTGAGCTGGAAGGCTTACTGCAGCAGTTTGATTCTCAAGCCTTTTCAACCGGATCTTTGTGAAGCTTTTTGCAAACTTAATCTCCAAGTTGTTCCTCAAGGATTCCTTGCCAACCTCCAAGTCTCTCCTACTTTGGAAGATCAGATTCATGAGGCTCAACTTCTTGATGCCATGGTGAAGAAGGTGAAGATTGGGATTGCCAAGAGCCAACCCAAGTATAAGTGATATCGCCTTGATGACAAATATACTCTATTCTTTGAGGATTGCATTGTTGTTCCTAAAGGTGACCTCCGTAAAGTCATTATGAACAAGGCTCACAATTCACTCCTATCTATTCATCCTGGAAGTACAGAGATGTACCATGACCTCAAGCAGTCGTATTGGTGGACTCGAATGAAGCGCGAGATTGCTCAGTTTGTGAAGGAATGTGATGTCTGCAGAAGAGTGAAAGCAAAACACCAACGGCCAGCTAGTCTCCTCCAACCTCTTGCCATTCCAGAATGGAAGTTTGACCATATTGAGATGGACTTCGCGACTGGATTTCCCATGTCCAAGCATGGCAATGATGCTATCTTTGTTGTCATCGACAAGCTCACTAAAGTGGCTCATTTTCTTCCTATCAAAGAATCTATTGCAGCAGCTCAGTTGGCAGAGCTATATACCTCCAGGATTGTCTCTTTGCACGGAATTCCGCAATTGATATCTGCAGATCATGGAATCATCTTTACTTCTAAGTTTTGGGATTCTTTTCAGAAGGCCATGGGCACCAACATTCGCTTCAGCATAGCCTTTCATCCTCAAACTAGTGGCCAAGTCGAGCGAGTAAATCAAATTCTTGAAGATATCCTCAAGGCATCTGTCATTTCTTTCGGTATGAAGTGGGAAGATTGTATTCCATATGCCGAGTTCTCCTACAACAACAGCTTCCAAGCGAGTTCGGGCAAGGCCCCATTCGAGATTCTCTATGGTAGAAAGTGTTGTACCCCTCTTAACTGGTCAGAGACTGGTGAATGCCAACTCCTTGGCAACGACTTGATCATAGAGGCTGAAGAAATGTGCAAAGTCATTTGTGAAAATCTCAAAGATGCGCAATCATACCAAAAGAGTAACTATGATAGCAAGCATCGTGACTTGGCTTTCGAGATCGGAGACCATGTCTACCTCCGCGTCTCTCTAATGAAAGGTACTCGTCGCTTCAGTATCAAAGGGAAGCTTGCCCCTAGATACGTGGGTCCTTTCAAGATCATTGGCAAAAGAGGTGATCTCTCCTATCAACTTGAGCTTCCATCCAACTTTGCAAATGTGCACGACGTGTTTCACGTGTCTCAGCTTCGCAAGTGTTTCAAGACTCCTGACCGCACCGTCAACTTCGAAGAGATTGATCTCCAAGAAGACTTGTCTTATCATGAGCATCCCGTTGCTATCCTTGAAGAAACTGAGCGCATGACTCGCAACAAGCCTATCAAATTCCTGAAAGTGAAGTGGTCACATCATTCCGACCGTGAAGCCACCTGGGAACGCGAGGACCACCTCCGTTCCGAATATCTGGAGTTTTTCCAGTCCTATATCTCGGGACGAGATCCTTTCGTAGTGGTGGAGTGTTGTAATGCCCCATATGTAACTTGCCATATTTGTATTCCAACTCTTGCCATTTTCGGCTCTAAGTTATGATATTCCACGTGGTTTGGTTTTGTCTTCGTTTTGCATTTTGTCCATGTCATGCATCTCATATCATGTCATCATGTGCATCGCATTTGCATAAGTGTTCGTCTCATGCATCCAAGCTTTTTCCCTGTTGTCCGTTTTGTGACCCGACACTCCTATGCCCTTTGGCGCCTCCCTTTTGCCTCTTTTCGTGTGCAGGTATTAAACGTTCTCAGATTGGACCGATATTTGCCAAGCGGCCTTGGTTCACTACCGGTAGACCGCCTGTCAAGTTTCGTGCTATTTGGAGTTTGTTTGATACTCCAATGGTTAACCGAGGAACCGTAAAGGCCTAGTGTGTGTTGCAGACCAATGCCCTTTTCAAAGTGTCCCAAAACCCATCCAAACACCCTCCATCCTCTTGGCCATTCGATCACGATTGCGTGGCCGAAAACCACACTTCATTTGGACTCTCCTAGCTCCTTCTATGTATAAATCATAGATGATACCCTAAAATTTTCCCCTCTCCGCACCGAACGTGTCCACCCGCCGCTGGACACACTTCGCGCCGCCGCGCACAACCTATGGGCGCCTGACACGTGTCCCCACTGCCACCTCGCCGCCGCCGGCCCGCTCGGCCCATGGCGGGCCCCCGAAGCCCCTGTCTCTTCTCCCCCGCGCGCCCGTTCTCCTCCTCGGCGCCCGGCGCCGCGCCCCGCTGTGCCGGCGACGCGCCCCGCTGTGCCGCGCCGCCCCGGCGACGCGCTGCCGAAGCCCGTTTGCTGCGCCGTCCTCGCCCCAACGCCGCCGAGCGCCACACCCTCCGGCGACTCCAGCCACCGCGTCCCTCTACTCCGGCGGAGCTCCGGCTGCCTCGAAGTCCGCGCCGCCCAGATCTGGATTTGAGCAAACCCTAGGGTGGACCCGTTTTCTCTCTAAGTCATTTTGCATTATTTTTTCTAGCTATGTTCATCGCATCATAACTCCGCATCCGTAGCTCCGTTTTGGGCGTGTTATATATCAAATTGTTCGTTAGGCTGTCCTCTTCATTTCATTTAATTGCACCATGCTTGTTTGAGTCCATCTTGATGCCTAAAAGGCTGTTGCAGAAGTGCTATAAAATGTTAGTTTATGTTTCTTATCAGATTATGAGCATTTGTCATTTTTGCCATGATTATTGTCTGCCTCCTATGAACTTGAGCACTACATGTGTTTTGGGCTATGCCATGCCATCTTTACAGGGGTGTATGCCATGTATTTTTTTTGATCAATGTGGTGACTAGCACATGCATGCAAAGTAGCTCTCGTGATGTTGCTGATTTCAGGGACTTAGAATTCTTTTAAGTCATTTCCCTGATGTTATTTTTATGCCATCTATTCTTGTTTCTATAGAGTGATCCATGCCTCTTTTGAGCATGTTCAGTAAGGATGATTTTTAGATATTTTTATGCTCTATCCATCCATGTCTTTGTTTGCAATTATGGACTACCATAGCATGACTCAATCTTGCTCTACTTTTGCTATAAAAGGTTCCTGTCAGATTGTTTACGTGTTAATCAATTTTGCCAAGGTTGTTATAGTTGATCCATGCATGCTATGAGATTGTTTTTGCCCTGGTTGGCTTCTTGAACATGTCTTCTTGCTAGGTGTATGCTTAGTTTTTCATGCAATGCCTTGTGGTGAGTGCATCGAGCTCGCAAACATGCCTACGTAACTCTCTTTATGCCATGTCCATTTTTCTGCTAAGTCTGAATCTGTTAACGAAACTTGCTATGTTTACATGGGTTCCATTATATCTTGTGATCCTTTTTGTCTTATGGTCAGTAAGGGACTTTTGTTATATGCTTTGAGTAGTTTCATGCCATGCCTTGCTTTGCTATGTCGTGATCCTGCAGCATGTTGATATCTTGCTCCAAATTTTGCTTCTTGATGTTAATTCCTGGCATGTTGTTATTTTCACTTTTGCCATGCTTGTTTGAGCCTGCTATTGTGTGTTTTAGCTGTAGCTCGGTGTTCATCGTTTGTCAAGTATCTTGAGTGGATCACTACCATGTGCTTTATTGCTATGTTGGAGTGCAGTAGGTTAGTTTCTTGTTGCATTCTAGATGGCATCGTGTTGTTAATCGCAGGATTGTGCCATTTTTGCTTTGCTTGCCATTTGCAAACCGTGCCTCCGATTCCGGTGATCTTTATATCGATTTCGACCGAAATCAACTCATCTTTCCAGCGGCGCACTTGGTTTGCCAAGTTGATGCTTGGTTCAATATTTTCCTTCCGGAGCACGCATATGCATTGCATTTTACATCCTGCATATCATGCCATGTTTTGCATCATGTTGCTTGCGCATTGCACCATGGTTGATTGTGTTTCCCTTGCTTGTGTTCTTGCCTTGGGTAGAGCCTGGAGATGAGTACGTGATCGAGGAACCCGTTGAGTATGCTTACGAGGATCAAGCTTACGTCAACTCAGAGAACTTTGTAGACAAGATGACCATACCCTCGAAATCACTTCTATCTTTGATTGTTAGATTCTCGCTCTATTGCTATGCCTATGCCGCGATACCTACCACTTGCCTTATCATTCCTCCCAAATTGCCATGTCAAACCTCTACCCACCTTGTCCTAGCAAATCGTTTTTTGGTTATGTTACCGCTTTGCTCAACCCCTCTTATAGTGTTGCTAGTTGCAGGTGAAGATTGGAGTTTGTTCCTTGTTGGAACATGTTTATTGTTGGGATATCATTATTATATCTTGTTTACTTTAATGCATCTATATACTTGGCAAAGGGTGGAAGGCTCGGCCTTATGCCTGGTGTTTTGTTCCACTCTTACCGCCCTAGTTTCCGTCATACCGGTGTTATGTTCCTTGATTTTGCGTTCCTTACGCGGTTGGGTTATAATGGGAACCCCTTGACAGTTCGCCTTCAATAAAACTCCTCTAGCAAGGCCCAACCTTGGTTTCCGCGAGCCCGAGGGTCATCTTTATTTAACCCCCCCCCCCCGGCCAGTGCTCCTCTGAGTGTTGGTCCGAAACGGGCAGCCTGCGGGGCCACCTCGGGGCAACTCGAGGGTTGGTTTTACTCGTAGCTTGACCTATCCTGTGTGCCCTAAGAACGAGATACGTGCGACTCCTATTGGGATTTGTCAGCACATCAGGAGGCTTTGTTGGTCTTGTTTTACCATTGTCGAAATGTCTTGTAACCGGGATTCCGAGTCTGATCGGGTTGTCTTGGGAGAAGGAATATCCTTCGTTGACCGTGACAGCTTGTGATGGGATAAGTTGGGACACCCCTGCAGTGTTTTAAAATTTTGAATGTTGTGCCTGCGGTTATGTGCAGATGGGAATTTGTTAATGTCCGGTTGTAGAGAACTTGACACTAAACTTAATTAAAATGCATCAACAACGTGTGTAGCCGTGATGGTCTCTTTTCGGCGGGGTCCGGGAAGAGAACACGGTCTTGTGTTATTCTTGAACGTAAGTAGTTTTAGGATCACTTCTTGATCTTTATAGCTTCTCGACCGTGCTTTGCCTTCTCTTCTCGCTCTCATTTGCGTATGTTAGCCACCATATATGCTAGTGCTTGCTGCAGCTCCACCTCACTACCTTTTCCTTCCCATAAGCTTAAATAGTCTTGATCGTGAGGGTGTGAGATTGCTGAGTCTCTGTGACTCACAGATTACTTCCAAAACCAGATGTAGGTGCCGATGATGTCATTCTAGGGGATACAGCTGAACTCAAGTGGGAGTTCGTTGAGGACTCAGGACGTTACTATGTTTCTTTTCCAGACGATCAGTAGTGGAGCCCAGTTGGGGCGATCAGGGATCTTATGCATTTGGGGTTGTCTTTATTTTGGTTCCGTAGTCGGACCTTGATTGTATCTGGATGATGTAATTCTGTATTTATGTATTGTGTGAAGTGGAGATTGTAAGCCAAATTTGTACCTCTTTCTTATTCAGTACATGGGATGTGTAAAGATTACCCCTCTTGCGACATGCCTACCATGCGGTTATGCCTCTAAGTCGTGCCCCGACACGTGGGAGATATAGCCGCATCATGGGTGTTACAGTTAGCAAGAGCATTCGAGTTTGCCTGAAGATATCCACAAAAAGGAGAATGTTCCTTACTCTTCTACTATGAGCATGGAGTTCAAGTTGAACTCCATGGGAGGCGAGGGCTCTCTTCCTCTCTTTATAGGTGGAGGGACAGAACTCCCCGGTAGCTTCGGTGCTGAGCGTGGCACCGGGGGCTCCAGGGGAGACGAGCTCTGTGAGGAGCTCGAGCCAGAGTGGGAGCCGGAATCCACTTCCAAGTCAATCAATTGCTTAGCCGAGGAAGCCTTGGTCCGGGCAAGGCGAGGAGATTGACGATACCCCACCTCAATCGTACTAGCCTTGGTGGTGGTCTTCTTCACCCTCTTGGCGGCTGGAGCTGGTTTGGAGGCCGCCACTGAGGGAGTCCTGGACTAAGGGGTCCTCGGGTGTCCGATCTATTGGATATGGGTCAGACTGATGGGCCGTAAGGATACAAAGACCAAAGACTCCGCCCATGTCCGGATAGGACTCTCCTTGGCATGGAAGGCAAGCTTGGCGACCTACTATGAAGATTCCTTTCTCTGTAACTGACCTTGTGTAACCCAAGATCCCTCCCGTGTCTATATAAACCGGAGGGATAGGTCCATAGATAGGCCGAATCATTACCGTAATCATAGCCAGGTTAGACTCTTAGGGTTTAGCCATTACGATCTCATGGTAGGTCAACTCTTGTAATACTCATATTCATCAAGATCAATCAAGCAGGACGTAGGGTATTACCTCCATAGAGAGGGCCCGAACCTGGGTAAAACATTGTGCCCCCCGTCTCCTGTTACCATCGACCCTTGACGCACAGTTTGGGACCCCCTACCTGAGATCCGCTAGTTTTGACACCAACATTGGTGCTATCATTGAGAGTTCCACTGTGTCGTCCTCAAAAGGTTTGATGGCTCCTTCAATCATCCACAACGATGCTGTACAAGGGGAGGTCTTCCTCCCCAGACAGATCTTCGTGTTCGGCGACTGCACACTGCGGGCAAACTCGCTTGGCCATCTGGAGCAGATCGACTGCTACGCCCCTGGCTGTCAGGTCAGATTTGGGAGCATGAACTACGTCGCGGATATCCGCGGAGACTTGATCTTCGATGGATTCGATACCACGACAATCGCTCCCCGTCATCTCGATGAACATGACTTAGATCTGTCATCGGGCCATACCCAGGAAATTGCACCTGTAACCGCTATGGCCATAGATCCAGAGCAGGTCACGCCATCCGAGGACAGGAAGCTTAACCCCACCATGGAAGCTGCAGACTCCACGGCATTGGAGCCGCACACAGACCTAACCTCTAGTAATGCCCATGTCACCAGAACCTCGGGCTCGTTTCGGTTAAAAGTTCCGAACTATGTGCGTCCGCTCATGTCGAGCATGATCGGTTATCGATCGCTGAATTAGCGCCGCGGACATCTTCCGGCACTCACACTTGGGCGATGTGCTAAATTCATTAGAAAATCTATACTTAGCGGGGGATTTACAGGAGAACTATATCCGGTTCGAACTAGAAGCTGATGACAAGGAATTTCGCTCCCCACCCGCCAGCCACTTCATAGCCACTGTCGAAGACTTAACTGACATGCTCGATTATGGCTCCGACGACGTCGACGGTATGAACGACGATGCCGGAGAAGAAGAGGCCCAGGACCCGCCGTTCACCGGACACTGGACGACCACTTCCTCGTACGATGTATACATGGTGGATGCACCATAGGAGAACAACGGCGATGACAAAGAAGATCTAGTTGAGGATAAACCTCCTGAGATACAATCGAAGTGCCGACGTCAGCGGCGCCACTCTAAGTCATGCCGCAGTAAAGATAGCAACACCGGCACATGAGAAGATAACACTCTGGAAGGTGCCGAAGACAACAAAGACCCCGTTGACGGAGCTACTGAACAGGATGAACGGGAAGATGGGTAGGTTAGCCCTGTTAAATAGGGCACGCACGAGGACTCGGAGGACAGTAATTATCTTCTGCTCTCCGTGGATGAGGTGAGCCTCGGCACCGAGGATTTCATCAGGCCTGAGGAACCTCTTGAGCAGGAGTGCTTCAAGCCCCAACTAATAGCCACTGCAAGGAGATTGCAAAAGAAGTAGCAGCAGCTTCAAGCTGACCAAGATCTGGTCAACGATAAATGGACTGACGTCCTAGCAGCCAAAGAATACGGCCTCAAGCGCCCGGCCAAAAAGCTACCCGAAGTGCAAATTACTACCTCAGTTTGACGACGAGGCACTTGAACACATACCACCATCGCGCAATGCGGCTGACCGACCACCACATGGCCGGGACAAAGCGGCAACTCAAGCCAAACACCAGCCCGCCCCGCCTCATCGCAAAGGCAGAGGTAAATCAGCTCACAGTCATACATATGACTTTCGACATGACCTGAACAATAAAGTAAGACATACCAGATCGATGTACGAATCGCGAGGACGTGCCCCGACACGCGACGACGGCCATCTGTTTGGACGTGACAAACGTAGTCATGTGTGGGCTGAGAGCCGCAGATGGACCGCATCAGAGCTACGTCGTGATACGGCCCGATATTGAGGCGCCGCACACCATGATTGCTTCACCGACAAAGTCATGGAACATGAATACCAGAAGGGTTCAAACCCGTGAATATAGAATCATATGATGGCACCACAAACCCCGCCGTATAGATCGAAGACTTCATTCTCCACATCCATATGGCCTGCGGCGATGACCTTCATGCCATTAAATACCTCCCGCTAAAACTCAAAGGACCAGCACTGCACTGGTTGAATAGCCTGCCCGATAACTCCATCGGCAGCTGGGAGGACATGGAAGCAGCCTTCCTTGATAACTTCCAAGGTACATACATTCGACCTCCGGACGCCAATGACTTAAGCCATATAGTTCAATAGCCCGGAGAGTCTGCCAGGAAATTCTGGACCAGGTTCCTAACTAAAAATAACCAGATAGTCGACTGTCCGGATGCCGAAGCCCTAGCGGCCTTTAAACACAGCATCCGCGATGAATGGCTCACTCGCCACCTCGGCCAAGAGAATCCAAAGTCCATGGCGGCCCTCACGGCACTCATGACCCGCTTTTGCGCGGGCGAGGATAGTTGGCTGGCCTGTAGCAAAAACAATGCAAGCGATGCCGGCACCACTACTAGGAAAAGGCCTACTAGTGGCGCACCTGTTTTTCCTACTAATTGCGCACTACAGGTGCGCCACTAGTAGCATGCCAGTAGTATTTTTCACTAATTGAGCACCTGTGGTGCACCATTAGTATCTGGTATACTAATGGCGCACCATGCAGTGCGCCATTAGTATAGCCCATGGTGCACCATTAGTATGCCTCCCAGGGGGGCATATTTACCCATGTGCTTTGGCATACTAATGGCGCACTATATGGTGGTGCGCCACTAGTATGAATATTAGGGATTTTTTCTTTTCTGATATTTTCACAGGTTACAAAATATATTATTGGACAGAATATAGCTAGCACCACACAGCAACAGCAGATTCATCGAATACAATAGAAGATTAGTCTCCGAATACAATTCATCATATTAGTCTCTGAATTCAAAAGACCGAACAAAGATAGAACATTACAAGTCTCGAGACCGCGGGTAGCGAGTTTGTCGGAAGTAATATGATACGTCTCCAACGTATCTATAATTTTTGATTGCTCCATGCTATATTATCTACTGTTTTGAATGTTTATGGGCTTTATTATACACTTTTATATTACTTTTGGGACTAACCTATTAACCGGAGGCCCAGCCCAGATTCGCTGTTTTATGCCTATTTCAGTGTTTCGAAGAAAAGGAATATCAGACAGAGTCGAAACGGAATGAAATCAACTGGAGAAGTTATTTTTGGAAGGAAACACACCTGATGAGCTTGGACCCCACGTCAGGGGAGACATGAGGTGCACACAAGGGTGGGGGCGCCCCCCTAGGGCGCGCCCCCTGTCTCGTGAGACCCCCGTGGCTCCTCCGACGTCCTCCCTGCACCCATATATACACACGTGACCTAAAACTTCCAAAACGCATAATAGATCGGGAGTTCCGCCGCCAGAAGCCTCCGTAGCCAACGAAAACCAATCTAGACCCGTTCCGGCACCCTGCCGGAGGGGGCAATCCTTGCTTGGTGGCCATCTTCATCATCCCGGTGCTCTCCATGACGAGGAGGGAGTAGTTCTTCCTCGGGGCTGAGGGTATGTACCAGTAGCTATGTGTTTGATCTCTCTCTCTCGTGTTCTTGATTTGGCACGATCTTGATGTATCGCGAGCTTTGCTATTATAGTTGGATCTTATGTTTCTCCTCCCCCTCTTCTCTCTTGTAATGAATTGAGTTTCCCCTTTGAAGTAATCTTATCGGATTGAGTCTTTAAAGATTTGAGAACACTTGATGTATGTCTTGCCGTGGATATCTGTGGTGACAATGGGATACCGCGTTCCACTTGATGTATGTTTTGGTGACCAACTTGCGGGTTCATGAACCTATGCATAGGGGTTGGCACACGTTTTCGTCATGATTCTCCGGTAGAACTTTGGGGCACTCTTTAAGGTCCTCTGTGTTGGTTGAATAGATGAATCTGAGATTGTGTGATGCATATCGTATAATCATACCCACTGATACTTGAGGTGACATTGGAGTATCTAGGTGACATTAGGGTTTTGGTTGATTTGTGTCTTAAGGTGTTATTCTAGTACGAACTCTAGGGCTGTTTGTGACACTTATAGGAATAGCCCACTGGATTGATTTGAAAGAATAACTTTGAGGTGGTTTCGTACCCTACCATAATCTCTTCGTTTGTTCTCCGCTATTAGGGACTTTGGAGTGACTCTTTGTTGCATGTTGAGGGATAGTTATGTGATCCAATTATGTTAGTATTGTTGAGGGAACTTACACTAGCGAAAGTATGAACCCTAGGCCTTGTTTCCACACATTGCAATACCGTTTACGCTCACTTTTATCACTTGCTACCTTGCTGTTTTTATAATTTCAGATTACAAATACTCATATCTACTATCCATATACCACTTGTATCACCATCTCTTCGCCGAACTAGTGCACCTATACAATTTACCATTGTATTGGGTGTGTTGGGGACACAAGAGACTTTTTGTTATTTGGTTGCAGGGTTGCTTGAGAGAGACCATCTTCATCCTACGCCTCCTATGGATTGATAAACCTTAGGTCATCCACTTGAGGGAAATTTGCTACTGTCCTACAAACCTCTGCACATTGAACCCACGCATGATGTGGTGAAGAAGAAGAAAAGAAAAAGGAAGAGAGGTAAAAAGATATCTCTCCCAAATAATGCTGCTCCTATTACTACTGTGACTCACGAAAATATAATTGTGGAAGATAAGGATACTTCTTATGGTCTTAAAAATCTTTTTGGCACTTGCTTGGAAGAATATGATAATTGTTATACTATTGGTGCTATCCATGCTATTAATGATGAGAGTGATTATGCTTATGATACGAAAAGGCCCAAGCTTGGGGAAGCTATGTTTGATGAGGATGACATATTTGAGAATATATTTTCTGCAATTAATGTTTGTCCCAAGCTTGGGGATGCTATGCTTAATGAAGATTATATTTTTACTCTCCCAAGTTTTGATATGCAAATTCATAATGATAATAACATGCCTCCTACTTATGATAATTATTGTGATGATACATATGCTATAAAAAGTAGTGAGGATTATATTTATAAAACTTGTCATGATTATGGTTACCCCTTTTCTGAACATTACTCTTTTAATGTGGAAACAATTTATAATATTCAAGTCTCTTATGATACTCCCACTATCCCGAATGAGAAGAATCTTGCTTGTGTGGAGAGTAATAAAATTCCTATTCTTATAGGTCATGAAAAGAATGCTTTAGGAGATGGTTATATTGTTCAATTCATTCATGATGCTACTGAAAATTATTATGAGGGAGGAATATATGCTTGTAGGAGTTGCAATAATATCAAGTTTCCTCTCTATGTGCTTAAAGTTTTGAAGTTATGCTTGTTTTGCCCTCCTATGCTAGTTGATTATTGTTCCCACAAGTTGATTGCTCACAAAATCCCTATGCATAGGAAGCATGTTAGACTTAAAAGTGCTAGCCATATTCTTCATGATGCTCTCTTTATGTTACAATTCTTATCTTTTATGTGAGCATCACTGAAACCATCATGCCTAGCTAGGGGCATTAAACGATAGCGCTAGTTGGGAGGCAACCCAATTTTATTTATGTTCCTTGCTTTTTATTCCTTTTTAGTAATAAATAATTCATCTAGACTCTGTTTATATGTGGTTTTATGCTTTTAATTAGTGTTTGTTCCAAGTAGAACCTTTGGGAGGACTTGGGGAAAGTCTTGTTGATCATGCAGTCAAAAACAGAAACTTTAGCGCTCACGAGAACTGCTGCCATTTTTATTTGGACAGAGCTATTTAGTTAATTATTTTTGCAGGTGATTAATAGATAAATTACTCAGGTCCAGCAATTTATTTTAGAATTGTATGTGTCCCAGAAGTATATGTTTGATTCAGATTACTACAGACTGTTCTGTTTTTGACAGATTCTGTTTTTCATGTGTTGTTTACTTATTTTGATGAATCTATGGCTAGTAAAATAGTTTATAAACCGTAGAGAAGTTGGAATACAGTAGGTTTAACACCAATATAAATAAATAATGAGTTCATTACAGTACCTTGAAGTAGTGATGTAATTTCTTATACTAACGGAGCTTACGAGTTTTCTGTTAAGTTTTGTGTTGTGAAGTTTTCAAGTTTCGGATAAGGATTCGATGGACTATGGAATAAGGAGTGGCAAGAGCCTAAGCTTGGGGATGCCCAAGGCACCCCAAGGTAATATTCAAGGATAACCAAGCATCTAAGCTTGGGGATGCCCCGGGTGGCATCCCCTCTTTCGTCTTCGTTCATCGGTAACTTTACTTGGAGCTATATTTTTATTCGCCACATGATATGTGTTTTGCTTGGAGCGTCATGTCATTTTATTTTGCTTTGCTTGCTGTTTGAATAAAATAACAAGATCTGAAATTATTAAATGTTAGAGAGTCTTCACATAGTTTCATAATTATTCAACTACTCATTGATCTTCACTTATATCTTTCGGAGTAGTTTGTCGTTTGCTCTAGTGTTTCACTTATATCTTTTAGAGCATGGTGGTAGTTCTATTTTGAAGAAATAGATGAACTCTCATGCTTCACTTATATTATTTTGAGAGTCTTAAATAGCATGGTAATTTTCATAAAATCCTAATATGCTAGGTATTCAAGAATAATAAAATTCTCTTATGAGTGTGTTGAATACTATGAGAAGTTTGATGCTTGATGATTGTTTTGAGATATGGAGATGGTGATACTAGAGTCATGCTAGTTGAGTGGTTATGAATTTGAGAAATACTTGTGTTGAAGTTTGTGATTCCCGTAGCATGCACGTATGGTGAACCATTATGTGATGAAGTCGGAGCATGATTTATTTATTGATTGTCTTCCTTATGAGTGGCGGTTGGGGACGAGCGATGGTCTTTTCCTACCAATCTATCCCCCTAGGAGCACGCGCGTAATACTTTGCTTTGATAACTTGTAGATTTTTGCAATAAGTATGTGAGTTCTTTATGACTAATGTTGAGTCCATGGATTATACGCACTCTCACCCTTCCACCTTTGCTAGCCTCTCTAGTACCGCGCAACATTCGCCGGTACTATAAACCCACCATATACCTTCCTCAAAACAGCCACCATACCTACCTATTATGGAATTTCCATAGCCATTCCGAGATATATTGCCATGCAACTTTCCACCCTTCCGTTTATTATGACACGCTTCATCATTGTCATATTGCTTAGCATGATCATGTAGTTGACATTGTATTTGTGGCAAAGCCACCATTCATAATTCTTTCATACATGTCACTCATTCATCATTCCACATCCCGGTACACCGCCGGAGGCATTCATATAGAGTCATATCTTGTTCTAAGTATCGAGTTGTAATTCTTGAGTTGTAAGAAAAATAAAAAGTGTGATGATCATCATTATTAGAGCATTGTCCCAGTGAGGAAAGGATGATGGAGACTATGATTCCCCCACAAGTCGGCATGAGACTCCGGATGAAAATAAAAAAATGAAAGGAGGCCAAAGAAGCCCAAATAAAAAAAAGAAAAAAGAGGCCATAAAAAAAGAGAAGGCCCAAATAAAAAATGAAAAAATGAAAACAAATTAGAGAAAAGGAGAGAAGGGGCAATGCTACTATCCTTTTACCACACTTGTGCTTCAAAGTAGCACCATGATCTTCATGATAGAGAGTCTCCTATGTTGTCACTTTCATATACTAGTGGGAATCTTTCATTATAGAACTTGGCTTGTATATTCCAATGATGGGCTTCCTCAAAATGCCCTAGGTCTTCATGAGCAAGCAAGTTGGATGCACACCCACTTAGTTTCTTTTTGAGCTTTCATATACTTATAGCTCTAGTGCATCTGTTGCATGGCAATCCCTACTCACTCACATTGATATCTATTGATGGGCATCTCCATAGCCCGTTGATATGCCTAGTTGATGTGAGACTATCTTCTCCTTTTTGTCTTCTCCACAACCACCATTCTGTTCCACCTATAGTGCTATGTCCATGGCTCACGCTCATGTATTGCGTGAAGATTGAAAAAGTTTGAGAACATCAAAAGTATGAAACTATTGCTTGGCTTGTCATCGGGGGTGTGCATGATTTAAATACTTTGTGTGGTGAAGATGGAGCATAGCCAGACTATATGATTTTGTAGGGATAGCTCTCTTTAGCCATGTTATTTTGAGAAGACATGATTGCTTAGTCAGTATGCTTGAAGTATTATTATTTTTATGTCAATATTAAAATTTTGTCTTGAATCTTTCGGATCTGAATATTCATATCACAAGTAAGAAGAATTACATTGAAATTATGCCAACTAGCATTCCACAACAAAAATTATCTTTTTTATCATTTACCTACTCGAGGACGAGCAGGAATTAAGCTTGGGGATGCTTGATACGTCTCCAACGTATCTATAATTTTTAATTGCTCCATGCTATATTATCTACTGCTTTTAAATGTTTACGGGCTTTATTATACACTTTTATATTACTTTTGGGACTAACCTATTAACCGGAGGCCCAGCCCAGATTTGTTGTTTTATGCCTATTTCAGTGTTTCGAAGAAAAGGAATATCAGACGGAGTCGAAACGGAACGAAATCAACTGGAGAAGTTATTTTTGGAAGGAAACACACTTGATGAACTTGGACCCCATGTCAGGGGAGACACGAGGTGCTCACGAGGGTGGGGGCGCCCCCCCTAGGGCATGCCCGCTGTCTCGTGGGACCCCCGTGGCTCCTCCGACGTCCTCCATGCACCCATATATACCCACGTGACCTAAGACTTCCAGAATGCATAATAGATTGTTAGTTCCACCACCAGAAGCCTCCGTAGCCACCGAAAACCAACCTAGACCCGTTCCGGCACCCTGTCGGAGGGGGCAATCCTTCCCCGATGGCCATCTTCATCATCCCGGTGCTCTCCATGACGAGGAGGGAGTAGTTCTTCCTCGAGGTTGAGGGTATGTACCAGTAGCTATGTGTTCGATCTCTCTCTAGTGTGTTCTTCATTTGGCACGATCTTGATGTATCGCGAGCTTTGCTATTATAGTTGGATCTTATGTTTCTCCTCCCCCTCTTCTCTCTTGTAATGAATTGAGTTTCCCCTTTGAAGTAATCTTATCGGATTGAGTCTTTAAAGATTTGAGAACACTTGATGTATGTCTTGCCATGGATATCTGTGGTGACAGTGGGATACCACGTGCCACTTGATGTATGTTTTGGTGACCAACTTGCGGGTTCATGAACCTATGCATAGGGGTTGGCACACGTTTTCGTCGTGATTCTCTGGTAGAACTTTGGGGCACTCTTTGAGGTCCTTTGTGTTGGTTGAATAGATGAATCTGAGATTGTGTGATGCATATCGTATAATCATAATCACGGATACTTGAGGTGACATTGGAGTATTTAGGTGACATTAGGGTTTTGGTTGATTTGTGTCTTAAGGTGTTATTCTAGTACGAACTCTAGGGCTGTTTGTGACACTTATAGGAATAGCCCACTGGATTGATTGGAAAGAATAACTTTGAGGTGGTTTCGTACCCTACCATAATCTCTTCGTTTGTTCTCCGCTATTAGTAACTTTGGAGTGACTCTTTGTTGCATGTTGAGGGATAGTTATGTGAGGCAATTATGTTAGTATTGTTGAGGGAACTTACACTAGCGAAAGTATGAACCCTAGGCCTTGTTTCCACAAATTGCAATACCGTTTACGCTCACTTTTATCACTTGCTACCTTGCTGTTTTTATAATTTCAGATTGCAAATACTCATATCTACTATCCATATACCACTTGTATCACCATCTCTTCGCCGAACTAGTGCACCTATACAATTTACCATTGTATTGGGTGTGTTGGGGACACAAGAGACTTTTTGTTATTTGGTTGCAGGGTTGCTAGAGAGAGACCATCTTCATCCTACGCCTCCTACAGATTGATAAACCTTAGGTCATCCTACTAATCATCATCATACAACTTCTACTCGTTATTAATAACAAGTCATACGATCATCATCTTGAGAGTCATTGAACAAACCCTACTTATTTGTTCTTAGCACATGATCATCAGTATTAGGCAGGACCTAAATACCCTATTTAAGGTAAAATAGCATATAACAATATAGACCCAGACTCTCCATTATGGAGAATGGAGACCATCCTGTCTCCAATTCATGCGCTTCACTTCCTTTTGCTTCCAAGAACCACCTTACGACTGTCCATACATTTTTTTCCATCCTTTGATTTTTATGTCTCCACTTCTTTTACAAATCTTGTATGGATAGTTGAGATTCGTAGGATGACCTGGCTATATGTTCAAAACATTAAGACCACCTTTCTGATACATCAAATGAGCCACACAATTCTCTGGGATTATCTATTGCAAAACATAGTAATAACTTCATAGTTAGCGATGATGTACTAGTTTTAGAAGTATTCAAAAGATGCACGGATGTCGTAATAGTAAAAAATCATACCAGGGTATCTCCATGGTAGTTACCATAGTTGAACACATGCACTAGTGGCACGTATTGATCATAATGTTGAGGAGTTTGATTGTAGATATTGTAATTCTCAATGTCAGTACAAAATCCGACCAGATGATTTTTCTCCTTGTAAGTTGTTAATTCGGAGCCATCGGTGTAGTGTGTTTTGTCTACCATGTCCCGCACATTCTTTGAACAATAAAAATAAGCTGTCAACTATTTTGAAATAAACAATATAAATTAGGTAATAACTATGTTTGAGAAACTCACATAGCGGTAGAATTGGAGGCGTATCAACAAGGACCCAAATGTCCATATTGTCTTGCTCGATTTTAGGTGACAAGCATACCCTCATCAAAACCATACATCTTGCAAAATGCTTCCCAATTTTTGCAACCAAAATGGGTTACGCTCCCAGAATTATACAGATTTACTTCAAAATCCACATCGTGATGAGTCCTTAGGTGAATTTTCTTTGTTTCAGAAATTTCATGGTGTTCAAAACCCATACTCTCCAAGACATAGCATCTTGCATGGCATGGGATAAGCTATACTCGAATTGTAAAAGATGAAAATTACACGTTGAAATAGTTGAAGTCATGCTTAATTATGAAAATAACACTTGTCGTCATTGTGCACCGTTCCAACTTCGAAGTGTTGGGGAACGTTGCAGAAAACAAAAAATTTCCTACGGTTTCACCAAGATCCATCTATGAGTTCATCTAGCAACGAGTGATCGGATGCATCTACATACCTTTGTAGATCGCGAGCGGAAGCGTTCAAAGAACGGGGATGAGGTAGTTAAACACGACGTGATCCAAATCACCGGAGATCCTAGCACCGAACGGACGGCACCTCCGCGTTCAACACACGTACGATCAGCGTAACGTCTCCTTCTTCTTGATCCAGAAAGAGGGAAGGAGATGTTGAGGAGGATGGCTCCAGCAGCAGCACGACGGCGTGGTGGTGATGGAGCTGCAGTACTCCGTCAGGGCTTCGCCAAGCACTATGGAGGAGGAGGAGGTGTTGGAGAGGGAGAAGGAGGCAACCAAAGGCGTGGATGAAAAGCCCTCCTTCCCCCACTATATATAGGAGGGCCAAGCGGGGGATCCGGCCCTAGGAGATCCAATCTCCTAGGGGGGCGGCGGCCAAGGGAGGTTTCCCTCCCCCCAAGGCACCTAGGAGGTGCCTTCCACTAGTGGGACTCTTCCCTTTTGTGAACCCTAGGCGCATGGGCCTCTTGGGGCTGGTGCCCTTGGCCCATGTAGGCCAAGGCGCACCCCCTACAGCCCATGTGGCCCCCCGGGGCAGGTGGACCCACCCGGTGGACCCCCGGGACCCTTCCGGTGGTCCCGGTACAATACCGATAACCCCGAAACTTGTCCCGATGGCCGAAATAACACTTCCTATATATAATTCTTTACCTCCGGACCATTCCGGAACTCCTCGTGACGTCCGGGATCTCATCCGGGACTCCGAAAAATATTCGGGTTACTGCATATACATATCCCTACAACCCTAGTGTCACCGAACCTTAAGTGTGTAGACCCTACGGGTTCGGGAGACATGCAGACATGACCGAGACGACTCTCCGGTCAATAACCAACAGCGGGATCTGGATACCCATGTTGGCTCCCACATGCTCCTCGATGATCTCATCGGATGAACCACGATGTCGAGGATTCAAGCAACCCCGTATACAATTCCCTTTGTCAATCGGTATGTTACTTGCCCAAGATTCGATCATCGGTATCCCAATACCTCGTTCAATTTCGTTACCGGCAAGTCACTTTACTCGTACCGTAATGCATGATCCCGTGACCAGACACTTGGTCACTTTGAGCTCATAATGATGATGCATTACCGAGTAGGCCCAGTGATACCTCTCCGTCATACGGAGTGACAAATCCCAGTCTTGATCCGTGTCAACCCAACAGACACTTTCGGAGATACCCGTAGTATACCTTTATAGTCACCCAGTTACGTTGTGACGTTTGGTATACCCAAAGCACTCCTACGGTATCCGGGAGTTACACGATCTCATGGTATAAGGAAAAGATACTTTGACATTGGAAAAACTCTAGCAAACGAACTATACGATCATTAAGCTATGTTTAGGATTGGGTCTTGTCCATCACATCATTCTCCTAATGATGTGATCTCGTTATCAATGACATCCAATGTCCATAGTCAGGAAACCATGACTATCTGTTGATCAACGAGCTAGTCAACTAGAGGCTTACTAGGGACATGTTGGTGTCTGTTATTCACACATGTATTACGATTTCCGGATAACACAATTATAGCATGAATAAAGGCAATTACCATGAACAAGGAAATATAATAATAATGCTTTTATTATTGCCTCTAGGGAATATTCCCAACAGTCTCCCACTTGCACTAGAGTCAATAATCTAGTTACATTGTGATGAATCGAACACCCATGGAATTCTGGTGTTGATCATGTTTTGCCCTAGGGAGAGGTTTAGTCAATGGATCTGCTACATTCAGGTCCGTATGCACTTTACGAATATCTATGTCTCCATCTTGAACATTTTCACGAATGGAGTTGAAGCGACGTTTGATGTGCCTTGTCTTCTTGTGAAACCTGGGCTCCTTGGCAAGCGCAATAGCTCCAGTGTTGTCACAGAAGAGTTTGATTGGCCCCGACGCATTGGGTATGACTCCTAGGTCGGTGATGAACTCCTTCACCCATATTGCTTCATGTGCTGCCTCCGAGGCTGCCATGTACTCCGCTTCACATGTAGATCCCGCCACGACGCTCTGCTTGCAACTGCACCAGCTTACTGCCCCACCATTCAAAATATACACGTATCCGGTCTGTGACTTAGAGTCATCCAGATTTGTGTCGAAGCTAGCGTCGACGTAACCCTTTACGATGAGCTCTTCGTCACCTCCATAAACGAGAAACATTTCCTTCGTCCTTTTCAGGTACTTCAGGATATTCTTGACCGCTGTCCAGTGTTCCTTGCCACGATTACTTTGGTACCTTCCTACCAAACTTACGGCAAGGTTTACATCAGGTCTGGTACACAGCATGGCATACATAATAGAACCTATGGCTGAGGCATAGGGGATGACACTCATCTCTTCTATATCTTCGGCCGTGGTCGGACATTGAGCTGAGCTCAATTTCATACCTTGTAACACAGGCAAGAACCCCTTCTTAGATTGATCCATATTGAACTTCTTCAATATCTTATCAAGGTATGTGCTTTGTGAAAGACCTATGAGGCATCTTGATCTATCTCTATAGATCTTGATGCCTAATATATAAGCAGCTTCACCAAGGTCCTTCATTGAAAAACTCTTATTCAAGTAGGCCTTGATGCTGTCCAAGAGTTCTATATCATTTCCCATCAAAAGTATGTCATCTACATATAATATGAGAAATGCTACAGAGCTCCCACTCACTTTCTTGTAAACGCAGGCTTCTCCATAAGTCTGCGTAAACCCAAACGCTTTGATCATCTCATCAAAGCGAATGTTCCAACTCCGAGATGCTTGCACCAGCCCATAAATCGAGCGTTGGAGCTTGCACACCTTGTCAGCATTCTTAGGATCGACAAAACCTTCCGGCTGCATCATATACAATTCTTCCTTAAGAAAACCATTAAGGAATGCCGTTTTGACGTCCATTTGCCATATCTCATAATCGTAGAAAGCGGCAATTGCTAACATGATTCGGACGGACTTTAGCTTCGCTACCGGTGAGAAAGTCTCATTGTAGTCAACCCCTTGAACTTGTCGATAACCCTTAGCGACAAGCCGAGCTTTATAGATGGTCACATTACCATCCGCGTCTGTCTTCTTCTTAAAGATCCATTTATTTTCTATGGCTCGCCGTTCAACGGGCAAGTCAGTCAAAGTCCATACTTCGTTTTCATACATGGATCCTATCTCGGATTTCATGGCTTCTAGCCATTTGTCGGAATCCGGGCCGGCCATCGCTTCTTCATAGTTTGAAGTTTCACCGTTGTCTAACAACATGATTTCTAAGACAGGGTTGCCGTACCACTCTGGTGCGGAACGTGTCCTTGTGGACCTTCGAATTTCAGTAGGAGCTTGATCAGAAGTATCTTGATCATTATCATTAACTTCCTCTCTAGTCGGTGCAGGCACCTCAGGAACATTTTCTTGAGTTGCGCCATTTTCCGGTTCAAGAGGTAATACTTCATCAAGTTCTACTTTTCTCCCACTTACTTCTTTCGAGAGAAACTCCTTCTCTAGAAAGGATCCATTCTTGGCAACAAAGATCTTGCCTTCGGATCTGAGGTAGAAGGTATACCCAACAGTTTCTTTAGGGTATCCTATGAAGATGCATTTTTCCGACTTGGGTTCAAGCTTTTCAGGTTGAAGTTTCTTGACATAAGCATCGCATCCCCAAACTTTTAGAAACGACAACTTAGGTTTCTTACCAAACCATAATTCAAACGGTGTCGTCTGAACGGATTTCGACGGAGCCCTATTTAAAGTGAATGCGGCAGTCTCTAAAGCATAGCCCCAAAAAGATAGCGGTAAATCGGTAAGAGACATCATAGATCGTACCATATCTAATAGAGTGCGATTACGATGTTCGGACACACCATTACGCTGAGGTGTTCCAGGCGGCATGAGTTGTGAAACTATTCCACATTTTCTTAAGTGTGTTCCAAATTCGTGACTCAAGTATTCTACTCCACCATCTGATCGTAGAAACTTGATTTTCCTGTCACGTTGATTCTCAACCTCACTCTGAAATTCCTTGAACTTTTCAAAGGTTTCAGACTTGTGTTTCATTAAGTAGATATATCCATATCTACTCAAATCATCAGTGAGGGTGAGAACATAATGATAGCCACCACGAGCCTCAACACTCATTGGACCGCACACATCAGTATGTATGATTTCCAATAAGTTGGTTGCTCGCTCCATTGTTCCTGAGAATGGAGTCTTGGTCATTTTACCCATGAGGCATGGTTCGCATGTGTCAAATGATTCATAATCAAGAGACTCTAAAAGTCCATCTGCATGGAGCTTCTTCATGTGTTTGACACCTATGTGACCAAGGCGGCAGTGCCACAAGTATGTGGGACTATCATTATCAACTTTACATCTTTTGGTACTCACATTATGAATATGTGTAGCATTATGCTCGAGGAAGAATAAACCATTCACCATCGGAGCATGACCATAAAACATATCTATCATATAAATAGAACAACCATTATTCTCGGATTTAAATGAGTAGCCATCTCGAATTAAACGAGATCCCGATACAATGTTCATGCTCAAAGCTGGCACTAAATAACAATTATTGAGGTTTAAAACTAATCCCGTAGGAAAATGTAGAGGTAGCGTGCCGACGGCGATCACATTGACCTTGGAACCATTCCCGACGCGCATCGTCACCTCGTCCTTTGCCAGTCTCCGCTTAATCCGCAGCTCCTGCTTTGAGTTACAAATGTGAGCAACTGCACCGGTATCAAATACCCAGGAGCTACTACGGGTACTAGTAAGGTACACATCAATTACATGTATATCATATATACCTTTCGTTTTGCCGGCCTTCTTGTCCGCTAAGTATTTGGGGCAGTTCCGCTTCCAGTGACCACTTCCCTTGCAATAAAAGCACTCAGTCTCGGGCTTGGGTCCATTCTTTGGCTTCTTCCCAGCAGCTTGCTTGCCGGGCGCGGCAACTCCTTTGCCGTCCTTCTTGAAGTTCTTTTTACCCTTGCCCTTCTTGAACTTAGTGGTTTTATTCACCATGAACACTTGATGTTCCTTCTTGACTTCTACATCTGCTGATTTCAGCATAGCAAATACTTCAGGAATGGTCTTTTCCATCCCCTGCATATTGAAGTTCATCACAAAGCTCTTGTAGCTCGGTGGAAGCGACTGGAGGATTCTGTCAATGACCGCGTCATCCGGGAGATTAACTCCCAGCTGAGTCAAGCGGTTATGTAACCCAGACATAGTGAGTATGTGCTCACTGACAGAACTATTTTCCTCCATCTTACAGCTGAAGAACTTGTCGGAGACCTCATATCTCTCGATTCGGGCATGAGCTTGAAAAACCATTTTCAGCTCTTCGAACATCTCATATGCTCCATGTCTCTCAAAACGCTTTTGGAGCCCCGGCTCTAAGCTGTAAAGCATGCCGCACTGAACGAGGGAGTAGTCATCAGCACGTGTCTACCAAGCGTTCATAACGTCTTGGTTCTGTGGGACGGGTGGATCACCTAGCGGTGCTTGTAGGACATAATCTTTCTTGGCAGCTATGAGGATGATCCTCAGGTTCCGGACCCAGTCTGTATAGTTGCTGCCATCGTCTTTCAGCTTGGTTTTCTCAAGGAACGCGTTGAAGTTGAGGACTACGTTGGCCATTTGATCTACAAGACATATTGCAAAGATTTTTAGACTAATTTCATGATAATAAAGTTCATCTAATCAAATTATTCAATGAACTCCCACTTAGATAGACATCCCTCTGCTAGTCATGTAAGTATAACATGATCCGAGTCAACTAGGCCGTGTCCGATCATCACGTGAGACGGACTAGTCAACGTTGGTGAACATCTTCATGTTGATCGTATCTTCTATACGACTCATGCTCGACCTTTCGGTCTTCTGTCTTCTGAGGCCATGTCTATACACATGCTAGGCTCGTCAAGTCAACCTAAGTGTTTGCATGTGTAAATCTGTCTTACACCCGTTGTATGTGAACATTTGAATCAAACACCCGATCATCACGTGGTGCATTGAAACAACGAACTGTCGCAACGGTGCACAGTTAGGGGGAACACTTTCTTGAAATTATTATGAGGGATCATCTTATTTACTACCGTCGTTCTAAGTAAACAAGATGCAAAACATGATAAACATCAAATGCAATCAAATAATAATAGTGACATGATATGGCCAATATCACATAGCTCCTTTGATCTCCATCTTGGGGCTCCATGATCATCTTGTCACCGGCATGACACCATGATCTCCATCATCATGATCTCCATCATTGTGTCTCCATGAAGTTGCTCGCCAACTATTACTTCTACTACTATGGCTAACGCGTTTAGCAATAAAGTAAAGTAATTTACATGGCGTTTCTCAATGACACGCAGGTCATATAAAATAAAGACAACTCCTATGGCTCCTGCCGGTTGTCATACTCATCGACATGCAAGTCGTGATTCCTATTACAATAGCATGAACATCTCATACATCACATATAGATCATTCATCATTCATCACAACTTTGGCCATATCATATCACAAAGCACTTGCTGCAAAAACAAGTTAGACGTCCTCTAATTGTTGTTGCAAGTTTTACGTGGCTGCAATAGGGTTCTAGCAAGAACGTTTTCTTACCTACGTGAAAGCCACAACGTGATTTGTCAACTTCTATTTACCCTTCATAAGGACCCTTTTCATCGAATCCGCTCCAACTAAAGTAGGAGAGACAGACACCCGCCAACCACCTTATGCAACTAGTGCATGTTAGTCGATGGAACCGGTCTCACGTAAGCGTACGTGTAAGGTTGGTCCGGGTCGCTTCATCCCACAATACCGTTGAAGCAAGATAAGACTAGTAACGGCAAGAAAGTTGACAACATCTATGCCCACAACAAATTGTGTTCTACTCGCGCAAGAAGAACTACGCATAGACCTAGCTCTGATACCACTGTTGGGGAACGTTGCACAAAACAAAAATTTTCCTACGGTTTCACCAAGATCCATCTATGAGTTCATCTAGCAACGAGTGATCGGATGCATCTACATACCTTTGTAGATCGCGAGCGGAAGCGTTCAAAGAACGGGGATGAGGTAGTCGAACACGACGTGATCCAAATCACCGGAGATCCTAGCACCGAACGGACGGCACCTCCGCGTTCAACACATGTACGGTCAGCGTAACATCTCCTTCTTCTTGATCCAGCAAGAGGGAAGGAGAGGTTGAGGAAGATGGCTCCAGCAGCAGCACGACGGCGTGGTGGTGATGGAGCTGCAGTACTCCGTCAGGGCTTCGCCAAGCACTATGGAGGAGGAGGTGTTGGAGAGGGAGAAGGAGGCAACCAAAGGCGTGGATGAAAAGCCCTCCTTCCCCTACTATATATAGGAGGGCCAAGGGGGGGCGCCGGCCCTAGGAGATCCAATCTCCTAGGGGGGCAGCGGCCAAGGGAGGTTTCTCTCCCCCCCAAGGCACCTAGGAGGTGCCTTCGACTAGTGGGACTCTTCCCTTTTGTGAACCCTAGGCGCATGGGCCTCTTGGGGCTGGTGCCCTTGGCCCATGTAGGCCAAGGCGCACCCCCTACAGCCCATGTGGCCCCCCGGGGCAGGTGGACCCACCCGGTGGACCCCCGGGACCCTTCCGGTGGTCCCGGTACAATACCAATAACCCCAAAACTTGTCCCGATGGCCGAAATAACACTTCCTATATATAATTCTTTACCTCCGGACCATTCCGGAACTCCTCGTGACGTCCGGGATCTCATCCGAGACTCCAAACAACATTCAGGTTACTGCATATACATATCCCTACAACCCTAGCGTCACCGAACCTTAAGTGTGTAGACCCTACGGGTTCGGGAGACATGCAGACATGACCGAGACGACTCTCCGATCAATAACCAACAGCGGGATATGGATACCCATGTTGGCTCCCACATGCTTCTCGATGATCTCATCGGATGAACCACGATGTCGAGGATTCAAGCAACCCCGTATACAATTCCCTTTGTCAATCGGTATGTTACTTGCCCGAGATTCGATCGTCAGTATCCCAATACCTCGTTCAATCTCGTTACCGGCAAGTCACTTTACTCGTACCGTAATGCATGATCCCGTGACCAGACACTTGGTCACTTTGAGCTCATAATGATGATGCATTACCGAGTGGGCCCAGTGATACCTCTCCGTCATACGGAGTGACAAATCCCAGTCTTGATCCGTGTCAACCCAACAGACACTTTCGGAGATACCCGTAGTATACCTTTATAGTCACCCAGTTACATTGTGACGTTTGGTATACCCAAAGCACTCCTACGGTATCCGGGAGTTACACGATCTCATGGTCTAAGGAAAAGATACTTTGACATTGGAAAAACTCTAGCAAACGAACTATACGATCTTTAAGCTATGTTTAGGATTGGGTCTTGTCCATCACATCATTCCCCTAATGATGTGATCTCGTTATCAATGACATCCAATGTCCATAGTCAGGAAACCATGACAATCTGTTGATCAACGAGCTAGTACCCTAGAGGCTTACTAGGGACATGTTGGTGTCTGTTATTCACACATGTATTACGATTTCCGGATAACACAATTATAGCATGAATAAAGACAATTACCATGAACAAGGAAATATAATAATAATGCTTTTATTATTGCCTCTAGGGCATATTCCCAACACGAAGGTCTCCTCGAGCTTAATGCTGAAGCTCCGATCATCGTCCAGGTGAGGCATGTCGCAAAGACCTCGATCGTCGTGGCACTAGACGCACTCCCCTGGGAGACTTTCATCGTCCGATGACGACATATCCTACGTTCATAATTCAAAACTAGATCATCTCTTGCGTTGGGTCCAATAAGATAATCCACAGTGTGGTGAAAACACGCCCTTCAAACTGGTTTGAGCTATTGGTGAATGGAGATGGTCTAAGATTTTTAGTAGTAAGAAGTGAAGTGATTTTGAGAGCAAATGGTTAGGATGAGTGGAGTTGGCCGAAAAACATTTATGTTTAGCTTTACAATAGAATATTGTTAGTCATGCACACTTGTGCATTTTCAGCCAGGCCCAGTGGAGTTGGCCTAAAAACATTTCTTTCTTTAAGCCTGCTATAGCCATCTCAAGTATTTATGGTCAAGGTTTAGCAGGGCCATCCAAATAGAATATTTGGAATGGGCTTTTTTAGTAGGTCATCCTACCAGATTAGGGTTTATCGATGACGAGCAACTGACATTAGTAATAACTATGAGTTGATATCACACGTCTATATGTATAACACAAGCGGCAGTTGATCCTACTTAATTAAGTACTAAGATACCCCGGCCCATGCATTAGTCGCAAGTACCCCATATGTCCTATTTTTAGCAAAATCATGCTAAAATTCACGGAAAATTTCAGCATGACCTTTGCTGAAAATAGGACATATGGAGTACCCGAATTTGCCGGAACGGAAGTTAATCGACATTCCAGCAAACTCAAGGGCCTCTCGGGGTACCTGCAAAATCATCACGACACGATGGTCGGAGACATGACCTTTGCTGAAAATTGTTTTCTATAAAAGATGATCATGCCAGCCAGCCAGGTAGGTGATTGTCACTCAAATTAAGCTGGGCTTAGACTGGCTGAAGCATCTTTCTTCCTCCCTTTCTTTTTCTCTCTTCCTTTCACATTAACTTTACTTTCCAAAGGAAATAAAAATACAATTCATACATACATACTAAAGCAGGTAGATAGATAGTTAGATAGATGAGCATGTTTAGTTTACAAGAATGAATATAAACAAGCAAAGAATTCATGCATGCATATCAAGCCTGCCTTCTCTAGTCATGCCAAATAAGATACTCCTCCTCATCATCATATAAAAAAATGACCAATCAGCACATGCATCAATATGCTCCTCTCCTCTGCTATTACTACTCTGCTGCTACAAACATAACCACAACAACAATAACAACTAGTGACCACCAACAAATAGTTGTTTTGTTAATGCATTACACTTCATTTATGCTAAGTATTCATCTTGTTGCTTGTCTTTCCGTGTAGGTACTGAGCATGCCTACAACCATATTTTTACCAGCCTCCCTAAGCCTTAGGGTGGTGAATACGGGAAATTCTACAGCCTTCCTACACTAAATGACCCAAGGATTGGTAATTGTTCTGCTTGCTTTTGGAACTTTCTGTGTTTTCACTTTCTTCTTTGTCACTTACACTCTTATTATTTGGGTTGCTCTGTTCTGTTGAGTCTAACTCGTGCATTATCCTAGACTCAGGACAACTGTAACATGTGCAAGTCAACTCTGCATTTAGTCACTTCCCTTTGACTAGTTAGCATTGCTGTTTGAAAATGATTTGCTTCATATCATACTCTTCTTTACAAAGCTATAATTTACTTGCACACAGAATATATTATGCATGATAACATGTCAATTGCTATGTGCCCCCCTAAAACCTACATCGATTGTGTGTAGAGGATCTCACCATAAGGTGACGAGGCAGAGGCAGGTCGGCAGCAGCTGGCGCTGAAGAGGGGGCGTCGTCGAGGAGGGCGGTGAAGAGGAGGGCGTCGCCGTCTCGCCTGGATGCTCTGCACGACGGGTGAGGGGGCGGCGTTCGGAGGCAGAGGAGATTGTGGGCACGGCCCTGAACTCGGGGTTGTCGGTGGAGGAGGAGATGGTGCGGGGAGCCGGCGGCGGGGCTGGATTGGGGGTGGGGGAGGAGGAAGGCGGTGGCGGGGCTGAGGCTGGATTAGGGGGTGGGGGAGGAGGAAGGCGGCGGTCTGGTGGGGGTCGGGGGTGTCGGGGGCGGTGGGGCGATGGGCAGCAAGGCGCCGGGGCGGTAGTGGTCGGGTGCGGCGGGGGCAGCGGGCGCAGTGGATCAGAAAGGGGAAGAATTGAAAGGGGATTGGGGATTTTAGTGGGGGAGGCTTAGCAATGGCGCACCCCCTAGCGGTGTGCCATTAGAAATTATTATTTTTGGATAGCAATGGCGCATCACCTGGAGGTGCGCCATAAGTCATCTTATTTTTGAATAGCAATGGCGCACCGCCTAGCAGTGCGCCATTAGTAATTTTTTTTAGATAGCAATGGCGCACCAGCCAGCGGTGCGCCATAAGTAATTTATTATTATTATTTTTTGGTGCATCTAATAACTTTTTAGAAAATGAATATGAATATGAAACAGTAATAATTTTTTATAAAAACTGTAATAATTTTTTAAAGAATATCATCAAATTTGTTATTTGAAAATATTTATGAATATAAAAAAATATCATAAATTTTTTTATTTTTTTCGTTGCATTCATTAAATCTGTTATTTGAAAATATCATCCAATTGGTTATTTGAAAATATAATCAAATTTGTTTTTTTATTTTTAGTTGCATTCATTTGTGACGGTGGAGAGGGGGAGGATGCGGGGGGTCGTCGGCGGCGGTGGAACGGGGGTGGTGCGGGGTGTCGGCGGTCATCGGCGGCGGTGGAGCGGGGGGAGGGTGCGGTGGGTCGTCGGCTTGAGGTGCGCAATTATACTAGTTTTGCAAAAAAACATAGTAGTGGCGCACTGTGTGGCAGGTGCGCCATTACTAGTAATGGCGCACTGTTCCTTGGTGCGCCATTACTATTTTTGGAAAAATATAAAAAATTGTTACTAGTGGCGCCCCGTTGGTCTGGCGCGCCATTAGTGTCTACCACACTAATAGCGCACCAACTCATGGTGCACCATTAGTATATAGTAGTGGCGCACCACATGTCTGGTGCGCCATTAGTGGCCATATCATCTATAGCCCATTTCCTAGTAGTGCACCCCTGAAGCTAAAAATAGCAACGACAAGTCTCGACGCAACAGGTACAAACGTCGAAATAACAATGACAACACCGAGGATACGGCGGTCAATGCCGGATTCAGTGGCTCTAAGCCTGGTCAGTAGAAGAAGCCATTCAAAAAGAACAATTCGGGCCCATCTAGCCTGGACTGCATACTCGATTGCCCGTGCTAGATTCATGGCACCACAGACAAGCCACCCAATCATACCAATAGAGATTGTTGGGTTTTATACAGGCCGGCAAGTTAAATGCCGAAAACAAGGATAAGGGATCGCAGAGCGAAAACGACGACGAGGAGCCCCGGCCACCGAACACGGCGGGACAGAAGAAGTTCCCTCCTCAGGTCAAAATGGTAAACATGATATACGCTACCCACATCCCCAAGATGGAGTGCAAGCGCGCGCTTAGGGACGTCTACGCGATAGAGTCAGTCGCCCCAAAAATTAACCCATGGTCGTCATGCCCGATCACTTTTGATCGTCGGGATCATCCGACCAGTATCCGTCATGGCGGTTCAGCCGAACTGTTCTTGGACCCAATAATTGATGGGTTCCACCTGACGTGAGTCCTGATGGACGGTGGCAGTAGCCTCAACTTGGTCTATCAGGATACCATGCGCAAAATGGGCATTAACCCATCACGGATCAAGCCCACAAAGACTACCTTTAAAGGAGTCATACCGGGCGTAGAGGCCCGCTGCACGGGTTCAATCACACTAGAGGTTGTCTTCAGGTCTCCGGACAACTTCCGAAGTGAGGACTTAATCTTCGATATCGTACCCTTTCGCAGCAGCTACCATGCATTGCTCGGACGAACCGCATTTGCTTAATTCAATGCGGTTCCACACTATGTTTATCTCAAGCTTAAGATGCCTGGACCGCGCGGCGTCATAATAGTCAATGGAAATACAGAACGCTCCCTCCGCACCGAGGAGCACACCGCCGCCTTAGCGGCAGAGGTACAGGGCGACCTTGTCAAGCAGAACCTCAATTCAGCGGCCGATCCCTCGGACACTGTCAAGAGAGTACGAACCATTCCGTAGAAGGATAGCTCGGCTCGTTAGGAGCTCGACTAGCAATTTGGCCTCCGTCCCCGTCCTGACCAAGTAGCAGCCACTGTACCGTGCATACATAATTACGCACTAAAAATACCATGGACCTGAATGGAGGCATAATCAGCTTGTAATCCGCAATATGGCTCGACCGCCCCGGACACTCATACTTTCACTATTCCCCTTTTTTCTTTTGTTTTTCCTTTTTTACAGGCCTTTCCTGGCGGCTTGACCATCGATTCTTTTCGAAGGTTAAAAACACCAAGACAATAAGAAGCATGGACGTACTGGGAAACTCTTAGGTGGTCTCTTTAATGATCCCTTTACTTATCTTCAGGACCCACACGCAGCTCTCTCTTGGTGAAGGCATAGCAAATAGCCTTTCCGCTTATTGTGTTACTTGTATAAATGCGCTTTAACGCACCAATGAAATTATAATAGAAACAGTTTGTGGCCCAAATTTTCACGGCTCTAGCTTACCACTAGTTATTCCTTTTTCTTTCTTTTTTCCTTTTCTTATCTGGTAATTCTATCAGATAACACTTGTACACTCGGATGCGCTTTAATTTGCCAGGGGCTTCATAGCGCCCCAGAACAAGGCAAAAAAAGTCTGAACACTTTTATAGTACAGTTTGGCACCCCGAATTGAGCACTATATACATTGGCTCCGAATCATGTATTTGGTCAATAGTTGGGTTGCCCAGCTCATGTGCTTGCTACCTTACGTTCTGCTATATCGGCTAGGGTAGTAAAGGGAGAACTACTGCGATTGTGCCTTGGTTTACCCAAGTGAGCACCTCAGTAGAGAAACCCGAAAACTGACTGTCATGATGCGGTGAGAGCTAGTCACCTCCTTGGAAGTCTCAAATCCTTATAGATTTTTTCCGCATTACGCGAGGGATTGGTACTTACCCGATCAAGTGTCTACAGCATCCTAGTCCGGATACTAGGGGTTGCGCATATATTTCTATTGTCGAACTCCTATGGCTAAGTGAGAGTGCTAAAGCCGCATAGTCCGATTGCCTGGTTCCTCGTGCTAAACACCTCCTTCAAGGACCAAACAATTGGATCAAGAGTCTTTAGATTACATCCCGAACACCCCCATATTTCCTACATGGGGGCAGAAGCCGACGACTGGCCAACTCTCAGATTTCACATAAAACGGCCGCACAGGAGGATAAATTTTGTTAAAGAATTATATTACATAAAAGTTTTATTTCATCATACAAGGCAAAGACAACATGAATGTATTCATTCGAAAATAATGTCTTGCCCACACTGCGTTGCTACAATGCAAGACCCCTCTAGGCCATCTGCAAAATAGCTCTCGGGGGTGCGGTGCTCCTTGCCCTCTGGCGGCCCCTTGGTCAGCTCGACGGCGTCCATCTTCGCGCACCACATCTTGCAGTGGGCGAAGGCCATGCGCGCACCTTCAATATAGGCTGATCGCTTGACGCGTCCACCCGAGGACAGGCGTTAACCAGCCGCTTCACAAGCCTGAAGTACCAGTCGGGCATAGCTTCGGCTGGCCACAGCCGAGTTATCAAATCCTTCATGGCCATTTCGGCCACCCTATGCAGCTCCATCAGCTGTTTCAGCTAATCAGTGAAGGGCACGGGATGCTCTGGTGCAAGATACTGCGACCAGAACAATTTCTCAATGGAGCTCCCTTCTTTGGCTCGGAAGAACTCCGCGGCGTCGGACACACTGTGTGGCAGATAAGCGAAGGCTCCTGAAGAACTCCGAATCCGGGTTAGTAAGAAATACTTCTTCTTCATATACTTGCATTGCATACTAAATGCCTTACCCGCCATGATCTTGCTGGCCTCTTGGATCTCCTGGAGGGCACCCTGGGCTTCCACCTGGGCCGCCTCCGCGCTTTGACGAGCCTTGGAGAGTTTGGTCTCTCGAGCCGAAACATCGCCCTCTAGGGTCTCGCACTTCTTCACCGCCTCCTGGAGCTCTTGTCGGACCTCGTTCAGCCAGGCCTTCAGCTTCTTGCGAGCGTCCTGCTCCTTGACAGCTTTCTCCTTGGCTTCGGCTAGGGCCTTTTTCAGGGCCTCGACTTTGGTCGTTGCCCCTACACATATAATGACACTACGGTCAGTATGCATCATTTACTCTTTCCGAATATATAGCGAGCCATTGCATACCTTCTGGTCTTCCAGCTGCTTCCTCGCTTGGCCGAGTTCCTCCTCGGTCCGCTCTAGTCTCTGCTTTAGTCCAGAGACTTTGGCAGTGTGAGAAGTCGCGGCCAGCAGCTACGCCTTCTTATTCACATCAGACACAGTTTGGTTAGTGTCCTGCGAAATATAATTGATCCTCTGTCCGTCTTTTCTTTCCGAACACCGGACAGTGTCTCAGGGGCTATTGTCTATGTGGGGATTTTCTCGGTTAAATGCCACTTACCTCAAAACCTGTCTGCAGGCTGCTCCAGGCTTTAGTCAGTCCGCTTTTAACGGACTGAACCTTCTCAATCACCGTACCCATAAGGATACGGTGTTCTTCCACAATGGAAGCGCCCCGTAGCGTTTCCAATAGATTGTCCGGCGCCTCTGGTTGGACAGAGGTCGCTGGTAGGGCGGGCATGCCTCCTCCTCTTGAAGGAAGCTGCTTGTCGGACTCCGGGGCTGTATGGGTCTCTGGATCCGTGCTCATATGGTGCCCAAATTGAGCACGGTCCCCATCTTTAGTCTCCATGGGGGTCTGTCCCCCCATGTGTCCGACGGCCGAGGTGTCGCCCTCTGGCGCCGCCATGACGGGCTCCTGAACCTATCCCTGGCCTGGGAAGGTCCTTTGGGAGAGCGCCTCGTCCTCTCCCTTGGCCTTGGGAGAGCAAGCGGCCGGCGGTGTCTCGCCGGCCATTTCCTTTGAGTCCAACGAGCCCCTTGATGAGGATCGCTGGAAGCTGTCGTGGGCCGGACTGCAATAACATGATTAAATCTTATAAAATACCATAAGGCTAAAAAGCCGGATAAATGGACGTGTACGGGTTCTTAGCACTCACGATGCGGCCAGGGGCTTGTTTCGGGGGCACCGCTCCGGACTGATGTCGACGTCCCACGCGGAGCTGCCCTCGAGAGTGCCTTTCCCCTTCTTGGGCGCCTCCACCTCCAGAATTGTGGAGGCTTCCCTCTTCTTCCTCCCCCCATTAGGGGGAGAATCGCTTTCCTCCTCCTCATCGTCGCCGTCTTCGGCAGCGGAGGAGCGGGTCTTGTCTTCGGACGTCGCATCCGAAGCTCCATTGCGGTGGGGACCACTCCAGACCCCCTTGGCCTTCCCCATGGCCTTCTTCGCCGGTACCGTATAGGGCACCAGCACCAGCATCTTCGCTAAACGCGGGATGACCGGTTCTTCAGGCAGCGGAGCAGGAAACTGGATCCGCTTCGCCCTCTCCATCCAGTCCTGAAGAATCAATGATAATAAAAGCTTAGATATCATCCTTGAAACAAGCAAGTAGGGGATGCATTAAAATTAACATACCTCATTGGTGAGGTGGTTAATGTCATGCCCGCGGTCCGAATGTATGGCCAGCGGTGTCTCGTTGCCCTTGAAGAGCAACTTCTAGGCATCTTCGTGAATGGTTTCGAAGAGCCTCTTCAGGGTATGGTGCTTCTTCGGATTGAACTCCCAAAGAGGGAGGCTTCGGCTTTGGCAGGCGAGAATCCGGCGAACTAGCATCACCTGGATTATATCGACAAGTTTGACATCCTTGCCTACCATGCTTCGAACGTGCGTCTGCAGCGCTATTAGCTCATCTGGCGAACACCAGTTCGCGCTCCTCTCAACCCAGGAGGTGAGCCGCATTGGAGCACTGGACTGGAATTCGGCAGCTGCAGCCCAGTTGGTTCCGCGGGGTTCTGTGATGTAGAACCACTATTTCTGCCATTCCTTGTCAGTCTCCACGAAAGTGCCTTTCGGCCAGGAGACATTGGTCAGCTTACTCACCATGGCGCCTCCGCACTCCATATGCTGGCCATCCACCACCTTCGGCTTCACATTGAAGACCTTGAGCCACAGCCCGAAGTGGGGTTGGATGCGGAGGAAGGCCTCACAGACGACGATAAACGCTGAAATGTTGAGGAAAGAGTTCGAGGATAGATCATGGAAGTCTATCCCGTAATAGTACATCAGCCCGCGGACGAAAGGGTGGAGTGGAGACCCTAGCCCGCAGTGGAAATGAAGGAAGAATACCACCCTCTCGTTGGGCTTTGGTGTGGGGACGACTTGACGTTGGGCTGGAAGACGGTGGGCGATTTCCTTCGCCAAGTACCCGGCCGCCCGAACCTCAGTAATGTCCTTCTCCTTGACAGAGGAGACCATACACTTGCCTCGACCTCCAGATCCGGACATGGTTGAGTGCTAGCTTGAGTTGGAAGAAGATGAGAACTTGGGCGCTGGAGCTCAAGAGTGGAAGGGCAGAGGAAGAGAGAAGGCGTGGGGGAGAAGGGGGGATCCTTATCCCCTTATAAAGGTAGTGAATATCGAATGCCTCCCCACTCGCCCTAAAACTTGCCTATTCCCAAGAGCTGTGTAAACGGCACGGTTAGGTTACCCAAGCCTGCATTGATGAAAATCCCGCAATAAGGGGACATGATCTCTTATTTGACAAGAGGTGCCAATGGAAACTTCATCTCGAAGTGCGGAACGGCGGACAAAAATGGTTCGATATAGTGACCGAATAGATGTGATTTCATCTTACAAAAAGTTGTCAGCAGATGGGACTCATGAAATACTATATTCCTTACGGTTGTGTGTGGTACTTGTGTTGCAGATGTGGACACCTTGGTTTCATCTGAGGACTATACTGGAGTATTCGGAAAGTAGAACCCGCCTTGCAATGCCGAACACAATCTGCACGCCGGACACATCGTCATTCAAGCCTGGTTCAGGGGCTACTGAGGGAGTCCTGGACTAAGGGGTCCTTGGGTGTCCGATCTATTGGATATGGGCCGGACTGATGGGCTATAAGGATACAAAGACCGAAGACTCCGGCCGTGTCCGGATAGGACTCTCCTTGGCGTGAAAGGCAATCTTGACGACCAACTATGAAGATTCCTTTCTCTGTAACCGACCTTGTGTAACCTTAGATACCTCCCGTGTCTATATAAACAAGAGGGCTAGGTCCGTAGATAGGCAGAATCATTACCATAATCATAGCTAGGTTAGAATCTTAGGGTTTAGCCATTACAATCTCATGGTAGATCAACTCTTGTAATACTCATATTCATCAAGATCAATCAAGCAGGACGTAGGGTATTACCTCCATAGAGACGGCCTGAACTTGGGTAAAACATTGTGCCACCCCCCCGTCTCCTGTTACCATCGATCCTAGACGCATAGTTCGGGACCCCCTACACGAGATCCGCCAGTTTTGACACCGACAGCCGCCCCTCGGGTGGCAGCTCGCTTGCGGGTGCGCTGGTCCAGGACCGTCTCGGGAGCTTGGGGCCAAGCCGCAAGCCAATCCTCATTGAGCTCCTCCACCCCGCCAACTTCCTCCTCCTAAAGCTCTGTTGCTACCATGGCTATGTCCTCTAGATTAGCAAGGTTATCACCGGGAAGTTCTTCCCCAGCAGCCCCTTCCATGGCATGTGCCTCGCTGCCACCGTGGGAAGAACTTTCGCCCTCAGCCTTCCCTTTGCCCTTACGGGCCTTTGCACGCTTCCCTATGTCCGTGAGACGAGCGGCCTTGTGCTCCTCGACCCTCCTCAAAATGTATGCCACCTCCATAGAGGAGGTGCGTTTTTACATTCGAGTCTCGACCCTGGTGGCCTTCTCCACCAGGGTGTTCGACCACTGGAGCTCTTCAACCAAAGTCGGTAGCTGCCAGGTGCTCGCTACCCCTTCGGCACTACAGTCCAGTATCAACTTCAGTATCTGGTCCCGGGAAGAATTAATGTTTAGGGGGATGATGGTTGCCAGGAGCTTGAATAATTCGAAGCGACCGGACAGTTGGTCGCACAGCCAGCCATGGCCATAAACTGACAAGTTGTTGGCCAACCCTAGGAGCAACCTCATCCTATCAGCAGCGTCCCCATACAGCCAGGTGGGTCTGTCATGCTCCTGCAGCAGCAAGATGCGGCGGAGAAGGAAATCTGCCCCCACATGCTCGATGGTTAGCCCGGCAGCTTTTAAACAAGTAATCCTTTTGATTGTCACACACCACCTATCTTTAGTGAGGCCCTTGGCACTCCATTCTTTGTCGCGCTCAACACATTCCTTCCGTGCTTCACAAAACTCGGGGCCTTCCTCATCTTGAATCCATCACCAATCTCCTCTCCATTCATCCCACCTCTCGCGCTAGTTCCCAGGGATGTAACACCAAAGCTTCCTCGCCACCCGCGGCATCCATCTAATGTTTTCGGAGCAGTGGCCCTTGTTCTCCACCCGCGGAATAGAATAATGTTGGAAGAGATCCACATTGGGCTTGACTCCGGCAAAATTCTTGCACAAATGCGCGAAAATAGCCATGGTTGCCATGGCATTTGTCGTGAAGTCGAGAAGGTGGAATCCATAGATGTTCACGATCACCTCAAAGAATTCGGAAAGGGGGAACAAAGGCCACAGATGAAGTGAGCACAAAAGAATCAATATGAGTTCGGCGGACCTTCCTTCCCCGCCACAAAGACTTTGGGCGCCCCGTGCCCTTTCAGGATGGGCCTCCCCCACAGATACCCATACCTCGCCTGGAGGACCGGACCGCTCAAGGTCGACAGGATGAAGACGATGTCTTCTCTCCACTTCTTGTTTAGCTCTGTCGCCCTCTTGCTTCCCTCGGTGGTGGCTTCCTTCGCAACGGCCGTCTGCTTTCCCTTCTCTGCGGGTTTCTTCCCCATTCCCGTGGCAGTGATACAGAAGGGGAAGGTATTCGATGGGAAGGGCGAGGGTGAACAGAAGGACGAGAGGGGGAACTATCATTTGGCTTCCGGAAGAAGAAGATGGGAGAACGGGGCAAGAGACAGATAAACCGTGCCACTCCACTTTCCCCTGCTCTTGGGGGGGGGGAGTGCAGAACAGGGGCGTGACGCTTCAGAAAGTTACCGTTTTACCTTAACTGCAATAGTCCCATGACACCATGAGGCGCAGTAATTGCGCAAAGTGGACGTTGGGTTGACTAGTCGGCATGGCAAACCGGCATGTGCAGCCCTCTCCAGCCATGTCTCTGTGCACTTTTTGGGGCCTAACCCAACGTGCCACGCGACACGTGTGGCTTAGGCCCGGGTGCTTATGTCAGGGAAAACAGACAGGGGTATGTATTTTCCCCTAACTCGTGCACGGACAAGCCAAGGCCTTGCTGAGGTATGAGGAACCAAGAGCTTCGGAGGACCAACATGCAGATCAGAGGGACCAAGATCAAGCCAGAGAAGCAAGACACTATTAGAAGAAGGGCCTCCTTTGCCAGGTAGGCGAGCTCGGCAAGGGGCGAGGCCACCCCCGGAAGAAGACGCCCAAGACGTCCCGGCAGGGCCTGCCGGGACACACGAAAGCAAAACCACCTCACAAACTACTCTGCCACGACCCACGTCGTCAACCAGTGCGGTGTCAAGCCGCAAAGTGACTAAGTGGCAGCCATTCGCCACCTGGCAGCCTCTCCCTATTGGAAATACCTATAGATGGCACCCGTCCTATGACCTGTCAAGCGAGCAGGCATGGAGCTGGCAAGACAGCGCAGCAAGGCTTGCCGGGCAACCAACAAAGTGACATTGAGCGGTGCATTTAATGCACCTTGTCAGTCTGCAGAGTTAGGTATGATAACACTGTTTGCTATCTTATCAGTGCATAATGACTACTTTCCCATTGTGGTAACCACTTGATCTATAAAAGGAGGCCCATGGCAATCGTAGAAAGGGTTAGAAGGTTGGATAACTCACACCCCCATACACGTGTAGCCATTGCCGCCCTGAGGCAACCCCTGCCGGGCAAGTGTACTATGCTCCACCACCACCTTTCCATCATCAATCCACCATGGCCCAAACCTGGGTAAAAATGCATGTGTGATCTCTGTCGTGGTGCCCCATGCTAGTCTTCTCTTTGTGCAACGCGACGTGGGGCCTTCTGGTCCTTGTCAGCATTCTGGGAACGGGGGTACCCAGACTTTCCTGCCTGCAGCCCATGGCATGGCTCCATCGACGGCCTGGTACAACCCAGCTTCAACATCAACAACTCAAGACCCTCGCGAGGGGCCAAGCCTCGTGAGGCAGACGACACCAAGACCTCCATGCGGGGTGGCCTTCCCAGACTGGCCCACGAGGAGCAGAGATATCTATGAAGCCGCACCTCACGAGGTTCAGATGACGTGAGCCATGATGACCAAGGCCAGGCGGGCTCTAGCAAGCGCAGCGTACCAGTTTCCTCTTTGGTGCTAAGGACGCAAGCGCGGGTGCAGAGTCCCGAGGAATCAAGCAAAAGTTTCCATTCTGGTGCAACATGACCAAGACCGCTAGGACGGCAGGACGGAGGTCATCACCGAGCCCACTGCGCCGTCACAACCAGAGGCTTTTGCAGGCAAAGACTATTTTTGTTAAGATAGCATGTACCAGTTGTCTCCCTTCAAATTTGGTCGTTGTGGGATCCCTTCCCGCCTTTATTTGTGAAGAGGACCAAGGCCACTATAAATAGTACCTAGCCACCACCATAGAGGGGGACGGATCATTCAGATCATCCTCACACGCACCAGCTCATCGAGCACAAGAACACCTCTCTCGTGAGGTTGTTCTCCACTATACTAGTTCATCCTCAGCCCCTCGAGGCCAATCCACCATAAAGCAGGAGTAGGGTTTTACACCGCAAGGTGGCCTGAACCTAGGTAAACTATTGTTTCTCTTGTCCATTCGGTTTGTCGAGCTAGGCCATGAGATTAGCAAGCATGCAGACTGGGCAGGACGAGTTCTTCGCACGCACCACAGAGTTCAAACCTCTCAAGGGTCTGTGGAACCCGAAATCTGACATTTGGCGCACCAGGTAGTGGTGCATCGGAGCCTCTCCTCTTGCAGCCGATTCGCCGTCCTCCCATCATCCCCATGGCTGGCAATCCGAGGGCTCATATCGAGCACTGGGCTGCTTGGCCTGCCCAGGCCATGCCGTCCGCCTAAGAAGATCACTACTCCGCACTCCTGGTGGCCCGCATGCCGCCCAACACCGTTGGACACGGGCGGCGTAGGCCGGCACCATCCAGCCCCGCCTCGTGACGTGCACGCACCACCACACGATCTTTGAGCTACGTCATAGCAACGACGCCACACACACACTGGAAGAAGGCGAACATGCGAGCCGCGCTCATCGTGGTGCGAGAGCTGCTGTGTTGTAGGTTGGCAGAGGGCGGCCGCGACGCCCTGCTGGAGAGGGTCGCCGAGCTGCTTGATGCCGCTCTTGATAACCCACAAGTATAGGGGATTGCAATAGTTTTCGATAAGTAAGAGTGTCGAACCCAACGAGGAGCTAATGGTAGAACAAATATTCCCTCAAGTTCTATCGACCACCGATACAACTCTATGCACGCTTGACGTTCGCTTTACCTAGAACAAGTATGAAACTAGAAGTACTTTGTAGGTGTTTTCGTAAAGGCTTGCAAGAAAGTAAAGAGCACGAAAATAAATCTAGGGGATGTTAAGGTAAAGAAGCAACTAAAGTAAATATAGCGAGTGTGGAAAAGTGGTGGTAGGAGTTGCGAAATTGCCCCTTAAGCAATTGACTACTTTACTAGACCGATAGCGAGTATTATGTGGGAGAGGCCACTACTAGCATGTCATCCCTGACATGGAATTCTATGCACTTATGATTGGAACTATTAGCAAGCATCCGCAACTACTAATGTTCATTAAGGTAAAACCCAACCATAGCATTAAGATATATTGGTCCCCCTTCAATCCTGTATGCATCAATTTCTATGATAGGTTGAAGCTTCTGTCATTCTTGCCCTCCAATACATAGTCCTATCAACATACAACTAACCCTATGGTGTGATCCACGCGCGCGCTCATATGATGGGCACCAAAGTACAGCAACATAACCACAAGCAAATTAAATCAATCATAGCAATTCATCAACCACCGATAGGACAACAAAAATATACTCAGACATCATAGGGTGGCAACACATCATTGGATAATAATATGAAGCATAAAGCACCATGTTCAGGTAGAGGGTACAGCGGGTTGCGGGAGAGTGGACCACTGTAGATAGAGGGGGAAGGTGATGGAGATGTTGGTGAAGATGGCAGAGGTGTTGGTGAAGATCGCGGTGATGATGATGATGGCCACGGCGGCGTTCCGGCGCCACCGGAGGGGAGGGGGAGAGGGGCCCCCTTCTTCCACTTCTCCCTTGACCTCCTCCCTAGATGGGAGAAGGGTTTCCCCTCTGGTCCTTGGCCTCCATGGCATGTGAGTGGCGAGAGCCCCTCCGATATTGGATCTATCTCTCTGTTTCTCTCTGGTTCTGCATTCTGTTCTGGCTCTGTTGCACCGTTTCGTATATATATGGAGATCCGTAACTCCGATTGGCCTGAAACCTTCGCCCTGATTTTTTTCCGAATATTAGCTTTCTTGCGGCAAAATAAGAGCGCCAACCGCCTTACGGTAGGCTCACGAGGGTAGGGGGGCGCCCTAATGGGGGGGGGCGCCCCCTGCCTCGTGACCACCTTTGGCACTGGTTCGCGTTGATTTTCCTTCCGAATTTTCCATATTTTCCAAAAATAAGCTCCGTCCGTTTTTATCCCGTTTGGACTCCGTTTGATATGGACAATCTGCGAAACCAAAAACATGCAACAGACAGGAACTGGCACTGGGCACTGGATCAATATGTTAGTCCCAAAAATAATATAAGAAGTTGCCAAAAAGTATATGAAAGTTGAATAATATTGGCATGGAACAATCAAAAATTATAGATATGACGAAGACGTATCAGCATCCCCAAGCTTAATTCCTGCTCGTCCTCGAGTAGGTAAATCATAAAAAAGATAATTTTTGATGTGCAATGCTACCTAGCATAATCTTGATCATATGTCTAATCATGGCATGAATATTAAGACACAAGTGATTCAAATCAATAATCTATCTTTTTACATAAAGACAATAATATTTCAAGCATACCAACCAAGCAATTATGTCTTATTGAAATAACATAGCCAAAGAAAGCCCATCCCTACAAAATCATATAGTCTGGCTATGCTCCATCTTCACCACACAAAATATTTACATCATGCACAACCCCGATGACAAGCCAAGCAATTGTTTCATACTTTTGACGTTCTCAAACCTTTTCAACTTTCACGCAATACATGAGCGTGAGCCATGGACATAGCACTTTAGGTGGAATAGAATATGATGGTGGAGAAGACAAAAAGGAGAAGATAGTCTCACATCAACTAGGCGTATCAACGGGCTATGGAGATGTCCATCAATAGATATCAATGTGAGTGAGTAGGGATTGCCATGCAACGGATGCACTAAGAGCTATAAGTGTATGAAAGCTCAAACTGGAAACTAAGTGGGTGTGCATCCAACTTGCTTGCTCATGAAGACCTCGGGCGTTTGAGGAAGCCCATCATCGGAATATACAAGCCAAGTTCTATAATGAAAATTCCCACTAGTATATGAAAGTGAAAGCATAGGGTACTCTCTCTATGAAGAACATGGTGCTACTCTGAAGCACAAGTGTGGTAAAAGGATAGTAACATTGCCCCTTCTCTCTTTTTCTCTCATTTTTTATTTTCTATTTTTTTGGTGGGCTTCTTTGGCCTTTTTTTATTTGGGCTTCTTTGGCCTCTTTTATTTTTTTGTAAAGTCCAGAGTCTCATCCCGAATTATGGGGGAATCATAGTCTCCATCATCCTTTCCTCACTGGGGCAATGCTCTAATAATGATAATCATCACACTTTTATTTACTTACAACTCAACATTACAACTCGATATCTAGAACAAACATATGACTCTATATGAATGGCTCCGGCGGTATACCGGGATGTGCAATGACCTAGCGTAGCAATGACATCAAAAAACGGACAAGCCATGAAAACATCATGCTAGCAATCTTACGATCATGCAAAGCAATATGACGATGAATGCTCAAGTCATGTATATGATGATGATGGAAGTTGCATGGCAATATATCTCGGAATGGCTATGGAAATGCCATGATAGGTAGGTATGGTGGCTGTTTTGAGGAAGGTGTATGGTGGGTTTATGGTACCGGCGAAAGTTGCGCGGTACTAGAGAGGCTAGCAATGGTGGAAGGGTGAGAGTGCGTATAATCCATGGACTCAACATTATTCATAAAGAACTCACATACTTATTGCAAAAATCTATTAGTCATCGAAACAAAGTACTACGCGCATGCTCCTAGGGGGATAGATTGGTAGGAAAAGACCATCGCTCGTCCCCGGCCGCCACTCATAAGGAAGACAATCAATAAATAAATCATGCTCTCACTTCGTTACATAACGGTTCACCATACGTGCATGCTACGGGAATCACAAACATCAACACAAGTATTTCTACAATCCACAACTACTCACTAGCATGACTCTAATATCACCATCTTTATATCGCATAACTATTGCAAGGAATCAAACATATCATATTCAGTGATCTACAAGTTTTATGTAGGATTTTATGACTAACCATGTGAATGACCAATTCCTGTCATCTCTCTAAATAGGTATAAGTGAAGCAAGAGAGTTTAATTCTTTCTACAAAATATATGCCCACGCTCTAACAAATATAAGTGAACCAAAAGAGCATTCTACAAATGGCGGTTGTCTAAGTGAAGGGAAACAGGCAATCCAAACTTCAAATGATATAAGTGAAGGACATGAAGCATTCTATAAAGCCATACTCAAAGAATATAAGTGAAGTGCAAAGAGCATTCTATAAATCAACCAAGGACTATCTCATACCATCATGGTGCAAAAAAGAAAAATGAAAACTAAATGCAAAAGACGCTCCAAGATTGCACATATCGCATGAACGAAACGAATCTGAAAACATACCGGTATTTGTTGAAGAAAGAGGGGATGCCTCCCCAGCATCCCCAAGCTTAGACGCTTGAGTCTCCTTGAATATTTACTTGGGGTGCCTCGGGCATCCCCAAGCTTGAGCTCTTGCCTCTCTTCCTTCTTCTCATATCGATACCTTCTCGATCATCGAACACTTCATCCACACAAAACCTCAACAGAAAACTCGGTAAGATCCGTTAGTATAATAAAGCAAATCACTACTCTAAGTATTGTTGCAAACCAATTCATATTTTTTTTTTGCATTTTGTCTACTGTAATATAAATTTTTTCATGGCTTAATCCACTGATATAAATTGATAGTTTCATCAACACAAGCAAACTATGCATCAAAAACAGAATCTGTCTAAAGCAGAACAGTCTGTAGCAATCTGAACATTCACCATACTTCTGATACTTGAAAATTCTGAAAAAATTATATAAGATAAAAAATTTGTATAGAAAGACAGAGCAAAAAGAATCAGAACAATTTGACGTTCCAGCTAAAAATGTAAAATCGCGCACTACAGCCAAAGTTTCTCTAATCAAGATTCACAAAGTTTCCGTGAGCATGAACAAAGTTCAAGTAGCTCTCCCACTTCAACAGTGCTTGTCTTTCTCACTTTCACTTTCCTTTTTGAAAAGTTTTGGGTTCCCCTCTTTATTTTTATTGTTTCTAAACTATATGAAAGCAGTCAACAGAAATAAATGACTCTCTAAAACTTCCGGGTTGTCTCCCTGGCAGCACTTTCTTTAAAGCCATTAAGCTAGGCATATAGTGCTCAAGTAGTGAATCCACCCGGATCCCAAGGTATATCAAAACCAATTTTAATTAACAATGATTTGTAATTTAGTAGTGAGCACAAAGCAACATATATCAAGCAATGACAAAGTCTAACTCTCTTCCTATGCATCGGCATGTCATAAAAGAACAATTCATGCCCCCCTAGTAAAGGCCAATGCATAGTATAAACAGTTTCTTGCAATTTTATCATGTTGGAAACATAGAGAGGTGGAGATATAGTTCCTCTCTCATAATAATTGCAAGTAGGAGCAGCAAGCACATGCATATTATATTTATCGAAGTCATCATGTGCAACGGTAAAAGGCAACCCATCAATATAATCCTTAATAAGTGCAAACTTCTCCGATATAGTGTAGTCGGGAGAATTCAAAAAGATAACAGGACTATCATGCGTGGGTGCGATAGCAAGAATTTCATGTTTAACATAAGGAACTATAGCAAGTTCATCTCCATAAGCATAATTCATATTGGCATCTTGGCCACAAGCATAGCAAGCATCATCAAAAAGGGATATTTCAAAAGAATCATAGGGATCATAACAGTCATCATAGCAATCATCCTTCGGTAAGCACGAAGGGGAATTAAACAATGTATGAGTTGAAGAGTTACTCTCATTAGAAGGTGGGCACGGGTGATCAATCCGCTCTTCCTCCTTTTGTTCTTTGCTCTCCTCCTCATCTTTTTCATCCAATGAGCTCATAGTGTCATCAACTTCTTCTTCCATAGACTCCTGCAAAATATTAGTCTCTTCTTAGACAGCGGAGACTTTCTTAATAAGTGCATTAATTTCATAATTGTATTCATAATTCTCATAGCAATATTTGAGGATAGCTAAATTTTCAGATCTATAACAGGCATCATCAATATCATCAAACTCTTTAAACATAGATTCAATTTCATAAGCACCCATAAAAGCAACAAATTCTTCTATTTGTTCAAAATCATAATAATCATATATACCTCTAGCATAAGAAGCCAAGGTTTCATTATCATTAAATTTGCATGAAAAGGGGAGGTGTGTAGAATTCATCCTAGAGCAACAAGTATAATCATATTCTGAGCATAGTTGTCTAGCATACCACTTCAATATATAAATTTGATCCCATAATAGTTTCCCTTTTTGTGTCAAGTGATAATCCCTAAAGTATTCACGTTGATCCAACGTTACTCCCATTACATAATTAAATGGGGTTTTCTCAGTATTATTAAAGTAGTACATAATATCTTTCACATAACCAGCATCGAGAGTTTTAGGAGGTTCCCCATCTCCATGAGAAGCAAGTACACCTAATTTTTTAGGTATTTCATGTTCCATATCCACAACCAAAGATAAAGAACAACTAAGAACAGAAAATAAAAATTACTTAGTGATAAAGCAAACAAGCGCACACGAGAATATTCACCCCACGCTATTGCTCCCCGGCAACGGCGCCATAAAAAGGTCTTGATAACCCACAAGTATAGGGGATCGCAACAGTTTTCGATAAGTAAGAGTGTCGAACCCAACGAGGAGCTAAAGGTTGAACAAATATTCCCTCAAGTTCTATCGACCACCGATACAACTCTACGCACGCTTGACGTTCGCTTTACCTAGAACAAGTATGAAACTAGAAGTATTTTGTAGGTGTTTCCGAAAAGGCTTGCAAGAAAGTAAAGAGCACGAAAGTGAAACTAGGGGCTGTTAAGGTAAAGAAGTAACTAAAGTAAATATAGCGAGTGTGGAAAAGTGGTGGTAGGAGTTGCAAAATTGTCCCTTAAGCAATTGACTACTTTACTAGACTGATAGCAAGTATTATGTGGGAGAGGCCACTGCTAGCATGTCATCCCTGACATGGAATTCTATGTACTTATGATTGGAACTATTAGCAAGCATCCGCAACTACTAATGTTCATTAAGGTAAAACCCAACCATAGAATTAAGATATATTGGTCCCCCTTCAATCCCGTATGCATCAATTTCTATGCTAGGTTGAAGCTTCTGTCACTCTTGCCCTCCAATACATAGTCCTATCAACATACAACTAACCCTATGGTGCGATCCATGCGCGCGCTCATATGATGGGCACCAAAGGACAGCAACACAACCACAAGCAAATTAAATCAATCATAGCAATTCATCAACCACCGATAGGACAACGAAAATCTACTCAGGCATCATAAGATGGCAACACATCATTGGATAACAATATGAAGCATAAAGCACCATGTTCAAGTAGAGGGTACAGCGGGTTGCAGGAGAGTGGACCGCTGTAGATAGAGGGGGGAAGGTGATGGAGATGTTGGTGAAGATGGCGGAGGTGTTGGTGAAGATCGCGGTGATGATGATGATGGCCACGGCGGCGTTCCGGCGCCACCGGAGGAGAGGGGGAGAGGGGTCCCCTTCTTCCTCTTCTTCCTTGACCTCCTCCCTAGATGGGAGAAGGGTTTCCCCTTTGGTCCTTGGCCTCCATGGCATGGAGGGGCGAGAGCCCCTCCGAGATTGGATCTATCTCTCTGTTTCTCTCTGGTTCTGTGTTCTGTCCTGGCTCTGTTTCACCATTTTGTATATATATGGAGATCCGTAACTCCGATTGGCCTGAAACCTTCGCCCTGATTTTTTTCCGAATATTAGCTTTCTTGCGGCAAAAGAAAAGCGTCAACTGCCTTATGGTGGGCTCATGAGGGTAGGGGGCGTGCCCTAAGGGGGGGCGCCCCCCTGCCTCGTGACCACCTCGGGCACTGGTTCGAGTTGATTTTCCTTCCGAATTTTCCATATTTTCCAAAAATAAGCTCCGTCCATTTTTATCCCGTTTGGACTCCGTTTGATATGGACAATCTACGAAACCAAAAACATGCAACAGACAGGAACTGGCACTGGGCACTGGATCAATATGTTAGTCCCAAAAATAATATAAAAAGTTGCCAAAAAGTATATGAAAGTTGAATAATATTGGCATGGAACAGTCAAAAATTACAAATACGACGGAGACGTATCAGCCGCCTGCAGGGTCACGGCGCCCCTCCATACCCTGCCCATGCCGCAGGATATGGCGAGGGCGCGCGCGGACCCCGCCATGCCCGCGCACCCCTAGGAGCGCCCCGACGAAATGATGTCATATACGGGGTCCGCGACACCGCCCGTCCTACCATGACTGTGCCGCCCCCAGGTGAGGCAAGCTCAGGCGGCCCCTATTGGGGCCGTGCTGGGACGCTGCCTCGTGGTCATCAGGGCCTGGCGCGGGGCCTGATGGCCCATGATGCAAGGCACCTAGGCGACGGCCATGGCGCGAAAACTTCAGATGCCTACGTGCCCCCATGATGGACCTGACGTACCTGGTGGGGGAAGGCCCCAGCCCGTTCCATGAGCCAAGCTAGGTAGCGAGGATGCAGGAGGCTGAGGTTTTCCATGAGCCACCCGGAAGCTTGGCCGATCTGTTCAACGACTACAGCCGCTGGGTACAGCCGATATCTCAGGAGCATGCTTACGCTAACCATGGACCACAAGTGAACTAGGCCACAACAGCGGCCAGAGACCCCAGGGCGATGGCTCCACTCTAGGCGGGAGAAGCGCACTTGGGGCTGAAGGAGCCCAGAGCCAGGGCCTCCCCAGTGCCGCATGGACTAAGGCGCTTCATGGAGGTATGTCCTTTGCCGAGGAAGGCGACGGTGAGCCCTTCCCCCGGCGGAGGGCCTGTGGTCGCCGAGGGCGCCGCCAGCGTCCCCCTTTCCCCTTGGTCTCGTCGTGGTTGCCGGACGCCCCAACGGTGGTCGGGGGAGGCGCAGGGCGAGGCCCTCGTCAGGCGACATGAAGCAAGTCCCACGCCTATGGAGGTCTCCGCTCGTGACACTCTCACGTAATAATGAGTGGGGTTGTACACGCCCCGGAGTCTCCTGAGTGCTGCCTTCGGGCCTCACGGGGGCTCCCACCCATGTCCAAGTGGAAGAACCATGCTCCGCGCTGGCCATCTACACTATCCCGCAATGACTATGCTCACGCACAGTGAAAGCACTTAGCTCCGCGCTGGTGAGAAGACAGGAAGACTAGCTAGGTGCCGGACGCGGCCGTTTGCTTTCACTCCTTTTTTCTGTAACTCGATTCGCCGCCTTTTTGGACTGAGATTCCAAGTTCCTTGTGTTTATCAAAAATGCGGGTATTTTCTCTTGATTTTTGCCGGTTTCTTGCTTTCTAGTTGCGTGTTTTACTATGGAACTCAAGCCTGCTACCCCCACCCTGCGAGCGCCCAACGAGCGGGGGCTGGGCATGGTATGTGCGCGCCAAGCACATTTGTGTAACACCCCGGATGTAACTTGCCATATTTGTAACTCTAACTCTACCATTTTCAGCTTTAAGTTATGAGGTTCCCTTCGTGGTTGGGTTTTTCTCTTCGTTTTGCATTTTGTTCATGTCATGCATTTCATATCATGTCATCATGTGCATCTCATTTGCATACGTGTTCGTCTCATGGATCCGAGCATTTTCTCCATTGTCCGTTTTGCAATCCGACACTCCTATGTCCTCCGGCGTCCCCCTTTTGTCTCTTTTACGTGAACGGGTGTTAAACATTCTCGGAATGGACCGAGGTTTGCCAAATTTCGTGTCATTTGGAGTCCGTTTGATACTCCAATGGTTAACTGGGTAACCGGAAAGGCCTCTTGTGTGTTGCAGCCCAACACCCCTCCAAAACGGCCCAAAAACACATCCAAACCCCTTCCATGTCCTCCACCGTCGGATCACGATCGCGTGGGAAAAAACTACACTCCATATGGACACTCCTACCTCCTCCTAGCTATAAATATGTGCCCCTCCCCAAAAATTCGCGTAGATGAAACCCTAGCCTAGCCCCTCTCTGCCGCTGGACACGTCCAGATCCCACCGGACGAAAATTGCCGCCGCGCCAGCACCAATTGGAGGCCGCCATGTGGCACCCCGGAGCTTCCACCGCCGCCGGCATGCCAGGCCCATGCGTCGCCGCCACCTGAGCGCCTCCCTGCCGCCGCGCTCCACCGCGACCTTGGCGGCGCGCCCCGCCGACCTCGCAGCGCCGCCGCCTACCGACCCCGCCGGCGCGCCCCGCCGACCTCGCCGCGCCGCCTCCTTGCGCCTGCACCGCCGCCCCTTGCTACCCAGCGCCGCCCCCGCCGGAGCCGCGCCCGCCGCCCATCGCCAGTGCCGGCCAGATCCACCGCCCCCCCTTCTGCCCCGACTCCGACGACTCCCTCCAACTCCGGCGAGCTCCGGATCTACCTCGGTTCGCGTGCTCGGGTTCAAACCCTAGATCTGGAGGTCTGAGATTTCAGTGTCCTTTTCTGCAACTTTTTCATGCTCTGTTCAATGCATCATAGCTCCATGACCATATCTCCGTTTCATGCGCATGATATATCAAAATGTTCATTGTGAGATGCTCTTCATTTCATTCCATTGTGTCATGCTTGTTTAAGTCCATCTTGATGTCCTTATAACTGATGCAAGAGTGCTATAAATTGTTAGGTGCTGTTACTTATCAGAGTATGAGGATTTGTCATTTTTTTCACATTTGTTGTGTGTTGCATATGGGCATGAGCTCTACATGTGTTTTGATCTATGCCATGCCATCTTATAGAGGTGCTTGCCATGTATTTTTGTGATCATCATGGTGACTAGCACAAGCATGCAAAGTAGCCTTCGTGATATTGCTGATTTCAGGGACTTAGGATTTTGCTAAGTCCTTGCTCTGCTATTATTTTTATGCCTTGTAAACATGATGCTACAGTGAGATCCATGCTTGTTTTGACTATCTTTAGTAAGGGTGTTTTGGACATATGGTTATGCTCTATCCATCCATGCCCCTATTTGCATTTATGGAGTGCCATAGCATGTATTAATCTTGCTCCACTTTTGCTATAAAATGTTCCTGGAAGATTGTTTACATGTTAGTCAATTTTGTCGGGGTTGTTGCTAGTGATCCATGCATGCTATGAACTTTCTCTTGCCATGGTTAGCTTCACGAACATGTCATCTTGCTATTGGTATGCTTATGTTGTCATGCAATGCTTTGTGGTGAGTGGTTTGATGTCAGGCGCCCCCTGGGCAACCAGGGTCTATGCCAACCCGACGTCTGGCCCATCCGGTGTGCCCTGAGAACGAGATACGTGCGACTCCTATCGGGATTTGTCGGCACATCGGGAGGCTTTCCTGGTCTTGTTTTACCATTGTCGAAATGTCTTGTAACCGGGATTCCAAGTCTGATCGGGTCTTCCTGGGAGAAGGAATATCCTTCGTTGATCATGAGCGCTTGTGATGGGCTAAGTTGGGACACCCCTGCACGGTTTTGAACTTTCGAAAGTCGTGCCCGCGGTTATGGGCAGATGGGAATTTGTTAATATTAGGTTGTAGAGAACTTGACACTTAACTTATTTAAAATGAATCAACCGCGTGTGTAGCCGTGATGGTTTCTTTTCGGCGGACTCCGGGAAGAGAACACGGTCTCGTGTTATGCTTGAACATAAGTAGCTTCAGGATCACTTCTTGATCATTGTTAGCTTCTCGACCATGCATTACTTCTCTTCTCCCTCTCTTTTGCATAAGTTAGCCATCATATATGCTTAGTGCTTTGCTGCAGCTCCACCTCACTACCCCTTTCCTACCCTTAAGCTTAAATAGTTTTGATCATGAGGGTGTGAGATTGTTGAGTCCCCGTGACTCACAGATACTTCCAAACAGATGCAGGTGCCAATGATGCCAGTGCAGGGGATGCTACCGAACTCAAGTGGGAGGTCGACCAGGATTCGGGCCGTTACTATATTTCCTTTCCGGATGATCAGTAGAGGAGCCCAGTTGGGGCGATTGGGGATCTAGCATTTGGGGTTGTCTTTCTTTATTTTGGTTCTGTAGTCGGACCTTGATTGTATTCTGGATGATGTATGATATATTTATGTATTGTGTGAAGTGGTGATTGTAAGCCAACTCTTTATCCCTTTCTTATTTAGTACATGGGATGTGTAAAGATTACCCCTCTTGCGACATGCCTACCATTCGGTTATGCCTCTAAGTCGTGCCCCGACACGTGGCAGATATAGCCGCATCGTGGGTGTTACAATTTGGGTTAGCCCGGGCGACTACAAGGCCCCTCGGGGTCAAGGATGCAATCACCGCAGGATCACCGCGTGCATACCTTGCCATACTCCGGCATTCATTCCTCACGAGGCTCTCTTGGACGGGCCAGCAGGCTTCTCGGGAGACTCGGGAGACTTAGAACCTCCCGAGGAAGGTTCGACCAGGACGCCAAGGCTCGCTCAAGACCTACGTAACCAAGATAAGTTGCAACAACTACCCCACTCGGGATCCCACGGGCCCGCGATAGCGCATCCAAAACTCTATCCTTAAAAGGCATATCACCATTTAATACATTCCATTTCATACATTGTAAAGCCCCCCCCCTTCAAAACATGCTTTCACACCCTGCAGGGCCGCTCCCGAAAGTTTTTCTTTCACACAGGCTAAGGCAAAAAGAAATGCAGGTCTAGCCGGAGGCGCTACCTTCCACGCCGTCCTCACTGTCTTCATCCACGCCACTCGAGCTGTCGCTAGCGTCGTCTTCATCAGTGTCGTCTGCTCTGTCTTAATTCGCCACGATCACAGCCACGTCATCCTCGGGGATGAACTCTGTGACCAGGGCGTCCACATGATCATCCACCCAGTACGCCAGGTTGTCCCGGATAACCCCGGACACGGGGGCTATGGCGGCATCGAAGTCAAAATGGGGGTCAAGGTTCAGGAGGTGACTGAAGACGCATGAGAACGCGCGCCCGAGAAGGCCCCGACTCTGCTCCTCAATGAGCTCGTGAGCCCTCACGACCCGGTACTCCAGGCGGGTCACGACATCGATGAAGAAGCGAAGGTGGCTGGCGTAGTCACCCTCGAGCGAGTGAGGGGCGCTCTCCTCGCAGATGGTGCTCAAGGCTCGGTTAGCCCTCACCCTAAGGGCTTGGAGCATCAAAGTGTGCTCGTGCTGCAGTGTCTAGCGGCGGCACTCTTTGTCCGCATTCTTCTTCGCGAGGGATGCGGCACCCTCGATCTGCTACTAGAGTGAGAGCAAATCGGCGCGTGTCGAGGCCAAGTCAGCCTGGGCAACGTCTGAGCTGCCTTGGTGGCCCTCTCGCACTGCTCCACCTCATCCAGCTTTGTTCTGAGGGCGGCGGTCCTGCCCTTAGCCTCGGCTTCCAGGAGCTCCAGCTTCACGCGGTGCTCGTCAGTGAGAGCCGCGCGAGCCTTCGCCACCCTTCGATCCACCTCCTCCTAGATCTTGGCTTCCCGTGCAACAACGGCATCCTCAGCCACGGCTACCTGGCGCAACCTTACCTCCAGCCACTCGAGCTCCAGGCTGTGCTTCAAGGCCTCCAGTGCCAGCGTATCCTCGCGTTTCTGGATCTCCTTTTCTTCGAGAGGTGCCCCGCTCCGTGATGCGGCCAACACGGCCCTGCACGCTTCGATCTGCTGCTCAAGGGCAGCGTTCGAGGCTTCGCGTTCCCACTCGCGCTCCTCGGCAACCTCACGGCGAAGGTCGGCCGCTTTGTCGTCCTCCACGGCCCAGGCAGAAGCCTCGCAAGAGGTCGCAAGGGACACCGCAGCACTTGCGCTGGCACGCTCATGTTGAAGATGCCCAAGGTTGATGGCGACCTTCAACTGGTGCCATTCGTGCGCCAGGCGAAGGTCCTCCGTCTCAAGGCGGGCATCGATCTCGGCAAGCTCTTCTCCAAGCTAGCTCAACGCACCCATCGCCTCCCGGAAAAGCAAGTGGCGGACGGCTCCGCGCTCGCGCACGAGCAGCAGCGCGTGGCCAAGCCCATCCTTCGCGCTGGGGGCCGTCGGAGGGGCTTGGAGTGCCTTCCCCGCCATCTTTCGGGCCTCAGCGGAGGTGCTGGGTGGCGCGGTCTTGCTGCTTGACGACAAAGCCGATGCTGGGATCACCCAGCCATCAGCGATGGCCAATGGAGGAGACCTCGGCACGCCTTCTGCACCACAGGCCGGAATGTCAAGGAAGGACGCTAGAAACACAAGCTCGTGCGCCCCATGACGGCGCGTCCGTCTCTTGGACCAGCCCCGCGCCTTGTGTGAGGGTCTGGTGTGAGGTGCCCGAAATCAAGAGCGAGTCAAGAACCTGCGGGGGTCGCTTCTCAAGAGACTTTGCCGCCGCAGTCGAAGGGATCCTGAGGAGCCATTGTCAGGGAAGGACGCGACACACGCTGGAAAACACGAAGATAAGGTACGTACTCGTCTATGGCTATGTATTTGCTCTGCTTCAGTGGCTGGTAGGCATCGCCACTACAGCTCGAAGACCCTTTCCACTTGCGAAGTGCCCCAAGGTTCAGGCGAAGTCGGCCAAGGTGGCCTTCAGCACCTAGGGCGCTCGGCGATGCTCCTATTGACGCCAGCTCCCCAGCAGTCATCCCAGCGGAACCCGGCGGTGTTCGCCCCCTGCTCCCATGTTTGGGGCGTGCACCGTAAGGTCGGCGGGCAAAGGAGCCGTGAAGACGGGGTTCTCACGGGGCCCTTCAAGGCCTGCAGGGTGCAAACCCCACTCATCAAAAGGGGGCATCTGCCTCACGAAGTCCTTGTTCGAGAAATAGTATAGGAGGCAGCCCTCCCCCGGAAGCGTGGTTGGCGTGGGGTAACCCGCTAGGAGCTCGAGTATCGTGTGCAGCATCTCAGAAGGAAGCGCAGGCACCTGGAGCCTCATGGGGTCCCCACTACCGGCGAAGGCCCAAATTAGTCGATAATGACGCTAGAGCGGAGCGATGCGACACCGAAAGAACTCCTTCACCACCATTGGCGCTGTCACCCCGAGCTCCTTCAACCTGGCCAGCCGGTGCCAGACATGGGAGCCGATGGTTAACGAGCTTCACGTGCCCCTAGCCGGACCTGGGGACCCCTGGCATTCGAGGGAGTAGGAGCAAGGAGCTGAGCACGCCGGCGTCCACGAACACCCACCGCTTCTGGAATCCACTTACAACTAGCGAAAGCTCGAAGTCGATGCCCGAGCCAGTTGTCGCTGCTACGGCCTCAAAGCCCACGCACCCCGAGCACTAGCGGGCGTCGACCAGGTGAAGCGATAAGAAATGGAGAAACAAGGCCATGGAAGGGTGATGCCCACCATGGCCTCGCAGAGGAAGGCGAAGGTAGCAAGGAGGATGATAGATTGAGAATCCAGATGTAGCGTGTCGATTTGATAATGCGAGAGTATGGCGTCAAAGAAATCGGAGAAAGGGGGGATCAGGCCAGCCAAGAGGGCGTGAAGATGGATGGGGATCTCAGTGGATGCCATGTCGACCATGGCCCGGGAAGCAACCCAAGCCACCGTCGCCTTCCACTCATTGGAATCGGTGGTGAGGGCTGGACGGACCTTGTCCAGCCCCTCTTGATTGACCACTTTTGACCGCTCGAGGGAAGGCTCGAAGGCTAGTTGAGGACCGACTGAAGCGCGGGTTTTCCCATTCTTCTTCGACCGCGGAGCCATAGCGACAGGGGAACACCGGTACAGGAGTCAAGTCCGGGGAAAGAGCCGCTATTTCTCAGGAAGGTAAAGGAACCAAGGGTAAGCACAGCGAGTGATGAAGGTGGGGCTGCATTGGCAACGGATGGCCGCCGAGCCTAGCGAGTATCGAGGCTGTGTGGGGAAGTGGGGGCGCCCACGTCCCGTCGAGCGCCATGCATCTATCAAGGCTGCAGGCGATTAGGGCCTGCGACACTCCTCACCTGCCCTTTGGATTCGCCTCGAAGCCAAGTTCGAGCGCGCCTTGGGCCCGGGGGCTACTGTCAGCTCTGGGAATGGGGGTACCCAGACTTGCCTTCCTATGGCCCAAGGCGTGGCTCCATCGACCGCCTGGTACGGCCCAGCTTCAACATCAACAATTCAAGACCCTCGCGAGGGGCCAAGACTTGCAAGGCGGACGACACCAAGACCTCCTTGTGGGCGGCCTCCCCAGGCTGGCTCACGAGGAGCAAAGATATCTATGCAAGCCACACCTTGCAAGGTTCAGATAAAGTGAGCCATGACGACCAAGGACAGGCGGGCGCCAGTGGGTGCATTGTACCAGTTTCCTCTTTGGTGCTAAGGAGGCAAGCAGAGGCGCGAAGTCTCTAGGAATCAAGCAAAGGTTTCCATTCCGGTCCAACAAGACCAAGAGTGTAAGGACGGCAGGATGGAGGTCATCGCCGAGCCCACCACGGCATCACCACCAGAGGCTTTTGCAGGCAAATACTACTTTTTGTCAGGATAGCATGTACTAGTTCTCTCCCTTCAAATTTGGCCATTATGGGATCCCTTCCCGCCTTCATTTGGGAAGAGGACCAAGGCCACTATAAATAGGACCTAGCCACCACCATAGAGGGCGACAGATCATTCAGATCCTTAGACCCACCAGCTCATCGAGCACAAGAACACCTCTCCTCCTGAGGTCATTCTCCATTGTACTAGTTCATCCTCAGCCCCTCGAGGCTAATCCACCACAAAGTAGGAGTAGGGTTTTACACCGCAAGGTGGCCCGAACCTGGGTAAACTGTTGTGTCTCTTGTCCATTCGGTTCGTCGAGCTAGGCCGTGAGATTAGCGAGCAGGCAGACTAGGGAGGACGAGTTCTTCGCACGCACCCCAGAGTTCAAACCTCTCAAGGGTCTGCGGAACCCGAAATCTGATAGTCCCATAGGTGGTCGTGGTTTCCCGCGACACCGATCGATCTATCCAAGAGTTCGTACTAATATAAGACCATATACATGATACACATCAACCTACTCTAATGTCACCTAGATACTCCAATGTCACCGCAAGTATCCGTGAGTTGATTATATGATATGCATCAAACAATTTTAGATTCATAATACTCAATCCAACACAAAGAACTTCAAAGAGTGCCCCAAGATTTCTACCAGAGAAACAAAGACGAGAACGTGCATCAACCCCTATGCATAGGTTACCCTAATGTCACCTTGAGAATCCGCAAGTTGAGTGACAAAACACATATCAAGTGAATCAATATGATACCCCATGGTCACCACGGGTATTCATAGCAATACATACATCAAGTGTTCTCAAATCCATAGAAGTATTCTATCCGATAAAAATGAAATCTCAAAGGGAAACCCTATTCATCACAACAAGATAGAGAGGGGAAAACACCATATGATCCAACTATATTAACAAAGCCCATGATACATCAAGATCGTGCCAACTCAAGAAGATTAAACAAATAGCTACTGGTACAAACCCTCACCCACGACGGTGGACTACTCCCTCCTCATCATGGTGGCTATAGGGATGATGAAGATGGCCACCGGTGATGATTTCCCCCTCTGGTAGGTTGCCGGAACGGGGTCTAGATTGGTTTTTCGTGGCTACAAAGGCTTGCGGTGGCAGAACTTCTGACCTATCGACTCCCCTAGGGTTTTTGGAATATTTGGGAAGGTAGCACGAAGAGGCAGTGCGGGACGCCACCGAGGTGGGCACAACCCACCTGGGCATGCCAATGTGGGTTGTTTTCCCCTTAGAGCTCCCCTCTAGTACTTCTTTGGCCCACCGGGTGTCTTCTAGTGTAGAAAAAATCTCCAAAAAATTCGTTCTGTTTGGACTATGTTTCGTATTGATTTTCTGCGATGTAAAAAACAAGCAAAAAACAACAACTGGCACTGGGCACTATGTCAATAGGTTAGTCCCCAAAAATGATATAAAGTTTCTACAAAATGATTTAAAACATCCAAGAATGATAATATAATAGCATGAATACTTCATAAATTATAGATATGTTGGAGACGTATCAGCATCGCCAAGCTTAACTCCTACTCGTCCTCGTTTAGGTAAATGATAAAACAAATAATTTATGAAGTGTGAATGCTAGAAAAGTGCACAAGTTTGATCAATGATAATTTCAATCACTTTTCCTAGCATCATAATAGCAGTTCTTTCTCATAAAACTTCTCATGTTAAAGTAGCAACCAATTCACATGTTAGGGTTCAAAAAATGAATTCGCTTGAAACTCAACAACCTATATTCTTAGTCACCAAACAATTGCAATTCAACTTATTCAACAAACTCTAAGTAAGAGCTCCACATACTCAATCATCATATAGTCTTCTATGATTTCTAGTACTCATAGCATATTCTTAGAACAAATGGCATCCATTGAACACAGAGAAAGATAGGGTCTCAATATTTTGCCTCCCAACTTATTTATCATAGAGATAATTGTCAACAATAAAAAATCATGATCAAATATATTTGACTGGTCATATGTGCCTAGATCTTTCCCCACCACATGATGCTTGCCAACTAGAGAATAATTGAGGTTGAAATGAGAATGCATTCTATTGACTCTTTGCTTAAAAGTAAATACTGAAAAGTAAAAGATAGGCCCTTCGCAGAGGGAAGTAGTGGTTGTCATGTGCTTTTTATTTGGATTCCCAAGCTCTTAATGCAAAGGAGTGTCACGTTATATTGCCCCTTGTGATATCAACATTTATTATGCAGTCCGTTGCTTTTATTACTTTGCCATCACAAGTTCGTACAACGCTCAATTTTCCATTACAATAAAAGATCAAACATATTTAGGAGCAATTTTTATCGCTTTATGCACGATGACAACTTACTTGAAGGATCTTATTCAATGCATAGGTAGGTATGGTGGACAGTCATGGCAAGAAACTGGGTTTAAGGGTTTTGGGATGCATAAGTAGTATCTCTACTTAGTACGAAATTTTGGCTAGCAAAAGATCCAAGGCAAACACCACATGTTGAAGGATCCATGACAATATAACTTCTGTGCAGATATACCCAAACATAACTCATTATGTTGTCTTGCTTTTCCAACTCAACTAATCTCAAGTTTAAAATAATTAATGGGTATTTGCAATCATAGAATATGTCCAAGATAATATATTTGTATGTTGAAAATTCTCTTCCATATACTAATCATTCATGAATTGCTTGTATGACCAATATTGTGATTATCAAGATTCAAAAGATTTCACTTTCTAAACCCAGTGTGAAGCTACTACTAGGTACAATATGAACATATAATTTCAACTTCATGATATTCAATTCATTCAACAATTTACTCATAGGATATATGTGAATCACAAGAGAAAAGGCAAACTAAATGGGTAGTGAAGTAAATGGGTAGCTATTTGAGGACTCTCTCTTACTTAAAAACTTTCAGATCTAACTATTTTATTAAAACAGCAAGCAAAACAATAAAATGACATTCCAAGAATATCACAACTCATGTGAATAAGCAAAAACTTAGGCTCAATCAATACTAACTGATAATTGTTGAAGAAGAAAGGTGAGATGCCTACCGGGGCATCCGCAAGCTTAGATGCTTGAGATTTATTGGAATATTAGCTTGGGATGCCTTGGGCATCCACAAGCTTGAGCTTTTATCTCTCCTTAATTCCTTCCATATCACGGTTTCCCTAAATCTTAAAAACTTCGTCCACACAAAACTCAACAAGAACTAGTGAGATAAGTTAGTATGAATCAATGAAAAAACCTTATCACTCTCTACTTTAGAAAATCACTATAATTATTATTTAACATTGCATATTAAATGCCTCTGAATATTTAATTGTCCTATCTTCAAATAGAATCATTAAACAAGCAAACATATGTAAACAATGCAAACATAACAGCAATCTACCAAAATAGGACAGTCTGTAAAGAATGCAAGATAATTCATACTTCTATAACTCAAACCATTGAAAAAATTTACCACATTGTAGAAAAATGATCATAGCTTATTTTGCAAAAAAAATTCAACATTTTATCACATTCTGACTTTTCTCAGGAATTTTTGCAACAGCGACAAACTTTCTGTTTTGAAACAGCAACTCATATACTTGCAAAATAAGCATGGTGAAGGCTATCCTTGCCACTTTTATTGAAATAAAAGAAACAAAACATTATTCTAAATAACAGCAAGAAAATCAAAACAAAAGAATATGATGCTCCAAGTAAAACACATATCATGTGACGAATGAAAATATAGCTCCAAGTTAGGTTACCAATAATGTTGAAGATGAAAGAGGGGATGCCTTTCGAGGCATCCCCAAGCTTAGTTGCTTGTATATTCCTTGAATATTACCTTAGGGTGTCTTGGGAATCCCCAACATTAAGGTCTTGTCACTCCTTATTCTCCTCAACTTGACATCTCACCCAAAACTTGAAAACTTCAATCACAAAAAACTTAACAAAACCTCATGAGATAGGTTAGTATGATAAAGACAAATCATTCACTTTGGTACAGTAAAGATAAGATTCATAATTGTTTCCACACAATGCCTACTATAGCATATCATTTCTACAATTTATATTGATCAATATAAGCCATAGAAACTAGAAAACAAGCGGATTATGCATTCAAAACAGAATCTGACAAAAATAGAACAGTCTGTAATGATCTGGACATCAACCATACTTCTGCTACTCCAAAAATTCTAAAACATTAGCACAACATAGGAAATTTGTATATCTATCACCTTTAAAAAAATTCAGATCAAAAGCATGTTCCAGTGAATTTTTAAAATTCATGGATTAAGCGCAAAAGTTTCTATTTTTGCACATAATCAAGTCAAATATCATCCACACTATCCCAAAGGCTTTACTTGGTACTTTATTGAAAAAAGCTATAAATCATGATTACTAAAGTAGCTTAATCATGTGAAAACACAAAAACAGTAGGGGTAAATATTGGGTTGTCTACCAACAAGCGCTTTTCTTTAATGCCTTTTAGCTAGGCATGAAGATTTTAATGATGCTCACATAAAAGTAAAGAATTGAAACATAACAAGAGCATCATGAATCATGAGTTCCTCTCTGAAAATAACTTTCAGTAGCATCATCAATGAATTCATCAATATAAATATCACATGAAGCATTCTTTTCATGGTGCATAAGCATAGAAATTTTATTACTCTCCACATAGCAAATTTATTCTCATGAATAATGGTGGGAGCAAAATCAACAAAATAACTATCATGTGATTGAAAATTAAAATCATGATTACAAGTTTCACGATTATCATTATTCAATATAGCGTACATGTCATCACCATAATCATCATAGATAGGAGGCGATGCATATCCCCACGCACCGTAATTGATGGCGCGGTTGGGTTACCCATGTTTGTATTGATGAGAATGCCGTAATAAGGGGGACACGAACTCTGCTTTGACAAGACGTGTCAAGAAAAACGCCCCATGTTATGTGCGGTGTTGGTTGAGAAAAATGGTTCGAATAATGACCGAGCCATCACATGACATCGTGCTGTCAGAACGCATCAGCAGATTAGATTTGTGGAAATATTATTCTCTCTGTGGTAGTATGTGGAACTTGTTTTGCAGAGCCGAACACTATTCTGGTGTTCAAAATCTTCTATGGAGTATTCGGAGGAGGAACCCGCCTTTCAATGCCGAATACAATACTGCCCGTCAGACTCATCGTCATTGAAGCCTGGTTCAGGGGCTACTGAGGGAGTCCTGGATTGGGGGGTCTTCGGACAGCCGGACTATATCCTTTGGTCGGACTATTGGGCTATGAAGATACAAGATTGAAGACTTCGTCCCGTGTCCGGATGGGACTCTCCTTGGTGTGGAAGGCAAGCTAGGCAATATGGATATGTAGATCTCCTCCCTTGTAACCGACTCTGTGTAACCCTAGGCCCCTCCGGTGTCTATATAAACCGGAGGGTTTTGTCCGGAGGGTTTTGTCCGTGTCCGGATGGGACTCTCCTTGGCGTGGAAGGCAAGCTAGGCAATATGGATATGTAGATCACTCTGTGTAACCCTAGGCCCCTCCGGTGTCTATATAAACCGGAGGGTTTTGTCCGGGAGGGTTTTGTCCGTAGGACAATAGACAATCATACCATAGGCTAGCTTCTAGGGTTTAGCCTCTACGATCTCATGGTAGATCAACTCTTGTAATACTCATATCATCAAGAACAATCAAGCAGGACATAGGGTATTACCTCCATCAAGAGGGCCCGAACCTGGGTAAACCTCGTGTCCCCTGCCTCCTGTAACCATCTGCCTTAGACGCACAGTTCGGGACCCCCTACCCGAGATCCGCCGGTTTTGACACCGATATTGGTGCTTTCATTGAGAGTTCCACTATGTCGTCACTGTAAGGCTCGATGGCTCCTTCGATCATCGGTAACCATGTTGTCCAATTCGGCGGCTTCACACTGCGGGCCAATTCGCATGGCCATCTGGAGCAGATCGAGAGCTACGCCCCTGGCCATCAGGTCAGTTTCGGAAACTTAAACTACATTACCGACATCCGCGGAGACTTGATCTTCGACGGATTTGATCCCATGTCAGGTGCGCCGCATAGTCACGACGAGCATGAAGTAACTCTGCCATCGGACAATATTCGGGAGATCGCATCTGCCACTACTCCGGCTATCAATCCGGAGCAAATCGCGCCATCCGAGAGCGGAGGGATAGACCCTGCCATGGAGGCCGCACTCTCAGTGGCGATAGAGCCGGATACTGACTTCACCCCGTACGAGAGCCGTGTCGCCGAACCACTTGAATCACCTCCGGCCATGGACTTCGAGCCGCTTACATCCGTGCCCGTCGAATCAGACTGGGCGCCGATCATGGAGTTCACCTCCGCGGATATCTTTCAGCACTCGCCCTTCGGCGATGTGCTAAATTCATTAAGGTCTCTCTCCCTTTCAGGAGAACCTTGGCCGAACTATGTCCGGCTAGAATGGGATGCAGACGACGAAGAAATTCACTGCCCACCCACCACCAACTTAGTAGCCACTGTCGATGATTTAACCGACATGCTCGACTTCGACTCCGAAGACATCGACGGTATGGACGACGATGCAGGAGACGAGCAGGAACCACCGCCCACAGGGCGCTAGACCGCTACCTCATCATACGACATATATATGATGGACACCCCTAACGAAGGCAATGGCGACGAGATAGCGGAGGATGACCCCTCCAAGAAGCAACCCAAGCGCCGACGTCAGTGGCGCCGCTCTAAGTCCCGCCACAGCAAAAGTAGTGATACCGGCACAGTAGATAATAACACTCCGGATAGTGCCGAAGACAACCACAATCCCCTCCGGCACGATGTAGAGCCGGAGGATGAACAAGCTAGCCCTCCAGAGCAGGCAGCAGATGGAGAACCTGAGGAGGACAACTACATGCCTCTCTCCGAAGACGAGGCGAGCCTCGACGACGAAGAATTTATCGTGCCTGAGGACCTCGTCGAGCAGAAGCGCTTCAAGCGCCGGCTTCTGGCCACAACAAATGGCCTGATGAAAAAGCAACAACAGCTTCAAGCTGATCAAGACTTGCTAGCAGACAGATGGACAGAAGTCCTTGCGGCCGAGGAATACGAACTCGAGCGCCCCTCCATGAGTTACCCAAAACGCAGGTTGCTACCTCACCCCAAGGAGGAAGCATCGAAACCTCATTCACCACTGTACGATGCGGCTGACCGGCGACTACATGGCCGAGCCAGAGAGGCGTTTCAGCCTGAAGTTCAGCCTGCACCCTGCCGCCACTCAATCAAAAATACCAAGGCCCGGGGCAACACACGGGACCTACGAGACGTATTGGATAGTAAGGCAAAACTTGCAAGGTCAATGTACGGGTCACGGGCACGCGCGCCAACACGGGATGATGATCGTCGCGCCGGATACACCAAAAGGAAATCCGGCCGGGCCGAATACAGCAAACAAGACTCATATGAACTGCGTCGTGATATAGCCCTGCACAGAGGCGCCGCACACCCCCTATGCTTCACTGATGAAGTTATGGATCACGAATTTCTGGAGGGTTTCATACCCGTAAATATCGAATCATCTGATGGTACAATAGATCCCGCTGTATGGATTGAGGATTTCCTCCTTCACATCCACATGGCTCGCGGTGATGATCTACATGTCATCAAGTACCTCCCACTAAAACTCAAAGGACCAGCTCGGCATTGGCTGAATAGCTTGCCAGTAGACTTCGTCCGCAGTTGGGAGGATCTGGAAAACGCATTCCATGACAACTTCCAGGGCACTTATGTGAGACCACCAGATGCTGATGACTTGAGCCATATAACTCAGCAGCCAGGGGGATCGGCCAAACAATTCTGGACTCGGTTCCTGACTAAGAAAAACCAAATTGTCGACTGTCCGGGCGCAGAGGCCCTCGCGGCATTCAAGCACAACATCCGTTACGAGTGGCTTGCCCGCCACCTTGGCCAGGAGAAGCCTAAGTCTATGGCATCCCTCAAGACACTCATGACCTGCTTTTGCATGGGCGAGGATAGCTGGCTGGCTCGCAGCAATTACACATCAAGGAATCCGGGCACTTCGGATACCAAAGATGCCAATGGCAGACAACGTCGTAACAGACTAAAGCGCCGCAATAACGGTGATAACACCGAGGATACGGCAGTCAATGCCGGATTCAGAGGCTCTAGATCCAGTCAGCGGAAAAGGCCATTTAAAAGAAGTACTCCGGCTCCGTCCAGTTTGGATCGCATACTGGATCGCTCGTGTAAAATCCACGGCACCCCCGACAAGCCAGCCAATCACACCAACAGAGAATGCTGGGTATTCAAGCAGGCCGGCAAGTTAAATGCCGAAAACAAGGACAAGAGGCTGCATAGTGATGACGAGGAGGAGCCACGGTCGCCGAACAAGGGAGGACAGAAGGGGTTCCCTCCACAAGTGAAGACGGTGAACATGATATACGCAACCCACATTCCCAAGAGGGAGCGGAAGCGTGCACTAAGGGACGTCTATGCGATGGAGCCCATTGCCCCAAAGTTCAACCCATGGTCTGCTTGCCCGATCACCTTTGATCGCAGGGATCATCCCACTAGTATCTGTCATGGTGGATACGCCGCACTGGTCCTCGACCCCATCATCGACGGATTTCATCTCACTCGAGTCCTTATGGACGGCGGCAACATCCTGAACCTGCTCTATCAGGATACAGTGTGAAAAATGGGTATCAATCCCTTGAGGATCAAACCCACCAAAACCACCTTTAAGGGCGTCATCCCAGGTGTAGAGGCCCATTGCACGGGCTCAATCACACTAGAAGTAGTCTTCGGATCACTTGACAACTTCCAAAGCGAGGAGTTAATCTTCGACATCGTCCCGTTTCACAGTGGCTATCATGCACTTCTCGGATGAACTGTATTTGAAAAATTCAATGCAGTACCGCATTACGCATACCTCAAGCTCAAGATGCCAGGACCTCGGGGAGTCATAACAGTGAATGGAAACACAGAACGCTCGCTCCACACGGAAGAGCACACTGCGGCCCTCGCAGCAGAAGCACAAAGCAGCTTTTTAAGGCAAACCATTAATTCGGCGATACAGCCCCCGAATACCTTCAAGCATGTCCGGAGTAAACTGCAACATGATCGCCTGGCACGTTCAGAGCTCGCCTAGAAATTCGGCCCCCGTCCCAGTCCCAGTCAAGCAACGAAATCCGTGCTTCGCGTACATAATTACGCACTGAAAAATACCATGGACATAGGCGGGAGCACGATCAGGGCACGTCCCGCAATGCGGCTTAACCGCCCTAGGGACTATATATCTTTATCATTTCTTTTCTCTTTCAGGGCCTAACTCTCTGGAAGCCCTTTCCGGCAGTATGATTGCCGGACACATTACGGGAAGGAACAACCGCGGCAAGAAGCTAAGATGTACACGGGAACCCCCAGGTGGTCTCTAATAATAATGCCCGCTTTCTACTATCCATAGGGAGCTTGCCCTTGGATAGGACATTTCGAATAGTCCTACTTTCTACTTATTGCACTACCTGTACCAGTACGCTTCGCCGTATTATTTAAATAACAATGCATATCATTAGTCTATTATTGCATTATTCATTCTTTTTTCCTTTATGTCCATTTACGACAAGCTGCACCCGTAAATTCAGGTACGGCCAGTACGCCAGGGGCTCTCGTTTACCCCATAATACGGCGAGAGAAGTCCGAACACTTTCGATAGTGCGGCATCCCGAACTTATAGCATTATATGCATCAGCTCAGAATCATGTCTTGGGTCAATAGTTGGGTTTGCCCGGATCCCATGCTTTGGTACCTTACGTTCATCTATATCGTCTAAGGTAGCGGTGGGAGAACTACTGCGATTGTGTCCTGGTTCTTCCGGACGAGCACCTCAATAGAGAAAGCCGAAAACTGACTGTCACGATAAGGCGAGAGACTGGTCGCTGTTCGAGAAGTCTCAAGTCCTTAAAGACTTTTTCTGCTTCGGGCGAGGAGTCGGCCTTGTCCGGCTTAGGCGTGTGTAGCGCACCAAATTCGGCCTTCCGGATACCAGGGGATTCGCCAAAATTTAAAATTGTAGACTTCTATGGCTAAGTGAGAGTGATAAAGCATTATAGTCCGATTGCCTGGTTCGTTGGGCTGAACACCTCCCTTGAAGGACCCAAAATTGGGGTAAAGAGTGCTAAGGTTTATCCCGAACACCCCAGTACCAGTTACATGGGGGAAAAAGCCGATGACTGGCCAACTCTCAGATTTTATAAACGGCCATACAGAAGGTAATATTTAAAATTAAAAAAGCGTCGCATGGTGCAAATGAACTCGTTTCATATTACAGGATCACATGAGCATGTTCATTCAAAAATTACATCCTTGGCACACTCATCCGCCACAAGGCGGGAACCCTTCAGGACACTCTCATAATACATTTCGGGGCAGCGATGCTCCTTGCCCTCCGGCGGCCCCTCCTTCACCAGCTTCACGGTGTCCACCTTCGCCTAGTGCACCTTCGCCCGGGCAAAAGCCCTGCGCGCACCCTCGATGCAGACGGACCGCTTTATAACTTCAAGCCGTGGGCAGGCATCCACCAGCGCCTCACCAGACCAAATTAGCTGCCGGGCAGTGGCTCGCCAGGCCACATCCGGACTATAAGGCCCCTCATGGCCTGTTCGGCTGCCTTTTGAAGCTCAACCAATTGCTTCAGCTGGTCGCTCAAGGGCATGTGGTGTTCGGTCCCAGTATACTGAGACTAGAACAACTTTTCCGTCGAGCTCCCCTCCTGAGCTTGGTAAAACTCCGCGGCATCCAGTACACTGTGGGGAAGATTTGCGAACGCCCCTGGAGAGCTCCGAATTCGGGTAAGTAAAAGGAAAGTTTCCTCCACATGCTTGCTTTGCATAATGAATGCCTTACCCGCTGCTATCTTCTTCACCGCATCAATCTCCTGGAGGGCCTTGTGGGCTTCGGCCTTGGCGCTCCGGACGCTTTCAAGCGCCTGTGCGAGCTCGGACTCTTGCATCTTAGAGTCAAGCTCCAAGGACTCGTGCTTTTTGGCGAGAGCCTCGAGCTCTTGCTGCACCTCGCCTACTCGGGCTTCTTGCTTCTCCCGCTCAATGCGCTCCTTGGCCGCTTTGTCTTCGGCCTCGGACAGCGCCTTCCTCAGGGTTGCCACTTCGGTTGTAGCCCCTGGCAAATCCATGATGATCCTATTACTTTACACCCGATATTCTTTTTAAATATATCAACAAGGGTATTGCTTACAATTGCTCTCCTCGAGCAAACGTGAGTACTCATCCAAAGTACTCAGCAAGCAAGGATCTACACTACATGTGCAACATCATCAAAGGAAGGCTATATATGTGGACTGGGTTGCGGAAATGCCAGAATAGAGGGGAGAGCCTAGTCCTATCGGAGACTAGCATCTTCAATGGTCTTGCAGCATTAGAAGAGTGCAGACTAGCATAAAGTAAAGTAGTAGTAGATTCATCAACCTCGCCTAGAGATCCTTCCTCGACTCCCTGCGGGAAAGGAATCCCAAAGCCATACTATTCATTTCTCATCTCAAGAATCCTGTTATAGCTGTATCGATCGGGATACAACTCCGAGTGTCCGTTACCGTAGGATAGGCTATCGATAGATGTTTTCTTCCCTGCAGGGGTGCACCAACTTACCCACCATGCTCGATTAACTCCTTCCGGACACACTTTAATGGGTCATGCTCGGCCTCGGCCAAACGATATGCCGCAACCCAGCCTAGGCTTAACAGAGAGGTCAGCATGCCGGACTAAACCTATGCCCCTATTGGTCTTGGGCCATCGCCCCAGGAACTCATGCATGTTGTGTGGGCGGCTGGTGAGCAGACCTAGCTACCTCCTTAAAAAGGCAGGTGCTTACAAAGTCCAACCTGGCGTGCGCTGCTCAGTCGCATGACATCTATTAAGCTTCGGCTGATGCATACGGCGCAAAACGCCCATACTATGCCCACATGATGGTTAGTGCTATTAGGCCAGAGGACCCATGGATCAGATATCCAAATCGTGGTGGATTAGGAGCACACGGTAACGAGCAGAGAGTCACGATCGATGTGACCCCGTCACCCCGTCTCGAGGACTTGCGGCAAGGGCTATGAATGCCCGGCCACACCTCGTAAGTATCTCGCGGGCACCTTCCAGGTCAACTCGACTCCACATCACTGCAATTAAGATCGCGCGGGTACCCCTCAGAGCCAACCCGTCTTTAGTAACATGGTTTAGTGTAAAGTCATAGTAACCATAGTAACCATGTGTCTAACACCAAGGGGAACCCTGAGGAATCACCCTCAATGTAATTCCACCTGATGTTATCGTCAAGGTGAACAAAGGAGGAATCACCCTCGAGGTTCACTCTTGAGGAGTTGCACGACAGTGTCGTTATCGGGAGTGGAGAAGGAGGAATCACCCTCGATGACCATAACCGATGAACTAACCTACAAGGTTAACATCAGAAGTGCTGATGAGGTATCACCCTCGGCACTTGATAGTAACCCAGTAGTGCTGAGCAACTAAGGGGAAAGTGATGTGCGGGGCCAGGGCCTGGTCTTCAATCTCGTTGATCGGGTCTTCTGATAATCCAGCAGGGCAGTCAGGACAAAGTGGGGTTCTCTGATGGGTCTCAACCCAGCCTATACTAAACAGTTTAGGATAAGCAGGTAGGTAACAATAGCAGGTTACAATAAACAGGCTATGCAGCAGAAATATGATAATAGTAGTAGCAGCAGATTCTAATGCAAGCATAAGAGAGAAGGGAATGGGCGATATCGGAATGCTCAAGGGTGGTTTGCTTGATTGGAAGCTCTGTTGAAAAGGAAGAAGTGTCGTTGTCGTTGTAGTCGATCACTTTGGCATCATCGGGGTCTACCGGAGAGAAGAGGGGGAAGAAATAGTAAATATAAGCAAACAGAGGCAACACTAAGCATGACATGACAATATGCAGAGCTAGGGGTGTTCTAATGCAGTACTAGACATTGCAGACGGAGAGGTAAAACATCTGAAGATGTGGAATCGAGCGGCAACGGCGATGGCTACGTCCGGGCGCCGCCGCTTTTGTGCGAGATAGAGAACGAGGGGACAAGTGTGGGGTCTAGGGTTTCCACGGGAGGTCGTGGAGGTCTTATCCACACGAGAAGCACGGTGGATGGACGACGCATGGTGATTGGCGGCTCGGGCGTGCGCGTGCGTTGACATGCAGGAGAGAGGGAGAGACGTAGAAGAAGGGGGGAGAGAGGCCAGGTCAGGTGGGCTGGGCTGAGTGCACTGTGCACTTAGGCCCAGCTAGTTTAGGCCTTTTGTTTTTCCTTTTCTGTTTTCCTTTTGTAGTTTTTGTTTGTATTTTCTTTTGGCACTAGCTGACTCTTGTAAATAAATATGTAGTTTGTCCCAATAGTATGCATTAATCCTTACTGCCACAAAATTTTCAGGGCCATAGGAAACGGTTTGGCATTTTCTAGAAATTGAAAAGGGCAAGATAAATGCTGCTGGACCACTAAAATAAAATCCAGGGGCATTTTGGGAATTCAAAAGAAGTAAATATTCGACTTTTATTTCAAATGGAATTTGGTATTGCTTTTCATCAAGTGGAAATTATGTCTAAAAACATGATGACATGGCATCATTAAAGGGGAGATCACTGTAGCATGATTCTTGGGGTGTTACAAATCTCTTCCACTACAAGAAATCTCGTCCCGAGATTTAAGAGGTAGAGTGAGGGTGGGAATTTGGTTACAAAATTTTATCGAATCTTGTTTTTCATGTTGCTCTCATCGAAGAGGTTGATCCATAACGTTGATGTCTTCAATTCGCTGCATCAGGGCATCATGATGAAGTACTCATCCTTTCTTCATAAACTCCATCGTACTTACGAATAGGGTATAAGTGGAAAATATAAGGACAGATGTCTGAAAGGATTGTCATCTGGTAATTACCTCAATGAAGGAGATTTTAGAAGCACCAGGAAACAAATTGCGAGAGCTATAAGGAGGTTCAAGTTTTAACCAGGTAGGCATCAAGTTGATGCCTATAACAGGTGATGAAGGGGTTCAAAGCAATGAGGAATAATGTTGCCTTTGATACCGGAATGAATCATGGGGAGGAAGTTAGCTTGTGAATTACATACGAAGCCAAGTGCAAAGTATATTTTGGAATCAAGTTGTACATGAGAGTCAGGTTTCGATCCTATGGAACTGTGGGTTATGGGCCCACCTTGTTTGCTCAGAGTAGGAAGAGCGGTGACATCTTGCATAGATATCATAGCAAGGAATGTCATAGGATAGCTTGTCAGTTATGATGGCATGAACGTTGATACCAAGGGCGAGGGACGAAGAGAATCATTTTCCTGCTCGTTCGAATGAGGCGAACCATTAGGCAAAGTTCTCGTCCATCGATGGTTACCGGAAGGTCATCAACAATAGTAAGAGGGTCTTACTGGCAGAGTAGTACACCGAGGTGTTTGCATAAGTAAGAAAATATTACTGCTTAGAACATATAGATCACAAGGAAGGTTAAACAAAACAATGGAAAATAAAATGTGTTTATACCCAAGTATCAAGAGTGCGTCTTTCACAAGGAAAAGCCGAGCATGATATGGACGATAGTACTCCAAGTATGTAACCACTTAAACAAAGGGGCAACGAATTTAATGAGGTTTACCCATGCAACGGTGTTTGGATAATTGATCAAGAAATATTTAGCAATGCGCTTCCAATGTTCTAGTTGATGTTTGGGTACCACAGTCATGCTTCGAGATAGCATTGACGTGGTCATCGGGTAAAGTTCAGCCTTTGGATACACAAAGGATCCATTTGAAACAACTTATAAATTAAGTCTTACAAATTCAACAAGGAAAAGATGAGGATGTGGCCCATAGGCTCAGTAACAATTCATCGAGGGGGGGCAAGGATGGTATTTCTCATCATGAATTCGATTGATAACCTCGAAGAGCTTAGAATGTTGATGATGATCACGACATATTTGTCGAGATGTTCTGTGAAGATGTAATCGATCGGCGATGACATCAAGTTAAAGGAATGATGAAGCGAAAGGTTATTGGAACCACTGGTACGACACAAACTCGAAATCAAGCTTGTTGTTCAAGGAGAAATAATATGACGAGGAAGATCAATGTAGGCTTAGCTCATCATCGAAAATTGTGCTCCGGGAAGAAGGACCAGGTATCACAGTTAAAATTTAGCACGATAATGATATAACCAATCAAGCTAGGAATGACTTGAAGGATTATTAAACTCGTATGCAACGAAAATTACTTAGAGTTATAGAATTAGAGTGCGGAATTGATTCACTTACGACGTTCTCAAGTGACTATTACTCAGAACCCGGGGAAATCTGAATTTGGTGAGAAGCAATACTAGATGAAGACTCATAAGAAGTTATGTAGTTTCGTGATATTCTCGAGATACCAGAGGGTAAAACTCGAAGGTAGATCGAGATAGAGATTGGACCGGTGAACTGATATGCAAAAGACAAGTAGATTAACTTGTCAGAGAAATGGGATCACAGAAGAACAATATGGTTCGAACCAAGATTGCAAAAGACAAATCACAAATACGAGATCAGTTTATGCCATGGGGACAATCATTGTTACGAGAAGCTTCCATGATAAGATCTACATTGTTTCCATGGGCATGAACACAAAGTTCAAGGTCGACTCCCAATTCTCCAATGCATAACCTTTCGTTCACTTCTCGTGTTCGATGAAGTTGTAGTGTTGAAATTTTATCTGGCAAAACATCCGAAGAGTATGACTCATGAAAACTCTTGGCTTCACACGGATTAGGGAAGGCATAGGTTCAACCCATAGGGGCATCTTAGGAACATATACCACGAATTTCAAGAATAAATTATGCAAGTTCGAAGGTAGAGCATGGTTGACAAAAGCAGGGGGCACAATATACCAAAGGCACTACATATCAGGGGAATAGCTCACAAGGTTATTGATATGAAGGACACCGCTGGATAATAATTCATGAAAGGATCTAGCGGACCACAAAGGGTCTGATGTGAATAACCGTACTCAACCAGAAGAAGAAAGAATGCAAAGGCATCATATTATTGAATTATCTGAATAATTCGAGGCTTAAATAAAAAAGAATTATGATTTCCAAATCAGAAGATCAGAAGAACAAGCTCTTATCAAAACATGAGCATGTTGAATAGACATAGACCAACAATTAATCAATGTTTGATTTGCCAAGAACCAGCTCATGTCCGGAGTGACGTCTGAGCCGAAGGGTCGAATTCTAGGTATCAACTGTTGATTGAGTGTGTTCACACACATGATGAATCAATAAGATCAGAATGACAACCACAAAGGAATTTAACAAATATTGCTATACTTATGGAATTAACTGTAATGCAAGCAAGAAAAACTTTCCATAGCAATAGGTTGCTAAGGATTTTCTAAAGATTGGATAGAGTTTCGAAGACATTTGTGAAACTCATGAACAACTGGGGATGAACGAATTGCCAGTAAGTGTGAGGAATTATTCATACATGTATACATGTGGAAAAGGAGCTGCAAGGCAGCAGGCACAAAGGATTGCCGTAATATCCAAAGTATTTCAGGGTATGTTGTAATAACAAGAACAATTGGAAAAGAAGGTATGGAAGACAAGTGTATGCAGCTATCCATAGGGATTTATCGGTGATATGGAATTGCAACGGCGAAGGGCAGAAGGGTTACGGGGAAACATCAGAGAGTATCTTTGAAATCTTCTGGTGCAGCAAGCGATCATCTGGACTGAAGGGGCTCTCTGGGAGAAAGTATTTTCGAGAACCTAAAGTTATATTTTAGCAAAATCATTTAACCCAAATAGAAGAGAGATCAGAATCCCAGAGGATAGACGAGGAATAAAAGATCCTAATACCACCCAATTGTGATGTGGGCCCGTAATCCACACAACAATGTTGGTAAAAGTTTTTCAAAGACTAGACTCAACTTCAGCCAAGGAGTTGGAAGGGGGCTACCTACAGACAGTTGTCTCTGATAGCAACTTGTGACGCCCCCCGATTCCATCATGCACGCAAATGTGTACGATCAAGATCAGGGACTCACGGGAAGATATCACAACACAACTCTAGACACAAATTAAAATAATACATGCGTTATATTGCAAGCCAGGGGCCTCACGGGCTTGAATACAAATGAGTCGGCGGAAGCAACAATATTTGAGTACAGATATAAGTTAAACAAGTTTGCCTTAAGAGGGATAGAACAAAAGCAACATGATCAAAAAGACAAGGCCTCCTGCCTGGGAGCCTCCTAACTACTCCTGGTCACCGGCGTCCGTCAGGTAGTAAAAGGCACCCTCGGTGTAGTATTAGTACTCCTCAGCGGGGGCAGCAGTCTCAGGGTCTCCGTCATATGGTTGCATCAAAAGGAAATGGGGGAAAAGAAAGCAAAGCAAACATGAGTACTCATCTGAAGTACTCATCAAGCAAGGATCTACACTACATATGCAACATTATCAAAGGTACCTTGTATATGTGGACTGGACTGCGGAAATGCCAGAATAGAGGGGAGAGCCTAGTCTTATGAAAGACTAGCATCTTCAGTGGTCTTGCAGCATTACAAGAGTGTAGACTAGCATAAAGTCAAGTAGTAGTAGTGTCATCAACCTCGCCCAGAGATCCTTCCCTGACTCCCTGCGGGGAAGCAATCCCAGAGCCATACTATCCATTTGTCATCTCAAGTATCCAGTTCTAGCTATATCGATCATGATACAAATTCGAGTGTTTGTTACCATATCGATAGATGTTTTCTTCCTTGCAGGGGTGCACCAACTTACCCACAACACTCGATTAACTCCGTCTTGACACACTTTACTGGGTCATGCCCGGCCTTGGCCAAACGATACACGGCAACCAGACCTAGGCTTAACAGAGAGGTCAGCACGCAGGACTAAACATATGTGAGGGAATCCTGGACTAAGGGGTCCACAGGCGTCTGACTTGTTGGACGTGGGCCGGACTGATGGGCTATGAGATACAAGACCGAAGACTTTCACTAGTGTCCGGATGGGACTCTCCTTGGCGTGGATGGCAAGCTTGGCATTCGGATATGAAGATTCCTTTCTTTGTAAACGACTTTGTATAACCCTAGTACTCCATAGGGAAAATCATAATAAAATAGGCTAGACTTCTGGGGTTTTAGCCATTACGATCTCATGGTAGATCAACTCTTGTAACCCCCATACTCATCAATATTAATCTAGCAGGACGTAGGGTTTTACCTCCATCGAGAGGGCCCGAACCTGGGTAAACATTGTGTTCCCTGTCTCATGTTACCATCAATCTTAGACCCACAGTTCGGGACCCCCTACCCGGGTTTCGCTGGTTTTGACACCGATATTGGTGCTTTCATTGAGAGTTCAGTTGTGTCGTCGTCAGGAGGTTCGATGGCCCCGCCAATCGTCTACAATAATGTTGTCAAGGGAGAAACCTTCCTCCCCAGACAGATCTTCATATTCGGCGGCTTCGCACTGCGGGCCAGCTCGTGTGGCCATCTAGAGCAGATCGATAGCTATGCCCCTAGCCATCGGATCAGATTTGGAAGCTTGAACTATGTCACAGATATCTGCGGAGACTCGATCTTCGACGGCTTCGAGACCATGGCAGCCGCTCCCTGCCGCCACCATGCACATGACTTTAATCTATCATCGGGCCATGCCCAGGGGATAGCGCCTGTAACTGCTCCGATGTTGGATCCGGAACAGATAGCGCCATCCGAAGACGAGAGGTTCAACCCCGCCACGGAAATTGCAGACTCAGCGGTGTCAGAGCCACACACTGACCCAACCTTGAGTGGGATCCGTGTCACCGAGATCCCGGACCCGTTTTCGGCTACAAGTTTCGAACCATGTGCGTCCGCGCACGACGAGCTTGACCAGGCATCGATCGTCGAATTCAGCTCTACGAACATCTTTCGGTACTCGCATTTGGGCGATGTGCTACATTACTTAAAAACTCTCTCCTTGGTGGGGGACTCTCAGCCGAATTATATCCGGTTTGAACTAGAGGCTGACGACGGAGAATTCCGCTTCCCACCCGCACCCACTTAATAGCCACTGTCGAAGACTTAACCAACATGCTCGATTACGGCTCCGAGGACATCGGCGGTATTGACGACGATGCTGGAGAGGAGCAAGCCGGAAACCCATCGTTCACCGGATGATGGACGGCCACCTCCTCATACGATGTATACATGGTAGATGTACCAAAAGAGAATAGTGGCAATGACAAGGAAGATCCAGCTGAGGATAAACCTCCTGAGATACAACCAAAACGCCGACGTCAGCGGCGCCGCTCTAAATCACGCCGCAACAAAGGAAGCACCACCGGCACAGGAGAAGATAACACTCCGGACGGTGCTAACGACAATGAAGACCCCATTGAGGCAACTTCCGAATGAGATGAACGGGAAGATGGGTGAGTCAGCCCGGCCAAGCACGAAGACTGGGAGGACAGCAATTATCTTCCACTCTCCGAGGATGAGGTGAGCCTCGGCAACAAGGATTTTATCATGCCTGAGGAACCTCTCGAGTAGGAGTGCTTCAAGCGCCGGCTAATAGCCACTGCAAGGAGCCTAAAAAAGATGCAGCAACAGCTTCAAGCTGATCAAGATCTGCTCAATGACAGATGGACTAACGTCCTGGAAGCCGAGGAGTACGGCCTCAAGTGACCACTCAAAAGTTACCCGAAGTGCAAATTACTACCTCAATTCGATGATGAGGCGTTGGAGCCCGTGCCACCAGCGCACAATGTGGCTGACCGACCACCACGTGGCTGGGACAAAGTGGCAACCCAAGCCGAACACCAGCCCATACCACCTCACCATAAATATAGAGACAAAACTGCTCAGGGATACACATATGATCTCCGGTAGGGCTTGAAGAATAAAGCAGGTCCGGCCAGATCAATCTATGGATCACGGGGGCGTGCCCCGACGCACGACGATGGCTATCGAGCCGAACATGGCAAGCATAGTTACGTCCGAGCCAAAAATTGCAGACGGACTCCATCCGAAATACATCACGACCTGGCCCGATATAGGGGCGCCGCACACCCCCTCTGCTTCACTGATGAAGTAATGGAACATGAATTCCTAGAAGGGTTCAAACCCATGAATATCGAAGCATATGATGGAACCACAGATCCTGCGGTATGGATTGAAGACTTTATCCTCCATATTCACATGGCACGCGGCAATGATTTTCATGCCATCAAATACCTCCCCCTAAAACTCAAAGGGCCAGCCCGACACTGGCTGAACAGCCTGCCTAAAAACTCCATTGGCAGCTACGAGGACATGGAAGAAGCCCTCCTTGACACCTTCCAAGGTACATATGTTCGACCTCCGAATGCCGATGACTTAAGTCACATAATCCAACAGCCCAGAGAGTCAACCAGGAAATTCTGGACTAGATTCTTAACCCAAAAGAACCAGATCGTCGACTATCCAGATGCCGAAGCCCTAGCGGCATTTAAACATAGCATCCGGGATGAATGGCTCTCCCGACACCTCGGCCAAGAAAAGTCGAAGTCCATGGCAGCCCTCACAGCACTCATGACCCGCTTTTGCATGGGTGAAGATAGGTGGCTAGCCCGTAGTAATAACAATACAAGCAAATCTGGCACTTCGGAAGCCAGAAATAGCAACGGCAAGCCCCGACGCAATTACATAAGCGACGAAGCAACGGTGATAATACCGAGGACACGGTGGGCAACGACGGATTTAGTGGCTCCAAGTTTGGTCAGCGGAAGAAGCCATATAAAAGAAATAATCAGGGCCCTTCCAGCCTGGACCGCATACTCGATCGCCCATGTCAGATCCATGGAACCCCCAATAAACTAGCCAATCATACCCAGAGGAGTTGTTGGGTCTTCAAACAGGTTGGCAAGTTAAATGCCAAAGACAAGGAGAAGGGGTCACAAAGCGAGAACAACGACGAGGAGCCCCGTCCACCGAATACATGGGGATAGAAGAAGTTTCCCCCTCAAATCAAAATGGTGAACATGATATACACCACCCATATCCCCAAGAGGGAGCGCAAACAGGCGCTCAGGGACGTCTATGCGATAGAGCCAGTCACCCCAAAATTCAACCCATAGTCGTCATGTCCGATCACTTTCGATCGTAGGGATCATCCAACCAGTATCCGTCATGGCGGGTCAGCCGCACTGGTCCTCGACCCAATATTTGATGGATTTCACCTCACACGAGTCCTCATGGACGGCGGCAGCAGCCTCAACCTGCTTTACTAGGATACAGTGCGCAAAATGGGCATCGATCCATCAAAGATCAAGCCCACCAAAACTACCTTTAAAGGAGTTATACCAAATGTAGAGGCCCGCTGCTCGGGCTCAATCACATTGGAGGTCATCTTCAGATCTCCGGACAACTTCCGAAGTGAAGAGTTAATCTTCGATATCGTCCCCTTCCACAGTGGCTATCACGCACTGCTCGGACAAACTGCGTTTGCCCGATTCAATGTGATGCAGAACTATGCTTATCTCAAGCTCAAGATGCCCGGACCAGGCGGTGTCAGAATAGTCAACGGAAATATGGAGCGCTCCCTCCGTACAGAGGAGCACACCGCTACCCTGGCAACAGAAGTACAGAGCGGCCTCCACAAGCAGAACCTTAATTCAGCGGCCATACTCCCGGACACTATCAAACGAGTCCGGACTACCATGCGCCAGGATAGCCCAGCTTGTCAAGAGCTCAACTAGCAATTCAGCCTCCGTCCCAGACCACACCAAGTAGCGGTGTTCGCGCCGCGCGTACTTAACTACGCACTCAAAATGCCATGGGCATAGGCTGAGGCATAACTAGATTGTGATCCATAATAAGGTTCGACCTCCCCTGGATACACATACTTTCACTTTTTCTTTTTTCCTCTTCAGGTTTCCTTTCTGTAGGCCCCTCTCGCCGGCCTCTTTATCGGTCCTTACGAAGGACGGACACACCAATGTAGCAAGTAGCACGGACGTGCGGGGGAATCTCTAGATGTCCTTCTTGGCGATCACTCTACCTATTTTTAGGACCCATATGTAGCTCCTCCTTGTTCTTGGCATGTTAAATAGCCACTATTGCTTACTGCATTACTTGAACAAAATACACTTTGATGTATTAATCAAACTATAATGGAAACATTTTACAACCCAACTTCTGCGGCACTAGTTTGTTCTTTTGATAATCTTATCAAATCGCACTCGTACACTTTGGTACGCTTTATTCCGCCAGGGGCTTGATTGTGCCCCATAACACGGCAACAAAGTCCGAACACTTTTTACAGTACAGTTCGGCACCCCGAATTTAGCATTATATGCATCAGCTCTGAATCATGTCTTTGGTCAATAGTTGGGTTGCCCGGCTCCTGTGCTTACTACCTTGCGTTCCGCTATATCGGCTAGGGTAGTAAAGGGAGAACTACTGCGATTGTGTCCTGCTATATCCGGACGGGCACCTCAGTAGGGAAATCCGAAAACTGACTGTCATGATGTGGCGTGAGCCGGTCAGCTCTTTGGAGGTTTCAAATCTTTAGCGATTTTTTCTGCATTATGCGATGAATCGGTTCTTATCCTATCAGGTGCTTATAGCACCCTAGTTTGGATACTAGGGGCTGCACCTAAATTTTTATTGTCAAACTCCTATGGCTAAGTGAGAATGATAAAGCCACATAATCTGATTGCCTGGTTCGTAGCGCTAAACACCTCCTTTAAGGACCAAATGTTGGATAAAGAGTGTTTAGATTCATCCCGAACACCCCCGTACTACCTACGTGGGGGCTGAAGCCGACGACTGGCCCACCCTCATATTTAATAAAAACGGCAGCACATGAGGTAAAATTTTAAATAAACAAAAAAACAAAGCGTTATATTACATATCAAACCTTGTTTTCATCATATAGGACGGGATTACATGAATGTATTCATTCAAAAATAATGTCCTTAGCACATTGCTCCGCCACAATGCAGGATCCCTTCAAAACATCTTCATAATACCACTCGGGCGTGCGGTGCTACTTGCCCGCGGGCGGTCCTTCGGTCGCGAGCTTGACGGCATCCATCTTCACCCATTGTATCTTGACGCGAGCGAAGGCCATCCACGCACTTTCTATGTAGACCGACCACTTGATGGTGTCAAGCTGTGGGCAGGCATTGACCAGCCGCTTCACGAGGCCGAAGTAGCTGCCGGGTATTGCTTCTGCAGGCCACCCTATGCAGCTCGACCAACTGTTTTAGCTGGTCGCTAAAGGGCACCAGATGTTCTAGTGCAAGGTATTGCGACCAAAACAGCTTCTCCATTGAGCTCCCCTCTTCGGCCTGGAAGAATTCCGCAGTGTCGGAAACACTGCACGGCAAATCCGCAAATGCCCCTGGAGAACTGCAAATCCGGGTCAGTAAGAGATACCTCTGGCTCATATACTTTCTTTGCATAATAAAGGCCTTACCCGCCGCGATCTTCTTGGCCTCTTGGATCTCTCGGTGGGCGCCTTGGGCTTCGGCCTGGGCCTCTTGTGCGCTTTAGCAGGCCTTAGCGAGTTCGGACTCTTGGTCCACACTCTGGCTCTCCAAGGACTCACATTTCTTCACTGCGTCATGGAGCTCCTACTGGACCTCACCAACCCTGGCCACATGCTTTTCTCGGGTGGCTTTTTCCTTTACCGCTCTCTCCTCGGCCTTTGCCAGCACCTTCTTGAGGGCCTCTTCCTCGATCGCCGCCCCTAATAAATGTAATGGCGCTATGATCAGCTTACATCATTCATCCCTTCCGGACATACACAAGATCATTGCATACCTTGGGTATCCTCCAGCTGCTTTTTTGCACGGCCGAGCTCTTCCTCGGTCCGTTCCAGCCTCTGCTTCAGTCCGAAGACTTCGGCAGCATGAGAAGTCGCGGCCAGTAGCGACACCTCCTTATTCACAAAAACATATATGATTAGTCTCCTGCGAAAAACTATTTGATCCTCTGTTCAGCTTTTCTTTCTGAACACCGGACAGAGTCTCAGGGGCTACTGTCTATATTATCACTTTCTTTTCAAATAAATGCAGTGCTTACCTCAAAGCCTGTTAGAAGGCTCGCACAAGCTTCAGTCAGTCCGCTCTTCGCGGACTGAATCTTCTCAATCACGGAACCCATGAGGGTACAGTGTTCCTCAATGATGGAAGCGCTTCGCCAGTCTCTGGTTGGACAGAGGTCACCGGTGTAATGGGCACACCTCCTTCCAATGAAGGAGGCTGCTTGCTGGATTCCGGAGCCGTATAGGTCTCCAGGACCGTATTCGGCTAGGGGCCGAATTGGACATGGCCCCCATCGCCAGTCTCCATGGGGATCTGCTCTCCCATGTGTCCGGCGGCTGAGGTCTCGCCCTCTGGCGCCATCCTGATGGCCTCCTGTGTCTCTCCCTGGCCGGGGGTCCTTCGGGAAAACACCTCGGCATTGTCCATGGCCTTGGGGGAGGAGTCCGTTGGAAGGGACCCGTTGTCCATCACCTTTGAATCCAGCGAGTTCCCCGAAGACGAGGATCGCTCGAGGGCGGAACGAGCCGGACTGCAAATGCATGATTCAACATGTTAGAATTATGAAGTGAAAGAGGAGGATACATGAATGCATCAGGTTCTTCGGATACTCACGATTCGGCCAGGGGCTTGTTTTGAGGGCACCGCTCTGGGCTGCTATCGACGTTCCACGCGGAGCTACCTGCGAAGGAAGCCTTTCGCTTCTTGGACGCCTCCGCTTCCAGATCTGTGGAGGCCGCCCTCTTCTTTCCACCCTCGGGGTGGGGGAATTTTCTTTCTTCCTCCTCCTCGGCGTCTTCGGCGATGGAGTGAGTTTCAGCGTCTTCGGACACCACGTCCGAAGTACCCTTGGGACGAAGGCCTTCTCCGGTGGCCTTCTTCTTGCCCTTCTTCTCCGGTGCCACGTAGGGCGCCGGAACCAGCATCTTCGCCAAAAGCGGTATGGCTGGTTCCTCGGGCAGCGGAGCCGAACACCGAATTCGCTCCACCTTCTTTTGTCCAACCCTGAAAAGGCAAAATAGGGAAGTTGGGACATCCTCCTTGAGCAAGCCAGAAAGTGATACGCCTTGAAGGACGGAAAATTTACCGAACTGGCGGGATGGGCCAGACCATGCCCGTAGTCCTCGGTTGTCTCCGGCCACGTCTTGTTGGCCTTGAGGAGCACCTTCCAGATGTCTTCCTGTGTAGTTCCGAAGAATTGTTGCAGGGTCTTGTGCATGTCCGGATTGAACTACCATAGATGGCAAGCCCGGTTCTGGCACGGAAGGATCTGGCGAATTAGCATCACCTGAATCACATCAACAAGCTTGGCATTCTTGTCCATCATGCTCCTGATGCGCGTCCGAAGTGCTGTCAACTCATTCGACGAAGACCAATCCAGGCCCTTCTTGTCACGACCGGATTTTCCAGACATTGATTTCCAGAAAATGGCCGTTGTGCTCACCAGCCCCAGGATTACTGTTAGCTAATGAGGCACCAACTTGATATAGAAATCCCAAGCAAAAATACAAAATATGCAGTACAAGACCATTCTAGCCTCTGAGTACAACAATTGGGTTTCTAGTGGTCGATGGCGGAAGTGGTTTGTGAGTCGTCAGTGTCTATGGGACTCCATTTCCCACAGGAACAGCTGACCAGGTCAACTCCTATCTTCGCGAGGCTGCTATCACCGTTGCTTAGTTTCCGGGGCTGTCACCGCAACGCTCCTCTCCAAGCAGAAATCTGGCCAAGACAATAGCCAGGGACAAGCCAGTGAGTACTTTGAATGTACTCGCAAACATTATGAACACTGGGATAATATAATTGATAATCTTGCACTGAAAAATTCTATGATCACATCGCCAGTCATAAATAAAACATCTTTTATGCATGCAAGCAGGTTGTTTATATGCAACATGAATAAGCAATAATGGAGTGGAGAAAAAATGCCGCAGTCGGGCGTCTGAACGACACCACCTAAAGGGCTTATAAAGTAAATAAGTAACAAGCAATGCCACAGTCGGGCGTCTCAGCGACACCACATAAAGGGCTTGTAAAATAAATAAATAACAAGCAATGCCACAGTCGGGCGTCTCAGCGACACCACATAAAGGGCTTATAAAATAAATAAATAACAAGCAATGCCACAGTCGGGCGTCTTAGCGACACCACATAAAGGGCTTATAAAATAAATAAATAAATAGCAAGCAATGCCACAGTCGGGCGTCTCAGCGACACCACATAAAGGGCTTATAAAACAAATAATCACAATGAATTTCCAGGAGGTAGAACCGTCCCAGGGATACTCAATGATATAATGGGTTAGTCCAAAATAATAATAACCATAATCTTCACAAGTCACAATCCAAGTTCTGGTTTTATCAATTTTCTCCTCCGAAGACCGACACTAAGACCAACCCTTGACCCATCCCAGACTGTAATCCTTAACCATGGACACGGCTATTCGAATAGGTTTAATCTCTGCAGAGGGTGTACTCTTTACCCACGAGTAACGGATTCCTTTAGTCCATCGGGACTAATTCCGTCTACGGCCTTTTAGTTGAAAACACGCCTAACTTGCACACACCAGCTTAACTCATCGGTGTCTGGAATCACCCACGACACTTGTTAAGCAAAACTCTAAGTGGGGAGGCTACAACCTCGCGTAGCATGGGATCAAATTTATATCGCGCGCTCTAAGGGGTGGCCTCCCCTCTCGGTCCCAACCGGAAACACCCATGCCCCCTGACCAGGTGGCATGCCTACCGGCTACAACCGACATCTTCCACCATGGCCTCTCTGTACGGTGTGTGCTGGAAAGGGGTTGACGACTTACTGAACCGTACCCTACCTGCGGTAGGGACGAGTGGTAGTACGAGGCAAATATGGGGGTTACTGGAACAAGACTCGATCTACGGCCGACTCTGGAGGCTTATAAGTTCCCTGCATGACATGTATATCAAATATATTTCAACCGACGAAATCAGCACCCATTATACCTTACTATGCCATACCGGACATAAATGTCCCGACGGGGACCGGCGACAAGCTCACTCCTACCCAAGGCAGAGGCTTTCCCGGATTCCTTTCCGGCATGCATGCAAGGCACATGAGGATGATTACCATCACAAGTATATTCATTTCAACAGCAAGGAAATCACTAATATGCCTTCATGCAAATGATCACATTGCCACAGAAAATAACGAGTTCTCCGAAATGAGATGGTGTTATAAACGAGTCAACTAACACACCAAAAATATTATGCCGGGGTTCAGAATGCTTGCCTTCATGGTGTGGAAGGGCAGGGTGCACTCCAAATCTTTTGAAAGCTTTCTTCTCTTCCAAAATCCTATTTTCAAAAATATGGAAATAACACATATTTCAAAAACAGTACAAAAAAGTTGTTTGGAAAATTTTCAAATAAATCTTAAAATAAACTAGACAGAATTTGGGAGATGTAGGAAAAAGAATCAATTCATTTGGAGTTATATTTAAAAAGTTATAGACAGTCAAAGCTCTGGTCAAAATCTGTTTTTAAAAGAAAATCCAGAAAAGAAAACGGTTCGAATGTAATTACGCTTTTGCACAGAGAAGACGTACTTGAGCCTTTACGCCTCCACTTATCCAACGTGGGCGGCGCATGAGTCACTGAAAATCCAGAAAAGAAAACGGTTTGACTAGTCCACCTTCCCTCCTCTTCCTCTGCCCGAGAGGGGGCGGAACTCCGGCGACGCTCGCCGGCGAACGGCAGCGCCGTTTGAGAAGCATAGGTCACCCGCGGGCTTAGGGGGCCGAGGCGGTCACTCCGGTGGTCACTTTGGTCTCTGGGGTGGACGGAGCTGCTGGCGGCGAGCTCCGCAGCGGACGGTGGCCATCGGGCGAAGTGAGTTTGGGGCTACGGTGGTTCCTGATCAAAATTGAGTAGGGGGTGGGTTCACGGGAGGAAGAGAAAGTTCCTGGTGAAGAGAACGGAGAGGGGGAGGCCCTGGTGGTGCCGGAATGGCCGGGGCAGTGGCGGCGGCTGCAGTTGCCGGAGATGGGGAAGGAGACCTCCCCGGATTGGCTGCCAATGGGGGTCCTAGGGAGATGGCTTGGGACTGCCTGCGTGCGGAGATGAGCTCGGGGCTCCTTAAATAGGCGATCGGGTCGGTTCCGACGGTGGCCGCGAATAAGGTCGCCGGCGACCGCCATTCTGTAGCTAGGGCGTCATGGCGGCGACGAGCGCTAGTGGACACGCTTGTGGATGAGCTCGCGCTGTTCCAGGGGGCAGATGGCGAGAGGGAGAGGCTCGGGCGGCGCCGACATGAGCAGGGGCTGTCGGGCGGCCGTGGCGGCTAGGTCCTGGCTTGCCGGGGACGTGGCGAGGGGCGGCTTGGCGTGATGCGGTGAGAAGGGGAGTGCGTGGCGCGGCTCTGCAGTGGGTAAAACCAGGGGCGCGACGCGTTGGCTCGGGCGCGGCACGTGCAAAACGCGTGCTCTGCTCGCGCCTAGAGCACGCACGGAACGTGCTCGGCGAAATGCCAATGCATGCCACAGGGCTTGGGTGAGGCTGACACTTAGCAGACCTAGGTTAGGAGTAACTGGGAGTCTAGTGGACAGGTTAGTTTGATCAGAGGTGCAAGTTCACAGTGAAATGACAAAATTCATGTCAAAGTTGTTCATGCACTCTAGGTGTTTGACAAAATGCCACAGGCACCTAGGCATTTCTTGGAGTGGCCAAAACTTCCAGAGTGGGGTCTCTTTAGATGAATAAGAGGGTGGTGAGGTTAGTTTGTGAAAAGCACAAACTTGTTAGTGCAAGTTTTGCAAAACTACAATTCTCGACAGGAGATAAATGGCATTATTTCATGAACCAAAAATATTCAAATGGGTGCATGCTCCTGGACTTAGGGGTCTTGTAGGGTTGACTACAAGTAGGAGAAGGCACAAGGTCACTGGAGCAAAAAAAATGGGGTTGTAGTAGAAATCACAAGGCTGGACCAGAATGAAAATGAGGTTGATTCACTCAAATTTTTCAAATAACATCACTGGGTTTTTGCATAAAGTTGAATCATATGCAACTACCAACATCCCATAATTTTGGTGGAGGCCAGAAAGAAATATTTAAATGGGTTGTAGTGCAAATTTGCACTCTGGACCAGAGAAGAGAAATTGATGCAGAGCTCAAAATATTACAAGAATAAAAGATATTTTTGTATAAAAGTGATTTAAAAACATCACATGACATCTCCAAATTTTGGTTGGAATTTTAAGTGAATTTATCAAATGGTTGTAGTTCAAATATGGCCATATAACCTTGAAAAACCATTTTTCAAGAAAATAAAGATCAAGCAAATTAATTATGTAATTAGTCACACTGATAAAAGAAAAGTTTTTCTTGAGAGGTTAAACAAGTCCAATAACATATTTGAAAGGTTTTCACTTTAGGGAACAACTCCATGATAATAAGAAAGGAAATGTTTCAAACAAAAATCAAAAGGGAGTCCAAAAAAAATCAAAGTTTTAATTCCTGGAAAAAAATTTAATTTAATAAAACAAGGCCAAAAAAAATCTTTGGGGTGTCACACTTCTCCTGCCAGGAGGTAAGCCACATTGGGGCCCAGGATTTGAATTCGGGAGACGCGGCCCAGGAAGCGTCGCGGGGCTCAGTGACGTAGAACCAAAGCTTCTGCCACCCATTGACGGTCTCCACGAAGGTGCCTTTAGGCCACGGGACGTTGGACATTTTGCTCACGATGGCGCCTCAGCATTATGCATGTTCGCCGCCCACCACCTTCAGCTTCACATTGAAGGTCTTCAGCCACAGTCCGAAGTGGGGGATGCGGAGGAAGGCCTCACACACAACGATAAAGGCCAAGATGGTGAGGAAGTAATTGGGGGCCAGATCATGGAAATCGAGCCCATAGTAGAACATGAGTCCGCGGATGAATGGGTGGAGAGGAAATCCCAGCCCACAGACGAAGTGAGGGATGAACACGACCCTCCCATGGGCTCCGGAGTGGGGATGATATGTACCTTAGCAGGAAGCCGATGGGCGATCTCCCTGGCCAAATATCCGGCCTCCCGAAGTTGGGTGATGTCCTTCTCCTTGACGGTGGAGGCCATCTGCTTGCCCTGCGCTACGGACATGGTTGGAGTGCTTTCTTGGGGCAGGAAAGATGGGAACTTGGGTGCTGGAGCTCAAGAGTGGGTAGGCGGAAAGAGAGAAGGCGAGGGTCGAAGAGATGAATCATTATCTCCTTATAAAGGCAGTGAATATCAAACGCCTCCCCGCCCGCCTTGAAACTCGCCTATTCCCCAGGAGCCGTGCGGCGGCACGGTTGGATTACCCATACTCGTATTGATGAGAATCCCGTAATAAGGAGACACGATCTCTACATTGACAAGACATGCCAATGAGACCGCATCTCGAAGCGGCAGGCCAAAACACGGTTCGAAATATTAACCGGGCAGGAACATGATGTCATGTTACAAAAACATTGTCAGCGGATTGGACTTGTGAAATATTTTATTCTCTGTGGTGGTGTGTGGTACTTGTCTTGTAGATCCGGACACGTTCTTTGTGTTCGAAGGCTCTTTTGGAGTACTCGGAGGAGGAACCCGTCTTGCAATGCGAAAGACAATCTGCGTGTCGGACACCTCGTCATTGAAGCCTGATTCAGGGGCTATTGAGGGAGTCCTGGACTAAGGGGTCCTCGGGCGTCCGGCCTGTTGGACGTGGGCCAGACTGATGGGCTATGAAGATACAAGACATAAGACTTTCACCCGTGTCTGGATGGGACTCTCCTTGGCGTGGATGGCAAGCTTGGCATTCCGATATGAAGATTCCTTTCTCTGTAACCGACTTTGTATAACCCTAGTTCCCTCCGGTGTCTATATAAACCGGAGGGCTTAGTCCGGAGGGACAATCATAATCAGATAGGCTAGACTTCTAGGGTTTTAGCCATTATGATCTCATGGTAGATCAACTCTTGTAACCCCCATACTCATCAATATTATTCTAGCATGATGTAGGGTTTTACCTCCATCTAGAGGGCCCGAACCTAGGTAAACATTGTGTTCCCTGTCTCCTGTTACCATCAACCTCAAACGCACAGCTCGGGACCCCCTACCTGAGATCCGCCGGTTTTTACACCAACGGCATGCCCCTAGGGGTCTTGGTCCATCGCCCCGGGAATTCCTGCACTTTGCGTGGGTGGCCGGTGAGCAGACCTAGCTACCTCCTTAAAAAGGCAGGTGCTTACGCAGTCGAAACCGGCGCACGCCACTCAGTCGCATGACGTCTGTTAAGCTTCGGCTAATGCATGCGACGCAGAACGCCCATACTATGCCCACGTGATCGTTAGTGCTATCAGGCCAGAGGCCCCTTGGATTAAATATCCAAATCGTAGTGGATTAGGAGCACGCGGTAATGAGCCGAGACTCATGATTGATGTGACCCCGTCGCCCCATCTCGAGGACTTGCGGAAAGGGCTAAGAAGGCCCGGCCACACCTCGTAAGTATCTCGTGGGCACCTTCTAGTTCAACCCGACTCCACATCACTTGCAATTAAGCTCGCGCGGGTACCCCTCAGGGCCGACCCGTCTTTAGTAGCATGGTTCAGTGTAAAGTCATAGTAACCATAGTAACCGTGTGTCTAACACCAAGGGGAACCCTGAGGAATCACCCTCGATGGAATTCCACATGATGTTATCGTCAAGGTGAACGAAGGAGGAATCACCCTCGAGGTTCACTCCTGAGGAGTTGCACGACAGTGTCGTTATCGGGAGTGGAGAAGGAGAAATCACCCTCGATGACCATAACCGATGAACTAAACTACAAGGTTAACATCAGAAGTGTTGATGAGGTACCACCATCGGCACTCGATAGTAACCCATTAGTGTCAAGCAACTAAGGGGAAAGTGATGTGCGGTGCTGGGGCCTGGTCTTCAATTGGATCTTCTGATAATCCAACGGGCCGTCGGGACAAAGTGGGGTTCTCTGATGAGTCTCTACCAGGCCTATACTAAACAGTTTAGGATAAGCAGGTAGGTAATAGAGCAGGTTATAATAAATAGGCTATGCAGCAGAAATATGATAATAGTAGTAGCAGCAAATTCTAATGCAAGCATAAGAGAGAAGGGAATGGGTGATATCGGAATGCTCAAGGGGGGTTTGCCTGCCTGGAAGCTCTATTGAAATGGAAGAAGTGTCATTGTTGACATAGTCTATTACCGGGGCATCATCGTCCTCGGGGTCTACCGGAGAGAAGAGGGGGAAGAAACAGTAAATATAAGCAAATAGATGCAACACTAAGCATGACATGACAATATGCACAGCTAGGGGTGTTCTAACGCAGTACTATATGTTGCAGGTGGAGAGGGAAAACATCCGAAGAGGTTTTCCGGTGTTTGGCGTTTGGCGTTTTCCGGATAGAGGAAAAGAGGGGAAAAGTTCCATCTTCAGCACGCTACGGGCATGTGACAGATGAACGGACCGTGTAGTTGGATTCATTGGATTTTTTTTGAGAACTTCCATATAAAAAGTGTTTCGATCTGAGCTACGATTTAATTTGTATGAATTTTCAAAGGTTTTAGACATTTTTTCGAATTATTTAAAATAACAGAATTATTGAAATTAATTTATGATGTCAGCATGACGTATTGATGATGTTAGCAGTCAATAGGACGCTGACGAGGTCAAACCTAACCTGTGGGTCCAGTGGGACCCACTGGTCAGTGACTATCCTAATTACTAATTAAACTTTTAATTTCAAATTAGATTAATTACGCGAGAGACCCACACGTCAGTGGCCCACGGGTGCCCAGTCAGCAGTTGACTGGGTCAATCCAGTCATCTGGGGCCCGTGGGGCCCGCGGTCAGTGGCTGTGAGGTGGGGCCCAGAGGAACACGTCGGCAGGCAGCGCCTGAGATGTGCCGGCGGCCATTTCCATGGCGGAGCATCGCCGGACTTCGCTGGAAAAACATTGCGGGGCACGGGGAGAGGTGCGGTTAGGCGCGTTTGATCGGGCGTTCAAGGCCGCATCCATCTACGGTGGCGGCACGGCCTGTAACGGGCTGGAACGACGACGGCGAGAGGCGGGGCGGTCGCCGGAGTTCGGCCACTTTCGGGTTTGGCACTACGGGGCTCAGCAGACCGCGGGGAGGGGTGCTCTGGGCTCGCACAGGCATGCTGAGAATGAACTGAGCTTGTTTGAGCTTGACAGTGAGTGTGGCCACGGCGAGGAGTACGATGGCGGGGGCAAGCTATGGCAATGGCGGTGAGTAGCATAGGGAACGCGCGCAAGGTATAGAGTAGAGGGAAAACAAAGGGGAGCTCGCAGCGGGGATGTAGGGAGTGGCACGAAGCTCGGGGAGGGTGCGAGGTAGCCGGAATGGGCAACGAATGCCGGCGATCTGCGCGTTCAAGAAGACGGCAGAGTGGACATTGTGGAGGCTCCCGGCTCGAGTGGTTGATAGGGGAAGATGTAGCACTCGCTTGCGGTCCTTCCAGATGCAGCTTCATCGCTTGGGGACGACAGCGGCCACGGAATCGAGCGGCCACGGCAATGGCTACATCCGGGCGCCGCCGCTTTTGTGCGAGATAGAGAATGAGGGGACAAGTGGGGGGTCTAGGGTTTCCAAGTGAGGTCACGGAGGTCTTATCCACGCGAGAAGCACGGTGGATGGACGACGCATGGAATCGGTGGCTCGGGCGTGTGCGTGCCCGTGCGCGTGCTCCGACACGCAGGAGAAAGGGAGAGAGGTAGAAGAAGGGGAGAGAGAGGCTGGGTCGGCTGGGCTGGGTTGAGTGCACTGTGCACTTAGGCCCTGCCAGTTTAGGCCTTTTGTTTTTCCTTTTCTGTTTTCCTTTTGTAGTTTCTGTTTGTATTTTCTTTTGGCACTAGCTGATTCTTGTAAAAGAATATGTAATTGTTTCCAATAATTAGTATGCATTCATCCTTACTGCCACAAAAGTTTCAGGGCCATAGGAAACAGTTTGCCATTTTTTGGAAATAGAAAAGGGCAAGACAAATGCTGCTAGACCACTAAAATAAAATCCAGGGGCATTTTGGGAATTCAAAAGAGGAAGGTTTCAACATGAAAAATATGTGGGGATTATTTGCAACATCACGAACATTTTTGTTTGCATGACAGAAGTGGTAAATATTCAACTTGCATTTCAAATGGAATTTGGTTTTGATTTTCATCAAGTGGTAATTTTGTCTGAAAAACATGATGACATGGCATTAAAGGGGTGATAACTGTAGCATGATTCTCGGGGTGTTACATGTTCTCAAATCCATAAAAGTATTCAATCCGATAAAAACAAAATCTCAAAGGGAAAACTCAATTCATCACAACAAGATAGAGAGGGGAAAACACCATATGATCCAAATATATTAACAAAGCCCGCCATACACCAAGATCATGCCAGCTCAACAACATGAGAGAGAGAGAGATTAAACAAATAGCTACTGGTACAAACCCTTAGCCCCAAGGCTGGACTACTCCCTCCTCATCATGGTGGCCATAGGGATGATGAAGATGGCCACCGGTGATGATTTCCCCCTCTGGTAGGGTGCCGGAACGGGGTCTAGATAGGTTTTTCATGGTTACACAGGCTTGCGGTGGTGGAACTTCTGATCTATCGACTCCCCTAGGGTTTTCGGAATATTTGGGAATTTATAGGGCAAATGACGGTGCGAGAGGCCACCGAGGTGGGTACAACCCACCTGGGCGTGCCTGGCCCCCAGGCATGCCCTGGTGGGTTGTACTCCCCTTGGAGCTCCCCTCTCGTACTTCTTTGGCCCACCGGGTGTCTTCTGGTCCAGAAAAAAATCTCCAAAAAGTTTTGCTGCATTTGGACTCCGTTTGGTATTGATTTTTTGTGATGTAAAAAACAAGCAAAAAACAGCAACTGGCACTGGGCACTATGTCAATACGTTAGTCCAAAAAAATGATATAAAGTTGCTATAAAATGATTGTAAAACATCCAAGAATGATAATATAACAGCATGAATACATCATAAATTATAGATACATTGGAGACGTATCACACCCTGCGGCTTGGGGACGATCTCGCCTCAATTTTGATAGGGGGCCAGCTACGGGGCACAACGCGCTGGGGAAACTGGGGTGCAAGGGAGGCCTTTGGATCGATGATCCGACGGGCAGGGATGGTGGAGGCTGCAGGATTGGATGCATGGTGGTTGTGCGGTGCCGGTGGGAGGATCCTGAGGTGGATCTGGTCTGGCGGCAGGGTGGAGGAATATTCGGGAGTTGGTCTAGGGTTTGTGCAAATACGTATGTGGATGGAATATAAATACGGCAATGAGGGGGTTTTGGATAATCCGATTTAGATCGGAAGGTCGTGATAGGCTAGGGGAGTCCAAATGAAAAACCAAAGATGTTTGGGGATGTTTGAGATTGATCCGGACCCAACGGTCACGACTGAGTGGCTCGGGTTTGGGGAAGTTTCGAACGCGCACGAAAGGGGGCTTTGTGCACTGTGCACAGAGGCTCAAACGGTCAGACAACAAAATAACAATTGGTCTCGAAAGGGACAATGAAGGTAACAGGGAGAAGTGGGAACTATGAATAGATGCAATGTGAATAATGCGATGATGAATGCAGCAAACAAATAAAACACACATCGACAATGCGCCATGGCACCTGGAGCGTCGGTCTCAAGTCGTTATAGCGCGCCATGGCTGGAAGAAGGCCTCACGGTGAAGAACTCCGGGGAGCAGGGAACGGGGCGATGGCGGGCTCCTCGGGAGGCACATGCATGGTGGGGACTTGAGGCAGTAGCACGACTCAGAAGCGAACCCATGGAGGATTGGGCAACGCCTGTACCTGGGAGAGAGAGAGAAATTGATAGAGTGAGAGAGATAGAGAAACGACAGGAGGACGAGAATGAAGGGATAGGGAGGGACGAGGCCGGTTGATAAGTCTCCAACGTATCTATAATTTTTGATTGTTCCATGCTATTATATTATCTGTTTTGGATGTTTTATATGCATTAATATGCTATTTTATATTATTTTTTGGGACTAACTTATTAACCCAGAGCCCAATGTCAAATGGAATAAAACTTTACAATGATTTTTATTGGACCAAAAGACACCTAAGAGACTTGGATATGAAGTCAGAAGACCCACGAGACGATGACAAGCCGTAGGGGCGCGCCCCCTGGCTTGTGGCCCCCTCTGGAGTCCACTGACCTCCCTCTCAGTCCTATGAATTCCCAAATATTCCCAAACCCTTAGAAGCATCCACCAAAATACTTTTCCGCCGCCGCAACCTTCTGTTCCGTGAGATCCCATCTTGGGGTCTTTTCCGACGATCTACTTGAGGGGGATTCGATCACGGAGGGCATCTATATCAACCTATTGCCCTTCTGATGAAGTAGGAGTAGTTTACCTCAGACCTACGGGTCCATAGCTAGTAGCTACATAGCTTCTTCTCTCTCCGTGATCTTCAATACCATGTTCTCCTCGATCTTCTTGGAGTTCTATCTGATGTAATCTTCTTTTGCGGTGTGTTCATCGAGATCTAATGAACTATGGATTTATGATCAGATTATCTATGAATATTATTTGAATCTCCTCGGAATTCTTATATGCATGAATTGCTATCTTTGTATTTTGTAACACCCATGATGCGGCTATATCTCCCATGTGTCGAGGCACGACTTAGAGGCATAACCGCGTGGTGGTTTAGTCGCAACTGGGGTAACCTTCACACAATCCCATGTACTGAATAAGAAAGGGATAAGGAGTTGGCTTACAATCGCCACTTCACACAAATAACAAGTTAAACATACATCATCCAGAGTACAATCAAAGGTCCGGCTACGGAACCCAAATAAAAGAAGATAAGCCCAAATGCTAGATCCTCGATCGTCCCAACTGGGCTCTACTACTGATCATTAGGAAATGAAACATAACAACAACCAAGATATTCACCTAGCTCCCACTTGAGCTCGGTTGCGTCACCTGCACTGGCATCATCGGCACCTGCAACTGTTTGGAAGTATCTGTGAGTCACGAGGACTCAGCAATCTCACACCCACGAGATTAAGACTTTTTAAGCTTATGAGTAGGATAGGGTAATGAGGTGGATCTGCAGCAAGCACTAAGAAAATATGGTGGCTAACATACTCAAATGAGAACGAGAAGAGAAGAAACGCAATGATCGAGAAGCTAGAAGTGATCAAGAAGTGATCCTGAAACTACTTACGTTCAAGTATAACACTAGAACCGTGTTCACTTCCCGGACTCTGCCGAAAAGAGACCATCACGGCTACACACGCGGTTGATTCTTTTCATTATGTCAAGTGTCAAGTTCTCTACAACCGAATATTAACAAATTCCCATCTGCCACATAACCGTGGGCATGGCTTTCGAAAGATTAAACCCTGCAGGGGTGTCCCAACTTAGACCATCACAAGCTCTCAAGGTCAACGAAGGATATTCCGTCTCTCGGGAAGACCCGGTCAGTCTTGGAATCCCGGTTACAAGACATTTCGGCAATGATAAAACAAGACCAGCAAAGCCACCCGATGTGCCGACAAATCCTGATAGGAGTCGCACGTATCTCGTTCTCAGGGGCCACTAGATGAACACTATGTACGGCAACCGAAGATACCCCATGTTGCCTAGGGATGGCACCGCAAGTGGCTCTGTTTTGGACCAACACTCAGAGGAGCACTGGCCCGGGGGTTAAAATAAAGATGACCCTTGAGTCTTTAGAACCCAAGGGAAAAGGCTTAGGTGGAAAATGTAAAACCAAGGTTGGGCCTTGCTGCAGGAGTTTTATTCAAAGCGAACTGTCAAGGAGTTCCCATAACACCCAACCGCGTAAGGAACGCAAAATCAAGGAACATACACACCGGTATGACGGAAACTAGGGCGGCAAGAGTGGAACAAAACACTAGGCATAAGGCTAAGCCTTCCACCCTTTACCAAGTACATAGATGCATTAATTAAAATAAGAGATATTGTGACATCCCAACATATCCATGTTCCAACATGGAACAAACTTTGCTTCACCTGCAACTAACAACGCTATAAGAGGGGCTGAGCAAAAGAGGTAACATAGCCAAACAACGGTTTGCTAGGAAGGTGGGTTAGAGGCTTGACATGGCAATATGGGAGGCATGATATAACAAGTGGTAGGTAGCGCGACATAGCGATAGAGGGAACAACTAGCAAGCAAAGATAGAAGTGATTTCGAGGGCATGGTCATCTTGTCTGAAATCCCGCATGAAAGACGAACGAGTCCATGAAGAAGACAAATGGACGTAGTCGAACAGATCCTCACAAATGCAACATTACCGGAACTAACACGAAGAAGCAACACCGGAAAGAAGCAAACAACATGGTAAACACACAAGCATAAACATGGCATGATGCACAACCAAGGATGATGCATGTATGGTTTAAATATGCATGGCATGGCAAAGTGCACAAACAAAACTACAAGTTAAGTGGATCTCAACATGTAACAAGATGCATGTTGACGAAACACCACATTCGATTATTTAGTTCACTCCTGGTTAGGTACTCAACAATATTAAATGTTCTTAACATGGCAAGAGGTGAAGCATAAAGAAACAACAAACAACCATTCCGGTAAATCCCCATATACATTTAGCAATTTAATGCAACAACAATTTTAAACATTTTATATGTTGTTATCATGATGCAGATGACATATACAAGTTTATGCAATTTTATGAAAACGTTGACATGAGCATATTATGAAGAATTTGTCATCGTGGCGGAAATGAAAAGAGGACGATTCGAGTTCGTCGAGGGAAGTAGAGGAAGTACTCGTTCACGGAAGTCGTGGGAGTAGAGGTACACGTTCATTTTTAAAGAGGTACTTGACGCATCCGAGGTTTCCGAAGGCGACGGTAGTGGAACTTGGTGAATCCGAGTTCTTCGGAGGTCGTCATCGAACTTGGTCAAAAAAACACAGCATGGGTAGACATTCACTCGACGGTGTTTGGCAACGGTCATCGTACATGGTTCGTTGGCGTTCGGGTCTTCCGTAGAGGTACTCGACGCATCCCGGATGTGTAGTCATACACGCATGTAGATGAACTTGGCGGGTCCTCAACGTCCTGTTACTTGGCGTTCGGTGCGGTAATTGTCAAGCAAGAGGCGAAGTCGTGGTACTTGGCACCCTGGTCTGGGTGGCAAAGCATCACTGAACTTCCGTTTGGGACAACAACAAGGGACTCGGCGAAAGTCTGCTGGCAGATGCGGCCATCTGTGGTCGTGCGCTGGGCTAGAGGCAGCCCTGGACGGTGGGGAAGGAGCAGCCGATGCACGGGAGGAGCGGGCTTGGGGCAGTCTAGCTGTGGTCAGGACGGCGCGAGTGGCCGCTAACAAGGAAGAAGCAGGGGCGAGCTTATCGGGCGACGTGCGGGGCTTGACAGTGAGGCGGCCATGGCTGACGCTGCTGTGGATGAGGCCATGGCGCGCTAGAGGCGCGATCAACGCGAGCCAGGCGAACGGGTATGGAACGAGTTGCTTGTCCCCTGGTTCGGGCTCGAGTGCCTGGGGAATACGAACATGGAGCGACTCGGGGCTCCGGCGAGTGGCGCGGCCTGCCGGGGTCCTGGAAGGCGGCGCGCCTGAAGAGCAGCGACAACAGGGCGCGGTTGCGGTGGTGTGGTAGAGCAGCAGCGGGTCAGGGCAGGAGGAAGGATATGCTGGCGGCTGCGGTCCATGAAGCAACCAAGGTGCGGGCTCCAGGCTGTAACACTCCAAAATTTTTTGATTTGGTTTTATCAAATTCTGTATTTAGTTGGAAGGAGGTTATTTCAAAAAATTTTAAAAGACTCTCCTTCTCAAAATTCTCATTTGTGACAAGCATTTTTTTTTCTTTTTGTGGGTTCTTACCAATCTTGATCTTTGGTCTTAAGGGTTTTTCATCTTGTGTTGGCTCAACACAAATAATCTTGGAAGGTTTTCCAACTCCTTTTTATTAAAAAGAATTCCTATAAATTATGGATTTATTCTTCCCCATTCAAAAATTTCTCTCTTGCCATGGCCTATATGGAAAATTTTCTTCCAAAATCCACCTCCCTACTTTGGGTCAAGCCAAGCATCCAATTCCAGCAGGTTTCAACCTCTTTTATATTTTATCTCTATTTGTTTTATCCTCAAACATTTTGCTGTAATTTATTTTTGACTCTTGGGATTTACAAAGGAACTACCAAATTTCCTTTGAGTCTTGATCCCAAATAAACTCCTCTGGCTAGTCCTTAGTACCCTCAACCCAGATCCATCAAGATCTGCTAGTCCACAGTTCAAATTTTTCAATATTTGCTTGCTGCAAGTTTGGACCAGATTTACCATTTTTGGTGAAATTCATTCTTTTTCTTTTCCTAAAAATCTACGATAATTCAGGCAGTCTCGACATGCATCAAGAGATCACCTCATCAAGTCCTAGCTCAAGAAAAAATTTCCACATGCTTAAAACATTTCGTCGAACAGCTGGTGTGCACTGTTTCTGTTCAAATTCAGAGTTCAGTGTTCAGTTCAGTCGACAGTGTCGTTTCTTCAGAACTGCGGCGTCAATCTCGCCAGTGCATGTATTGGCGCCTTGCTCCCTGCTCCTCCTTCTTATCCAGTGCGCCACACAGTCGTTTGGACGGGCACAAGCGTCGGTGGCAACGTGTCTCGCCAACGCCGGCGTCTTCCGCGGTGGAAGAACCACCCGTGGCGGTCAGCAGGGGCCAGCCCTCCCATACGGCGCCGTCCAGCACCGCCCACACCACCAGGAGCCTCCGTGTGTCCGTCCTCTTCCTCGTGCGTGCTGCAGAACAGTCACTGTGGCCTGAGAGGGGCAGAGCATGCTCTCTGCCGCCGACGAGCCCGTGAGGCCGTTCCGTCGAAGGCTTGGAGTATTGCCCAAGTTGTACCAAGATTAGGCGTTGGATGGAGCCAGTGGACCAATCCGAGGAAGCCCAGTCACGTAATCGCTCGCCGGAGTAATCTCGTTCTCGGCAACCGCCTCGGGCCGGCTATAAATGGAGGCCCCGAGCTCGTTCTCGACCCTGAACCTCCCCTCCTCGCCTCAGAACCTCGCCACGCTCATCAGAAGGCCTCGAGAGAGCCTTCTTCCCCGACTCCGGCCGCCACGATCCGCTTCGGGCTCCGGCAAGATTCTCTCTGGTGAGAGCACCCCCGCCTCTCAAACCTTGTCAGTAACTTCCTAGTCCACTACCTCGTCTAACCCGAGCCCCAATTTGACGTTTGCAGCCCTCCTCGGTGGGATCCATCACCGCCCGAACCACCGTCCGCCGGAGTGGAGGCTGCCGTCGACGTGGTGCTCGCCGACGACCAACTCCACCACCCACAAACGCGGGAGAGCTTAGTGAGTCCGTAGGTACCCTCCATTCCCCCTACCTCGTCGTGGATCGACGCCGGCGACCACCGCGAGCCTCGGGCGCCGGTGTACTCTGTTTTAGATTTCAAACCTGACGGGTGGGACCCCTCATCAGCCTCTCCTCTCTTATTTGAACAGTTTTCTGAAAGCACCTTCGGGCAAAGTACGTGTTCCCTTTGGGTTGGCGTATTTCCAACCGAAGTGTTTTCTGTTTTTCTAATCTAGCCCCTGGATAGTTTCTGTTTCATCACAGATTAGTCCCTGGACTAAAACCTCTATAACTTTTAAACAAAAGGTGATTTTGAGTTGATTCTTTTTCTGTAATCTTTAATTTTCTATCTAGTTTTTTATCATATTTATTTAAAAAAAATTGGAACAATTTTTATGCACACATGGTATTTATGTTAGTATCCGATTTCTTTTATACCGTAGATACCGGAGGAGGTGACGGAGCCGCCAACTTCGCCGAGCTAGACTCCGACTACTCTGAACCGGGCAAGCATGTTTGAACCTTTGATATGATGAGTGTTTTGCATGTTTGCTTGATTAGTTTTCTCATGGCATGTTTATATAAGCAATTGTGAATGTTATATTGCATGCAAGGCAAGCTACAAGTGAGCTTCGAAGTTTGATGTGTTCATATGAAGGTGAGATAACCTGATCATGTGGTGGCATGATAGGTTGTAAGGTGGTATTGTTGAAGCATGCCAGTCTTATGTCAACCGTTTAACTCCAGTATTAACGTGGATGAAGTCATGCTCCCGTCCGTCCCCTTTTCGTGCTGCCACATGTGTTCTGCAAAGAATGCGATCTAGTCAGTTTCAAGCCTCTTTCCTTGTACACACCAAATAGAGGGGCCGTGATGAGGGTTCCATGGCCCTGGAGTAATGCCCGTCATCCGGCAGGGGGCATGGGTGTTTCCGGTTGGGACCGAGAGGGGGCACCCCTTAGAGCGCGTGAATATAAATCTGATCCCATGCTATTCGAGGTCATAGACTCCCCGTCTCAGAGTTTTTCTTGAACATTGCCTAGGGTGATTCCTGGTGGCAGAATGTGGAATGGGTGTGTACTGGTTAGATGTGTTTCTTCTAAAATACCATAAACGGAACTAGTCCTTTGTGACTACTGAAATCCGTTGGCTGTGGGTAAAGAGTACAAACTCTGCAGAGTCAAAACCAGTCGAGTAACCATATACGTGGTCAAGGACTTTGATGAACATATTAGTGACAGTCTCAGTATCAGTCTCAGTGTCAGTCTCAGTGACAGTCTCCAGAGAATAAGCATGGATGGTAAACCTGACTGAATGTTATTCCTATGGATGGACTAACTAGTTTATTATTATGTACCGAGTACCCCTTGGGATGATGTTACTTTCATGAGCTACTTGAATTCGAATGACGAAATATAAGCCCTTTATGTGATGTCGCTCAGACGTCCGACTGTGGCATTCTTGTTATTTACTTTTGATATAAGCCCTTTATGTGATGTCGCTCAGACGTCCGACTGTGGCACTCTTGTTATTTACTTTTGATATAAGCCCTTTATGTGGTGTCGCTCAGACGTCCGACTGTGGCATTTTTGTTATTTACTTTTGATATAAGCCCTTCATGTGATGTCGCTCAGACGTCCGACTGTGGCATTCTTGTTATTTACTTTTGATATAAGCCCTTTATGTGATGTCGCTCAGACGTCCAACTGTGGCATCCTTGTTATTTACTTTCATTATAAGCCCTTTTTCGAGATGTCGCTTAGACGTCCGACTATGGCACGCATTGTCAATTTACGTTTCAATATAATCCCTTTATGTGGTGTCGCCCTGACGCCCGACTGCGGTAGGTTAATTTATTTTTACCTTTCGAGGCGTCGCTTCAGACACCCGATCGGACTTCAGCTATTTTATTGGGATTTCAGGAGGACTACCGCCTGACTTCCTTTCATTTATCGTGCAGTGCAAATTTACTACCTGAGTGTGCTTTACTAATCTGCTCATGTGCATCATGTTTGCATTTTTTATATCTTGTGTCCAAACTGTCTTGCGAGTACATTCAAAGTACTCACCTGGCTTGTTGATTTGGCCAGATGTTGATGAAGGCGGTCTTATGGATGAAGAGTTCGATAGCGAGTCCGATGCCTAGAGGAGTCCCAGTAAGTCCCGTGCGATCCTGGAGTTGGTCACTTGTGTTATATACGCTTCCGCTACCCTAATAAAATCATCAAGCCTCACTCCGGCGCTTGATGAGCTGTAAGATTTTGGAGTCATGTCACCCACTTCACTGTGGCATATCCACCCCACTTTTATTATGAGTCAGTAGTTATGCCACCATACTCCTTTGTGTCATATCCTCCCTTATGTATAATATCGGCGTGCTTGTAATAAAATTGTTGAGCAGCCTCAGCTCAACCTTGTATAATATTTAGTGCTTCTGGATTTCTGTATCAAGGATTTGTCTACCAGTAAGGGGGATTCTTCTATACTGGTCGGATATAATGTTCGGTTTTCAATAAATGTTTTATTGGAAAAACGGTCCTGACAACCATGGTATCAGAGCCAGGCTGACTGTAGGAAGCCACTAGGTGTGATCGCTAATCGGTTATTAGTGTAATAAGTGTTTTTTTTAACATTTTGCAATTGTAGCAATTTTCTGCTAGTCATCATAAATTTATGAATTGACTATCTGGAATTTTTGTCTGCTTTTGTAGATGGCTGGCAGCGACTGTGAGTCACATGTGTTCGCCAATGTACCTGAGGGGTTTATCAAACATCTCATCTCCATCACCAAGGTGATCGGGCCATCGACTCGTCCGGAGTTCACACTCTACCAGCACAAGATCAGCGACAGCGTGTCTATGCACCAGGCCGCGGTGCAATTCAAGGGAGGACGTTCTGAGTCACGCCTCTTCTGATTTGTGGGAATGGCCATGCCTACGGAGAGGCATGCCATGCAGATGGCTGCCTGTGAGGCGATAGCTCATCTCCGGGATGCTCTTCCTTCGATGAAGACTCGTCGCTACCGCTACCTCCCATGCCACGTGCCATACACTTGTCACTATGCATTCGCTTGCGCTAGGGGGGAGGGAGATGAAGCTATTGAAATGTTGGTCGAGTATCTCAAGGCTCTTGAGGTAGCTTTTGACAACCTCGTGGACGACTTTGTGGGTGCTCATATGGACTTCGTTCAAGGCTGTTCCGCCAACAGGAGGGAGCTCCTCCATACAGCACCACCACTGACTTACATCTCTTCCTCAGCATCCTATACACATGCCATCTTAGCCACCACTCGCCGCCTGCCTACCACTGAGGAGTTTGACCAAGTCATTGCCCCTACTCCAGTCCGTGCTGCACCACCTGCGGCGCAGCACCAGCTCCTCAACCCAGTACTTCGCGCCTGGAGCCTATTAGTGAGGAGGAGGTTGAGTCTCCAGCATCACTAGGTCTTACCGTCGGCAGGCCGAAGGAAGTTTTTACCATCTCCGACTGAGTACGCCTAGCAGCCGTATGATGTACCAGCTTGTATGATATGTTTATATGTATATAGGTTTGGTGAGAAGTAGTTTGTGTGTGGATCACGTAGGAACTCAGAGAAGTGCACTAGCCTAAATAACATGTCAGGAATGTGTACGCACATCCTGAGTGATGTATTGTATAATTACAGCTTGCGTGTAAGATGTGTACTGAGCAGTCCTCCATGCGCAATCAAGTTTTTTCTTGAAAAAAAATTTGAGTTCTCAAAATTCTGCCTTTGCAAAAATTATTTATTTTTGCCACTTAGTTTTTCTCATGAGTTCTGCCAAAATTACCCCAGAGTGGAAAATGCCTCGTCCCTGGACTCGTTCCATGCCAAGTCCGCCGGAGGAAAATTATGGTACCCAGACAAGTAACAATTTCACACAGGGGCAGTCAAGTCAGCAAGGCAGTGAAGCAACATTTTCTCAAATATGCCGCCTTTATGAGCAAAGCCAACAGCAGCATCAAGAAATGATGAACCGTGTTATCAATATGGGAAATCACCGTGAACCATATCAGCAGCATTCCAAATTGTCCGAATTACAAAAGACACGTCCCCCAACGTTCTCTCACACTGATAGACCTCTTGAGGCCGATGATTGGCTTCGAGACATTGAAAGGACGTTAATTATTGCACAATGTTCGGATCGTGAGAAGGTACTTTATGCACCTCACTACCTCACTGGAGCAGCTGCATCATGGTGGGAAAATTTCCTACACATGCACCCCAATGAAAATAACATCACCTGGGAAGAATTTAAAGAGGGTTTTCGTGGGGCGCACATTCCTAGAAGTACTATGAAGATCAAGAAAAGGGAGTTTGATGACCTCAAGCAGAGAAGCATGACAGTGACTGAGTACAATAGTCAGTTTACTCAATTATCTCATTATGACAACGAAGAGCATATGACTGAAAATAAAAAGATGGAAAAATTTCTGGACGGTCTGGCACCAGCACTTAAATGCCAGCTGGTCGTACACACCTTTCCGTATTTCAAAACACTTGTGGACAAAGCTATTGCATTGGAAAATGAGCGCCGCAGCTTGGAGGATTTTCGCAAGTGCAAAAGGGACAAAACTACTCATGCTCGCAACAATCGGAACAAGACTAATTTTCAGAAAATTGGAGCGAACAAATCCACAACCACTGTTCCACGCCCAAACAAAAAAATCCATGCAAGAGACAAGGATTTTACATATCGCCCAGGTGTTACTTGCTACGCTTGTGGAGAGGAAGGACACTATGCTAAATAGTGCCCAAAGCCAGGAAACTCGGCCCCCAAGCCGAACAACAGTGGAAATAATGCAACACCCAAGTGTAACAACTTCAACCCCAATAACAATCATAGGAAGGGTCACTTGAACCATGTGACCAAGGAGGAAGCACATAATGCCCCGGATATCGTACTCGGTATGTTCCCTGTCAACACAATACGTGCCACGGTTTTGTTTGATTCTGGAGTTTCTCACTCGTTCATTTCAAAGAAATTTGCTTTGCAACATGATTTTTCGATGCTTCCCTTGGAAAAATCCATGACCATCAAGTCCCCCAGGATTAAGCAAATCACTCAGAGTTACTGCCAAGGTGTGGTTATTGAGATTGAGAGACTAAAGTTTCAGGCAAACCTCATTGTATTGGAAAATAAGGGACTGGATGTTATCCCAGCAATGGACTGATTAACCACCAACAAGGGATTTATCGACTGCTTCAATCCGACTGTAATTCTTACTCATCGTCACGGGAAGATGATAAAAGTTGCAGCTCAAGAATGACCAATATCACGGCAACCAAGGTTGAACAAGGTGGACATGTCGGAGTTAAGAAATGTTCCAGTGGTGTGTGAGTTCCCTGACATATTTCCTGAAGAACTACCAGGCATGTGACTAGACCGGAAAATAGAGTTCATCATTGAACTAGCACCTGGAACCACCCCCATTTATAAGAAACCCTATAGAACAACACCCTCTGAGTTGGTAGAATTAAAGAAGCAAAGAAAAGAATTACTGGACAAAGGATTTATACGGGGCAGCTCCTCACCTTGGGGTTCACCAGTATTATTTGCCAAGAAAAAGGATGGGACATTGAGATTATGTATAGACTATCGAGCAATCAACATGGTCACCATCAAGAACAAATATCCGATGCCACAGATAAATGATTTATTTGACCAACTCGCACAAGCCAAGGTTTTATCAAAAATTGATTTAAGGTCGGGGTATCATCAATTAAAATACGGATAGAAGATATCCCTAAGACAACATTCACCTCCAGATACGGATTATATGAATTTACAATAATGCCATTTGGACTGACAAACGCCCCCGCATATTTTGTCCACCTCATGAACAAAGTGTTTGTGAAATTTATGGACAAATTTGTGATGGTGTTCATTGATGATATTCTGGTATACTCTAAGACACTGGAAGAACATGCTGAACATCTCAGAATTGTACTGGGATAATTAAGGAAGCATCAATTATACGCCAAATTCAGCAAATGCGAATTTTGGTTAAGACAGGTTCGTTTTCTAGGCCACGTATTGACCCAAGAAGGTGTTGCCGTGGACCCAGAAAAAGTCAAGGCCGTACTTGGCTGGAAACCACCAGCCAACGTGACAGATGTACGAAGTTTCCTGGGGATGGCTGGATATTACCGAATGTTTATTGAGGGGTTCTCCACCATAGCAAAACCAATGACACAGCTACTCAAGAAGGATAAGAAATTTGTATGGATCGAAGCTTGCGAGAAAAGTTTCCAAGAACTCAAAAGGAAATTAACAGCAACACCAATATTGGTTGTACCAGACATACACAAAAGTTTTGAAGTATATTGTGACGCATCCCGGAAGGGCCTCGGATGCGTACTAATGCAAGAAGGCAAGGTAGTCGAATACGCTTCCCGGCAACTATGAAAGCATGAAGAAAATTATCCTACTCGTGACTTGGAATTAGCAGCAGTCATTCATGCACTCAAAGAGTGGAGGCACTTTTTGCTTGGAAATCGTTGTGAAATATATACGGACCATAAAAGCCTCAAATATTTTTTCACAGAACCAGAACTCAATTTACGACAACGGCGCTGGTTAGAATTAGTGAAAGATTACGACATTGGCATTCACTACCATCTAGGAAAGCCGAATGTAGTGGCAGATGCTCTTAGTCGAAACCCCAGCTCGGGCAACGACCGTCTACAGGGCTTGAGACCGGAATTTCAGCAGGAGCTCGCTAAACTCAACTTGGTGATGGTCACTGAAAGCAATGTGTCAAATTTGGAAATACAACCCACCCTAATGGAACAGATTAAGAAGGCTCAACATGGACACCCCAGCATCGAAGGCATAAAAAGAAAAGTGAGTCTGGGCAAGGCCTCAGAATTCGTCATAGACGATAAGGGGATATTATGGTACGGAGACAGACTTTGCGTACCAAATATAGAGGACCTCAAACAACAAATTCTAGCCGAAGGCCACACCGCTCCATATTCAATCCACCCTGGAGGAACCAAAATGTACAAGGGCATTCAGGAAAAAAATTGGTGGCACGGTATGAAGAGGGATATAGCCACATTCATTACATGTTGTGATTCATGTCAGCGCATTAAGGCCGAGCACCAAAAACCAGCAGGACTGTTACAGCCAAACAGGATACCTGAGTGGAAATGGGAAAAAATTGGAATGGATTTTATTGTCGGACTACCTTGGTCATGACACGGAAATGATGCCATATGGGTCATCACAAATAGATTAACTAAGGTGGCACATTTCATCCCAGTAAAGACAACCCACATCACTCAGAAGCTCACCAAACTTTATCTCTCCCGTATAGTTTGTCTGCATGGAATTCCAAAGACTATAATATCCGACAGAGGCACTAAATTCGTCTCTAGATTTTGGGATCATTTACAACAAGCTCTGGGAACTCAACTAGTATTCAGTACAGCATACCACCCCCAGACTGGAGGGCAAGCTGAACGTGTGAACCAAATTCTAGAGGACATGCTAAGGGCATGTGTTCTCACCTATGGAACCAGTTGGGAAGAAAGCTTGTCGTATGCCGAGTTTGCATACAACAATAGTTACCAAGCCAGTCTACAAATGGCACCTTTGGAAGCATTGTACGGGCGAAGATGTCATACCCCGTTAAATTGGTCAGAAACAAGAGACAGTCGTATCTTCGGCCCAGACATGCTCAAGGAAGCTGAGGAGAAAGCTAGACTAATCAGGGATTGACTCAAGACAGCCCAGAGCGGACAAAAGAGTTATTACGATCAAAAACATCGTGAAGTCAGCTTTGAACCCAGTGAATATGTGTATCTACGAGTATCTCCTATGAGGGGCCTGCAACGATTCAAAGTTAAAGGAAAGCTAGCACCACAGTTTATTGGACCCTTCTGTGTGATTGCACGAAGAGGCACAGTGGCCTACCAGCTAGACCTACCCGAAGAACTGTCATACGTCCACAACATGTTCCACGTCTCATAATTGAGGAAATGTGTAAGTAACCCAGAAAAGCATGTATCTCACAAGAACATTGACATGCAACCCGACCTCACCTACATAGAACGTCCAATAGAAATATTGGAGGAGTCCGAAAGGAGGACCCGTCAGAAAACAACTAAGTTTTTCAAGGTTCAGTGGAGCAATCACACTGAGGATGAAGCAACATGGGAAAGAGAAGATTTTCTTCGGACAGAGTACCCACACTTATTCGAGGATCAGCTGAAATCTCATGGACGAGATTTTTCCTAAGGGGGTAGGTGTTGTAACACTCCAAAAAATTTTGATTTGGTTTTATCAAATTATTTATTTAGTTGGAAGGAGGTTATTTAATTTTCTTTTAAAGACTCTCCTTCTCAAACTTCTCATTTGTGACAAGTATTTTTTTTTCTTTTTGTGGGTTCTTCCCAATCTTGATCTTTGGTCTTAAGGGTTTTTCATCTTGTGTTGGCTCAACACAAATAATCTTGGAAGGTTTTCCAACTCCTTTTTATTAAAAAGAATTCCTATAAATTATGGATTTATTCTTCCCCATTAAAAAATTTCTATCTTGCCATGGCCTATATGGAAAATTTTCTTCCAAAACCCACCTCCCTACTTTGGGTCAGGCCAAGCATCCAATTCCAGCAAGTTTCAATCTCTTTTAGATTTTATCTATATTTATTTCATCCTCAAACATTTTGCTGTAATTTATTTTGGACTCTTGGGATTTACAAAGGAACTACCAAATTTCCTTTGAGTCTTGGTCCCTAATAAACTCCTCTGGCTAGTCCTTAGTACCCTTAACCCAGATCCATCAAGATCTGCTAGTCCACAGTTCAAAATTTTCAATATTTGCTTGCTGCAAGTTTGGACCAGATTTGCCATTTTTGGTGAAATTCATTCTTTTTCTTTTCCTAAAAATCTGAGATAATATAGGCAGTCTCCAGATGCATCAAGAGATCACCTCAGCAAGTCCCAGCTCAAGAAAAAATTTCCACATGCTTAAAACATTTCGTCGAACAGCTGGTGTGCACTGTTTCTGTTCAAATTCAGAGTTAAGTGTTCAGTTCAGTCGACAGTGTCGTTTCTTCAGAACCGCGGCGTCAATCTCGCCAGTGCACGCATTGGCACCTTGCTCCCTGCTCCTTCTTATCCAGTGCGCCGCACGGTCGTTTGGACGGGCACAAGCGTCGGTGGCGACGTGTCTCGCCAATGCCGGCGTCTTCCGCGATGGCAGAACCGCCTGTGGTGGTCAGCAGGGGCCAGCCCTGCCATACGGCGCCGTCCAGCACCGCCCACACCACTAGGATCCTCCGCGTGGCCGTCCTCTTCCCCGTGCGTGCTGCAGAACAGTCAGCGTGGCCTGAGAGGCGCAGAGCGTGCTCTCTGCCGCCGACGAGCACGTGAGGCCGTTCCATCGAAGGCTTGGAGTATCGCCCAAGTTGTACCAAGATTAGGCGTTGGATGGAACCAGTGGACCAATCCGAGGATGCCCGATCACCTAAACCTCCAGCCCGACCACCCCTCGCCGTAATCGCTCGTCGGAGTAATCCCGTTCTCGGCAACCGCCTAGGGCCGGCTATAAATGGAGGCCCCGAGCTCGTTCTCGACCCCGCACCTCCCCTCCTCGCCTCAAAACCTCGCCATGCTCATCAGAAGGCCTCAGGAGAGCCTTCTTCCCCGACTCCGGCCGCCCTAATCCGCTTTGGGCTCTGGCAAGATTCTATATGGTGAGAGCACCCCCGCCTCCCAAACCTTGTCAGCAACCTCCTAGTCCACTACCTCGTCTAACCCGAGCCCCAATTTGATGTTTGTAGCCCTACTCGGTGGGATCCATCACCGCCCGAACCACCGTCCGCCGGAGGGGAGGCCGTCGTCAACGTGGTGCTCACCGACGACCAACTCGACCACCCACAGATGCGGGAGAGCTCAGTGAGTCCGTAGGTACCCTCCATTCCCCCTACCTCGCCGTGGATCGATGCCGGCGACCACCGCGAGCCTCGGGCGCCAGTGTACTCTGTTTTATATTTCAAACCTGACGGGTGGGACCCCCTCGTCAGCCTCTCCTCTCTTATTCGAACTGTTTTCTGAAAGTGCCTTCGGGAAAAGTACGTGTTCCCTTTGGGTTGGCGTATTTCCAACCGAAGCGTTTTCTATTTTTCTAATCTAGCCCCTGGATAGTTTCTGTTTCATCACAGATTAGTCCCTGGACTAAAACCTTTATAACTTTTAAACAAAAGATGATTTTGAGTTGATTCTTTTTCTGTCATCTTTATTTTTCTATCTAGTTTTTTATTATATTTATTTGAAAACTATTTGGAACATTTTTTATACACACACAATATTTATGTTAGTATCCGATTTCTTTTATACCGTAGATACCGGAGGAGGTGACGCAGCCACCAACTTCGCCGAGCTAGACTCCAACTACTCCGAACCAGGCAAGCATGTTTGAACCTTTGATATGATGAGTGTTTTGCATGTTTGCTTGAGTAGTTTTCTCATGGCATGTTTATATAAGCAATTGTGAATGTTATATTGCATGCAAGGCAAGCTACAAGTGAGCTTCGAAGTTTGATGTGTTCATATGAAGGTGAGATAACCTGATCATGTGGTGGCATGATAGGTTGTAACCTGGTATTTTTGAAGCATGTCAGTCTTATGTCAACCATTTAACTCCAGTATTAACGTGGATCAAGTCATGCTCCCATTCGTCCCCTTTTCGTGCTGCCACATGTCTTCTGCAAAGAATGTGGTCTAGTCAGTTACAAACCTCTTTCCTTGTACCCACCAAATAGAGGGGTCGTGATGAGGGTTCCATGGCCCTGGAGTAAAGCCTGTCATCCGATCAGGGGGCATGGGTGTTTCCGGTTGGGACCGAGAGGGGGTCACCCCTTAGAGCGCGCGAATATAAATTTGATTCCATGCTATTCGAGGTCGTAGCCTCCCCGTCTCAGAGTTTTTCTTGAACGTTGCCTAGGGTGATTCCTGGCGGCAGAATGTGGAATGGGTGTGTACTGGTTAGATGTGTTTCTTCTAAAATACCGTAAATGGAACTAGTCCTTTGTGACTACTGAAATCCGCTGGTTGTGGGTAAAGAGTACAAACTCTGCAGAGTCAAAACCAGTCGAGTAACCATATCCATGGTTAAGGACTTTGACCTACATATTAGTGACAGTCTCAGTATCAGTCTCAGTGTCAATCTCAGTGACAGTCTCTGGAGAATAAGCATGGATGGTAAACCCGGCTGAATGTTATTCCTATGGATGGACTAACCAGTTTATTATTATGTACCGAGTACCCCTTGGGATGATGTTACTTTCATGAGCTACTTGAATTCGAATGATGAAATATAAGCCCTTTATGTGATGTCGCTCAGACGTCCGACTGTGGCATTCTTGTTATTTACTTTTGATATAAGCCCTTTATGTGATGTCACTCAGACGTCCGTCTGTGGCACTCTTGTTATTTACTTTTGATATAAGCCCTTTATGTGATGTTGCTCAGACGTCCGACTATGGCATTCTTGTTATTTACTTTTGATATAAGCCCTTTATGTGATGTCGCTCAGACGTCCGACTGTGGCATTCTTGTTATTTACTTTTGATATAAGCCCTTTATGTTATGTCGCTCAAACGTCCGACTGTGGCATCCTTGATATTTACTTTCATTATAAGCCCTTTTCTGAGATGTCTCTAGACGTCTGACTATGGCACGCACTGTCAATTTACGTTTCAATATAAGCCCTTTATGTGGTGTCGCCCTGATGCCCGACTGCGGCATGTTAATTTATTTTTACCTTTCGAGGCGTCGCTTCAGACACCCGATCGGTCTTCAGCTATTTTATTGGGATTTCAGGAGGACTACCGCCTGACTTCCTTTTATTTATCATGCAGTGCAAATTTACTACCTGGGTGTGCTTTACTAATCTGCTCATGTGCATCATGTTTGCATTTGTTATATCTTGTGTCCAAACTGTCTTGCGAGTACATTCAAAGTACTCACCTGGCTTGTTGATTTGGCCAGATGTTGACAAAGGCGATCTTATGGATGAAGAGTTCGATAGCGAGTCCGACGCCTAGAGGAGTCCCAGTCAGTCCCGTGCGATCCTGGAGTTGGTCACTTGTGTTATATATGCTTCCGCTACCCTAATAAAATCATCAAGCCTCACTCCGGCGCTTGATGAACTGTAAGATTTTGGAGTCATGTCACCCACTTCACTGTGACATATCAATCCCACTTTTATTACGAGTCAGTAGTTATGCCACCATACTCCTTTGTGTCATATCCGCCCTTATGTATAATATCGGCGTGCTTGTAATAAAATTGTTGAGCAGCCTCAGCTCAACCTTGTATAATATTTAGTGCTTCTGGATTTCTGTATCAAGGGTTTCTCTACCAGCAAGGGGGATTCTTCTATACTGGTCGGATATAATGGTCGGTTTTTCAATAAATGTTTTATTGGAAAACGGTCCTGACACAGGCCATGGCAATGGCGAGGCGGGGGCACGGGGTCGCGCTGGCATGTGGAGGAGCTTCGCTGCGGTGAGGTCGAGGTCCGGTGGTGAGGGAGCCCTGGCCTGGATGGCGTCAGGAGGCGCGAGGGGGTCGGGGGAGAAAGTGGATCGGGAGAGGGGTTGACGCTGTCCTCTCCCTGTGTGACATCGCTCGGGAGGGAGATGGGGATCGGGAGGTGGAGCGATGGGTGTGGGCTAGGTCTAGGATTAGGAGGGGGTCGGCTGGGCCTTTGCCTTGGGCCGCTTTGATGGTGGGCTAGCTGATCCTGAAGGGCCGGCCTAGTCGGTCAGGCCTAAGAGGCCGGCGGGCTGGCTCCTCTCTCCTCTCTTCTCTTATTTTCCATAGCAGAAAAATAAATGCAAAGAGAGAAAAAGGAGTGAATAAGAGGTTATAGAATTTGGGCATGGGAATTTTTTCCCAGACGCACAAAAATATGCTTGTTCCGAGAAAATAGAAAAGGCCATGATTCAAAGATGTAAATTCAAACTCATTTGAATTTAATTCAAATGGGTTTGAACTAGGACTTGGTAAAAGGAAGGTCCAAAAATGTTCGGATTTTTGGTGGAGCTCTGGAATATGATGAAAGAATATATGGCAAGGTTGGAGACCGAGAATTAAGATAGCAAAGGCATTGGGATATTTTGCAAGTGTGTTTATGGGTGATTCCAAATTATTGGAATATAATTATTATAGCTCCCAAAAATATTGGGAGAATATGTTTTAAAGAGAGATCACCATAGTGAATATCCCTCGATTTAAATGAATCGAAGATCCATACAATTTAATTGGTTGAGTTTTAAGAAGAGGTGCAAGAAGAGATGATGCAATGCACATGATGCAAAAATGAAAGCAACGAACCAAAACAAATCACACGATGAAATCTTGGAAACCATGGAAGGCATCTGAAGCTCCGGTCTTGGGGCGTCACAACACTCCACCACTACAAGAGGATCTCGTCCTGAGATCTACGTTGGCACCGGAGGGAAACGGAAGAGGAAGAGAAGAGGTAAAACTAAGTTGCTTCTTTGACAAACGAGTGAAACCACGAACCTTGAGAGGTTGGACAAATTGAAAGAAAGAATACAACAAAGATGAACAAAGTTGAAAACACTCCATTAGAAAAGAGGAACAAGGATCCTTACTAGAACCTTGTAGGTTGAAAGACATAAGAAAAGGGTTGTGTTGGACAAGATGTACATGCAAGCACTCTGGTTGAAACGAGAAGTACAAAGAACGATAAAGAACTTGACAGAATGGGAAGAACTTGAAGAGAGGGAACGACACTTTGGTTAAATGGATAAGCACGAAAAGAACATGGTCCTCACAATTCGAGATGATGAGTGAAGAGAGCAACATCACAAAGCCTCCGGAAGAAAGGATAGAAGATAGATCATTGGAATAACAGAATGGAGAAGAAAATGCCAACTTCTGCCACAAGTGATCTTGGAAAGCACCCTTGCAAGAAGGTTAAAACGGAGTTGTTGGAAAACTAACAATGAAACAAAAAAGCTTGTAGTGGGCTTATGGAAAACATCTCAAAACTGAGGTGAAATTCTGCCACTATGGAAACAAATAAAATAATTGATAATACCAACGAGATGAAGAACTTCTTCCACCAAGATGATAGAGAGATAACTTGGATCATTGATAAGCACCACAATAGCAACATTACTTAGGGAAGGCTTTAGGTGAAATATAACCCAAGATAACTCCAACGAAGAGATTGATGGATTGAGAAGAGCTCGTGCTCGAAGAAATTGATGGGTTTAACTATCTCATTCTTGACAACTGTTGAATCATGAAACACAAAGGAAATTGTCAAAAATGACATAACACCACATCAAAAGATAAAGTAGAAGGAATTTCACTTAGGAATCCAAGAAGAAGAATACTTGAGCTCCTCCAAGGAAAATCTTGAAGAACACTTCGAGAATGAATTAAATCTTTGAAGAACCACCATGTTTAGCCTTCGTGAGAACACCGGTAACAAAAGAATGATCAAACAAAAGGAAAGAGAAGTTGAAAACACAAGGTGAAGCCTTGCAATGATTTAGATGGAGCTTCGCGGCGAAATAACCGAGAGAACTTGGAACTATGAAAAGAAAAGATGAAGCATCTTGAACCGAGAATTTTGATGAACCTACGGAATAGGAATTGAATTTACTCGATGAAACAAGAATAAGAATTACATTTTGCTTATCCTTCATCAATTATATTGATGACCCACAATGGATTTGGCATACTACTCATTTCTCATTGGAAAGGATTAAGGAGAGATATAGTGTAAACTTGGTAAGGTCTTCAACCAACCACCGGGAGGACTTGAAAAGAACAAATGAATTGATATGATAACCAAGGAAGAGAACTCTTGAACGAACCATCGTAAGAATTGAAAAGATAAAGAAACACAGGGAAGAATTATAAAAAGAACGAAGATACCTGAGAGAATTTAGATACAAGTGAACGAAGAGATTCCGAGCTGATTAGATAATACTTGAATGATGCACCGGTAAGATTTGGAGAACGAGAGCTGAAAACTGGAATGAATAATTCTGAGATGATGGGCTCCAGAGAATCAAACTGAAAAGACTCTTGAATTGCTCTGGATGGGTGAAAAGAATTCTCACAATCGAAAGCAATAATGAGAGGATGGCATCAAGCTTGAACTTTGCATCTTTGAGAGAAATGGATAAGATTTGGAGGAAAAACTCTTCTTCGGTCTTCACAATCCGAGGATGACGAGAGAAACACCACCATGAATTGTTGAGGCACTCTAGAATAAAAATTAGAAAGGTTGAACCCAAAAATGAAAAGAATTTGAAGGATCTTGGAGAAAGACATTTGACTGATGATAACTCATTCTTACGTCAAACTTGGAGAAGAATTTGAAAGTAACTTCGGGAAAATTAGAAGAGTCAGATAAGATCCTGGGAAAGACCTGTGGGTTATGGCCCACTCAAGAGAAACACCGTTGAAGGATTTAAAAGGAAGATTGCACCGGTTGAATTAAATGGCTTGAATTTGATAACAACCTCGAAATAGCTTGAACGGAATTAGGAATGAAAACATGAATCTCCTGAGATATCTTTGGTACTCCAGAACAAATGAATGACGAGAAATGGATGATTAAGAGGTGCACCAGCGTGAGAAAACATTTGAACCGAGGAAAGGATATGATCGACAAAGCTTGAAATGAATCCACGGGAGAAGAGAAGAAAAAGAACGAAGAATAATAAACTCGAAGCTCCGTTAGTATCTTCCTGGGAATCACCGGATAAGAACATTGACGGAAAAGAATGGAGAGACTTCCCATCAATAAAAGGATACTTGAATAAGAAATCTGAGTCCTTGAAGAAAATGAAAGGGTGGGAGCGTGGGAAAACAAAGGCAACTTGGGGCAGATGAAACAAACACCGATGAGAAACTGAGCTTGGATCTTGCAAATGGGAAAAAATGATAGGATCATCTTGAAGAGAAGCACACCGGTTGGAAATAGAATTGAGATGACGCCCTTGATGATCAAGAAGGATTAATACTCTCATGAAAATATGAGAGCATCACTTAGGAAAGGTATGGAATCAACACTTGACATTGAAGCAACTCGAATACCACAACTCAAAACAAGACAAAAGAATTGGTTTGCAGAATAAACCAGAAACAAACATATGATAGATCCCATATCATATCATGTGTCTGTTGGAATGATATTCTAGGAGCTACATGAATTCCCACTTATGAACTCCCGAAACTTTTTGGTTATGCAACCCGGTGTTGGGGATACAGGGGAAGCATAATATCTCACTCACACTAACAATCCCTACATCCAGCTGTATCCATCCTTCAACACATAACCAAGAAACCTTCGGAAATCGTGTATCTCAACCTTCGAAAAGCATCCGTTATACGAGTTATGGAAATACTGCCGAACTCCCGCCCCAGTACTGGGTGGCGTCGAGGTTATCTCACCAACAACTGCATAAAATATATTTTCGATGTCGGCGAACTCAGGTATTCCAGAACTGCAATGATAAAATTGTGACGACAACACCTCAGAGCTCAACTCCCCGGGACACTGCCACAACCCCTAAATGTCAGGAGGCACCAAGAACAATGTTCTCGTCACAAGACTATCGAAACGATTCCATGATACCCGCGTGATCCTAAAAAAATCGTGAAATTTGAGGAGAGGGAAGTCAAAACTTCTACGTTAGGAAGCCTCACCAGAGCGACGAAGGGACTGAGGAGTAAAACGAATCCTACTATCCAATATATATAATCCTAAGACTCAAAACATTTTGTTCTAGACTCAACAACGTCAGCGATTCAATCAAGCAGGGGGCTCCTATGTCGGGGATGGCTCTGATTACCAACTTGTAACACCCATGATGCGACTATATCTCCCACGTGTCGAGGCACGACTTAGAGGCATAACCGCATGGTGGTTTAGTCGCAAGTGGGGTAATCTTCACACAATCCCATGTACAGAATAAGAAAGGGATAAGGAGTTGTCTTACAATCGCCACCTCACACAAATAACAAGTTAAACATACATCATCCATAGTACAATCAAAGGTCCAACTATGGACCCAAAATAAAAGAAGATAACCCCAAATGCTAGATCCCCGATCGTCCCAACTGGGATCTACTAATGATCATCAGGAAATGAAACGTAACAACAACCAAGATCTTCATCGAGCTCCCACTTGAGCTTGGTTGTGTCACCTGCACTAGCATCATCGGCACTTGCAACTGTTTGGAAGTATATGTGAGTCAGGAGGACTCAGCAATCTCACACCCGTGAGATCAAGACTATTTAAGCTTATGGGTAGGACAGGGTAAGGGGGTGGAGCTGCAGAAAGCACTAAGCAAATATGGTGGCTAACATACGCAAATGAGAGCGAGAAGAGAAGCAACGCAACGGTCGAGAAGCTATAAGTGATCAAGAAGTGATCCTGAAACTACTTACGTTCAAGCATAATACAAGAACGGTGTTCACTTCCCGGACTCCGCCGAAAAGGGACCATAACGGCTACACACGTGGTTGATTCCTTTTAATTAAGTCAAGTGTCAAGTTCTCTACAACCGGATATTAACAAATTTCCATCTGCCATATAACCACGGGCACGGCTTTCGAAAGTTTAAACCCTACAGGGGTGTCCCAACTTAGCCCATCACAAGCTCTCATGGTCAAGGAAGGATATTCCTTATCCCGAGAAGACCCGATCAGTCTCGGAATCCCGGTTACAAGACATTTCGACAATGGTAAGACAAGACCAGCAAAGCTGCCCGATGTGCCGACAATTCCCGATAGAAGTCGCACGTATCTCGTTCTCAGGGCTCACCGGATGAACACTACGTACAACAACCGAAGATACCCCAAGTTGCCTAGGGGCGGCACTGCAAGTGGCTCTGTTTTGGACCAACACTCAAAGGAGCACAGGCCCGGGGTTTAAAATAAAGATGACCGTTGAGTCTGTAGAACCCAAGGGAAAAGGCTTAGGTGGCAAATGTAAAACCAAGGTTGGGCCTTGCTAGAGGATTTTTATTCAAAGCGAACTGTCAAGGGGTTCCCATAACACCCAACCGCGTAAGGAACGCAAAATCAAGGAACATAACACCGGTATGACGGAAACTAGGGCGGCAAGAGTGGAACAAAACACCAGTCATAAGGCCGAGCCTTCCACCCTTTACCAAGTATATAGATGCAATAATTAAAATTAGAGATATTGTGATATCCCAACATATCCATGTTCCAACATGGAACAAACTTCAGCTTCACCTGCAACTAACAATGCTATAAGAGGGGCTGAGCAAAAGCGGTAACATAGCTAAACAACAGTTTGCTAGGAAGGTGGGTTAGGGGCTTGACATGGCAACATGGGAGGCATGATATAACAAGTGGTAGGTAGCGCGACATAGCGATAGAGCGAACAACTAGCAAGAAAACATAGAAGTGATTTCGAGTGCATGGTCATCTTGCCTGAAATCCCGCAAGGAAGAAGAACGAGTCCATGAAGAAGATAAACGGACGTAGTCGAACGGATCCTCACAAACGTAACGTTATCAGAACTAACACGAAGAAGCAACACCGGAAAGAATCAAACAACATGGTAAACACACAAGCATAAACATGGAATGATTCACAACCAAGGATGATGCATGTCCGGTTTAAATTTGCATGGCATGGCAAAGTGCACAAACAAAATTACAAGTTAAGTGGAGCTCAACATGTAACAAGATGCATGTTGACGAAACGCCACATTCGATTATTTAGCTCACTCCCGGTTAGGTACTCAACAATATTAAATGTTCTTAACATGGCAAGAGGTGAAGCATAAAGAAACTATCTATATAAGCAATTTAAATGAGGCCGGAACAACAAACAACCATTTCGGTAAATCCCCATATGCATTTAGCAATTTAATGCAACAACAATTTTAAACATTTTAGATGTTGTTATCATGATGCAGATGACATATGAAAGTTTATGCAATTTTATGAAAATGTTGACATGAGCATATTGTGAAGCATTTGTCATCGTGGAGGAAACAAAAAGGGGTGCCACGCGACGAATCCAAAAATGATGCCACACCCACATATCGGTTCCGGTAGCTCATGGAGATATCGGTGCAAAAGGAAAAGTGACGGGAGCGTGTCATGCAAGGATGGTGGGGTGCTCCCGGATACCGGGTTCCCACATGTCGGTGACAAGGAAAAGGAGGGGCAATGTGTACCGATAGTTCGGACTCGAGGCGAACTAGGGCGCATCTCATACAACATGCATTCATTCATTCACAGGTGTCATCTCGGGGTTATACCTTCAAAGCGTGCAAATGGGATGGTTCGAGTTCATCGAGGGAAGTAGAGGAAGTAGTTGTTCACGGAAGTCCTGGGAGTAGAGGTACACATTCATTTTGAAAGATGTACTTGATGCATTCGAGGGTTCCGGAGGCGACGGTAGTGGAACTTGGTGAATCTGAGTTCTTCGGAGGTCGTCATCGAACTTGGTCGAAAAAACACGGCGTGGGTAGACGTTCACTCGACGGTCTTTGGCAACGGTCATCGTACATGGTTCGTAGGCGTTCGGGTCTTCCGTAGAGGTACTCAACGCATCCCGGATGTGTAGTCGTACACGCATGTAGATGAAATTGGCAGGTCCTCAACGTCCTGGTACTTGGCGTTCGGTGCGGTACTTGTCGAGCAAAAGGCGAAGTAGTGGTACTTGGCGCTCTAGTCGGGGTGGCAAAGCATCGCTGAACTTCCGTTTGGGACAACAACAAGGGACTCGGTGAAACTCTGCTAGCAGATGCAGCCGTCTATGGTCATGTGCTAGGCTAGAGGCAGCCCTGGACAGCGGGCTTGGGGCGGTCTAGCTGTGGTCGGGACGATGCAAGTTGCCGGTGACGAGGAAGAAGCCGGGTCGAGCTCGTCAGGCGACATGCCGGGCTTGACAGTGAGGCGGCCATGGCTAGCACTGCGGTGGATGAGGCCATGGCACACTGGAGGCGCGGTCAACGCGAGGCAGGCGAACGGGGATGGAACGAGCTGCTCGTCCTCTGGCTCGGGCTTGAGTGCCTCGGGAATACGAACATGTAGCGACTCAGGGCTCCGACGAGTGGCGCGGCCAGCCGGGGTCCTAAACGGCAGCCCCCGAGAAGAGCAGCGGCAGCAGGGCGCGGTTGCGGTGGTGTGCCAGAGCAGCTGTAAGTGCATCTAGTGCCTCTTAGTGATTTTGGTGTATTGAAGACTTATAGGTTAAGGGACTAATGCGTTTGTGAGTGTACACAGGTCTATAAGTCTATGAGGAGTTTTATATTTACAGGAAAAGTCGACCCTTAAAAATGAATATCTTCGACTGAAGATCTTGGTATTTCTGAAGACTTTCATGAAGACTTTGAAAGTGAAGAAATTGGTGTGTCTGTGAAGACTTCATATTCATGCGAGAAATATGAAGCTTGAAGACTTCCGTTTTCATAGTTTTCTTTTTCTCTTTCTTGAGTCATAGTAAACACCGTACTGTTAAAGGGGGTCGAGGAAATACTAAGGAAAAATTTCCATGTGATGCTCAACTCAAAATCCTACACCTACCAATCCCTTCGAGTGAAGCCATTGGAAATCTCATACAGTTCAGTCAATTTCTTCAGTGACAGAGACGAAGTTCTTCTGGTCTCTGAGGAATTTGTCCTGACTGAGGAGTTAGGAATTCGCCAGTGTGGATTGCCTACACAGTGAGGAACATGATAGCCCCGAGGATTTTGCTACTCAAAATTCCGACCGTTGCTGTGCTATGCGCCAGCTGTCCCAAAATATCTATCCACCTAACGGTCATATCATTGAAGGGCATTTATGTCTTATCATGTCGGGCTGCTCCCTAGACTATAAATAGTCGCCCCCTACAACCACTAGCTGGTTGGCTGCTCCGAGAGAAACTGACACTTGTCATTTGAGAGCAACCCGTCCTCTGAGGACTTTGAGCGAAAATCATCAAGTGAGGAAAAGCCAAAAACCCAAAACCCAAACACCTACAAACCCCAAGTGATTGAGAATCACTGAAGAGATTGATCCTGAGTGGATCCGACGCTTGTTACCTTTGAATACTGTGCTTCTTCCAGACGGTTAGGCGTCATGGTCTAGAGCATCCAAGAGGAATTGTGGATCGCCGAGTGACCAAGTTTGTGAAGGTTTGGAAGTCGCCACAAGACTTACCACGAGTGATTGGACGAGGTCTGTGTGACCTTAGTTCAAGGAGAATACGGTGAGGACTGGGTGTCCTGAGCTGCGTGTTCAGGACTGGGTGTCCGGGACTGTGTGTCCTCGAGTTTAAATACTCAGCCGCTCCAACCAGACGTACAACTGAGACAGCAGTTGGAACTGGTCTACCAAATCATTGTCTTCACCAAGCTTACTGGTTCTATTTCCTCAACTCTTTCATTTCCTCATAACTGTATTGTGTGTTTGTTCATACCTGTGTTTGAATACTTTGACTGATCACTTTCTCAATTTCCTCAGTTCAATTTCTTCAGTCTGTTTGTCTTCATCCTTTGTTATCCTGTGATTACGCTTCCTGTACTCTATGCCTGTCTTCATTTCATCATGATGACTATGCTTGTATTCTGTTATTTTTACTTTTGAGTACTTATTCCTCTGCTAGTAGTTCTTCGCTAAGGAATTTCGTCACCGGTAAATTCCTCAGTGAAGAATTTCATAAAAATCGCCTATTCACCAGCCCTCTAGTCGATATAACGCACTTTCAATTGGTATCAGAGCAAGGTACTCCCTTGTTCTATGTGATTTTGGTTTAACCGCCTGGAGTTTTAGTTATGTCGACTGCAGGTATGATCAAGGTCTCTGCTGGGTGTCCTACCTTCGATGGGACGGACTACCCCTACTGGAAGAATAAGATGCGAATGCATCTTGAAGCAATTGATAACGATCTCTGGTATGTTGTGGAGAATGGTGTTCCCTCAGTCACACCTTCTCTAAATGCCGCTGATGTGAAGAGATTCAAGCAACTCGACTCTCAAGCGAAGAATATCATATGTGGCCATCTAAGCAAAGGACAGTATGGCAAAGTGAGTGTTTTGGAAACAGCGAAGCTTATCTGGGACAGGTTGTCCAAAGTGAATGAAGGAGTCTCAACTAAGCATGACTCTCGATTTGATGTTCTTCACAATCTCTTCAACCACTTCAAAAGACACGACAATGAAAATGTTCAACAAACCTTCGATCGCCTCACTGACATCTCAAATGAGCTTCAAGCACTTGGTGCCACTGACATCACCGACCATGAGGTGGTGAAGAAATTGCTGAGATCACTTGATTCCTCATTTGACACTCTGGCATTGATGATACAAGAACGTGCTGATTACAAGTCACTTGATCCCGCTGATATTCTCGAGAGGCTAAATACTCATGAGTTCCAACTTGCTGAAAAGAGAGATCTCTATGGTTCAAGCTATGGCAGAACACGTGCACTGAAGGCCAAGGCAGTATCTGAGTCCAAAGATGAAGACTCTGATAGCAGCCTTGGTGATCCTGAAGAACTAAGCCATGATCTGGCTCTGCTCATGAAGAAGTTTCAAAAGTTCTCAAGATGTGGTCGCCTTGGAAGATCCTCAAGGAGCAATGATTCCTCACCCAGTGACTACAAGAAGAGGCTCTGTCACAAGTGCAAGAAACCTGGACATTTCATTCAAGATTGTCCTCAGTGGGAAAAGGAATCAAAGAAGAATAAATACAAGGATTACAATTCTGGTGATGCGAAGAAAAAGAAGAAATCCACAAAATCTTCATCATCAAAATCCTCAAAGTCTTCATATCACAAGAAGAGCAGCTCCAAGAAGGCTAGGGCATTCATTGGCAAGGAAATGGACTCTGAGGCTGAATCTGAAGAAAATGAGGAAGAGGAGTCATCTGAGGAGTCTGAATCCGGAGTGGCAAGCCTAGCTCGCGCTACTGCATTCGTCAGCAAGTCTATCTTCAACACTGAAGAAAATGACCTCACCAACAAGGCTAATGAAAGCGATAATGACTATGCTCCCACCTATCGCTTCATGGAAAAGGGTGCCAAGGTACTCAAATATACCTCCTCTAAATCAAGTGAGAATGAATCTGATGAAAACCTTAAGCCCAACTATTCTAAACTTGCTAAGATTGCTATAAAACAACAAAGGGCTTTAGAAAAGGTTCAAAACATGCTAAATAAAAGTGATGATATGTTGGGTGAAGAAATGTATTGCACTGAAACTTTGACTAAAAATCTTCAGAGACTTCAGTCCAAGCTTGACAAACTTCAAAGTCATCATAACACTCTCTTATTGGATCATGAGAAGCTTTCTTATGAATTTCTTCAAAGAAAGCAAGACCTTGAGAAGCTAAGAGTGAGTTATGAAGATCTTCAGAAGGAGCGCGATTCATTACTTGCTCAACAAATCAGCGCTTCTCAGGGAGAATTTGTTCCTCCATGCTTGAAGTGCATTGAACGTGAATCTGCTAATTCTTCACCTAAATGTTCAAGTGCTGCTAATGTTTCAAATTCTTCACATGCCTCTGCTATCACTAATTCCTCATCTGAGGACATTGCTAGTATCACTGAAGATGCAGGGCTGAAGGAATTGTACATGACAGGCATGTACAAAAGCCTCAAAGGGCATCAGGCTCTTTGTGATGTGCTTAAAAAGCAGATCCTCAATGGGAACTGTAGGAAAGAGGGTATCGCCTTTGAGAGGAAACTCAATGCTGATGGTACATATTGGAAGCCTGAGCAGTACCCCAAAACTACATGGGTCGCTGCAAAGGGACCTCCAGTTGATCCATCTAACTTATCTAGATTTTCATGTGAATCTCCTCATTCTGATGATGAGTCAATTGACTCCAACTATAAGCTATTCAAAAATCAGAATGGTGAAGTATTTGCTAGATATGTTGGCACTAACTGCAGGAACGGCTCCCCTATGAAGAAAATCTGGGTTCCCAAAAGATGCCTTGAAAATCTTCAGGTGAATGTCATCATGACGCCACCTGTGAAGAATAGGAATCCCAGATCAAGTTCCTCATATGGATCAAAGTCCTCATATGAACATCATCGTGCTAACCCGTCTGTTTCGCAAGGAAGATCTAAGGATTATGGATATGTGCATTATTCTTCAAATCATTATGTCCATAAGTCCTCGAAGAATTTCTCTGCATACTCTTATGCTTACTCTAACCCCTCGTATATGAGACGAAATGGACTGGCTTCTATGCCATCCTTTTCGTATGGAGCTCGCAGAATGATGAACTCTTTGCCACCCCTTCAGATGTGGGTGGTGAAGAAAAAGAACTAATCTCTTCTGCAGGGTCAGGTCTCCAGACGTACGTAACCGTCTGAAGAATTTGCTGGAGACCTGAGCATGCCTGATAGGACGCAGGCTAATCATGAAGAAATGAACTTTCATTTCTCACGTCCTCATATTGCTTTATCAGTTCTTTTACTTGATAAAATTGATCTAATGAATTGATGTCATATTCTTCACTGATGAAGTATATGAGTTTGTAAGCTGCACTAATTCGTCTGCAGGATGATCAACCCAAAGCCACTGAGTGGGTCCTCGATAGTGGATGTACAAACCACATGACTGGTGACAAGAATCTATTGATGGATGCTCCATTATCTCCATCGCATCTAAAGCATATCATTTTTGCTGACAAAGGCAAAACTCAGGTATTGGGTCTAGGTAAGGTTGCGATTACAAAGGATCGACACATGGACAAAGTCATGCTTGTTGAGTCCTTAGGATACAACCTTATGTCTGTCTCAATGCTTTGTGATCTTGATATGGTTGTTGTCTTTGGCAAGTACCGTTGTGTTGTGGTTATGGAAGCTGACAATTCCAAAGTCTTCGAAGGCTTTAGGAGAGGAGACCTGTATATTGTTGATTTCTCTACAGGACCACAACTAGCCGTGTGCCTACTTGCAAAAGCTTTAGAAGGCTGGCTCTGGCATCGACGACTTGGTCATGCAGGCATGAGGAAATTGCACACTCTTGCGAAGAAGAAGCATGTCATTAGCATCGAGAATGTCAAATTCCTCAAGGATCACCTATGCGGAGCCTGTGAAGCTGGGAAGATGACCAAGGCCAAGCATCCAGCGAAGACTATCATGACCACAACTCGCCTGTTTGAATTGCTTCACATGGATCTCTTTGGTCCTAATCATTATTCTGCTATTTCAAATGAAGCATCTCAATATGGCTTTGTTATTGTTGATGATTATTCTCGCTATACATGGGTACACCTTGTTACTTACAAACATGAAGTGCAGGAAGTCTTCAAACGATTTTCCTCGAGGGCTTCAAGCAACTTTGGTGTGAAGATCAAGCACATCAGAAGTGACAATGGCACTGAGTTCAAGAATTCTGGTCTCGATGACTATCTTGATGAACTTGGTATTACTCATGAGTTATCTGCTCCCTACACTCCTTAGCAGAATGGCGTCGTGGAGCGCAAGAACAGGACTCTTGCTGAGATGGCTCGCACTATGCTTGATGAATACAAAACGCCTCGTTGTTTCTGGACTGAGGCAATTGATACTGCGTGCCACATCATCAACAGAGTATATCTTCACAAATTCTTCAAAAAGACTGCCTACGAACTCCTCACTGATAAGAAACCCAATGTAAGTTATTTCAAAGTCTTCGGTGCTAAATGTTGGATTAGAGATCCTCATCACAACTCAAAATTTGCACCGAAAGCACATGAAGGTTTTATGCTTGGTTACGGAAAGGACTCGCACACCTACAGAGTCTTCAACAACATTCTTCACAAAGTTGTTGAAACTGTAGATGTGCGGTTCGATGAAACTAATGGCTCGCAAAGAGAGAACCTACCTATTGTGATAGATGAACGAGCACCTGAGGAAACTTTCAAGTTCAAGGCTACCGAGGATGTCATTCCTACTGAAGAATCTGCTGAAGAATTCATTCCAGAACATGAAGAACGTCGAGCTAATGCACCTAAAGAAAATGCTGAAGAAAATGGTGCTGAAGAAAACGCTGATCAAACTCTTCAACGACAACCAGCTCATCCTCGCATTGCAAAAGAAGTGCAAGTTGAAAAGATCATCAATGACATCAAAGCGCCATGTCCTCTCACACGCTCAAAAGCTTCACATTTGTCTAACTTTTGTGGGCAGTATGCTTTTGTCTCTATTATAGAGCCCACTAAGGTAGATAAAGCATTTCTGGAGCCTGAGTGGATTCAAGCCATGCAAGAAGAATTACATCAGTTCGAGCTCAACAATGTTTGGTAACTGGTCAAACATCCAGATCCTCGCAAGCACAATATCATCGACACAAAGTGGATCTACCACAACAAGCAAGATGAAAATGGCCTTGTGGTGAGGAATAAGGCACGGCTTGTAGCTCAAGGCTAAACACAGGTTGAAGGAATTGATTTCGATGAAACTTTTGCACCTGTTGCTAGACTTGAGGCTATTCGCATATTACTTGCTTATGCTAACCATCATGATATCACTTTATATCAAATGGATGTGAAAAGTGCATTCCTCAATGGTAAGATTGAGGAAGAAGTATATGCTGTTCAACCCCCAGGTTTTGAAGATCCAAAGAATCCTGACAAAGTCTTCAGACTCAACAAGGCCCTCTATGGCCTCAAGCAGGCCCCACGGGCTTGGTATGATACCTTGAAGGAACTCCTCATGAAGAAAGGCTTCAAACCTAGTTCACTCGACCCTACTCTTTTCACTAAATCTTATGATGGTGAATTGTTTGTGTGCCAAATATATGTTGATGATATTATCTTTGGCTGTACTGACCAACGTTATAGTGATGAATTTTCCTATATGATGAGTGAAGAATATCAAATGTCTAGGATGGGAGAGTTGAAATTCTTCTTAGGTCTTCAAATTCATCAACAACACAATGGCATATTCATATCTCAGGAGAAATACCTCAAGGATGTACTGAGGAAATTCGGCATGCAAGATTGCAAAGGCGTCAAAATTCCTATGCCCACAAATGACCATCTATGCACTGATGAAAATGGTATTGACTTCAATCATAAGGTATACCAATCCATGATAGGTTCCTTATTGTACTTATGTGCATCTAGGCCAGATATAATGCTTAGTGTTTGCATGTGTGCCCGATATCAAGCTACACCGAAGGAATCACACCATAAGGCTGTGAAGCATATTCTTCGATATCTAGCTCACACACCACCACTTGGATTATGGTACCCCAAGGGCTCGGTTTTTGATCTTGTTGGATATTCTGACTCTGACTATGCTGGTGATCGTGTGAATCGCAAGTCAACATCTGGTACATGTCATTTCCTCGGACGATCTTTGGTCTGTTGGTCCCCAAAGAAACAGAACTGCGTATCACTATCTACTGCTGAAGCTGAGTACATTGCCGCTGGTTCTTGCTGTGCCCAATTGCTATGGATGAAGCAAACTCTCAAGGACTACGGCGTCAACATCAAGAATGTGCCTCTCTTCTGTGACAATGAGAGTGCCATCAAGATTGCTCACAACCCAGTTCAGCACTCGAAGACAAAGCACATTCAGATTCGTCATCATTTTCTTCGTGATCATGTGTTGAAGGGCAACATTTCTATTGAGCATGTGAAGACTGAAGAACAGCTAGCCGGTATCTTCACAAAGCCCTTGGATGAGAAGAGATTTAGCAAGTTGCGGTGTGAGCTAAATATCCTAGAATCTTCGAATGTTCTTTGAAAAGGACACTCATCCTAACACTTATGCAAAATTGATGACTTAGATGTGCAACACATGAAGAAATGTTTTTCTTCAATCAATGAATAATAACACTCTTAGTGTGAAGAAATTGACAAAGAATTTGATTCTCAGAACCCTACGATAATTGTACGCGGTGTCTGAAATCATTATTCTTATACGGTGGGTCACGCCACCACCAAAAGTTGAAATTCCTCAATTATTCATTTTCTTCAACTTTGCATAGTCTTCACTGGTTTCGTCATTTTTCTTCATTGGCTATATATATATGAGTTTATGTCCTCTACAGCATTCACTTATTGCTATTTCTTCAAGTTGGTTTTCTGCTAAGTGAATGTGATCGGACCCTTCCCCTCTATGCTTTACTCAACCCAATCTGTTCACAAATTCTTCATGTGCGTTCTATTTGAAACTCGTTCAAAATCTTCACTGTGTCCTTGTCATCTAAAGAAAGTGCGAACGGAACTTTAAGACATATCTTATCTAAATTTTCGGCTTTGCCACTCAAACCGTTCCGCATCCCACGATACACTTATCCACTCACCCACGATCTAACACGATCTCCACCTCTCACTACGTGGGTGACACATGTCATGTGAATGAGAAGGGTCAGGGGCACGTTCGTCCAATTTCTTCGGGCGAGCAGTTTTTCACCATGGCTATAAATACCCCTCCTTCCCTTCCTCACTTCTTTTACTCCGCTCGACCTCTCTCTCCAGCTCGAGCTTCTCAAACCCTAGCGCCGCCGCTACTTCATCGCCGCCGGCGAGGAAGAGCTTCACTGCCTCGACCTCGTCGCCGACGTACTCGCGCCGACCGCGGAAATCTTCACTCCGCCGCCGTCGTAGCCATCTTCCTCCGCCAAGTTAGGGCGTGGAAGATCTGCACAGACGAACTTCACATCTCCTCACTCCAGTTCGTCATGTTCTTCGTCCAGGGTAATTAAAAGTTACTTTTACTGCCCTCGTTGATTCGAATGATTATCTACAAAATTTTTAGAAGTGTTTTTCTTCATATATCTTCACACACTGAACACCTCACAAGTCATCTGTTCTTGATTCGTTTCTCTAAGCATCATTTTTCTTCAAGATTCCTCAATTGTGTGGGTCTTCGATCTATACAACTCTGGAACCTAAGACAAAGAACGCTTAGTGAAAATCTTCAAGACTCATCTGGTCAAATTCCTCAAACTTGTTCTTTTTGAAAAACCTTCCGAGAACGCATGTGACCTCTCCAAATTCCTCGCAACTATACTCTGTTCACAGGTACACATGTCAGCTGCTGAATCACTAGGTTCTCATCAACTTAACTCATTTGTAGCGTTCCTCAAAGAAAAGTTGCATACTTCTTCAGAGAATTCGATTGTTCAAATTCCTCAACTGAAGAAAATGGCTGATGGTAAAAGGCCACAGAAGGGAGGAAAGAGGCCTGAGGTAAATACGGCGTTTGAAATCCCTGATGACATATATGTTGGGTACTGCACACCTACTGAGGAAACCAAGAATGAGCGCAGAGTGCGCAAACAGAGGATAGAGAGGAGATGGGCAAGAGAATGGAGGGAGTACAGATATGTCACTCCTAAGTACATGAAGAAATTCGCACTCAATCCTCCATGCCCAAGAGCTCCATTGGCACCTGGCCAAATAGCAGATCCCACCAGCCTCAAGCGCGGTGAGGACTATCCTGATGAATGGGCCAAGAGCCAAACCAAGTTGGCTAGGCAAGGCAGAGAAGCAGTGAGGAAATTCAATGAAGACTCTGCCGCTGCTGTTGCCTCTGCTGAGGCCTCTGCTGTCAAGTCAAAGAAGGCTATGTCTAAGAAACCTGCACGCAGGCCAAGTTCCTCAGCAATGCCCTCATGGCCAGAATCATCAAAGCCCTCATGGCCAATTCCTCATGCTGCTCATGTTCCTCCAAAGTCCTCAGCTCCTCCGCCAAAGCCTTCAGCTGTTCCGACCAAATCCTCAGCACTTGTGCATCTCGCTTCGTGCCAAAGGACTACCGGCATCTCCATTGCCTCAGGTGTCTCAGCTAGTTCCTCAGCTGCACCAAGTTCCTCAGCTGGCCCCTCACTGATGAAGACAAAGGCCACTGCTGGACGAGGTCCTCACCCAAGTCCTCAAAAGAAGCAAGTCGCTTTCCAAATGTCGTCGAATGAAGACGAAGCTGATGATGATGAACTTGCAGAAATCATCAGAGACAGGCAAGTTAGGGCCGCTAGAGCCAAAGGATCAGAAGTGCCACTGCTTTTGGATCCCAAGCTAATACTCGACTACATTGATGATTGGCACAAGGACCCCAACACTCCCTTGCCTGACTTCAAGCTAACTCCTGGCCAGAGTCACATGTTGACCCACTTCATTCAAGAAGAAAAGTGGAAATTTGAGAAGGCCAGGCAGATCAAGAAAGCGCAGTATAAGAAAGAGCGCTATCTGAAGAAAAACGTTGTCTCTATGACAACTAAAGAACTTTTCACTATTCAGACTGAGATTAAGAAACTCGGTGATAACTTTGATGCATATCGCTCTGATTGGCTTGGATCCAAGGTTCGTTTTCTGAAACTTGCGAATAACTTCACTTCCAATGTTGCAGCCCCAACGCAACAGGAAATTCCTCAGGCTAAAGCATCTGCTCAGCCTACTGAAGAAAATGCCAGCATCGATGATGATAATCAGGCTGCTAAAGATAATGTGAGTTCCAGGGCTGATGACTGCATTCCAGCCGCTGAAGAAATTGCCAGGGCACCCACTAGTGGTGTGCCTGAAGAAACTGAAGAACTCAGGGCAACTGCATCAGTTGTGCCTGAAGAAAGTCAACCAGATTCCTCAGCTACTCCTGCACCAACTTCAACTCCAATCCTTCCATCTGCATTAGATGTGAAGAAGACCAAGGCTGTAGAGCATGCTGCAGTGAAGAAAAGGAAAGCATCAGCTGCTTTAGATTCTTTAGCTCCGAAGAAAATGAAGCCTATGACAAGTTCGTTTGCAAATCCGATTGATGTTGTTCCCATCTCAACCAAGCCATCAAAGGACCTTGTTCCTTTTGATGAAGAATATGTGATACCTAGCGGATGGGATGAAGAAACTCCTTCTGCTGCTTCGTCTGAACCGTTAGATGAAGAAATTGAAGTGGATGCAATCCCTTCAACACCTATCATCTCCTCGCCTATGCCTCAGTTCACAGCTGAAGAGGCTGGTGTTGAAGAAATGGAAGATGAAGATGTGGACATTGGCTGCTCCACACCCATAATCAGTGATGAATTCTGGGAAAGGCAGCATCCAAACTCTCCAATGTTTAGCCCTCTATAGCAAATTCCTCAGTCCCCCACACAAACTGTTCACATGGGCTCTGAAGAAACTCATCCCACTGCATCTGTCCATGAGGAAATTCCAGCCACTAGCGCTGAAGAAACTGCTGCTGCTGAACAACCAACGACGCAGACTGCCACTGAGGAGGACCAGAAATTCCTCAGCCTGTAGAACCTGCGATTGAGATTCCTGAGGTCGTGATGCAACTCACTAACACTCCTCTACCGAAGCCAAAGGATCCTTTCTCATGCAAGCAAAAGTTCAAGGCTGATGATTTCTTCGGCAAGCACGTATTCTTCGAAGATTACAACCCATATGAGTCTGCTCGCATTAGGAAGAGGCGTTTCTAGACTGCCAGTCAAGCAAATTTCTATTCCTTAGTGTTGTTCAACAAGGAGAAAATCTTCTACCATGAGCATATTCCTCACGTGGATATGGAATCTCTGCCGTGCTTCGCACCAGTCCTCATTGTTCTTCACGACGCTGGACTGCTCAACTTTTGCTCTGACATCTGTGATTGGAATGAAGAAATGATTCTTCAATTCTATGCAACGCTGCACATCACCGGACATGCTGAAGATGTGAATTCATGGGTGCTGGACTAGATGTCTAAAAACACTCACTACACTGCACCAGCCTCTGAATTGCTTCATGCTCTACCACTCAGTCCTCCCCTTGAAGAAGCTTGCTGCATCTACAGTGAACCTGAGCTCACACATCATTACATGCAGGTGCTGATGAAGCCTTTGAAACCAGGTCAGGCACCACGAACCAAATTCCTCGTGAAGGAATTGCTGTACGTGCCCAGAACTATCTATCGTATTCTTACGAGGACAATCAGTCCCATCAAAGGCCACGACTCATCTGATGAGGAAATTGTTGGCATCATGAAGAATCTGGTATTCAACATTGTTCATGGCATTCCTGTCAATTATCACGATTTCTTCATGAGGACTATGGCCAATGTTGCACTGTCTCCATTTGAGCTAAAGCCTTATGCACCTTGGATTATGAGATTCCTCAGGACAAGGTCTTCACTCAACTACAAAGCTGATTTCCAGAATCACCTCAGCTACTTGCCCCCAATTGAAGTCCTCAAGCAGACATATTCCTCAGTTGATGGAAAGGGCAAGGCACCAGCTGTAATTGATGAAGGCATTCGTCCATTGGATGGTTAGTTTCGCAAAGCTGCATCTTATTCCACCAATGATGACTCTACCACACATGACTCTGCCAATGCACCTAAGTCCACTCCTCAAGCCACTGCTCCGCGCGTGATGACTGACCGTGAACTTTTGCTTAGTCTTCACCAGAAGGTGGATCGAAATCACAAATGGGTTAAGCGTCAGTTTGGTTCACTTCTTCACAACATGACTGCCACACACAATGCAGTGAACAAAAACCACTACTACCTCCATCAAGTCTTCGGTCGCACCTGGGCAATCCTGTCACATCTATATGGTGAAGAAGATCTGAAGAACATCGGTCTCAAAGAAGATTTTGACTGGTCTGCACCTCCACCGAAGAAATTCAAGAAGGTCCAAGTTCCTTCTCTGGTGGCCAGCTCATTTTCTTCATCGCGCGACACTGATGAACATGAAGATTTGGACGACACTGTGGCAGGCCCTACATCAACAAACGACCCCAACAACGCTGGCGCTCCTTCATCAACATGATTATCTTCAGGGGCGTTAGTCCTCATTTTCGATCCTTTTGGTCATTCGATGACAAAGGGGGAGAAATATGAGTTAGTCTTCAAGCGGGTCTACTATATGGGCGTTTTTTATTTGCTAAGTTACAACTCTCGTTCTTCTGAAACTTTATTGGATCGACTTGTAATCTTAAACCCCATGGTGCTATGATACTTTTGATGCACTATGCTCTGATACTTTTGATGCAATGTTCTCTGATAGTTTTGATGCACTATTCTGCATGCTTATTCCTCGTTAATATTATTGCACGCATGCTGAATTTCATTAGGCACCATATTTCATCATGCATTTCAAATTCTTCATATTATATGTTAAATGTGTGTATGAATTACAAGATATAGGGGGAGATCCCCGTGAATCAACTCTTCAAGTGTGCATTGCTTCAAAGCCAAATTCCTCACTATGCACATCTTCAGGGGGAGTTCTTCTATATCTTGCAATCAAATTCCTCAATATCAGTAGTTACACTTCATATGCTTATCCCCGTTGAAAACTTAACCTATATTGTCATCAATCACCAAAAAGGGGGAGATTGTAAGTGCATCTAGTGCCTCTTAGTGATTTTGGTGTATTGAAGACTTATAGGTTAAGGGACTAATGCGTTTGTGAGTGTACACAGGTCTATAAGTCTATGAGGAGTTTGATATTTACAGGAAAAGTCGACCCCTAAATATGAATATCTTCGACTGAAGATTTTGGTATTTCTGAAGACTTTCATGAAGACTTTGAAAGTGAAGAAATTGGTGTGTCCGTGAAGACTTGATATTCATACGAGGAATATGAAGCTTGAAGACTTTCGTTTTCATAGTTTTGTTTTTCTCTTTCTTGAGTCATAGGAAACACCGTACTGTTAAAGGGGGTCGAGGAAATACTAAGGAAAAATTTCCATGTGATTCTCAAATCAAAATCCTACACCTACCAATCCCTTCGAATGAAGCCATTGGAAATCTCATACAGTTCAGTCAATTTCTTCAGTGACAGAGACGAAGTTCTTCTGGTCTCTGAGGAATTTGTCCTGACTGAGGAGTTAGGAATTCGCTAGTGCGGATTGCCTACACAGTGAGGAACATGATAGCCCTGAGGATTTTTCTACTCAAAATTCCGACCGTTGCTGTGCTATGCGCCAGCTGTCCCAAAATATCTATCCACCTAACGGTCATATCATTGAAGGGCATTTATGTCTTATCATGTCAGGCTGCTCCCTAGGATATAAATAGTGGCCCCCTACAACCACTAGCTGGTTGGCTGCTCCGAGAGAAACTGACACTTGTCATTTGAGAGCAACCCGTCCTCTGAGGACTTTGAGCGAAAATCATCAAGTGAGGAAAAACCAAAAACCCAAAACCCAAACACCTACAAACCCCAAGTGATTGAGCATCACTAAAGAGATTGATCCTGAGTGGATCCGACGCTTGTGACCTTTGAAGACTGTGCTTCTTCCAGACGGTTAGGCGTCATGGTCTAGAGCATCCAAGAGGAATTGTGGATCGCCGAGTGACCAAGTTTGTGAAGGTTTGGAAGTCGCCTAAAGACTTACCACGAGTGATTGGACGAGGTCTGTGTGACCTTAGTTCAAGGAGAATACGGTGAAGACTGGGTGTCCTGAGCTGCGTGTTCAGGATTGGGTGTCCGGGACTGTGTGTCCTCGAGTTTAAATACTCAGCCGCTCCAACCAGACGTACAATTGAGACAACAGTTGGAACTGGTCTACCAAATCATTGTCTTCACCAAGCTTACTGGTTCTATTTCCTCAACTCTTTCATTTCCTCATAACTGTGTTATGTGTTTGTTCACATCTGTGTTTGAAGACTTTGACTGAAGACTTTCTCAATTTCCTCAGTTCAATTTCTTCAGTCTGTTTGTCTTCATCCTGTGTTATCCTGTGATTACGCTTCATGTACACTGTGCCTGTCTTCATTTCATCCTGATGACTATGCTTGTATTCTGTTATGTTTACTTTTGAGTATTTATTCCGCTGCTAGTAGTTCTTCGCTAAGGAATTTCCTCACCGGCAAATTCCTCAATGAAGAATTTCATAAAAATCGCCTATTCACCCCCCCCCCTCTAGTCGATATACCGCACTTTCAGCAGCAGCGGGTCAGGGCAGGATGAAGGAGAGGTCGGCGGCTGCGGTCCATGAAGCAACCGAGGCACGTGCTCCAGGTATTGGCGATGGCGAGCCGGGGGCATGGGGTCGCGCTGGCATGTGGAGGAGCTTCGCTCCGGCGAGGTCAATGTCCGGTGGCGAGGGAGCCCTAGCCTAGACGGCGTCAGGAGGCACGAGGGGATCGGGGGAGAGAATCGGATCGGGAGAGGGGTTGGCGCTGTCCTCTCCCTGCGTGACGGCACTCGGGAGGGAGATGGGGATCGGGAGGTGGAGTGATGGGTGCGGTCTAGGGTTAGGATTAGGAGGGGGTCGGCTGGGCCATTTCCTTGGGCCGCTTTGGTGGTGGGCTGGCTGAGCCTAAAGGGCCGGCCTAGTCGGTAAGGACTAAGAGGACGGCTGGGCTGTCTCCTCTCTCCTCTCTACTCTTTTTTTCCATTGCAGAAAAATAAATGCAAAGAGAGAAAAAGGAGTGAAGAAGAGGTTAAAGAGTTTGGGCATGGGATATTTTCCTGGACTCACAAAAATATGCTTGTTCCGAGAAAATAGAAAAGGCCATGATTGAAAGATGTAAATTCAAATGGGTTTGAACTAGGACTTGGTAAAAGGAAGGTCCAAAAATGTTTGGATTTTTGGTGGAGCTCTGGAATATGATGAAAGAATATATGCCAAGGTAGGAGAACAAGAATTAAGATAGCAAAGGCATTGGGATATTTTGCAAGTGTGTTTATGGGTGATTCCAAATTATTGGAATATAATTTTTATAGCTCCCTAAAATATTGGGAGAATATGTTTTAAAGAGAGATCACCATAGTGAATATCCCTCGATTTAAATGAATTGAAGATCCATACAATTTAATTGGTTGAGTTTTAAGAAGAGGTGCAAGAAGACATGATGCAATGCACATGATGCAAAAATAAAGGCAACGAACCAAAACAAATCACACGACGAAATCTCGGAAATAATGGAAGGCATTTGAAGCTCCGGTCTTGGGGTGTCACAGCACTCCACCACTACAAGAGGATCTCGTCCCGAGATCTAGGATGGCACCGGAAGGAAATGGAAGAGGAAATGAAGAGGTAAAACTAAGTTGCTTCTTGGACAAACGAGTCAAACCACGAAACTTGAGAGGTTGGACAAATTGAAAGAAAGAATACAATGAAGATGAACAAAGTTGAAAACACTCCGTTAGAAAAGAGGAACTAGGAACCTTACTAGAACCTTGTAGGTTGAAAGACATAAGAAAAGGGTTGCAATGGACAAGAAGTACATGCAAGCACTCCGGTTGAAACGATAAGTACAAAGAATGATAAAGAACTTGACAGAATGGGAAGAACTTGAAGAGAGGGCACGACACTTCGGTTAAATGGATAAGCACAAAAAGAACATGGTCCTCAATTCAAGATGATGAGTGAAGAGAGCAACATCACAAAGCCTCTGGAAGAAAGAATAGAAGATAGATCATTGGAATAACAGAATGGAGAAGAAAATGCCAACTTCTGCCACAAGTGATCTTGGAAAGCACCCTTCCAAGAAGGTTAAAACGGAGTTGTTGGAAAACCAACAACGAAACGAAAAATCTTGTAGTGGGCTTATGGAAAACATCTCAAAAATGAGGTGAAATTCTGCCACTACGGAAAAAAATAAAATAATTGATAATACCAACGAGATGAAAAACTTCTTCCACCAAGATGATAGAGAGATAACTTGGATCATTGATAAGCACCACAATAGCAACATTCCTTAGGAAAGGCTTTAGGTGAAATATAACCCAAGATAACTCCAACGAAGAGATTGATGGATTGAGAAGAGCTCGTGCTCGAAGAAATTGATGGGTTTAACTATCTCATTCTTGAAAACTGTTGAATCATGAAACACGAAGGGAATTGTCAAAAATGACATAGCACCACCTCAAAAGATAAAGTAGAAGGAATTGCACTTAGGAACGCAAGACGAAGAATACTTGAGCTCCTCCAAGGAAAATCTTGAAGAACACTTCGAGAATGAATTAAATCTTTGAAAACCCACCATGTTTAGCCTTCGTGAAAACACCGGAAACAAAAGAATGATCAAACAAAAGGGAAAGAGAAGTTGAAAACACAAGGTGAAGCCTTGCAATGATTTAGATGGAGCTTCGCGACGAAATTACCAAGAGAACTTGGAACTATGAAAAGAAAAGATGATGCAATGCACATCATGCAAAAATGAAAGCAATGAACCAAAACAAATCACACGACGAAATCTCGGAAATCATGGAAGGCATCTGAAGCTCCGGTCTTGGGGTGTCACATAATTCTCTTTGAATTATTGATTTGGTCTGGCCAACTAGATTGGTATTCTTTCAATGGGAGAGGTGCTTAGTTTTGGGTTCAATCTTGTAGTGTCATCACCCAGTGACATAGTAGGGGTAGCGAGACACGTATTGTATTATTGCCATCAAGGATAAAGATGGGGTTTTCATCATATTGCTTGAGTTTATCCATCTACATCATGTCATCTTACATAAGGCGTCATTCCGTTCTTTATGAACTTAATACTCTAGATGCATGCTGGATAGCGGTCGATGTGTCGAGTAATAGTAGTAGATGCAGGCAGGAGTCGGTCTACTTGACACGTACATGATGCCTATATGCATGATCATTGCCTTGGATATCATCATAACTTTGCGTTTTTCTATCAAGAGCTCAACAGTAATTTGTTCACCCACTGTATTATTTACTTCTATTTTGTTTTACGTTTTAGCGATCTTTTATATCTATCTCTATCTGATCTCACCTTTGCAATTAACCGTGAAGGGATTGACAACCACTTTATCGCGTTGGTGCAAGTGCTTGATTGTTTGTGCAGTTGCGTGGATTGGAGACTTGCGTGTACCTCCTACTGAATTGATACCTTGGTTCTCTAACTGAGGGAAATACTTATCTCTAATTTGTTGCATCACCCTTTCCTCTTCAAGAAGTAGCAGGAAGAATTTCTGGCGCCGTTGCCACGGAGGTCTACATCAAGCCTACCAAGTACCTATCATAAACTCTCATCTCTTGCATTACATTATTCTCCATTTGCCTCTCGTTCTCCTCTCCCCTTCTTCTAAAATGATTTTCAGAAAAATACAAAAATATTTGCCTTTTTATTCGCCCTTCTTCCGTTCATCTTTTCATTTGCTTTTTGGTTGTTGCTGTGTTAGATTGCTTGTTTTTGTCACGATGACTCAAGAGAATACCAAATTGTGTGACTTTTCCAATACTAATAACAATGATTTTATTAGCACTCCGATTGCTCACGCCACTAGTGCAAAATCTTATGAAATTAATGCAGCTTTGTTGAATCTTGTTATGAAAGAACAATTTTCTGGCCTTCCTAGTGAAGATGTTGCATCCCAACTAAATACTTTCATTGAATTGTGTGATATGAAAATGAAGAAAGTGGTGGCTAATGATATTGTCAAATTGAACCTATTTCCGTTCTCACTACGAGATCGAGCTAAAACATGGTTTTCATCTTCGCCTAAAAATAGTATTGATTCATGGAACCAGTGTAAAGATGCTTTTCTTTCCAATTATTTTCCTCCTACTAAAGTTACAAAAAAATTTACGTTCCTAAGAATAAGGTTGAATCTTCTAGTAAAGGAAAGGAAGATCTCAAAATGATAAGTGTTCACCCTAACCTTTTCAATATTATTAAGGAACAAATTGCCACGAGTTAATTTCTTGATTTCTTGCCTATTAGTTTCATCATTGATAAAACCAAAGAACCTCCTAAGGATTATAAATGTGGAATTGAAGGATTGCATATCAAATACGACAATACCTATATCTATTGCAATATGCCTAGCTAGGGGCGTTAAACAATAGCGCTTGTTTGGGAAGCAACCATTTTTTTGCCACTGTTATTCAATAAAATACACATTATTACCTCTTTAGTAATTGTTTTTTCATGTTTTAATTAGTGTTTGTGCCAAGTAAGACCTTTCGGATGGCTTACGGTGATATTTGATTTGATCTTGCTGAAAAATAGAAACTTTTGTGCCTAGTAAATTAATTTTAGTTTTTAATAGAAGTGCGATAAAATATTTCTTATTTTTGCGCAAGATTGGTATAAAAAATTCCTTTGCTTTCCTAATTTTTCAGAATTTTTGGAGTTACAGAATTATTCGAAGTTTACATATTACTATAGATTGTTCTGTTTTGGACAGATTCTGTCTTCTATGGGTTGTTTGCTTATTTTGATGAATCTGTGGGTAGTATCGGGGGATATGAACCATGGAGAAGTTGGAATATAGTAGACATTACACCAATATAAATAAAGAATGAGTTCACAATAGTACCAAAAGTGGTGATTTTATTTTCTTATACTAATGGATCTCATGAGTTTTCTGTTGAGTTTTGTGTTGTGAAGTTTTCAAGTTTTTGGTCAACATTTGATGGACTATGCAATAAGGAGTGACAAGAGCCCAAGCTTGGGGATGCCCCAGAAGGCATCCCCTCTTTCATCTTCAATCCATCGATAAATTTACTTGAGGCTATATTTTTATTAACCACATGATATGTGTTTTGCTTAGAGCGTCTTGTATGATATGAGTCTTTGCTTTTTAGTTTGCCACAATCATCATTTCTGTACACCCCTTTTGAGAGGGACACGCATGAATCATGAATTTATTAGAATACTCTATGTGCTTCACTTATAACTTTTGAGCTAGGCAATTTTGCTCTAGTACTTCACTTATATCTTTTTAGAGCACGGCGGTGGTTTTATTTTATATAAATTGTTGAAATCTCTTGCTTCACTTATATTATTTTGAGAGTCTCTCTAAAAAGCATGGTAATTTACTTTGGTTATGATTTCAGTCCTAATATGATGGCCATCCAAGAGGGATATAATAAAAACTTTCATATAAAGTGCATTGAATACTGTGAGAAGTTTGATTCCATATGATTGTTTTGAGATATAAAGATGGTAATGTTAGACTCATGCTAGTGAGTAATTGTGGATTGTTAGAAATACTTGTGTTAAAAGTTTGTGATTCCCATAGCATGCATGTAAGGTGAGTCGTTATGTGATGAAGTCGGAGCATGATTTATTTATTGATTGTCTTCCTTATGAGTGGCGGGCGGGGGCGGGCGATGGGGTTTTTCTACCAATCTATCCCCCTAGGAGCATGCGCGTAGTACTTTGTTTCTATAACTAATAAATTTTTGCAATAAGTATGTGAGTTCTTTATGACTAATGTTGAGTCCATGGATTATACACACTCTCACCCTTTCACAATTGCTAGCCTCTCTAGTACCGCGCAACTTTCGCCTGTGCAATAAACCTACCATATACCTTCCTCAAAACAGCCACCATAAGTACCTATCATGGCATTTCCATAGCCATTCTGAGATATATTGCCATGCAACTTCCACCGTTCCGTTTATTATGATACATTTCATCATTGTCATATTGCTTTGCATGATCATGTAGTTTACATTGTATTTCTGGCAAAGCCACCATTCATATTTTTTATAAATGTCACACTTGCGTAATTGCACATCCCGGTACACCGCCAGAGGCAGTCATATAGAGTCATATATTTGTTCTAGTATCGAGTTGTAATTCTTGAGTTGTAAGTAAATAAAAGTGTGATGATCATCATTATTAGAGCATTGTCCCATGTGAGGAAAGGATGATGGAAGCTATGATTCCCTCACAAGTTAGGATGAGTCTTCGGACTTTACAAAACAATAAAATAGGCCAAAGAAGCCCACAAAAAAGAGACTAAAAATGAGAGAAAAGATAGAAGGGATAATGCTACTATCCTTTTTCCACACTTGTGCTTCAAAGTAGCACCATGATCTTCATGATAGAGAGTCTCCTATGTTATTACTTTCATATAATAGTGGGAAATTTTCATTATAGAACTTGGCTTGTATATTCCAATGATGGACTTCCTCAAATTTCCCTAGGTCTCTGTGAGCAAGCGAGTTGGATGCACGCCCACTTAGTTTCTTTTTGAGCTTTCATACACTTATAGCTCTACTGCATGTGTTGCATGGCAATCCCTACTCAATCACATGATATCTATTGATGGGCATCTTCATAGCCCATTGATACGCCTAGTCGATGTGAGACTATCTCTTTTTTTTCTCCACAACCACCATATTCTATTCCACCTATTGTGCTATATCCATGGCTCACGCTCATGTATTGCGTGAAAGTTGAAAGAGTTTGAGAACATCAAAAGTATGAGACAATTGCTTGGCTTGTCATCGGGGTTGTGCATGATTTAATACTTTGTGTGATGAAGATGGAGCATAGCCAGACTATATGATTTTGTAGGGATAACTTTCTTTGGTCATGTTATTTTAAGAAGACATGATTTCCTTATTAGTATGCTTGAAGTATTATTGTTTTTATGTCAATATTAAACTTTTGTTTTGAATCCTATGGATCTGAATATATATTCATGCCAAAATAAATAAAATTACATGGATAAATATGTTAGGTAGCATTCCACATCAAAAAATATGTTTATATCATTTACCTACTCGAGGACGAGCAGGAATTAAGCTTGGGGATGCTTGATACGTCTCCAAGGTATCTATAATTTTTGATTGTTCCATGCTATGATATTATCTGTTTTGGATGTTTTATATGCATTAATATGCTATTTTATATTATTTTTGGGACTAACTTATTAACCCAGAGCCCAGTGTCAGTTTCTGTTTTTTCCTTGTTTTTGAGTTTCACAGAACAGGAATATCAAACGAAGTCCAAATGGAATAAAACTATATGATGATTTTTCTTTGACCAGAAGACACCTATGAGACTTGGAGATGAAGTTGGAAGACCCACGAGGCGATGACAAGCCATAGGAGCGCGCCCTAGGGGGGCTCCCCCTGGCTTGTGGGCCCCTCGTGAGTCCACCGACCTCCCTCTAAGTCCTATAAATTCCCAAATATTCCCAAACTCTCAGAAGAATCCACTAAAATACTTTTCCGCAGCCGCAACCTTCTATTCTCGTGAGATCCCATTTTGGGGCCTTTTCAGGCGATCTGTCGGAGGGGGATTCGATCACGGAGCGCATCTACATCAACCCTATAGCCCTTCTGACGAAGCGTGAGTAGTTTACCTCGGACGTACGGGTCCATAGCTAGTAGCTAGATGGCTTCTTCTCTCTCTATGATCTTCAATATAATGTTCTCCTCGATGTTCTTGGAGTTCTATCCGATGTAATCTTCTTTTGCGGTGTGTTTCTCAAGATCCAATGAACTGTGGATTTATGATCAGATTATCTATGAATATTATTTGAATCTCCTCTAAATTCTTATATGCTTGATTTGATATCTTTGTATATCTCTTCGAATTATCGGTTTAGTTTGGCCAATTAGATTGGTATTTCTTTGCAATGGGAGAGGTGCTTAGTTTTGGGTTCAGGAAGACATAGTATGGACAGCGAAGCACGTATTGTATTGTTGCCATCAAGGATAAAAAGATGGGGTTTTCATTATATTGCTTGAGTTTATCCCTCTACATCATGTCATCTTACTTAACGTATTACTCTGTTCTTTATGAACTAAATACTCTAGATGCATGCTCGATAGCGGTCGATGTGTGGAGTAATAGTAGTAGATGCAGGAAGGAGTCTGTCTACTTGACACGGACGTGATGCCTATATGCATAATCATTGCCTTGGATATCGTCATAACTTTGCGCTTTTCTATCAATTGCTCAACAGTAATTTGTTCACACACCGTATTATTTTCCTTCTAGAGAGAAGCCTCTAGTGAAACCTATGGCCCAGGGTCTATTTTCCATCTTATATTCTCAGATCTATAAACCAAAAAACCCAAAAGTACCTTGCTGCAATTTATTTACTTTTATTTTGTATTACGTTTTAGTAATCTTTTATATCTATCTATGTCAGATCTCTCCTTTGTCATTGACCGTGAAGGGATTGACAACCCCTTTATCGCATTGGGTGCAAGTGTTTGATTGTTCGTGCAGGTGCATATATTGGAGACTTGCTTGTACCTCCGACTGGTTTGATACATTGGTTCTCTAACCGAGGGAAATACTTATCTCTACTTTGCCGCATCACCCTTTCCTCTTCAAGGGAAAAACTAATGCAAGCTCAAGATGTAGCACCGGTCCTGCTCGACGGGGAAGACGACGCGTGGTCCAGGTGGCTGGGTGTGTCGGCGGCGACGTCGGTCAGTGGGGAAGCGCAGACAGTGACGGCGAAGGTTGAAGGTGGCGGCGGACGAGGAGCTTCTCGGGTGACGGCTCTATTGTAGAGGACCCAGAGGGAGTCGTTGAGAGAAATTGATAGGAAGGAGAGGACAGAGGAGAGGTGCGGTGACCTGCTGGTGTGCGGGGACCTGCTGGTGTTGGGGAGCTTCGGCAATGACGAACTGCAGTAGGCGGGCCTTGGAGCATTGGTGCTCGAGGCCAGGGGCATCTCCTCAAGGAGGAGGAAGAAGCAGGGCGCGACGGTGGTCCTGGAGTTCGCCGTCGAGGCGGCTGGCCGCACGAGAAGAGGAGGCCGAGCGCTGGAGTCAAGGGGCTCGAGGAGCTCCTCTCCTTGGTTCTGGTCGCGCAACTCAGGGAAGAAGCTAGTTGCGGACGCTGCTAGAGAGGTGGAGTAGTGGATTGGCAAGGAAGAGGTTGTGGCTTCCTATGGTTGGGCGGCGGTGGAAAACAAGGAAGGTGGTCAGGCCGAGATTTGGCTGGGGAGATCCCGAGGGGAATGGAGAGAGGGGAAGGTAAGGGTGGACTGGATAGGCTAGGACTAGGGTTAGGCTGACTAAATAGGTAGGTGTGTTAGAGGGCGGACTAATTTTTTGGACCCTCCGATTAGATCAGACGGTCGAGAAAAATAGGCCAGGGAGTTCAAATGAGCAAATGAATATGTTTTGGGGATGTTTGGGGATGATCCGGACCCATCGGTAACGATAGCCCAGTTCAGGTTCGGGGATGTTTCCGAACGCGCACGCGAGAGGGTGTGAGAGAGCTTGACAAAGACAAAGGGGCCTCAGAAAAGGTCAATGGAGACAAAGCGAGAAGCGGCAACAATGAACGACTATGAGTTTTATGAAAACATGTGGGTGCAACGCGCATGATGACATGATGAAATGCAACAAGCAAAAATAATTGAAGCGGCTACAATGAAAACATGGAAGGCGTCTAGAGCATCGGTCTCGGGGTGTCACAACACTCCCCCACTTACAGGAGATCTCGCCCTGAGATCTAGGGATGACAACGTAAATAAGAGGTATAACAAAGTTGCTTCTTTGACAAACGAGTGAAACCAAAGAACCTTGGAGGTTGAAAAACTTGAAAGAAGGAGCACAACGAAGTTGAAAGAATTTTTTGGTTGAAAAGAGAATGAAGGAACACGAGGAGAACCTTGGATGTTCAAAGAAATGAATGAAAACTCAAGTGACAAAAGAATTAGAAACCACTCTAGTTTAAATGAGATATACAAGGAATGCGAAAGAACGGATTTGGGCAGCACTCTAGTTGAAAGAGGAGCAAAACTTGATAAGATGAAAAGAACTTCAAGAGATGACACAACACTCTAGTTAAATGGATAAGCATGGAAAATAACATGATCTTGGCAAAACGAGATGATGGGACGAAGAGAGCAACATCACAATGCCTTCGGAACGAAAGAATAGAAGCTGAATCGCTGGAAAGAAAAGAACGGAGAAGAAAATGACAAGTTCTACCATAATTGAATTTGGAAAGCATCCTTTGAAAGAAGGATTGAACAGAGTTGTTGGAAAATCAACGATGAAAAGAATAAGATTGTTGTGGGCTTATGGAAAACATCTCGAAACTTGAGGTGAAATTCTGACACCCCGAATGATTGATTAGCTAAGAGAAACGAAGAGATGGAAAACTCCATTTCAAAAGATAAGGGAGAATGAATTTGCAATTCGAAATGCAAGGAGAAGAGTTCTTGAGCTTTTCCAACAAGAATCTTGAGGAACACTCTGAGAATGAATTAAATCTTTGATGCACTGCCATGTAGAGCCTCCATAAAGAACTTCGGTAATGACTACACCTCATGAATCCCCAAGCATAGGATCGGTGTTACCATACTGAACCTTACTATCACCAGTGCTCTGTATAACACTTCACGGTCTCCACACATCTACCTCCGGAAATTGTGTACCTCAACCTTCGAAAAGCATCCGTTATACGAGTTATGGCAATACTCTCGAACTCCCGCCCCAGTACTGGGTGGCGTCGAGGTTATCTCACCCACAACTGCATAAAAGATATTTTCGATGTCGGCGAACTCAGGTCTTCTAGAACTGCAACGATAAAATTGTGACGACAACACCTCGGAGCTCAACTCCCCGGGACACTGCCACAACCCCTAAATGTCAGGAGGCACCAAGAACAATGTTCTCATCACAAGACTATCAAAACGATTCCATGATACCCGCGTGATCCTAAAAAAAATTCGTGAAATTTGAGGAGAGGAGAGTCAAAAGTTCTACGTCAGGAGGCATCACCAGAGGCACCAAGAACAATGTTCTCATCACAAGACTATCAAAACGATTCCATGATACCCGCGTGATCCTAAAAAAATTTCATGAAATTTGAGGAGAGGAGAGTCAAAACTTCTACGTCAGGAGGCATCACCAGAGCGACGAAGGGACTGAGAAGTAAAAAGAATCCTACTCTCCGATATATATAATCCTAAGACTCAAAACAATTTGTTCTAGACTCAACAACGTCAGCGATTCGATCAAGCAGGGGGCTCCTAAGTCGGGGATGGCTTTGATTGCCAACTTGTAACACCCACGATGCGGCTATATCTCCCACGTGTCGAGGCACGACTTAGAGGCATAACCGCATGGTGGTTTAGTCGCAAGTGGGGTAATCTTCACACAATCCCATGTACTGAATAAGAAAGGGATAAGGAGTTGGCTTACAATTGCCACTTCACACAAATAACAAGTTAAACATACATCATCCAGAGTACAATCAAAGGTCCGATTACAGAACCAAAATAAAAGAAGATAACCCCAAATGCTAGATCCCCGATCATCCCAACTGGGCTCTACTAATTATCATCAGGAAATGAAACGTAACAACGACCAAGATCTTCATCGAGCTCCCACTTGAGCACGGTTGCATCACCTGCACTGGCATCATCGGCACCTGCAACTGTTTGGAAGTATATGTGAGTCACGAGGACTCAGCAATCTCACACCCGTGAGATCAAGACTATTTAAGCTTATGGGTAGGATAGGGTAATGGGGTGGAGCTACAGCAAGCACTAAGAAAATATGGTGGCTAACATACGCAAATGAGAGCGAGAAGAGAAGCAACGCAACGGTCGAGAAGCTAGAAGTGATCAAGAAGTGATCCTGAAACTACTTCCGTTCAAGCATAACACAAGAACCGTGTTCACTTCCCGGACTCCGCCGAAAAGAGACCATGACGGCTACACACACAGTTGATTCCTTTTAATTAAGTCAAGTGTCAAGTTCTCTACAACCGGATATTAACAAATTTCCATCTGCCACATAACCACAAGCACAGCTTTTGAAAGTTTAAACCCTGCAGGGGTGTCCCAACTTAGCCCATCACAAGCTCTCATGGTCAACGAATGATATTCCTTCTCCCGGGAAGACCCGGTCAGTCTCGGAATCCCGTTTACAAGACATTTCGACAATGGTAAAACAAGACCAGCAAAGCCGCCCGATGTGCCGACAAATACCGATAGGAGTTGCATGTATCTCGTTCTTAGGGCACACCGGATGAACACTACGTACGGCAACCGAATATACCCCAAGTTGCCTAGGGGCGGCACTGCAAGTGGCTCTGTTTTGGACCAACACTCAAAGGAGCACTGGCCCGGGGGTTAAAATAAAGATGACCCTTGAGTCTGTAGAACCCAAGGGAAAGGCTTAGGTGGCAAATGTAAAACCAAGGTTGGGCCTTGCTGGAGGAGTTCTATTCAAAGCAAACTGTCAAGGGGTTCCCATAACAGCCAACCGCGTAAGGAACGCAAAATCAAGGAACATAACACCGGGATGACGGAAACTAGGGCGGCAAGAGTGGAACAAAACACCAGGCATAAGGCCGAGCCTTCCACCCTTTACCAAGTATATAGATGCATTAATTAAAATAAGAGATATTGTGATATCCCAACATATCCATGTTCCAACATGGAACAAACTTTAGCTTCACCTGCAACTAACAACGCTATAAGAGGGGCTGAGCAAAAGCGGTAACATAGCCAAACAACGTTTTGCTAGGAAGGTGGGTTGGAGGCTTGACATGGAATTATGGGAGGCATGATATAACAAGTGGTAGGTAGCGCGACATAGCGATAGAGCGAACAACTAGCAAGCAAAGATAGAAGTGAGTTCGAGGGTATGGTCATCTTGCCTGAAATCCCGCCAGGAAGAAGAATGAGTCAATGAAGAAGACAAAGGGACGTAGTCGAACGGATCCTCACAACCGCAATGTTACCGGAACTAACACGAAGAAGCAACACCAGAAAGAAGCAAGCAACATGGTAAACACACAAGCATAAACATGGCATGATGCACAACCAAGGATGATGCATGTCCAGTTTAAATATGCATGGCATGGCAAAGTGCACAAACAAAACTACAAGTTAAGTGGAGCTCAACATGTAACAAGATGCATGTTGACGAAACACCACATTCGATTATTTAGTTCACTTCCAGTTAGGTACTCAACAATATTAAATGTTCTTAACATGGCAAGAGGTGAAGCATAATGAAACTATCTACCTAAGCAATTTAAATGAGGCCGGAACAACAAACAACCATTCCGGTAAATCCCCATATGCATTTAGCAATTTAATGCAACAACAATTTTAAACATTTTAGATGTTGTTATCATGATGCGGATGACATATGCAACTTTACACAATTTTATGATAATGTTGACATGAGCATATTATGAAGCATTTGTCATCGTGGCGGAAATAAAAAGGGGTGCCACGGCGATGAATCCGAAAATGATGCCACAGCAACATATCGGTTCCGGTAGCTCATGGAGATACCGGTGCAAAAGGAAAAGTGACGGGAGCGTGTCATGCAAGGATGGTGGGGTGCTCCCGGATACCGGGTTCCCACATGTTGGTGACAGGGCAAAGGAGGGGCACATGCACCGATAGTTCGGACTCGAGGCGAACAAGGGTGCATCTCATACAACATGTATTCATTCGTTCACGGGCGTCGTCTCAGGGTTATACCTTCAAAGCATGAAAACGGGACGGTTCGAGTTCATCGAGGGAAGTATAGGAAGTAGTCATTCACGAAAGTCCTGGGCGTAGAGGTACACGTTCGTTTTTAAAGATGTACTTGATGCATTTGAGGTTTCCGGAGGCGATGATAGTGGAACTTGGTGAATCCGAGTTCTTAGGAGGTCGTCATCGAACTTGGTCGAAAAAACACGGCGTGGGTAGATGTTCACTCGACGGTCTTTGGCAACGGTCGTCGTACACGGTTCGTAGGCGTTCGGGTCTTCCGTAGAGGTACTCGACGCATCCCGGATGTGTAGTCGTACAAGCAGGTAGATGAACTTGGCGGGTCCTCAACGTCCTAGTACTTGGCGTTCGGTGCGGTACTTGTCGAGCAAGAGGCAAAGTCGTGGTACTTGGCGCTCTGGTCGGGATGGTGAAGCATCGCTGAACTTCCGTTTGGGACAACAACAAGGGACTCGGCAAAAGTCTGTTGGCAGATGCGGCCGTCTATGGTCGTGCGCTGGGCTAGAGGCAGCCTTGGACAGTGGGGAAGGAGCATCCGATGCACGGGAGGATCGGGCTTGGGGCGGTCTAGCTATTGTTAGGACGGCGTGAGTCACCGATGACGAGGAAAAAGCAGGGGCGAGCTTGCCGGGCGACGTGCGGGGCTTGACAGTGAGGCGGCCATGGCACACTGGAAGCGCGGTCAACGCGAGGCAGGCGAACGGGGATGGAACGAGCTGCTCATCCCCTAGCTCGGGCTCGAGTGCCTGGGGAATACGAACGCGGAGCGACTCGGGGCTCCGGCGAGTGGCGCGGCCTGCAAGGGTACTGGACGGCAGCACGCGAGAATTGCAACGGCAGCAGGGCGCGGTTGCGGTGGTGTGGCAGAGCAGTAGCGGGTCAAGACAGGAGGAAGGAGAGGCTGGCGGCTATGGTCCATGAAGCAACCGAGGCGCGGGCTCCAGGCCATGGCGACGGCGAGGCGGGGGCACGGGGTCACGCTGGCATGTGGAGGAGCTTCGCTTCGGCAAGGTCGATGTCTAGTGGCGAGGGAGCCCTGGCCTGGACGGCATTAGGAGGCAAGAGGGGATCGGGGGAGAGAAATGTATCGGGAGAGGGGTTGGCGCTGTCCTCTCCCTGCGTGACGGCGCTCGGGAGGGAGATGGGGATCGGGAGGTCGAGCGATGGGTGCGGGCTAGGGTTAGGATTTGGAGGGGGTCGGCTGGGCCTTTGCCTTGGGCCGCTTTGGTGGTGGGCTGGCTAAGCCTAAAGGGTCGGCCTAGTCAGTCAGGCCTAAGAGGCCGGCTGGGCTGGCTCCTCTCTCTCATCTCTTCCCTTATTTTCCATAGTAGAAAAATAAATGCAAAGAGAGAAAAAGGAGTGAAGAAGAGGTTAAAGATTTTGGGCATGGGATTATTTTCCTGGACTCACAAAAATATGCTTGTTCCGAGAAAATAGAAAATGCCATGATTGAAAGATGTAAATTCAAATGGGTTTGAACTAGGACTTGGTAACAGGAAGGTCCAAAAAATGTTTGGATTTTTGGTGGAGCTCTGGAATATGATGAAAGAATATATGGCAAGGTTGGAGACCAAGAATTAAGATAGCAAAGGGATTGGGATATTTTGCAAGTGTTTTTATGGGTGATTCCAAATTATTGGAATATAATTTTATAGCTCCCTAAAATATTGGGAGAATATGTTTTAAAGAGAGATCACCATAGTGAATATCCCTCGATTTAAATGAATCATAGATCCATACAATTTAATTGGTTGAGTTTTAAGAAGAGGTGCAAGAAGACATGATGCAATGCACATGATGCAAAAATGAAAGTAAAGAACCAAAACAAATCACATGACGAAATCTCGAAAATCATGGAAGGCATCTGAAGCTCCGGTCTTGGGGCGTCACAATACTCCACCACTACAAGAGGATCTCGTCCCGAGATCTAGGATGGCACCGGAGGGAAACGGAAGAGGAAGAGAAGAGGTAAAACTAAGTTGCTTCTTGGACAAACGAGTGAAACCACGAACCTTGAGAGGTTGGAAAAATTGAAAGAAAGAATACAATGAAGATGAACAAAGTTGAAAACACTCTGTTATAAAGAGGAACAAGGAACCTTACTAGAACCTTGTAGGATGAAAGACATAAGAAAAGGGTTGCAATCGACAAGAAGTGCATGCAAGCACTCCGGTTGAAACCAGAAGTACAAAGAATGATAAAGAACTTGACAGAATGGGAAGAACTTGAAGAGAGGGCACGACACTCCGGTTAAATGGATAAGCACGAAAAGAACACGGTCCTCACAATTCGAGATGATGAGTGAAGAGAGCAACATCGCAAAGCCTCCGGAAGAAAGAATAGAAGATAGATCATTGGAATAACAGAATGGAGAAGAAAATGCCAACTTCTGCCACAAGTGATCTTGGAAAGCACCCTTCCAAGAAGTTTATAACGGAGTTGTTGGAAAACTAACAATGAAACGAAAAAGCTTGTAGTGGGCTTATGGAAAACATCTCAAAAATGAGGTGAAATTCTGCCACTACGGAAACAAATAAAATAATTGATAATACCAACGAGATGAAAAACTTCTTCCACCAAGATGATAGAGAGATAACTTGGATCATTGATAAGCACCAAAATAGAAACATTCCTTAGGGAAGGCTTTAGGTGAAATATAACCCAAGATAACTCCAACAAAGAGATTGATAGATTGAGAAGAGCTCGTGCTCGAAGAAATTGATGGGTTTAACTATCTCATTCTTGACAACTGTTGAATCATGAAACATGAAGGAAATTGTCAAAAATGACATAACACCACCTCAAAAGATAAAGTAGAAGGAATTGCATTTAGGAATGCAAGAAGAAGAATACTTGAGCTCCTCCAAGGAAAATCTTGAAGAACACTTCGAGAATGAATTAATTCTTTGAAGAACCACCATGTTTAGCCTTCGTGAGAACACCGGTAACAAAAGAATGATCAAACAAAAGGAAAGAGAAGTTGAAAACACAAGGTGAAGCCGTGCAATGATTTAGATGGAGCTTCGCGACGGAATTACCGAGAGAACTTGGAACTATGAAAAGAAAAGATGATGCAATGCACATGATGCAAAAATGAAAGCAATGAACCAAAAAAATCACATGACGAAATCTCGGAAATCATGGAAGGCATCTGAAGCTCCGGTCTTTGGGCGTCACATATTTCTCTTTGAATTATCGGTTTGGTTTGGCCAACTAGATTGGTATTTCTTTCAATGGGAGAGGTGCTTAGTTTTCGGTTCAATCATGCAGTGTCCTCACCCTGTGACATAGTAGGGGTAGCGAGGCACGTATTGTATTGTTGCCATCAAGGATAAAAAGATGGGGTTTTCATCATATTGCTTGAGTTTATCCCTCTACATCATGTCATCTTACTTAAGACGTTATTCCGTTCTTTTTGAACTTAATACTCTAGATGCATGCTGGATAGCGATCGATGTGTGGAGTAATAGTAGTATATGCAGGCAGGAGTCGGTCTACTTGACACGGACGTGGTGCCTATATGCATGATCATTGCCTTGGATATCATAATAACTTTACGTTTTTCTATCAATTGCTCAACAGTAATTTGTTCACCCACCGTATTATTTGCCTTCAAGAGAGAAGCCTGTAGTGAAACCTATGGCCCCTGGGTCTATTTTCCATCTTATAGACTCAGATCTATAAACCAAAAAACCCAAAATACCTTGCTGCAATTTATTTACTTTTATTTTGTTTTACGTTTTAGCAATCTTTTATACCTATCTCTATCAGATCTCACCTTTGCAATTAACCGTGAAGGGATTGACAACCCCTTTATCGCGTTGGTGCAAGTACTTGATTGTTTGTGCAGGTGTGTAGATTGGAGACTTGCGTGTACCTCCTACTGAATTGATACCTTGGTTCTCTAACTGAGGGAAATACTTATCCCTAATTTGCTGCATCACCCTTTCCGGTTCAAGGGAAAAACAATGCAAGCTCAAGAAGTAGCAGGAAGAATTTCTGGCGCCGTTGCCGCGGAGGTCTACATCAAGCCTACCAAGTACCTATCATAAACTCTCATCTCTTGCATTACATCATTCGCCATTTGCCTCTCATTCTCCTCTCCCCTTCTTCTAAAATGATCTTCAAAAAAATACAAAAATATTTGCCTTTTTATTCGTCCTTCTTCCGTTCATCTTTTCATTTGCTTTTTGGTTGCTGGTGTGTTAGATTGCTTGTTTTGTCACCATGACTCAAGAGAATACCAAGTTGTGTGACTTTTCCAATACTAATAACAATGTTTTTATTATCACTCTGATTGCTCACGCCAGTAGTGCGAAATCTTATGAAGTTAATGTAGCTTTGTTGAATCTTGTTATGAAAGAACAATTTTCCGGCCTTCCTAGTGAAGATGTTGCATCCCAACTAAATACTTTCATTGAATTGTGTGATATGCAAATGAAGAAAGTTGTGGCTAATGATATTGCCAAATTGAACCTATTTCCGTTCTCACTACGAGATCGAGCTAAAACATGGTTTTCATCTTTGCCTAAAAATAGTATTGATTCATGCAACAAGTGTAAAGATGATTTTATTTCCAAGTATTTTCCTCCTACTAAAGTTACAAAAAAAATTATGTTGCTTAGAATAAGGTTGAATCTTCTAGTAATGAAAGGAAGATCTCAAAATGATAAGTGTTCACCCTAACCTTTTCAATATTATTAAGGAACCAATTAGCACAAGTGAATTTCTTGATTTCTGGCCTAGTAGTTTGATCATTGATAAAACCAAAGAACCTCCTAAGGATTATAAATATGCAATTGAAGGATTGCATACCAAATACGACAATACCTATGTCTATTGCAATATGCCTAGCTAGGGGCGTTAAACAATAGCGCTTTTTGTGAGGCAACCCAATTTTTTTTGCCACTGTTCTTCAATAAAATACACATTATTACCTCTGTAGTAATTGTTTTTTCATGTTTTAATTATTGTTTGCGCCAAGTAAGACCTTTTGGATGGCTTACGGTGATAGTTCATTTGATCTTGCTGAAAAATAGAAACTTTTGTGCCCAGTAAATTATTTTCATTTTTAATAGAAGTGCGATAAAATATTGATTATTTTTGCACAAGATTGGTATAAAAATTGCCTCTGCTTTCCTAATTTTTCAGAATTTTTGGAGCTACAGAAGTATTCGAAGTTTACATATTACTATAGATTGTTCTGTATTTGATAGATTATGTTTTCTATGTGTTGTTTGCTTATTTTGATGAATCTTTGGGTAGTATCGGGGGATATGAACCATGGAGAAGTTGGAATACAGTAGACATTACACCAATATAAATAAAGAATGAGTTCACAATAGTACCAAAAGTGGTGATTTTATTTTCTTATACTAATGGATCTCATGAGTTTTCTTTTGAGTTTTGTGTTGTGAAGTTTTCAAGTTTTGGGTAAACATTTGATGTACTATGCAATAAGGAGTGGCAAGATACCAAGCTTGGGGATGCCCCGGAAGGCATCCCCTCTTTCGTCTTCAATCCATCGATAAATTTACTTGAGGCTATATTTTTATCAACCACATGATATGTGTTTTGCTTAGAACGTCTTGTATGATATGAGCCTTTGCTTTTTAGTTTTCCACAATCATCATTTATGTACATACCTTTTGAGAGGGACACGCATGAATCGTGAATTTATTAGAATACTCTATGTTCTTCACTTATATCTTTTGAGCTAGGCAATTTTGCTCTAGTACTTCACTTATATCTTTTTAGAGCACGGCGGCGGTTTTATTTTATATAAATTGTTGAAATCTCTTGCTTCACTTATATTATTTTGAGAGTCTCTCTAAAAAGCATGGTAATTTGCTTTGGTTATGATTTTAGTCCAAATAAGATGGGCATCCAAGGGGGATATAATAAAAACTTTCATATAAAGTGCATTGAATACTATGAGAAGTTTGATTCCTTATGATTGTTTTGAGACATAAAGATGGTAATATTAGAGTCATGCTAGTGAGTAATTGTGGATTGTTAGAAATACTTGTGTTAAAAGTTTGTGATTCCCATAGCATGCATGTAAGGTGAGTCATTATGTGATGAAGTCAGAGCATGATTTATTTATTGGCTGTCTTCCTTATGAGTGGCGGTTGGGGATGGGCGATGGTCTTTTCCTACCAATCTATACCCCTAGGAGCATGCGTCCATTACTTTTTTTCTATAACTAATAAATTTTTGCAATAAGTATGTGAGCTCTTTATGACTAATGTTGAGTCCATGGAATATACACACTCTCACCCTTCCACAATTGCTAGCCTCTCTAGTACCGCCCAACTTTCGCCTATGCAATAAACCCACCATATACCTTCCTCAAAACAGCCACCATACCTACCTATTATGGCATTTCCATAGCCATTCTGAGATATATTGCCATGCAACTTCCACCATTCCTTTTATTATGACACATTTCCTCATTGTCATATTGCTTTGCATGATCATGTAGTTGACATCGTATTTCTGGCAAAGCCACCATTCATATTTTTTATAAATGTCACGATTGCGTAATTGCACTTCCCGGTACACCGCCAGAGGCAGTCATATAGAGACATATATTTGTTCTAGTACCGAGTTGTACTTCTTAAGTTGTAAGTAAATAAAAGTGTGATGATCATCATTATTAGAGCATTGTCCCATGTGAGGAAAGGATGATGGAAGCTATGATTCCCTCATAAGTTAGGATGAGTCTCTGGACTTTACAAAAAAATAAAATAGGCCAAATAGGCCCACAAAAAAGAGACTAAAAATGAGAGAAAAGAGAGAAGGGACAATGCTACTATCCTTTTTCCACACTTGTGCTTCAAAGTAGCACCATCATCTTCATGATAGAGAGTCTCCTATGTTATTACTTTCATATACTAGTGGGAAATTTTCATTATAGAACTTGGCTTGTATATTCCAACGATGGGCTTCCTCAATTTTCCTTAGGTCTCTGTGAGCAAGCGAGTTGGATGCACGCCCACTTAGTTTCTTTTTGAGCTTTCAGACACTTATAGCTCTACTGCATGTGTTGCATGGCAATCCCTACTCACTCACATTGATATCTATTGATGGGCATCTTCATATCCCGTTGATACGCCCAGTCGATGTGAGACTATATCCTTTTTTGTCTTCTCCACAACCACCATATTCTATTCCACCTATAGTGCTATATCCATGGCTCACGCTCATGTATTGCGTGAAAGTTCGGGAAGTTCGAGAACATCAAAAGTATGAAACAATTGCTTGGCTTGTCATCAGGGTTGTGCATGATTTAATACTTTGTGTGATGAAGATGGAGCATAGCCAGACTATATGATTTTGTAGGGATATCTTTCTTTGGTCATGTTATTTTGAGAAGACATGATTTCCTTATTACTATGCTTGAAGTATTATTGTTTTTATGTCAATATTAAACTTTTGTTTTGAATCTTATGGATCTGAATATATATTCATGCCAAAATAAATAAAATTACATGGATAAATATGTTAGGTAGCATTCCACATCAAAAAATATGTTTATATCATTTACCTACTCGAGGACAAGCAGGAATTAAGCTTGGGGATGCTTGATACGTCTCCAACGTATCTATAATTTTTGATTGTTCCATTCTATGATATTATCTGTATTGGATGTTTGATATGCATTAATATGCTATTTTATATTATTTTTGGGACTAACTTATTAACCCAGAGCCCAGTGTCAGTTTCTCTAACTAAGGGAAATACTTATCTCTAATTTTCTGCATCACCCTTTCCTCTTGAAGGGAAAAACCAATGCAAGCTTAAGATGTAGCACGGGTCCTGCTTGACGGGGAAGATGGCGCATGGTCCAGGTGGCTGGGTGCGTCGGCGACGACGTCGGTCAGTGGGGAAGCGCAGACAGTGACGGCGAAGGTTGAATGTGGCGGCGGGGGAGGAGCTTCTTAGGTGACGGCTCTATTGTAGAGGAGACAGAGGGAGTCGGTGAGAGAGATTGATAGGAAGGAGAGTACGGAGGAGAGGTGCTGTGACCTGCTGGTGGTGGGGAGCTTCGGCAATGACGAACTGCAGTAGGCGGGCCTTGGAGCATTGGTGCTCGAGGCCAGGGGCATCTCCTCAAGGAGGAGGAAGAAGCAGGGCGCGGCGGTGGTCCTGGAGGTCGCCGTCGAGGCGGCTGGCCGCACAAGAAGACGAGGCCGAGCGCTGGAGTCAAGGGGCTCGAGGAGATCCTCTCCTTGGTTCTGGTCGCGCAACTAGGGGAAGAAGCTAGCTGCGGGCGCTGCTACAGAGGTGGAGTAGTGGATTGGCAAGGAGGAGGTTGTGGCTTGTTATGGTTGGGCGACGGAGGAAAACAAGGAAGGTGGTCAGGCCGATATTTGGGCAGGGGAGATCTCGAGGGGAATGGAGAGAGGGGAAGGTAAGGGTGGATGGGACAGGCTAGGACTAGGGTTGGGCTGACTAAAGAGGTAGGTGGGTTAGAGGGCGGACTGATTTTTTGGACCTTCCGATTAGATTAGACGGTCGAGAAAAATAGGCGAGGGAGTTTAAATGAGCAAATGGAGATGTTTTGGGGATGTTTGGGGATGATCCAGACCCATCGGTAATGACAGCCCGGTTCAGGTTCGGCGAAGTTTCCGGACGCGCACGCCAAAGGGTGTGAGAGAGCTTGACAAAGACAAAGGGGACTCACAAAAGGTCAATGGAGAGAAAGCGAGAAGCGGCAACAATGAATGATTACGAGTTTTATGAAAACATGTGGGTGCAATGCGCATGATGACATGATGAAATGCAACAAGCAAAAATAATTGAAGCGGCTACAATGAAAACATGGAAGGTGTCTGGAGCATCGGTCTCGGGGTGTCACAACACTCCCCCACTTACAAGAGATCTCGCCCTAAGATCTATGGATGACAACAGAAATAAGCGGTATAACAAAGTTGCTTCTTTGACAAACAAGTGAAACGAAAGAACCTTGGAGGTTGAAAAACTTGAAAGAAGGAGCACAACGAAGTTGAAAGCATTTTTTTGGTTGAAAAGAGAATGAAGGAACACGAGGAGAACCTTAGATGTTCAAAGAAATGAATCAAAACTCAAGTGACAAAAGAATTAGAAACCACTCTGGTTTAAATGAGATATACAATGAATGCGAAAGAACGAATTTGGGCAGCACTGCAGTTGAAAGAGGAGAAAAACTTGATAAGATGAAAAGAACTTCAAGAGATGACACAACACTCTCGTTAAATGGATAAGCATGGAAAATAACATGATCTTGGCAAAACGAGATGATGGGACGAAGAGAGCAACATCACAATGCCGTCAGAACGAAAGAATAGAAGCTGAATCGCTGGAAAGAAAAGAACGGAGAGGAAAATGACAAATTCTACCATAATTGAATTTGGAAAACATCCTTTGAAATAAGGATTGAACGGAGTTGTTGGAAAATCAACAATGAAAAGAATAAGCTTATTGTGGGCTTATGGAAAACATCTCGAAACTTGAGGTGAAATTCTGACACCCCGAATGAGTGATTAGCTGAGAGAAACAAAGAGATGGAAAACTCCATTTCAAAAGATAAGGGAGAATGAATTTGCACTTCGAAATGCAAGGAGAAGAGTGCTTGAGCTTTTCCAACAAGAATCTTGAGGAGCACTCTGAGAATGAATTAAATCTTTGATGAACCACCATGTAGAGTGTAACACCCATGATGCGGCTATATCTCCCATGTGTCGGAGAACGACTTAGAGGCATAACCGCATTGTAGGCAATGTCGCAAGAGGGGTAATCTTTACACATCCCATGTACTGAATAAGAAAAGAGGTACATAGTTGGCTTACAATCGCCACTTCACACAATAATATAAATAGCATTACAATCATCCAGATACAATCAAGGTCCGACTACAGAACCAAAATAAAGACAACCCCAAATGCATAAGATCCCCGATCGTCCCAACTGGGCTCCACTACTGATCATCTGGAAAAGAAACGGAGTATTGTCCTGAGTCCTCATCGAACTCCCACTTAAGCTTAGTCGCATCCCCTGGAATGGTATCATCGGCACCTGCATCTAGTTTTTGGAAGTAATCTGTGAGTCACGGGGACTCAGCAATCTCACACCCTCGCGATCAAGACTATTTAAGCTTATGGGTAAGTAAAAGGTATGAGGTGGAGCTGCAGCAAGCACTAGCATATATGGTGGCTAACATACGCAAATGAGAGCGAGAAGAGAAGGCAAGGCACGATCGAGAAACTATGATCAAGAAGTGATCCTAGAACAACTTACGTTCAAGCATAACACGAGACCTTGTTCTCTTCCCGGACTTCACCAAAAAGAGACCATCACGGCTACACACGCTGTTGATCCTTTTTAATTAAGTTAAGTTTCAAGTTTTCTACAACCGGACATTAACAAATTCCCATCTTCCCATAACCGCGGGCACGGCTTTCGAAAGTTCAAATCCCTGCAGGGGTGTCCCAACTTAGCCCATCACAAGCTCTCACGGTCAATGAAGGATATTCCTTCTCCCAGGACGACCCGATCAGACTCGGAATCCCGGTTACAAGACATCTCGACAATGGTAAACCAAGTCCAGCAAAGCCATCCGAATGTGCCAAAAAATCCCGATAGGAGCTGCACATATCTCGTTCTCAGGGCACACCGGATAAGCAATCCGTACAACTAAAACCAACCCTCGAGTTTCCCCGAGGTGGCGCTGCAAGGGGCTCTAGTTTGGACCAACACTCAGAGGAGCACTGGCCCAGGTGGGTTTGAAATAAATATGACCCTTGAGTCCGCGGAACCCAAGGGAAAAAGGCTAGGTGGCAAATGCTAAAACCAAGGTTGGGCCTTGCTGGAGGAGTTTTATTCAAGGCGAACTGTCAAGGGGTTCCCATTATAACCCAACCGTGTAAGGAACGCAAAATCAAGGAACATAACACCGGTATGACGGAAACTAGGGCGGCAAGAGTGGAACAAAACACCAGGCATAAGGCCGAGCCTTCCACCCTTTACCAATTGTATAGATGCATTAAAGTAGACAAGATATAATAGTGATATCCCCACAATAAACAGGTTCCAACAAGGAACAAGCTCCAATCTTCACCTGCAACTAGCAACGCTATAAGAGGCGCTGAGCAAAGCGGTAACATAGCCAAACAATGGTTTGCTAGGACAAGGTGGGTTAGAGGTTGACATGGCAATATGGGAGGCAAGATAAGGCATGTGGTAGGTATCGTAGCATAGGCATAGCAATAGAGCGAGCAACTAGCAAGCAAAGATAGAAGTGATTTCAAGGGTATGGTCATCTTGCCTGCAAAGTTCTCCGAGTTGACGTAAGCTTGATCCTCGTAAGCGTTCTCAACGGGTTCCGTGATCACGTACTCTTCTCCCGGCTCTACCCAAAGCAAGAACCCAAGAAAAAGGGAGACACGATCAACCACGGTGCAATGCGCAAGCAACATGATGCAAAACATGGCATGATATGCGGGATGTGATATGCAATGCATATGCTTGCTCCGGAAGGAAAAGATTGAACCACGCCTCAACTTGGAAAATCAATAGTGTCGCTAGAAAGATGAGTTGATTTCGGTCGAAATCGATATAAAGATCACCGGAATCGGATGCACGGTATGCAAATGGCAAGCAAAAAAATAATGGCACAAAGCTGCGATTAACAGCACGAGACCATCTAAATGCATAAAGAACAACAAGCTACTGCACCCTAACATAGCAACAAAGCACATGGCAGTGATCCACTCAATATGCTTGACAAAAGATGAACACTGAGATACGGCTAAATCACACAATAGCAGGTTCAAGCAAGCATGGCAAAAGTGCAAAAGATATCAGGTTCATAGACTTAGTGAAAATAACAACATGCTACAGGAACATATCATGGCAAAGCAAGGCATGACATGAAGCTACTCAAAGCATATAACAAAAGTCCCTTACTGACCATAAGCCAAAAGGGATCAGAAAATACAATGGAACCCATGAAAACATAGCAAGTTTCGTTAACAGATTCAGACTTAGTAGAAAACTGGACATGGCAGAAACAAAGTTACGTAGGCATGTTTGCGAGCTCGATGCACTCACCACAAGGCATTGCATGACAAACTAAGCATACACCCAGCAAGAAGACATGATCAAAAAGCTAACCATGGCAAGAACAACCTCATATCATGCATGGATCAACTACAACAACCTCGGCAAAATTGATTAACATGTAAACAATCTTCCAGGAACATTTTATAGCAAAAGTAGAGCACGATTGAGTCATGCTAGGGGACTTCATAATTGCAAACAAAGACATGGATGGATATAGCATAACAATATATCAAAATCATCCTTACTGAAAATGCTCAAAAGAGGCATGGATCACTCTGTAGCGACAAGCATACATGGCATAAAAATATCATCAGGGAAATGACTTAGAAGAATTCTAAGTCCCTGAAATCAGCAACATCATGAGAGCTACTTTGCATGCTTGTGCTAGTCACCACATTGACCACAAAAATACATGGCATACACCCCTGTAAAGATGGCATGGCATACAACAAAACACATGTAGGGCTCAAGATCATAGGAGGCAAACATTAAACATGGCAAAAATGACAAATGTCCAATATCTGTTAAGAAACAGGAACTAACATTACATAGCACTCTTGCAACAGCATTTATGGCATCAAGATGAACTCAAATGAACATGGTCCAATGGAATGAAATGAAGTGCACATACAGACGAACAATTTGATATGCTACACGCCCAAAACGGGGCCACGGATGCAAAGTTATGACGTGATGAAGATAGCTAAAAATACTGGGGACTTAGGCAGAAAACAACCTAGGGTTTACTGTAGCACCGGATCTGGATCGGGGCGCGTTTCTTGAGAATGAATGGAGCAGTAGCTCGCTGGGGATCGCCGGAGAAGACGAAGGACGGCAAGGGGGCGCCGGATCTGTCCTTGCCGCGGCCGGATCTGGTCGGGGCGGGGCGGGGCAAGGTGCGAGCGGCGGCGGGCGGGCTTGGCGGCGAGCTGGGCGACGGAGGACGAGGCGGTGAGGTGGCCGGCATCGGACGTAGCGGCGAGAAGGCACGGCGGCGGGCGAGCGGCGAGCTCTCGGGCGGCGCGAGGCAGCGGGCAGACGCGGGTGGCGGGGCGCGCGTGCGGGCTCGGTGGGGCCTGCCCTGGGCTCGGCGGGCCGGCGGTGATGTGGGCGCGGGCTGCCCACGTGGCAGCCCTTGGTTGGCTGGGCGTGGCGGCGCGGGCGCGTCCGGCGGGTGCGGACACGTCCGGCGGCGGAGGGGGCGTTTTTAGGGTTTCATCCGCAAATGAAGGAGGGGAGGCCTATTTATACATAGAAGGAGCTAGGAGGCTCCAAATTGAGCACGGTTTTCGGCCACGCGATCATGATCGAACGACCGAGATGATGGAGGGGTTTTGGTGGGTTTTGGGCTGCAACACACACAAGGCCTTCTCGGTTCCTCGGTTAACCGTTGTAGTATCAAACGAAGTCCAAATGGCACAAAACTTGACAGAGTATCAGTCCAATCCGAGAATGTTTAACACCCGCACACGAAAAGAGGCAAAAGGGGACACCGGAGGACGTAGGAGCGCCGAAATGCAAAACGGACAACGGGGAAAATGCTTAGATGCATGAGACGAACACGTATGCAAATATGATGCACATGATGACATGATATGAGATGCATGACAAAGACAAAAGCAACACGGAGACAAAACCCAACAATGAGGAAAATATCATAACATAGTGCCGAAAATGGCAAGAGTTGGAATACAAATATGGCAAGTTACATATGGGGTGTTACATAGAGCCTCCATGAAGAACTTCGGTAATGACTACACCTCATGAATCCCCAAGGATAGGATCGGTGTTACCATACTGAACCTTACTATCACTAGTGTTATGTATAACACTTCACGGTATCCTTGCTCCTAGCCTCTTTATGGCTCGATCTCCATGATCCTGCCTACCTGCAGGGATGAAGATCGCGAACAAGACAAGAGACATCTATGGCACAATTTTTTTCACACATACGGGGTGTTAATTCAAATCCCTTCCATTGATCCCCACAACAAATACAGAGGGTTGCAAGGCCTATGCCTCAACCCATACCTTACCGAACTACTCACACATGGAGATTAGATCGCGAGAAGAAAACATTGAAGAACACATCGTGGAGATTATTTGATTGCAAATATGTCTAACAATGGATGATAACCCACAAGTATAGGGGATCGCAATAGTTTTCGAGGGTAGAGTATTCAACCAAATTTATTGATTCGACACAAGGGGAGCCAAAGAATATTCTCAAGTATTAGCAGTTGAGTTGTCAATTCAACCACACCTGGAAACTTAGTATCTGCAGCAAAGTGTTTAGTAGCAAAGTAATATGATAGTGGTGGTAGCGGCAACAAAAGTAAAGACAGCAAAAGTAATGTTTTTGGTATTTTGTAGTGATTGTAACAGTAGTAGCAGGAAAGTAAATAAGCGAGAACCAGTATATGGAAAACTCGTAGGCACCGGATCAGTGATGGATAATTATGCCAGATGCGGTTCATCATGTAACAGTCATAACATAGGGTGACACAGAACTAGCTCCAATTCATCAATGTAATGTAGGCATGTATTCCGTATATAATCATACGTGCTAATGGAAAAGAACATGCATGACATCTTTTTTCCTACCCTCCTATGGCAGCGGGGTCCTATTGGAAACTAAGGGATATTTAGGCCTCCTTTTAATAGAGAACCGGAACAAAGCATTAGCACATAGTGAATACATGAACTCCTCAAACTATGGTCATCACCGGGACTGGTCCCGATTATTGTCACTTCGGGGTTGCTGGATCATAACACATATTAGGTGACTATAGACTTGCAAGATAGGATCAAGAACTCACATATATTCATGAAAACATAATAGGTTCAGATCTGAAATCATGGCACTCGGGCCCTAGTGACAAGAATTAAGCATAGCAAAGTCATAGCAACATCAATCTCAGAACATAATGGATACTAGGGATCAAACCCTAACAAAACTAACTCGATTACATGATAAATCTCATCCAACCCATCACTGTCCAGCAAGCCTATGATGCAATTACTCATGCACGGCGGTGAGCATCATGAAATTGGTGATGGAGGATGGTTGATGATGATGACGGCGGCGAATTCCCCTCTCCGGAGCCCCGAACGGACTCCAGTCAGCCCTCCCGAGAGGTTTTAAGGCTTGGCGGAGGCTCCGTATCGTAAAACGCGATGATTTCTTTTCTCTCATTTTTTTCGCTCCGAAAGCAAATATATAGAGTTGGAGTTGGCGTCGGAGGGTTTCCAGGGGCCCATGAGGTAGGGGGCGCGCCCTGGGGGGGGGCGCGCCCCCCACCCTCGTGAGAAGGGTGTGGGCCCCCTGGTCTTCATCTTTGGCGAGGATTTTTTCTTATTTTGTCTAATATGTTCCGTGGAGTTTCAGGTCATTCTGAGAATATTTGTTTTCGGCACATAAAACAACACCATGGCAATTCTGCTGAAAACAGCGTCAGTCCGGGTTAGTTCCATTCAAATCATACAAGTTAGAGTCCAAAACAAGGGCAAAAGTGTTTGGAAAAGTAGATACGACGGAGACGTATCAACTCCCCCAGGCTTAAACCCTTGCTTGTCCTCAAGCAATTCCGTTGACAAACTGAAAGAAAGAAAAACTTTTACAAACTGTGTTTGCTCTTGTTGTTGTAACTATGTCAAGCCAGCATTCAATTTTTCAGCATAGATCATAACTAACCACATTTGCAATAATTCTTAGGTCTCATTATTACTCATATCAATAGCATAATCAACTAGCGAGTCATAATAATAAATCTCGGATGACAACACTTTCTCAAAACAATCATAATATGATATAATAAGATGGTATCTCGCTAGCCCTTTCTGAGACCGCAACATAAATGCAGAGCACCTTTAAAGATCAAGGACTGGCTAGACATTGTAATTCATGGTAAAAGAGATCCAATCATAGTCATACCCAATATAAATTAACAGTGATGAATGCAAATGATGGCTGTGCTCTCCAGCTAGTGCTTTTTAATAAGAGGGTGATGACTCAACATAAAAGTAAATGGATAGGCCTTTCGCAGAGGGAAGCGGGATTTGTAGAGGTGCCAGAGCTCATTTTTGAAATAGAGATAAATTGTATTTTTAGCGGTATACTTTCATTGTCAACGTAACAACTAAGAGATGGCGATATCTTCCATGCTAAACACATTATAGGCGGTTCCCAAACAGAATGGTAAAGTTTATACTCCCCCTCCACCAACAAGCATCAATCCATGGCTTGCTCGAAACAACGAGTGCCTCCAACATACATCAGGTCCCAGGGGGAGTTTTGTTTGCAATTAATTTTGATTTAGTTTGCACAAAGCATGGGACTGGGCATCCCGGTGACCAGCCATTTTCTCATGAGTGAGGAGCGGAGTCCACTCCTCTTGAGAATAACCCGCCTAACACGGAAGATAAGGACAGCCTTTGTTGATACATGACCTATTCGAGCATACAAAACAGAATGTTTATTTGAAAGTTTAGAGTTTGGCACATACAAATTTACTTGGAACGGCAGGTAGATACCGCATATAGGAAGGTATGGTGGACTCATCTGGGATAACTTTGGGGTTTAAGGGATTGGATGCACAAGCAGTATTCCTGCTTAGTACAGGTGAAGGCTAGCAAAAGACTGGGAAGCGACCAACTAGAGAGCGACAACAGCCATGTACATGCATTAAAATTAATAAACATTGGATGCAAGCATGAGTAGGATATAATCCACCATGAACATAAATATCGTGAAGGCTATGTTGATTTTGTTTCAACTACATGCGTGAACATGTGCCAAGTCAAGTCACTTAAATCATTCAAAGGAGGATACCAACCCATCATACCACATCATAACCATCTCAATAGCATGTTGGCATACAAGGTAAATCATTATAACTCATAGCTAATCAAGCATGGCACAAGCAACTATGATCTCTAATTGTCATTGCAAACATGTTTATCCATAATAACCTGAATCAAGAACAAGGGACTCATCATATTTACAAAAACAAAAGAGGTCGAGTTCATACCAGCTTTTCTCATCTCAGTCAGTCCATCATATATCATCATAATTGTCTTTCACTTGCACGACCGAACGGTGTGAATAAATAATAAGAGTGCACGTGCATTGGACTAAGCTGGAATCTGCGAGCATTCAATAAATAGGAGAAGACAAGGCAATATGGGCTCATGGTTAAATCAACAATAATGCATATAAGAGCCACTTCAACAATTTAATTATGGTCTTCTCCTACTGACCCCAAAAGAAAAGAAAAGAAATAAAACTATTTACACGGGAAAGCTCCCAACAAGCAAAAGAAGAACGGGAAATATTTTTGGGTTTTCTTTTTAATTATTACTACTACAACAGAAAAATAAACTACTACTATTTTTTTGGTTTTTCTTAAGGTTTAACAAACACACAAGAAGAAAGCAGGAAAAAGAAAATAAACTAGCATGGATATTATAGTGAAAAAGTATGAGCACCGACATTTAGCAACGAGTGTGTGTGAACATAAATGTAATGTCGTGTGAAATACGTACTCCCCCAAGCTTAGGCTTTTGGCCTAAGTTGGTCTATGGCCACGGCTGGCCTGGCGGATATATCCATAATAATAGTTGTTGGGGTCATACTGTGATGAGGAAGAAGAAGGCTCCGATTGCCACTGGCTAGCAATCATCTCTGGATCCCACTGATAGTTAGACTGCCGTGAAGGATCAAATTGTGGTTCCGCTTCTGGCTCCTCGGCTGGTGCAGGGTTCCGGTAGGCGTGAATAGCCATCAACAGAATAAGGTACGTGCCTACAGTCAAATCAAACAAAGAAGGAGCAGGCAGGATAATAGTCTTAGGATGATGTTTGTTAAAGAACAATTGATATTTAAGCTCTCCTGCCCTATTCTTAACAATAAAATCGTGTGCCACCATACTTTTATGATCTAGATAAACACGGGGCAGCACCTTTTCTTCCTTCTCAGCATGCCTAATAGGTATGTTAAAATGTGCAGCTAGGCGTGTAGCATAGATGCCTCCAAAGATGGGACCCTTAGTACGGTTCATACTTAATCGTCTAGCAATAATACCGCCCATACTAAAAGTGTTATCACTGTATAAACCATGGTGCAGAATAATTATATCAGGGATACTAAGGTTCCACAGTTTCTGCGTCCAATTAAACAACGACTAGCAAATAATGCAAAGTAACGTAAAACAGGAAAATGTATGCTAGTGATTCGTGCATCGGAAACCTTTCTAGTTTCTCCTACAGTGATAGTATCAATAAACCCGGCCACATCATCATGATGTGGTTCTTCTGTCTTGCCCTCAAAAGGGATTAAACAAATCCGACAGAAATCATAAAGTGACATCTCCTTATGCTCATCATATAAATGAAACTCCACCGTAGGTGGTGAGTTCCTAGAATGAAAATGAAAGTTTTGCACAAAAGTATTTGTGGTTAAGAGATACTGATCTCACTGGTCGTGGAGGAAAGCGGTGAGGCCTGCATTGTGAGCCAATTCATGAAAATCTTCATAGATACCGGCTGCTCTCAAGAAATCTTCAGAAGGCCATTCGCACGCCCGAATCTCCGCGGTGCGCGGCAAATTATACTTAGGCTTTGGTGGCTTTTCCTTCGAGCTTTGGCTCGATGAGCCCCTCAAAAATCTCCTCATTATTTTTCTGAAATAATCTGAAGTTCTTAGTAACTTCAAACAAAAGTGAACCAACTTCAATAAAACTGATAGCAACTACTCCTACAAGTGCCTAGAGCCTATATCAAGCATTAGAACTACTTAGAACCATATAAATTTGACATGCAAGCTCAAGAACATGGTCACCTATGCAGCACAACTTTGCAAAGAATAGAGCACTAGAACAAAAACTAATTGGACCAATGGAGGAGTCACATACCAAGGAACAATCTCCCCAAGCAGTTTTGCGAGAGGTGCTTTGAGCAAGGGGATCGAAAATCACAGCAAAAGTGGCTGGAACTCGTGCTTGAGTTGGTTTTTCGGGTTTGTGTGAGATAGAGGAAGAAGATGGGTGCTGGGATAAGTGGAGGAGGGACACCATGGGCCCATGAGGCAGGGGGCGCGCCCACCACCCTCGTGGCCAGGTCGTAGCTCCTCCCGCGGTAATTTTTGCACAGTAAATCCTCAAATATTCCCGAAAAAATCATATTAAATTGGCATGGCATTCTGAGGACTTTTATTTTCGGGATATTTTTATATTGCACGGATAAGTCAGGAAACAGACATAAAATACTATTTTTACTTTATTTAATATAAATAACAGAAAGTAAAAGTGGGGTACATAAGTTTGTGCTTTTAGTTTCATCCATCTCATGCTCATCAAAAAGAATCCACTAACAAGGTTGATCAAGTCTTGTTAACAAACTCATTCCGATAATCATGAAACCGGAGAAATTTCGAATAACACTAAGTTACCTCAACGGGGATATGCACATCCCCAATAATAAGTATATCATATTTCTTCTTGACAGTAGGAAGAGGAAATTCAAAACCTCCAAATATAATCGATGGAATTTTTCAGATAGAGTTGATACTATGAACTTGAGGTTGTTTCCTCGGAAAGTGTACCGTATGCTCACTACCATTAACATGAAAAGTGACATTGCCTTTGTTGCAATCAATAACAGCCCCTGCAGTATTAAGAAAAGGTCTTCCAAGAATAATAGACATACTATCATCCTCGGGAATATAAAGTATAACAAAGTCCGTTAAAATAGTAACGTTTGCAACCACAACAGGCACATCCTCACAAACACCGACAGGTATAGCAGTTGATTTATCAGCCATCTGCAAAGATATTTCAGTAGATGTCAACTTATTCAAGTCAAGTCTACGGTATAAAGAGAGAGGCATAACACTAACACCGGCTCCAAGATCACATAAAGAAGTTTTAATATAATTTCTTTTAATGGAGCAAGGTATAGTAGGTACTCTGGGGTCTCCAAGTTTCTTTGGTATTCCGCCCTTGAAAGTATAATTAGCAAGCATGGTGGAAATTTCAGCTTCCGGTATCTTTCTTTTATTAGTAATGATATCCTTCATATATTTAGCATAGGGATTTTTTTTGAGCACATCAGTTAATCGCATACGCAAAAAGATAGGCCTAATCATTTCAGCAAAGCGCTCAAAATTCTCATCGTCCTTTTTCTTGGATGGTTTTGGAGGAAAAGGCATGGGTTTCTGAACCCAAGGTTCCCTTTCTTTACCATGTTTCCTAGCAACAAAGTCTCTTTTATCATAACGTTGATTCTTTGATTGTGGGTTATCAAGATCAACAGCAGGTTCAATTTCTACATCTTTATCATTACTAGGTTGAGCATCATCGTGAACATCATCATTAATATTTTTACTAGGTTCATGTTCATTACCAGATTGTGTTTCAGCATCAGACACAGAGATATCATTTGGATTATCAGGTGGTTCAGCAATAGGTTCACTAGAAGTTTGCACAGTTCTATCATTTTTCTTCTTCTTCTTTTTAGAAGAACTAGGAACATCAATATTATTTCTTTGAGAATCTTGCTCGATTCTCTTAGGGTGGCCTTTAGGATACAAAGGTTCCTGAGTCATTCTACCAGTTCTAGTAGCCACTCTAACAGCATAATCATTTTTCTTACTATTCATTTCATCAAGCACTTCTTTTTGAGCCTTAAGTACTTGTTCTACTTGAGTGGTAACCATAGAAGCATGTTTGCTAACAAGTTTAAGTTCACCTTTAATATTAGCCATATAATCAGCAAAGTATTTAAGCATACCGGAATCATATTTCAATTGTCTACCAAAATAAGCATTGACATTTTCTTGTTTGACAATAAAATTATCAAACTCATCAAAGCATTGCCTAGCAGGCTTATAGTGAGGGATATCACCTTCATCAAATTTATAGAGAGAATTTACCTTTACTACCTGTGTCGGGATATCGGGATCAGGAGGTTCTTCAGTAAATGAAGAATTGAGATCATATGTTTCTTCAACAGGCGGTGAATTAAGACCATGTATTTCTTCAATAGGAGGTAAATTCTTAACGTCTTCAGCTTTAATACCTTTTTCTTTCATAGATTTCTTTGCCTCTTGCATATCTTTGGGACTGAGGAATAGAAGACCTCTCTTCTTCGGAGTTGGCTTAGGAATAGGCTCAGTAATTGGAGCAGGAGATGGCTCAAGAGCTGGTTCAGGAGGTGCCCAATTATTTTCATTTGTCAACATATTATTCAATAGAATTTCAGCTTCATTCGGTGTTCTTTCCCTGAAAAGAGAACCAGCACAACTATCTAGGTAATCTCTGGAAGCATCGATTAGTCCATTATAAAAGATATCAAGTATTTCAGGTTTCTTAAGAGGATGATCAGGCAAAGCATTAAGTAACTTGAGAAGCCTCCCCCAAGCTTGTGGGAGACTCTCTTCTTTAATTTGCACAAAGTTGTATATTTCCCTCAAAGCAGGTTGTTTCTTATGAGCAGGGAAATATTTAGCAGAGAAGTAATAAATCATATCCTGGGGACTACGCACACAACCAGGATCAAGAGAATTAAACCATATCTTAGCATCACCCTTTAATGAGAACAGAAATATTTTGAGTATATAAAAGTAACGCGATCTCTCATCATTAGTGAACAGGGCAGCTATATCATTTAACATAGTAAGATGTGCCACAACAGTTTCAGATTCATAGCCATAGAACGGATCAAATTCGACCAAAGTAATTATATCTGGATCAACAGAGAATTCATAATCCTTATCAGGAACACATATAGGTGAAGTAGCAAAAGCAGGGTCAGGTCTCATTTTATCTCTAAGTGATTCTTTGTTCCATTTAATTAATAACCTCTTAAGCTCATATCTATCTTTGCAAGCTAAAATAGCGGCAGAAGATTCCATATCAAAAAGATAACCCTCAGGAATAACATGCATATTTTCATCATCACTATCATCATCGTATTCAGATTCAATAATTTCTTTTTCTCTAGCCCTAGCAATTTGTTCATCAAGAAATTCACCAAGGGGCACAGTAGTATCAGGCATAGAAGCAGTTTCATCATAAGTATCATGCATAGCAGAAGTGGCATCATCAATAACATGCGACATATCGGAACGAATAGCAGAAGCAGATGTAGGTGTCGCAAACTTACTCATAACAGAAGGTGAATCAAGTGCAGAGCTAGATGGCAGTTCCTTACCTCCCCTCGTAGTTGAGGGATAGATCTTGGTTTTTGGATCTCTCAAGTTCTTCATAGTGTCCAGCAGATATAAATCCCAAGTGACTCAAAGAATAGAGCTATGCTCCCCGGCAACGGCGCCAGAAATTGGTCTGATAACCCACAAGTATAGTGGATCGCAACAGCTTTCGAGGGTAGAGTATTCAACCCAAATTTATTGATTCGACACAAGGCGAGCCAAAGAATATTCTCAAGTATTAGCAGCTGAGTTGTCAATTCAACCACACCTGGAAACTTAGTATCTGCAGCAAAGTGTTTAGTAGCAAAGTAATATGATAGTGGTGGTAGCAGCAACAAAAGTAAAGACAACAAAAGTAATGTTTCTGGTATTTTGTAGTGATTGTAACAGTAGCAGCAGGAAAGTAAATAAGCGAGAACCAGTATATCGAAAACTCGTAGGCACCGGATCAGTGATGGATAATTATGCCAGATGCGGTTCATCATGTAACAGTCATAACATAGGGTGACACAGAACTAGCTCCAATTCATCAATGTAATGTAGGCATGTATTCCGTGTATAGTCTTACGTGCTTATGGAAAAGAACTTGCATGACATCTTTTGTCCTACCCTCCCGTGGCAGCGGGGTACTATTGGAAACTAAGGGATATTAAGGCCTCCTTTTAATAGAGAACCGGAACAAAGCATTAGCACATAGTGAATACATGAACTCCTCAAACTATGGTCATCACCGGGAGTGGTCCCGATTATTGTCACTTCGGGGTTGCCGGATCATAACACATAGTAGGTGACTATAGACTTGCAAGATAGGATCAAGAACTCACATATATTCATGAAAACTTAATAGGTTCAGATCTGAAATCATGGCACTCGGGCCCTAGTGACAAGCATTAAGCATAGCAAAGTCATAGCAACATCAATCTCAGAACATAATGGATACTAGGGATCAAACCCTAACAAAACTAACTCGATTACATGATAAATCTCATCCAACCCATCACCGTCCAGTAAGCCTATGATGCAATTACTCATGCACGGTGGTGAGCATCATGAAATTGGTGATGGAGGATGGTTGATGATGACGACGGCGACAAATCCACCTCTTCGGAGCCTCGAACGGACTCCAGATCAGCCCTCCCGAGAGGTTTTAAGGCCTGGCAGCGGCTCCATATCGTAAAATGCGATGATTTCTTTTCTCTCATTTTTCTCTCTTCGAAAGCAAATATATAGAGTTGGAGTTGGTGTCGGAGGGTTTCCAGGGGGCCCACGAGGTAGGGGGCGCGCCCTAGGGGGGGCGCCCCCCACCCTCGTGAGAAGGGTGTGGGCCCCCTGGTCTTCATCTTTGGCGAGGATTTTTTATTATTTTTCTCAGATGTTCCGTGGAGTTTCAGTTCATTCCGAGAATATTTGTTTTCCGCACATAAAACAACACCATGGCAATTCTGCTGAAAATAGCGTCAGTCCGGATTAGTTCCGTTCAAATCATACAAGTTAGAGTCCAAAACAAGGGCAAAAGTGTTTGGAAAAGTAGATACGACGGAGACGTATCAATGGATGCCTTATGTGATGCACAATTACAAGTACAAACTAGATGAGGAAGTACTATGCTGGTGATGGTGGCTAGGGTTTGTGGATGAATATGAAGATGATGATGTTTTGCCTTCTGTTGACACTCCCCTTTTACATTTTGATGGGGTCCCCTTCATAAAATTTGTTTAGGTGGATGATCTGCCTAGGTTTCCATGCCATACGGGCGCTTGGAACGCCATCTTTTGTGTTATCTTCAAAGACACGCCTCATGTTGATTCCTTCTTTCTTCATTTCCCTTCCTTTCTATTTCCACACGTGATTTATTCCCTTTTTAGCCCATTTCCTATGAAAACACATCAAAGAGAGGATTTGTGGAATTTTTTGCATTCATTAGTCATTAGTAGAAATATTGGAGCGAATATCTCTTTTTAAATGAAATGTCTCAGTTTAAACTAAGGTAGATGGGTGTAAAAATATTACTCATCGCTTCACTAGCCAGCTTTGTTTCTGTATGCTCGAATGGTGGATATTGTCAAGCTGATCGTAGATGTTGGACGATTGGTATCGTCTCATGCTGCGGGAGGGTATGCGCGTGGGGCTTCTATGGCTCACAAAGGTGATCCATGAATGTAAGAATACAATAAATGACAACATATGCTGTGAAACCGGTGTGGCCGGCTATAGAGGATGGTTAGATCTCTGTCCAAGTACAAAGGCAAGATATTTGAGCGATAGCTAGGTGAAGGCTGAAATATTTTTTTGTGAAGGAATTTCTAAAGCAGCACGACCTCCCATGCACCTCCGGGAGACTCACCCTTTGACCGGTGATGGTGTCATACACCGGGGTGGCTCACCCAAGGGAGCCCAACCTCAAGCTGGACCTGGGGCCCAAAAGGCCCAAGGAAAAGGAGAAACCCTAGGAGGGCGCCAGAGAACTTCTTCCCCTCCAAGACAAGGGCGGCGGTGGCGGAGATCGCATCTACCACTCTCTAAACCCTAGGCCTCCACCGCCTATATAAGGGGAGGCAAGGGGGGCATCATTCCCATCTAATCTCGGATAGAAACTCTCGGTAGAAATCTCATACACCACTGTAACCCCTCGCATGAGGTATCCCTCCACCATGAAAAACCTAAACAATTAGGATGTAGGGTATTACTCTACGGAAGCCCGAACCTGGGTAAATCCCCCATCTGATCTATCATCTAAGACTTCCAGCTGCACTTGGACCCCTACTAAGGGATCTGACGGTATTTTGCACTATCAGTTAGTGCACCAGGCACGGGCAACGCCGGCTGGAGACCGATCACAGATTGGGTCTGATTCTCCTCTCGGCAACTTCTTGCTGGGAGAAAGCTTGATCTTCGGTCTCTCACCTTCGTCCTCGATGGGATGGACTGGGTCAACGCCAACCCACCAGCACACCTAGACACTAAGACACAGGCAAACCCGATAGTTGCCACGATCATCGGCAACAAATGCCTCCGTCGGCAGAGGCCCCAAGACCAACAGATCACGGGAGTGCCACCGGCCTTAACGTTGGTGCCACCTGCCTTCGTATGATCTGGCCCCCAAATTCTCTCGCCAAGGGCCTCGGGACCTAACAATGGCAACAGGAGGGCGACACCCTTACCCTGGATAACGGGGGCGTAGGGTTGCTCTAACTTCACATGCCCAGAGCAGCTTGCGCAAACCTCTCAACTCATGGTGATGGTCTATGGAACTGCCTCATCACCCTTACGCTAGAGGACTGTGTCTTCACCGGCTTCACAACTAATGGTAATACAAACCTGCTCGACATCATGTCAATCTCGGACGATGAGAGAAGCATCGGTGAACCGATCTACTTCAGAAATGATAAAGAAAATACAGGCCTACCGGTTATCCAAGAGGTCACCTACTCCGTCTCTTGGAGTGAATCATCATCATCGGATGAGACTGGGAACTATCAGACCTCCTCTAAGGAGACCTCCCAGTCCGAGGATCCACAAGAAATGTCATTACAAGTTCCATAGGATCTATGGGCCCATAGTAGTATCTAGATTACTCTCTCTATTTGGATCTTCAATACCATGTTCCCGTGAGCTTTCTCACATGATCAGGATCAATTTGATTGGTGGTGTGTTTGTTTGGACATGATGAGTTGCCACTTTATGATCATATTGGTTATTGAAATCAACTGAATCTTTTGAGGAGATATTTGTTGTATACTTAAATATCTTTGCATGCTCTTCGATCTATATGTCTTCTTTGGCCAAGTTCAATAGGTTTTTCTTCAGGGGGCGTGGTGCTTTGTAGTGGGTTTAATCTTGTGGTGATCTAACCTAATGACAAGAAGAGCCAATGCACATATTGTATTGTTGACACTAAGGGTAAACCGACGGGGTTTTTTCATATTGATTGAGTTCTTCCTATCTATATGATGTCATCTTGCTTATTGCGATATCATGTTTCTTGCAAACTTAATACCTTGAGATGCATGTTCGATAGCGGTTTTGGGGTGGAGTATTAGTAGTAGATGCAATTAGATTAACGGCCTACTTATCACAGATGTAATGCCTATATGATATTATACCATGAATGATGATAGTCATAAATATTGCAATCTTTTCAACTATAATTTGTTTACTGTGCTACATTTTGTTTTCTATAGAGATGTCACTAGTGAACCTATGGCCTCTGAATCTATTCTCCATTGCTTAATTCTTCTACAAAAATTGCTCTTTTTTATTTGTTGTTCCACTTTACAATTATCTATCTCCATCACTTTGTGTTTTACCTTGTAACTAGCAAGACAAGGGGCTTGACAACCCTCTTGCCATGTTGGGACAAGTTTTGTTCGTGTTTTGTATGAAGGTGTTGTTGACATATGTAGCTTAGAAGTTGTCGTGGGATATTCATGGCCACCTATGGGACTAGGAGGCCCCTTGCTGGTTCTGCAGGGGGACGTCACATTGCACAAAGAGCAGACCAGCGCACGGCAGCACGACAGAGAGTACACAAGCAATTTACCCAGGTTCAGGCCGCTACGAGGTGTAAGACCCTACTCCGGCTTTAGTGGATTGATGGTGGAATGAGGATGGTGGAACGCAGTACAGTTGCCCGACAAAGGGTGGCCGTAGGGCCGCAGTGACTACGCGCGTATGGTGGTGTGGGTTCATCAACTTTCCAACCTTCTAACCCCTCCTACTGGTGCCATTGGCCTCCTTTTATAGATTAAGGGGTCTCCACAATGGCAAAGTAGTCATTACCCACTGATATGATAGCAAACAGTGCTATCATACCTAACTTTGCAGGCTGACAGGGTGCATTAAATGCACCGCTTAGTATCACATCACTGGTTGCCCGGCAAGGCTTGCCAGGCTATCTTACCATCTCCGCGCCTGTTCTCTTGACACGTCACAGGACGGGTGTCATCCGCGGGTTTCTTCTGTAGGAAATGGCCGCCATGTGGCGAACAGCTGCCACATTATCACCTTGCGGCTTGACACCGCACTAATTGACGACGTGGGTCGTGCTTGAGTGGTTGGTGGGGTGGTTCTACCCCCACGAGCCCTGGAAGACCTTGCCAGGGTGCCTTGGTTGCCTGCTTCTGGTGGTGGCCTCGCCCCTTGCCGGGCTGTAGCGACCAGACCTCAAACAGTCTGATCTCTGTGCTCCGGTGTCATCCCTGGATCAGTAATGCTGACACCACACAGTACTCGGAGGATTTATAGCAGAGTAGCAATCACACACTTATTACATCAAGTGTCTCAAAAGAGAACTTATTACAATAAATATGGCTTAAGGCCATCTAATAACGATAACAGCGGAAGGCTTGGAAGATAAGTGAGTCCATCAACTCCAACGGCATCACTGAGTATAGAACCACGACCTAAAACTCCTTAATCGTCTGAAAAGTCTGCAACATTAACGTTGCAGCCCGAAAACGGGTCAGGACATGGAATATGCTGGCAAGGTAACACATAGAGAGTAATGGAATGAAACAGCTATACTATATGCATATTTGGCTGGTGGAAAGCTCTATGGTTACTGTTTTGCATAAAGCCAATTTTTCCCTACTGCAAAGGAATAAATTTAATTACTATCATGGTGGTTGTTAAACATTGAGAATGGTTGACAACATTCTCAATCCCAATTAAGCATCATCATTAAACATAACCCAACAAAATTAGTTTAGAGTAACATGTTGAGATTCACATGAAAATCCAGGTACTAGATACTCAAGATGTCCATAACCGGGGACACGGCTAACCATGATTAGTTTGTTACACTCTGCAGAGGTTTGCGCACTTTTCCCCACAAGACTGGATCGCCTCCGTTTGTTTTCTCGCACTACATGGTGTTTGAGAAGACGGATGACCGAGACATAGCCTTTCAGAAGCGCTAGCACCTTACGATCGGGTAGACCGTACCACCTACATCCCCTACATCTGCTAGTCTACCACTGTAAGAGTTCGCACTACTTAGTCAACTATCCTAGAGCCCATAATAGCTTGTGGCTGCACACGGAAGTTTCTAGTATGAATAATCTCATGATCCCTTTGAGCCTGGGTGGCGGTCCAAAAGAAAACAGGCAAGTCCTGGAATACCCAGGTGCCTCAATCCACCCAGATGTGTGTTTAAGTTGCCACCTTAGATAAACCATTAATTAACAATCTCACATCTGTCATGGATTTCACTCACCCAATCCACGTCTACTAGCATAGCACGACATAATAAGCAAATGTAGAAGTAACTCCCAAAGGTTTGATAATAAACAGGTAATAGGTACTACCTCATCTACTTCCCATCCCAAAATTTAATTAGGTCCTAATCATGCAATGTGTGAGGATTGATCTAATGCAATAAAACTTGGTAGTAGAAAAGGTATGATCAAAGTGTTACTTGCCTTGCTGATGATCCAGGAAACCTAACGATTCGAAGTAACAGGCGGCGCACTCTGGATACTCTATCGCAAACAAACAAACAAGCATACAATAAGTACTCATCTAATGCACAGGTAAAACTCAAATAAGAGATCTAACTAGAAGGTTCAACTTAAGAACTCCGGTTGGCAAAAAGAATCAAATCGAACGAAGCAAGGAAAGTCAAACGGCGAAAGAAAACAACTTCGTTCTAGTAATCTGGATCTAGGTCAAGTTTTACAGTAGGTTAAACAGATAGAGGGTTTCGAGACGAAACTCTAGGCGCTTGAATCGCCTGATTCCGATAAACGAGCGAAAAGTTATACTAAAATGAAAATCGGATCAGGAATCACGATCAGAAAAATTGCGGATTTAATCCGAGAAAAGAAAACGACGAACGGATTAACGAACGAACGTTCATTATCTAGATCTAAACGATGAACGTGTTCGTTTAAACGAACAAACGGGTGCTATTTAACCTAAACCGAAAAAAACCGATCTAAAAAAACGAAAACTAAAAAAACTGAAAAAAAAACCGACGGAAAACCGTTCGGTTTTCTAAAAAAAACCGGCGGCGCGGACTATGAGG